>NC_057355.1:139951423-140568318 GCF_016509475.1 Prionailurus bengalensis | reverse complement strand
ATGCCCCGAAAGCGTCGCCAGCCCTTGAAACACGCAGACCCAGAGACCTCCAGCGACGGAATCTACTCAGTGCTGTATGGACCATCGTGTCCAACCCCTGCATCTCACAGGTGGGGAAACTGAGACCACAAGAGCAAGTGGGGAACCCCCGCATCCCCCCAAGAGGAGGGCAGAATGAAACAGTGTAGGTATGACATCCAGGACTAGGCACAGGGGACCCCGCCCCCCGCCGTCCCAGCCACAGAGCTGGTCAGACGGCAGTTTGTAACCTCTCTGAGCCTCGCTTTTGCCATGTATACTAGAAGTGAGCAAACCACTTTTTAATTAATTAAATAATTAGTTAATTAATTTAGAGAGAGGGAAGATCCCAAGCAGGCCGTACACTCGGTGTGGAGCCTGCTGCAGGGCTCGATTCCACGACCATGAGATCATGACCTGCGCTGAAATCAAGAGTCAGTCGCTTAACCTGTTTGAGCCACCCAGGCGCCCCACCAAACCCCGTCTTTAAAAAGCACACAGTTGGGGCGCCTGGGTGGCTCAGTCGGTTAAGCGTCCGACCTCGGCCCAGGCTACGATCTCGCGGTTCGTGGGTTCGAGCCCCGCGTCGGGCTCTGCGCTGACACCTCGGAGCCTGGAGCCTGCTTCCGATTCTGTGTCTCCCTCTCTCTCTAGCCCGCCCCCTCCCTCCCTCTCTTTCTCTCTCTCTCTCAAAAAATGCATAAAAATTTAAAAAATAAATAAAATAAAAACAAACAGTAAATATTTTAGCCTGTACAGCCATAGAGTCTCTGTTCCAAGTATTCAACCACGCAGTTGCTTGAAAGCAGTCATAGACTGTGCGGAAAAATGGGCGTGGCCGCATGAGGATAACACCTGATTTGCAAAAGCAGCTCAGGGGTCACAGTTTGGTGATCCTTAATCTATGTAATCAGTAAATTAGTGGCTCCTTCATAGGACTGTCACGATGAACCCCAGAGACGACGTACACGGAATTCTCTAGAAGAAGGCCTGACCCGTAACAGGCACTCAAGACACGTTGGGTAGTACGATTTTGTGCCCAATGTATAGTACACAAACACATGTAATGTGGGTCCAACCCTCTTGTGAAGTGCTGACTGACCATGCTGAGAGACTGGCCAGGAATGCCTCTAGAAGCTTTCAGTAAAGACCTGTGTGTAAAGAACAGGAGTTCGGATCTCTAGACGGGTCTTGCGTTTACATGTCAAACCAGCTCTTGACTCAGAAAAGGTGAAAACACGTTGACCTATTGCAACGATGATTCAATGTTTGCATATGTGCTGGAGCCATCACACGAGGAGCTCCGCTAATATCCAGCAGCACACGTTTTCTTCAGCCAGGTGTCTGTGGACGGACACTTAGGTGCTCTGTATGTCTTGGCTGTTATAACTAATGCTGCAATGACCACAGGGGTGCATATACCTTTTCGGGTGTTTGTCTTCTCGAGTTAGTACCCAGAAGAGGAATTGCTCGATCATACGGCAGTTTCGTCTTTAATTGTTTGAGGAGCCGCCATACTGTTTTCCACAGTGGCTGCACCAGTTTGCATTCCCGCCAACAGGGCACGAGGCTCCCCTGGCCT
This sequence comes from Prionailurus bengalensis, assembly GCF_016509475.1. NCBI lineage: Eukaryota > Metazoa > Chordata > Mammalia > Carnivora > Felidae > Prionailurus > Prionailurus bengalensis. The sequence goes on along the minus strand of NC_057355.1, from coordinate 140,566,718 downwards.
CCACATCCTCGCCAACACCTGGTATTTCGTATCTTTTGGTACCAGCCATGCTGACAGGTGTGATATCTCATTGCGGTTTTGCTGTGCGTTTCCCTGATGATGAGCGACACGGAGCGTCTTTTCATATCCCTCTTGGCCATCTGGACGTCTTCTTTGAAAAGACGTCTCTTCAGATTCTCTGCCCCCTTTTTAATCAGCCTGGTGTTTTCTTATTGTGTATATGAGTTCTTTATATATTTGGGATGTTAACCCCTCATCAGGTGCATGGTTTGCAAACATTTTCTCCCATTCAGTGGGTTGCCTTTTCGTCTTGGTGGTGGTTTCCTTTGCTGCACAGAAGCTTTTGGGTTGATGTAGTCATTTGTTTATTTTGGCTTTTCTTGCCTTTGCTTCTGATGTGAAAACCAAAGTATCCTTGCCCAGGCTGATATCAAGGAAATTACCATCTATGTTTTCACCTAGGAGTTTTACGGTTTCAGGTCTCACATTGAAGTCTTTAATCCACTTTGAGTTGATTTTTGTGTACGCTGTGATATAGGGATCCAGTGTCATTCTTTTGCATATTTCTCTCCAGTTTTCTAAACACCATTTGTTAAAGAGACTGGTCTTTCCCCTTTCTATATTCTTGGCTGTTTTGTCATACCTTAATAGACCGTATGTATGTGCGTTTATCTCTGTGCCCTCCCCTGTTCTATTCATCTATGTCTATGTGTTTTTATGCCAATGCCAGACTCTTGATGTCTACAGCTTTGTAATACAGTTGGGAATCAGGGACAGGGATACCGCCATCTTTTCTCCTTCTCAAAGCTCCTTAGGCTGTTCAGGGCCAATGGTGGTTCCATACCGATTTTAGAACTGTTTGCTCTAGTTCTGTGAACAATACCATTGGAATTTTGATAGGGATGGCATTGAAATCTATAGATTGCTTTGGGTAGTGTGGACACTTAAACAATATAAATTCTTCCAATCCATGTGCATGGAATATCTCTCCATTTATCTGTGTCTTCTCCGACCTCTCTCATTTTCTGATGGTTTTCAGTGTAGAGGTCTTTCCCCTTGGTTAAGTGAATTCCTACGTATTTCTGTTCTTTTTGATGCAGTTGTACATGGGATTGTATTCTTAATCTCTCTTTCTGATGGTTCATTTAGTGTATAGAAATGCAACAGACGTCTGTCTATTGGTTTTGCATCCTGCAACTTTACCGCATTCATTTATTAGTTCTAAGAATTCTTTGGTGGATTCTTTGGGATTTTAGATATAGACACAGATAAATGTAGACACACATGAAGATACAGATACAGCTCTGAATAGTGACATTCTTACCTCTTCCTTCCGATTTGGATGCCCTTTCATCTTCCCTCGTTTCCAGCTGGGGCTTCCTACACTACGTTGAATAAAGGTGGCGAGAATAGGCACATCCTTGCCTTGATCCTGATTTTAAGGGAAAAGCTTTCAGCTTCCACGGTCGAGTATAACGTTAGCTGTGGGACTGTCACGATATAGCCTTCACTATGTTGAGGTACACCGCCTCTATAGCCAACTTGTTGAGATTTTTATCGTAAATGAATGTTGAATTTTGGTCAAATGCTTTTTCTGCATCTATTGAGATGATCATATACCTTTTATCCTTCATTTTGTTAATGTGGGTATCACGTTGATTGGTTTGCAAATATTAGCTTTGCGCAGTGGCAGTATCGTAGCCAATGAGGTTTCTCCGAGGCGCGATTATTGCTAATTGAAAACTTTTCGCAAATATTGGACCATCTTCGCAGATGGTCCCACTTGATGGGTGGCGTAGGATCCTTTTAGTGTGTTGTTAAATTCAGTTTGTGAATATTTTGTGGAAGGTTTTTGCATCTATGTTTATCGGGGACACTGGTCCGTAGATTTCTTTCATGTGGTATCCTTGTCTGGTTTTGGTATCGGGGTAATAATGCTGGCCTCATAAAATGAGTTTGGAAGTTTCACCCTCTTCAGTTTTTTGGAGGAAGTTGAGAAGGATTTGGTATAAATTCTTGGAATGTGTTGTAGAATTCACCAGTGAAGCCACCTGGTCCTGGATGTTGGTTTGTTGGGAGGTTTTAGATTCTTGATTTAATCTCCTTATTAGTGAACAGTCTATCATATTTTTCTATTTCTTCATGATTTAGTCTTGGTGGGTTGTAGGTTTCTGGTAGTCTCTTACGAGCCTTTGTAGTTCTGTCGTAATGTCTCCCCTTTCATTCCTAGTTTCATTTATTTCAGTCTAATCCTATTTCTTTCTTTTTTTTTTTCTTGGTGAGTCTGGCTAAAGATTTGTCAATTTTGTTTATCTTTTCAAGGAATCAGCTCTTGGTATCATTGATCTTTTCTATTGTCTTGTTAGCCTCTATTTCATTTATTTCTGCTCTGACCTTTGTTATTTCCTTTCCTTTACGGAATTTGTGCTTTCTTTGCCTAGTTCCTTGAAGTGTATAGTTACGTTGTTTATTTGAGATTTTTCTTGTTACCTGAAGTACAACTGTGTTGCTATAAATTTCCCTCTTAGAATTGCTTTTGCTTTGTCCCATAAGCTTTGATATGTTATATTTCCATTTTCATTGGTCTCAAGGTATTTTTTTATTTTACCTTTGATTTTATCATTGACCTACTGATTGTTCAGTAGCATGTTGTTTAGTATCCACATATTTGTGAATTTTCCACTTTTCTTCTTGTAACTGATTTATGGTTTCATACCAATGTTGTCAAAAAAAGATGCCCGATCTGATTTCAGTCTTCTTAAATATGTTAAGACTTGTTTTGTGGCCTAACATGTGAACTACTCTGGAGAATGTTCCATGTGTGCTTGAGAATAATGTGCATTCTGTTGCTTTCAGATGGAAAGTTCTCTATATACCTGGTAAGTCCTTCTGGTCTAATGTGTCATTTAAAACCAATGTGTCTTGGGGCACGTGGGTGGCTCACTCAGTTAAGCGACAGACTCTTGATTTCGGCCCAGATAATGATCTCACAGACTGTGGGATCTCACCAACTGTGAGATCAAACCCCATGCTGCACTGACAGCACAGAGCCTGCATTGGATTCTCCCTCTCTTGCTCTCTCTGCCCCTCCCCCACTCATGCTCACTCTCTCTCTCTCTCTTTCAAAATAAATAAATACATAAATACATAAATAATAAAAAAATGTTTTTTATCCATTTTCTGTTTGGGGGATCTTTCCGTTGAAGTAAGTGAGATATTAATGTCTCCTATTATTATTGTGTCGTTATCCATTTGTCCCTTTGGGTCTGTTAATATTTGCTTTGTATATTTAGGTGCTTGTATGTTGGGTGCATAAATATTTACAATTGCCATATCCTCTTGTTGTAGTGACCCCTTTAGCATTATGTAACGCCCTTTTTTGTCTTTCATTACAGTCTTCGTTGTACAGTCTATTTTGTCTGATACAAGTATTGCCACCCTGGATTGTTTTGTTTTGTTTTGTTTTGACTTCCATTTGCATGGTATTTTCCCAGACCTTCATTTTCACTCTGCATGTGCCTTTAGGTCCAAAGTGACTATCTTCTGGACAAGCATATAGATGGGTTTTGTTTTTTAATCCATCAGCCACTCTATGTCTTTAACTGGAAAATTTAGCCCATTTACATTTAAAGCAATTACTGATAGGTACACACCTATTGCCATTTTGCTAATTGTTTTCTGGTGCATTTGTAGTTCTTCTGTGTTTCTTTCATCTCTTGCTCTCCTCCTTTGTGATTTGATGACTTTCTTCAGCGGTATGCTTAGATTCCTTTCTCATTTCTTTTGTGTAGAAGTTTTTGCTTGGTGGTTACTATGAGGCTTACATAAAACAACTTGTTTTTAACAGTGCGTTTTAAATTGATAACAACATAAATTTGAATGCATTCTAAAAACCTATATCTTTACTCTTCTCCCCCTTTTGATTTTGATTTCACATTTTATATCTTTTTAACTTATGTATCCCTTAACTAATTATTGTAGTGAGTTATTTGTAATACTTTTGTCTTTTTAAACTTCATACAAGCTTCATTAGCGATTCATCTACTACTTTTACTATGCATTTACCTTTACCAGTGAGATTTATATTTTCACAGGTTTTCTTGTTACTAATTAGTGCCCCCCCTTTTTTTAGCATAAAGCAGTTCGTTGAACATTTCTTGTAAGGCTGGTTTAGTGATGATGAACTCCTTTAGCTTTTGCTTGACTTGAAAACTCTTATCTCAAAAAAAAAAAAAAAAAAAAAGAGGTTAGAGTGGGAGAGAGCCAAAGCATAAGAGACTCTTAAAAACTGAGAACAAACTGAGGGTTGATGGGGGGTGGGGGGGGGGGAGGGTGGGTGATGGGTATTGAGGAGGGCACCTTTTGGGATGAGCACTGGGTGTTGTATGGAAACCAATTTGACAATAAATTTCACATATTGAGAAAAAAAAAAGAAAACTCTTATCTCTCCTTCAATTTTGAATGATAACTTTGCCAGGTAGAGTATTCTTGGTTGGATTTTTTTTTTTTTTCAGAACTTTGAATATATCATGCCAGTCTACTCTGGCCTGCAAAGTTTCTGCTGAAAAATTTGCTGAAGTCTTATGGGGGGCAGGGGAGAGTCACTTTTATGTAGCAAGTTGTTTTTCTGTTGCTACTTTTAAGACTCTCCCCTTTAATTTTTGATGATTCGATTATAATGCGTTTAAGCGTAGGTCAGTCTGAGTTCATCTTATTTGGAACTCTGTGCTTCCCAGACCTAAATGTTTGGGTTTTTATCTCCCAGATTCGGAAAGTTCGCAGTCATTATTTCTTCAAATAAGTTTTCTGTCCCTTTCTCTCTACCTTCTCCTTCTGGGAGCCCAATAATGCAAATGTTATTCTGTTTGATGTCCCATAGGTCCCTTAAGCCATATTCACTGACTGTTACTCTTTTTTTCTTTTTGAGGCTCTGGGTGAGTTCTGCTCTCCTGTCCTCAAGTTCACTGATCCCTTCCTCTGATTCATCTAGTCTATTGGTGAGCCCTCTGGTGTAATTTTCAGTTTCGGTTATTGTATTCATCAGTTCTGTGATTGCTGTTTGGTACTCTCTTATATTTTACATCTCTTTGTTGAAGCTCTCACTGGGTTCATCCATTCATCTCCTGAGTTCAGTGAGCATCTTTATGACCATTACCTTGAACTCTTTATCAGGTAAATTACTTATCTTCATTTCCTTAAGGTTTTTGTTTGTTTGTTTGAGGTTTTTATCTTATTCTCTCCTTTGAACACATTTCTCTGTTTCTTCATTTTGTTTTTGTTGGTTTCCAAGCATTATATGAAACAGCCATGTCTCCCAGGCTCGAAGGGTTGGCCTTACATAGAAGGTGAAACTTAACATCCAACCGTTCCCTAGAATTTTGTTGGCTCTCAAATTTTTGTGATAGTCCAGATAGCCTGTTTTATTCCTAGTAGCTCCCAATATTCGAGGGTATGCCAAGACCAGTCAGTGCCTGAAAGAGGAACATTTCAGTTAGCACCTAGTTTCAGGCAGCTTAAAATCCAGGCCCTTTAAAAGGCAGCAACTCTTAAAGAATGCAAATATATACAGCCCTCTGGAATTGCAAAGGTAAGCCCTGCTTGTCCCTAGGGCAAGGTGATCTGGAGGCTTCTCTGTGCAGTAGTCCACAAAATTGGGACACCAGGTGTGTGTACAAGCTCCTTTTGGGGAGACACTTGTGAGCTGTGAGGCAGAAGGGGACCCCAAGGATGGCGTCCCCCATCTGCGTTCCCCGAGAGCCCCTCCATAGCCTCTAAATGTGTGCCAGACCCGAAGCCCGCCCCGAGAATAGCAAGTAAGCCTCTGCCACAGAAAGGCTGGGGTGTTTCAGTGTGCTCTCTCTGCAGTGCCCTGGGGGTGCTAGCCTCCCAAGCCCTGTCTCTCCAATTGTGACAGCCCCACAGAACGCAGGAATGCCAGGCCCCCTGGCTACCAGGGCCAGGGGGTCAAGGCATATCTCCTGGAGGGCAGCTGTAAAAACCAGGGCAAAAACTGGGGTACCAGACTCCTGGAAGTGCTCCCCTCTGAGAGAGGCTGGTGCTCTGGAGCCTGGCAGAGGGAGAGTGCAAAGAGAGGGCCCGCCCTCTGAGGCCTTGGGAAAGGTTTGCAGTCAGCCCTCAGATGTGTGTTTAATTAGAAACCTGCCCTCGGGCTGTGGCTCTGATGATAAGCTAATAGGTCTCTTTCACACAGAGATTGAGCTCCCGTGTCTGCAGCCACTCCTGTGCCCTGGGGGTGGTGGCCATTCCAGAACTCTTTCTTTGTTGGGGACTGTCTTGTGGGACCCACGGAACCTAAGCCCTGCTGGTCACCAGAGTCGGGTGCCGTAGAGATGTCCCCCGCAGCAACTGCAAAAAAAAAAAAAAAAAAAAAAAAAATCAAGGCACCAGACCTGGGTGTAAGCTCCCGTCTCGAAGATACCAGCGAGCTGGAGCAAAGCCCAGGCACAGCACTGGGCTCTGTTCCCCCAGAGCACCTGGAGAGCCTTCTAGAAACGTGCCAAACCAGAAACCCGCCCCTCCGGCCATCGCTCCTGGATCACCACACGGGCCTCCTTTTCAGAAAGACTGGGGGTGGGTTTCAGTCTGCTCCATGCAGCGTCCCACCAGTGGTAGTCCGCTGAGAAGGCTCTCCAGTTGTTACAGTCTCATGGGGGCTGGGAACTGGGGGGGGGGGGGGGGGAACGCAGCCCATCCCCACCCCCACCTCCATCCTCCAGAGCCCGGCAATGAGGAGATGTTCCCTGGGTGGCAGCTGGGGAAAACAGAGCTGCAGACATAAAACCCAGGGCCCCAGATATGTGTAGAAACTCTGTTATGCCCAGAATTCGTGATCCCCAAAGACCACTAGGGAGCCGAGTCCGATGCAAAAGCAAAGAGCCTTTATTCGAGCTAGCTCGAGCTCAATCCCCTACCTGCACCGACTCAGCGGTGAGATACCAGGGAAAGAGAGCGAGTTTCCAAAGGACAAAGGTTTTATTGGGGCCTGAGGGCAGTTGGTGAGGTAATGGCCATGGCCTCAGCCGATTGGCTGGGGAAGGGTCCCGGGGAAGGGTCCGAGTCCTGTTAGGCAGGTGAGGGAGGGTTTACTCAAGGGGAGGAGGTGTGGTCAAGGTGAAGGACACAGAACAAGATGGAGTCGGCTGGCGTAGGCCCGCCCTTTCAGCTCCTTCCTGGAAGATACTAGCATTCTGGAGTGCTGCAGGGGTAGGGGGTGGGGGGCACAAAGATGGCCCCCGCAGACAAAAAAGGGAAACAGGTGGAAGGAAAAGAAAGACAGGAGAAGTAAAAGAAAAAAAAAAGAAGAAAGGGAAAAGGGAAAAAGAAAGGAAAAGAAGAATAGGAGAAGCAAAAGAAAAAAGAAAAAGAAAGGAAAAAGGGAAATATAAAAATAAAAAAAAAAGGGGGGGGGGGGAAAATAACCATGGTGCCCACTGGCTTCAGCAAGGCAGAGGAAGGAACGTGCGAGATGAGGGCTGACAGCTGGAGCATAAAGGTGCCGCCTTGGGGTGGGGGGAAGAAAAGATGGGGGCTGCTGGATGTGGCAAGACCGAGGGAGAGCAGGAAGACGGTACCCCCCCAGCCTCTGACCCAGCAGGAAACGGCCCTCAGATGAGTGCTTTAAAATGAGAAAACGAGTCTAATTCACATAAAGTCTGGGTGCTTCTCAAAGGGCTGCTTCCTCAGGGAGCCGTAGGGTGGATGAGTCCTCTTGTAAGCATTCTTTAAGAGGCATTCCTCGGTTGGCCACAGCCCTGAGAGTCTTGTGGCCACAGCCCTGCAAGGAAGATGCCATCGGTCTTCAAAACCGGGTGTTTTTAGGACTCATCTCTCAGTCTTAAAGTTAGGGTGCCCCATGCATTTTCTGGTGTGTGTCCCGCTGGCCAAAAACCATCCCCCGTCACCCTAACGTCCACGCCTTGCCTCCCAGTCAGCAAATCCCTCAAAGACACATAGAGTGACCACACGGTCCCCGGTATGCGTATAAATGGGGGCACCAGACAGACAAGCATGCATGATCCCTGCGTCCTGGAGCTCGCAGTTGAGTGGGGAGACAGGTATAGACAGATAACCCTGCCTCACGCGAGTCCCTGCATCTCCTTAGGTATCAGTCTCCTTGCCTGGAAAATGCGGGGGATGACGCCTTACCTGATAAAATCAGGGCACCTGATTTTATGGGATTGTGGTTTTGTTGCCCTGAGGAGACCCGGAGTCAGGGTGACCATCTCATTCCGGTTTGCCTGGAACTTTCCCGGTTTTAACACTGAAAGTCCCGAATCTCGGGACTCCCCGTCTTGGGCAGACCAGGACGGTTGCTCACCTCGCTGGGGTCATCTGAGGTCGCCAGATACACCCGGGAGGATCTCCCTGTGTCCTTTGAGTCTCCAGGTCTGTGGCTCGAAGACCGGCTGCACTGGAAAAGCTTGAGCAGCGGGAGAACGGGTTACGGGAGGGGGCTCTTGGCCGGGACTCACCCGGTGGGGCAGGTGGCTCATGACTGTCTACTGAGAATCACTGCTCCTGCCCCATCTTTTCATTTAGACTCTGTTTCTCAGAAATGCCAGGGTGCCTTTCGGAGGGCCCTGTCTGCAGCGGCGGTCTTCACGTTGAATCCCTGTCCTGGGCTATAAGGGAGGAGAGAGAGGCAGTGGCTTGTGTGGAGGAAGGAGGAGGGACAGGCGGACAAATGGAGGGGTCGAAATCGCGTCTGTTCTCTGCCCTCACCCTTGCGTTTGCGTTTTGTTTTACTTATTTATTTTTTTTAGGGTTTATTTATTTATTTTGAGAGAGAGAAAGAGAGAATGAGATGGGGAGGGGCAGAGAGGAAGGAGGACAGAGGGTCGGAAGCAGGCTCTGAGCTGTCAGCACGGAGCCCCACGGGGGGGGGGGGGTCGAACTCACGAAGGGCGAGATCATGGCCTGAGCCAAAGTCGGACGCTTCTCCGACTGAGCCGCCCAGGCGCCCCTGTACTCTGTTTTGATACGCTTGTTGAACAGAGTCGTCAGTCCTCGGGCTGGTTTTGAACCACAGTGGACAGAGGGGCAGGACAGAAGCAGCCCCTTCAGCAGCCGCCCAGTGACCAGTCCCCTGGACGCGCTGCCACGTCACGCTGATGCTCTGAATTCTGCCCATAACCCAGTAGCGACTCCCCTCATTCACTTCGTCCCGGTTGCTGGATGTGCCATTATTTCCAGGAGACTCCGTTCCATTTTGGGGAGGAGGGGGGCCTCGCGGATGCAGTATGGTTGGGAAAATGGGGACAAGGAGGGAGAAAAGAAGTTGCATAAAACCTTCATCTCTGTGGGAATGAGCCAGGGCCTGTGTCACACTTTCTAGGGTTGTGGGGTTTTTTTTTAATGTTTATTTATTTTTGAGAAAGAGAGACAGAGAGCACAGGAGGGGCCGAGAGAGGGGGAGTCAGAGGATCGGAAGCAGGCTCCTCGTTCTCAGCGCCCAGCCCGGCTAGGGGCTCAACCTCGCGAACCGTGAGATCACGGCCCCAGCTGAAACCGAGAGGCAGGCGTTTAACCGACCGAGCCCCCCCCCCCACCCCAGGCGCCCCATGTCACCTTCTAACAGACTGTTCTGCACTCTTAAAACTGTGTGTGGAAAGAGTCTGCAAAAGCTTACCTGATGCACGTGATAGAACGTTACCCCAAAGAATGCAGGTGGTCAAGTACACGGCACACAGTTGCGTGTGCAGAAAGCACTTTCCCAAACAGCTGAGCCCTACGGATGGAAGATGGGGTTGAAACGCACCAGCGCGGGGTGGGACTTCGCACAGAGATTTTTCTTTCTTCTCCTTTCCGCCTTCTAGCTTATTGTAAACTTCCAGCGTTGACTGCCTATCAATTTTAGAAAGGAAGAAAGTAAAATAAATCACTGCATGAAAATGTCCTTAGAGGGGCACCTGGGTGGGTCAGTCAGTTAAGCGTCTTGATATCTGCTCAGGTCATGATGCCGTCCGTGGTCATGAAAATGAGCCCTATGTTGGGCTCTGCACTAGGCATGAAGCCCGCTTGGGATTCTCTCTCTCTCTTGCTCTCTCTGCTCCTCCCCTGCGCGCTCTCTCTCTCTCTCTCTCAAAATAAATACATAAACTTAAACAACTTCTCAAAAGAGGGGGAGTTCTTAAGGCCAATGAAACTGAAGGTAATAGAATTTAGGAATGTCTGCAAAGGTTACGTAATATGTCCCTAGATTGCCGAATCTCTCTCCCTAAAACCTTATTGAACATCTTCCCTGTCTTGTTTTGGAAGGCGTGATTCAGTGGATTGCCCTTCTTCCATCCACTTTGCTACTTTTTACTCACCTTGGGCAGCTTGGGGTGGGGGGTGGGGGGATCCTGCTGCTGCCGGAGGGAAGGAGGTTTTCGAAGCCGAGGGTGGGGGGCATCATCCCAGGGTCAAGGGGACGTTGTAGAATCAGAAGCGAAGCAAGGCTGATGGCTGATGCATTCCTGGTCGGGTGGTGGAGAGGGGCCCCGAGAATAAAGAGGCTCGGAATAGAAAGAGAGACAGAGATGAGTCAGAGAACAAGAGGGGACGGCAGAGGGCAGACGACGCCCCCACAGTGACAAATCCTTAGCTTCTCAGGCGGAAAATGTCAGCCTAATTTAGGAACCCGTTGCCCCATTCCCTAACATAAGAGCCGCCCAGGTAATTCGCAGTGTTCATAGGGATGTGATCATGTGTGTTTTGCATCGCCAGGAGCCTGGAACCGGGAAGGCCACGAGGATCATCCTGGCTCCACCTGGACGCACCCGCAAGTTCACGGCCAGCGGCTGGTTGTCCTCTAAAGCCTCTGAGCTTAGTTTCTTCGTCTGTAAAGTGGAGACGAGACCCAGAATCACGCGTCTCTCCGGAGTAGCACAGAGGAGGCTGGAGCCTGCCTCGGAACGCAGAGGGCTGGTGTTCAAATCCTGGCTCCCTCCCTTTCTGTGTGAACCTGGGCAGACTTGCCCCTTGCTACCTCAGTTTTCTTATCTGTAAAATGGGAATAGAAATGATACCAATCTCACAGAGCCGTACAGAAGACGAAACGAGTCATGAAAGCCCTGGAGTGGTGCGAAGCAAGTCACAAAAGCTGTGTGTTTGTTGTCTCTGTTCTTCTCAGGGCTTGGACTCGTTACGGCAAGAACGTAATGGAATCCCTTAGATTTGGGAGGTGGGTAGCCAGACTCAGGGGAATTAAGTTTCCACGTGTAATGTGCCTTCTATTTTAAACGATTTCTCTGACGTAGGAACACGCCTAGAGTTGCATGATCAGAAAAGGAGGCAATCCCCCAGCTCACCTGTGGGCATAAATCATTGAATCGTGTCATCCACCCTGACACCCAGGGCCACACCCACCCACAGATGGCCAGAGATGAACATTCTGTGCACCCAGAACAGCCCCCGGGGCTCTTCTCAGAAAATGTGACTTTCTCGTACGGGACACCTACCAAGAATAATAGCAATAATGAAAGCAGTAAATCCAAGCACACACAGAGCCTGCTAAATATCTGGAGATCTAGAAATCAGTATTTGTGTTCCCTCAAAAGTCTCCTTCCTGGCTTTTCCATCACATTCTGGTACTTTCTTGAAACTTTTTCTCAAGTATCCTACTCAGAATTCCCAGCCTTCCTCTTGCCCTCACTCTTGCTGTCCCCTCTTTCCCTGCCTCGCCCCTGCTAGGATTGAAGCCTTTCTTCACCTTCCTTGACCATCATGCTCCGCCGTATTGCAGTGACCCGTCCCTCGTCTGCGTCCCTCGCTAAACTGTGAGCTCATCTAAGCGTGGGGATGGGGTCTTCTTCAATTCTCTGAGCCCCAGCTGGCACCATACAGATGGGACAGAGGGGTGGACAGGAGTCAGACGGATAATTGAATGACGACACTGTTGCCGAGAATCAGTTGAAACAACGGAGCCAAAAGAAGATAAAGCCACCAGTGGGTTTCAGCAGACACAGAGTTAGAGGTTAGGACAGGAGCTCACCAGCTAAGGAGGTTAAGAGAATGGAGGGGCCACGTAGTGGAAGATATGGAGTCTAGGTTTTGATCTAATAATTCCGGGAGCCTAGCAGCTATTTCCTCCCTGTGGACACAGTGTGTGTGATTTGTTTAAGTTGGGGGTCCTGGAAGGAGCCAGACAGTAATCACACGTAAAAATAAATTCCGCCCCAACCTCTGACAAAGGTATTTGGAAACTCAGGATGTCAAAACAAACATGTGCCTCAAATCCGGCAAGAATCCAAGGTTCCATAGCTTCTCTGGACGGGTGGTGACCTTACAAAGCTTTCCTGGTGCCTGGGATATGCAAATTATGCCACAGACACACACTCAGCAACAGAAAGTGTGTCCCCAGAGAGTAGACAAGACTGTGTATTTCACGGAGTCAAAACCCCACTGCTATGCTGTAATCTTTGTGCCTAACTTCCCATATATATCTTCATGCTTCCCCAATTGCCCATTTATAACCTTTAATGCAAATGCCATTTTTAAAATCAATTCTTCCCTGTGTTAATTTAAAGACTCCAACATATGTCAAGACAATACAGGCAATTTCAACTAAACAGCAGTTGGCAAGAGCCAAGATTTATGCTCTGTTTATATCACATCGAGAGATAATACCAGAAAGGGGGGACAGGGAGGGAGAAAGACGAATCCATGGGACTTCAGTGAATCATTTGGTCAACCAGCAACGCACGGTCACGTGGGGTCAGGCCGAACTTGCAAGCTCAGACTTGCCCGTCTCCACCGAGGCCCCCCCGGGGCACATTGTGGTCCAGTTGCCCCCCCAGCCTCTCCGGTTCTCCGCACGGTGCCGTCAGCCCCCTCGTTTCCTATAAAACTTTATTGCGCACCCTCTGAGCGTCCAACTCCGTGCGGACGCTTGAGATTTACGAGTGAGCGATGGAGCTGTCCCTCAGGGGTACGGAAGCGAACAGAGTGCCCAGGACCGCTGCGATGCCATCGGGCGTGCAATGGGATGGCCTAGATGGCCCATTTCGCACACCCCTTGGAGCCTAGTGAGAACTCCTAGTAGTTCCCGTATTTGTCGAAGACTGAACAGGGATGCCAGCGGTGAGGCCAGAAAGACAGAGCTCTCTTCCTCTGCCTAGATGGGGCAGTGGCCAGCAGTCAAAGGCTGCCGAGGCCCGACGTGGGGTCTCTGACCGGTTTCTTCGGGTCTTAACCACTGGCGACATGGCTCCCTCTCCCAGGTGGCTGCCCCTGTTCCAGCAGGAACAATAGAATGGGGTGTTCCCCAAGAGTCTCCCGAGCCACTTCTGCTGCGGCCCATCGGCCAGAACATTTCCACGTGGCCCCCCACTGTCGCACGGGATGGTGGGAAGTGTGCTGTTTATTTCAGGTGCCCAGAGCCTGGCCAGAGTTCCGCAGCTATGGAAGATGACCGTGGCTACCGGGGGTGACTGCGGCCTGCCACGATTCTCGTCCCCCCTTCAGCTCGGAATGACTGGGCTTTCTGTACGTGTTTTTGTTTTTCTCGTTCCGAACCTTCCTTGGCTCTTCCATCCCGTTACAGATCGAGGTGGACGGTTTCGAGGGGCCCTCCCAGCTTCCAAGAAGTAGGAAGTGAAAGAACGCATGAATGAAAATAAATGAGTCTCGCCTTTTGATTTTAGGAAGTATACGAAACGAGCCCTATGTCACAGCTTGCGAAAAAACACAGACCACCCAGCCGTGCCTGTGCGTATCAGTTCGCGCGCAGGGGAATCAAAATTTCTCTGACCCCCGCAGTTTTTGCAGCCTTTTGACTGAAAGTTTCCTCTGGCTCATTCATTCCCCCTACCGCCTTATCACCTTCCGTGACAGAGGCATTTTTGTGCCTCTCCGTGTCTTTCGTGAATTTCTAAACCATCCCCATCAAGAGTTGGCATTGCCTTTTTCCAGCGAAGCCCAGCCGAACCCGAGAATAACATAATCAGCAGGTTTCAGAGGAAATTAAAGTCGGATCACTGCCTCCCGCACCCCATCCAGCTGCAATGAGACAGGCCTTATCAATGCTTCAGTTTTTAATGTTCAGACCTGTTAAGTTAAGCCAGCTTGTGCAAGGAAAGGATTTACTGATTAGTTCCTGATTTGGTCCATAATTGGCAATGGCTTCTGCAATGTTAGCTAAATTTAAAAAAAGAGAGAGAGAGAGAGAGAGAGAGAGAGAGCTTACAGGTAATTCGTTGCAAGATGCTTGACAAAGACCTGGGTCCTATCACAGAAGAATCATAGTTTAACTTAATCAATGATGACTTCATCAAGAGTTTTTATTTATAGCTAATGCAAAAGTTAAAAAAAAAAAAGTACAGCCATTAATTATTGGTAGGTTTTTTTAAGCCAAAAGTACGAGTTGAATAAACGTACTTAAGACACTTAAAGCTGAGGCATTCTTTATCAAATGACTAGCTAAAGAGTCCCTTGGGCTGCCTTTTAACTGCTTTCAAAGCTCTAATAGCACTTTTTCCACCAAAGACACACCCCTTGAATCCTCCGAGAGATACAATAGCATAATTGTTCTTTTAGGTTTCAAGGCCTTGACATAACTGTCACGGGAAGAATAGTGAATAATAATACCAGAACTATTTTATGCAAATTTCACTTAGAGGTTTCAAGATTTCCCTGAGACGGATCTTGCCCCTTTGTTGACACCTGCATTGTCACATTAGCTTTACAGAAGAGCGTGGTTAGAGTTTTCCTTTTGTTAAATAATTCTCATTAAAAAAAAATCTTTGGATAAAGTTAAAAAACAAATACAAAAACAATGAGATGGAAACATCAATTTGGAGTTGTATCAAAGGGAAAAACAGTACTCACTGGAATGATTTTTGCCCCCTGCGGCTAATCGCTTTGCCGATAGAATTCTCCCTCAACTTAAACCACGGTGGCAGAAAATGGAGGTTGATGAAAAAATGCAGTTTTTCACGTATACACATCACACCACCCGGCACATCGGCCTCACGGACATTTTCCACCGGCCTGAGCTCGGAATTCACGGCTCCTCCAGAGGGAGGGCGCTCACGACGATCACATCCTTAGAACAGATCGATGAATACAGTTAATCCGAAAAGCAACCCATTAGTCTCGGAAGTAGATCATAGGATCAAAGAAAAAAATAATTACGTAGCTTTGGTGCTAAAAGACACCTGTGAGTTCACCAACCCCTCCAGCCCCTCCAGCAGTTCAGATCATCGGTGCGAGGTTATCAAGACATAAATCACATATAAGGTTCATTTCCCCAAAACTAAGGAGAAAAATGAAAAAAAAATTTCCTGTGTGCAGAAAGGAGTTTAAATTACCAGCAACTTTACCTGTCCGTGGAGAGAGAAAACCATCCCAATCCGTCAGTCTATCCGCCCATCCCTTCCTTCCTTCCTTCCTTCCTTCCTTCCTTCCTCCATTCATTCATTCATTCATTCATCAAATCTTTACTGACCATTATCTAGGTGCTTGAATCCAGAATGGGGTGCTGTAAATTCAGGCTTGCATCGGACACATAATGGCCTGACCTCTAGGACTCGTAATCTGGTGAGAGAGGCTATGGACAAATGAAGAGAGGGTAGACCGTGGAAGAAAGTGAAACATCAAGAATGCCTTTGTCTGTAACAGGCTTTTAATTTCCTTCGAGGGAAAGGGCGCTGGCCTCGCCTGGGCTTCGATAGTGCCCCCGAGGTTGCCGTCGCTGCCCGTATTTAACAACGAAAGACACTGAGGCCCAGAGAACACGGCTGACTTATGCAAAGACCCAGAAAAAAACGCAGTGGGGAGCTCTGTGCTGATGAGCAAAGACTGAGCGTTGGTGTCCAAGGGCTCCTCGAACGCCCAGCCTCTGTCTGCTGTCCTGAGCTAGACGCGGCGACCCAAAAAGGCCAGGTGATATTGGCCGAGCATGGCCCGGCTCTGCCCCTTGGGCAAGCCACGCATCTCTTCCAGGCCTCGGTTTCATCATCAGCAAAACCGCCTGCATCACAGGGCTCTTCTGAGAAACAAATGAAATCACGCTCACGAGCGGGCTTTGCATGGCCCCTTCCTAGTCCCCTTGGGCCGCCAGAACAAAGCTCCAGAAAATGCACGGCTTTAGGGACAGACCTTTACTCCCCCCCAGCTCTGGAGGCAGGACCGCGATCAGGATGCTGGCGTGGCTGAGGTCCCGAGACCACTCTTGCTGGCTTGCCCAAGGCTCCTCTTGTGGCAGCCTCACAGAGTGGGGAGGTAGAGGGACAGTGAGTGCGTTGGTGTCTCTCCTTACAAGGACACTGAATCCATCGTGAGCCCGTTTCACAATCTCCTCGAAACCCAGGTGCCTCCCGAAGACCACCTCCAAACATCCTCACACTGGGATTAGGGATTCAACATGTGCCTTCTGTTGAGGGGGAGGAGAGAGGGGGACACAGTTCTATCCATAGCATTGCATCCCGGCTGCCAACAACCCAAGAAGTAAAAAAGAGGCTGCAGGATGTGGGGACCCAACAAGTGTCCGTGTAGACCTCCATAAGGACACGAATGACACCACAGGTGAAAGTAATGGCGATATTCACCAACGGCACAGCGACAACTGTTATATGCCAGGTGCTCTGTGTATATCGGTGCATCGAATCTCCTCAGAAGACCCATACATTGTCCCCAGTTTACAGATGAGAAAAACCGAGGCTCGGAAAATGGCCTGCGCACGTCGCACATCCGGGAAGCGCCTGGGCCGGGCCTTGCCCCTGGGTTGGACCCCTCCAGGGACGTGCAGGCACAGCTCTCTCTATAATGAGGAGGGTGGTGATCAGGCCTGCAGCTGCTTGAAAACACGCCCTTAAATCCTTTGTCACTGCTCCCATGGAGACCTAGGTGTCCCTTTGTCACTCCTCCCGTGGAGACCTAGGAGGCCGTGTCCACCCAGGGCCCCAGCGTGGTGGGAAGGAGGGTCTTTGCAGATATAATTCAGAGTGCGCCTCTGCCTGGGTCAGCACAGACCTCCTCCCCACTTCCTCGTGGAAAGGTCACTGTCTCCCACTCTACTCAGCTCCGTCTCGAGGCCAAGGCTGTAGGAAACGCCGTCGGACTCCTCAAGGACAGAAGAAAGGACGCAGGAGTAATCCGGAGGGCAGCGGAGTTCAGTGCGAAGGAAAGCAATGCTCGCCTTAGAGAGGCCCGCGGCTCCGTGTCCAAATGGCACCTGCTCGCTCGCGTCTGCCTCTCCCTGGCTGTGTGGCGTGTGGTTGGCAGCTGAGCCTCTCTGAGCTGCAGTTTCCTTGTCTGTAAAGCGGGAGGCAATAACTGCGGGGACGTGACCTAATGCCGGTCCAAGGTGTGGTCTGGCATATAGAGCAGGCTTCCCATAACGCACACACCCTAATCCCTGACCTCGAATTCCGCACAACGGACGCCAACATCCCCTTTTATCCTCACCTGGGTGGGAGGGAAACCAGGAGCCAGGAAGAGGAGCGACCTACAAGCTAGTGCATCAGTTTGATGTCTCCCCTGGGGGACCAGGAGGCTTAATGTTTATAAAGTACTTTGAGACCCTGAAAGCAAAGACTTTATACAAATGCGAGATAATCATGATAATTAAACCACTGTTATTGAATATAGGGAGGCCTTATTGTTCCCTCATCCTGCGGTGAGCAAACCCCTGGCGGACTCTTTAGCACGTTGAAGAGATAATTTGCTAAATCATATACCGTTGCCCTGCAAGTCTCACCCACCTACAGACAGGGACAAGTTCATAGTCAACAATAACGCTAATAGCAGGCTCCCGTCTGCACAGCTCTTCACAGTTTAGAAAGCGCCAACAGATCGTGTCTCCCACTCTGTGTCAGTGGCACCAAGAGGGACAGAGAGGGGAAACTGTGCCTGGTCGCGGCCCCCCCCCCCCCCCCCCCCCCCCTCCCCACCCCCCCCCCGGGGAACTTGGGGACAGATTTACCAAAGGGCCCGCCGGGAGGTTCTCCATTGTTAGAAAATCTCGAATCTGAAAAACAGAGTCCACGTTCAGCCCGACGGCCGCATTTTGTGAACGACAACACTGAGGTTCCCCGAGGTGAGGCGACAGGAGACAGGGCCACCGCGAGCCCCCAGGGCCCTTCTGCGCAAATTGGAAGCACGCACCCCCCTGCTGGGGCGTGGTTTGACCCGAGGCTGGGTTTCAGCTCCCCTCGCCTGGCCAGGGGTTTGCCTGGACTCTCCACCCGAAAATATTGCTGTATTTTAAAACACACATTTATATGTTCAATTCTCATTCAGGCGTCATCGAGTCCAACAGGTGAGGAGACAAGTGTCACGGAAAGGTAGCCTGTTTCACTCACGGATCGCGAGAGGAGGGCACACCGTGCCACGGGGCCACCCACCGAAGCACCAGGGTCTGTCAAGGGCTGGGGGGGGGGGGGGGAGGGGTTTGTAGAGGATGTGAGCAGGGTCCTTTGCAAGGTGCTTGCCCTGGAGGGAGGAGGGTAGGGATTGGCTAGCTCCAGTAATTTCGGTAAGCTTTGGGGCTTAGGGGCTGTCCCTAGGAGTCTGGCATCTGGCACCTGGGTCAGGCAGGTGGATGGCAGTCTGGCTTGTGGAGAGCCTGACAGGGGAGGCGATTTGCAATAAGGGCTTGGTCCGTTTGCACAGGAGGCTCAGCGGACAGTGGTTGGCCCTCTCTAAAGATCAGCTGGCCCCGGGAGCGGTGGTCTCTGCACGGTCAGCAAGCCCCCGAGACATCAAAGCACCAAAAATAAGGAATAAGAAGACGCAGCTAATGCATGCTGGGCAGGACGGGAGAGACCGTGGGGTCAATCACGCCCATTGTCCGGATGAGACATCCGAGGTCAGACGAGGGAAAGAACTCGACCGGGGCTCCACTGCCAACCAGCAGGGACCGAGGCGATCTTCCAGAAATGAGGCCCACCAAGTCTTGTGTTTTATCCCCTCAGTGTATTCCTGCCGTTTGGAAAATAATCTGCAAGCACCTTAATTTGGGAACCACGGTCCCCCAGGCTCCAGGCCTCCGCCTCCACGCTCACTAAGCCAAAGCCTCGCTGACCTTCTTGAGGGTCCCTGTCCTCCACTGGGTGGCCAGCAGCTTGAAGGCAGGGACCGCAGGCTACTCCTCCAACAACCCTCACCGTCTAGCACAACGGGCACACAGCAGCACCGAAGGGCGAACCCCGAGTTCCAGGTTAGCACGCGGGACTCCGAGGCCCATGCATCCTTGCTGTGCATCCACAACCTGAAGTCACCCCTCCGCTTCGGGAAGAGCAGAACGGATTCCACATTGGGCAACGCTTTCTTCTAAGCTATGCATCTGAGACCCGTGTTATAGCTGTAATTACTTGTGCTGCATTTGATTTTGTATTTTGTGCCTTTGTCGGAGCCAGCTGGATTTCGCGAGAGGAGGAGTGTCCGTGTCTCCAAATCACGGGCTCTCAATCGGACTCCCCTAACCTGCTTTGTCCCTGCGCGGGTACAGCCGGAACCTGTTTGCCTGGGTGCGTTTCTTTCCCTGCTGATTTAGAAGCTGCAAATAGACATCTCCTTCCAAAACATACCTCTCCACAGAGCCAACCCACTGCGTCAAGCTCATTGTCTGAAGACACCTCCATGGCCAAAGGTGGTGCTATTTTTTGGAGCTGTATTAATCTCTTTGTCTAAACAGCGCAGGCTTAATTGGTTTAGATCAGAGTTGCACTGTTTTGAGTAAAAGGGCGTGATTAATGTGAGCCAAAGATGGTTGGACGGGCACAGCCTAATTCAGTAGCACGCACAGACCTATTATCATCATCGGAACCGTGAGAGCTTTGGGCCACCTGCCTCGGGGAGCAAGTTGTGGCCTCAAGAAGCACACAGAGACCTGAGAAGGCTGTGGAGACACCCAGAGCCAAGCAGGGTCCCGCGGGCATCTTCCCTAGCGACCTCGAGTGACCGACGGCCTGCCCCGTGTCCGGTGGTATGGAAAGAGAGCACCTGCTTCCCAAGCAGTCGGATTCCTCCCCGCGCAGGACAGAAAGGTGTTGCCCTACCTGGAATTTGCTTGATAACTTCCTGGCAAGGCGACTGACTGGCTCTCTTTCCCCTTGGCCCCCAGATCCACCTGCCAGCCCTCCTCACCCTGCCCTGCTCCCCACAGGCTGTCCTCCGTGGGTCCCCTGGTCCTGTGCGGGAGCGAGGAGGCAGGGAAGGAGGAGGTCAGCCTATCTATTCCCTGGGGTGCCCCCGTCTGGGTACGAAACCCTAGCGCTCCGCCTGGGGTCTTGGCAAGCCCTCCCTCTCCTTGTCCTTCACACGAAGGCGGGGGAGCGGCCAAAAACTCAGGTACAGCTAGTGTGCTGCACCTGACCGAGTGCCCCAGCTTATGATCCACCAGCCTTGCTCGGCAGCCTTTGTACACATTCGTGTATTTAGCCCTCAAAAGCCCGACCGGGCAGGCGCGCCGTATCTCGTTTTATGGATGAGGAAACTGAGGCACAAAGAGGCTGAGCCACCTGCCCAGGGCCATAGCCTACCTGGCAAGAACCGGGGCGCACCCCCCAAGCTGCCTCTCAGCAGCGCCTCCACGGGCACAGGGGCAGGGGTGAGAGGGGAGGGAGTTGCCAAGTCAGAAACCAGTATAAGCAAAGAGCTCACAGGACGGTGTCGGGAAAACGCAGTCCAGTGTGGCTGGGAAGGGGAGAGGGAAGGGAATAAAATGCAGCTGCCAGGTGCCTGCGCTGGGGGGCGGCGTGACTTCAATGCCACCCTCTGCGGTCCGCACATTCTAGTTCAACTGGGACTGGCGCTCGGTGCGTGCATTTCGGTGCACGCTGGGGAGGCCCCGGGGGGGGGGGGGTGCAAACGCGACGAAAATCACAGCCCCCGTCCTTCCTGCTGTGAAGGACACACACCTGTAATCTGCGGCAGCTGGCGTCACAGGACCCCACGAGCACAGGGCGATGGGAACACAGAGGCTACAAGGACGACTTCTGGCCAGGCTGAGACTGGGGTGAGGCAAGACAGGCACCGCTTTGATGCGGAATTTTTTAACGCGGCATCCAAAACCTCTGTCATTAGGATAAATATAATTTTAATGCAAAAAATGTTTTAATCCAAAATTAATGCCAAAAAGGTCCGTGATGAACAAAAGATCAAACTTTTACTTGATCTTACCTATAAGATCCGTCTTCTTTTTTTTTTACCCCCCCCCCCACTTTGGCCTCAGGCTTAGATACAGCTCAGCACGTCTGAGCCCATATTTATTTAAAATTTTTATCTTTTGTTCATCGTGGATTTTTTTTTTTTTTGCATTGGTTTTGATGTGTTCAAAAAAAAAAAAACATTTGTGCGTTATATGTCATGGATCTTGATGACCGCGTTCCTAGTGCCCCTGTTAACTTTCGCACCTGGGGAGAATGCTTCAGGGCCAGCCCTGCTCCCTGGGACACTGGACTTGAACTTTCCCTGGTGGGCCCTTGGCCGTCCCAGGGGAGAAGTCAAGAGGATTTGCAGCGGAGAATTGGCCAGAGAAGGTCAGGGTAGAGGAGGAGAAGGACAAACTGGGTAAAAGCGTGCAGTTGTCCCCGTAAGAGTCCCGCGGGCTCGGAGCTGAGAGAATCTGGGGAATCAGGAAGGTTCCTTGACCTGGATGTGGAACCTCCTTTTTGTGCATGAACACAGGCTACTCCTTCAGTTCTTGGCCTTTTTCCTCTCCCAAATTGTGACCAGATGCACGTTAAATTAGGATTAACGGAGCCCCTTTGTGGTGCACTGAATTTGAGCTGTGCTGCACACTGTAAATAGTTTTATAACACATCATTCAACCTTTCGAAGAGGTTAAAAATTATCTACTTCAAGCTTTAGCACATTTGTCTGCAGTCTGAATGATTCCAAACAGGAATGATCAGTCTACTTTGTTAAGCGAAGTTGGGTTAAAGAAAAAAAAAAAAAAAATCAGCAATGAGCATGTAGTTCCAATTTAGAACTCGGTGGCTTTTTTTTTTTTTTTCTTAATATAAACATCCGATTCCTGATAGAATGAGCTGGGGCTGCCTTTTCCCCACTCTCTGCAACCACAGTTTTTGTATCATATATTTGGGTTGGATTCCTTGCACATCACTTATTTCCTGGAAAATCTTTAGAGAGGTCTGGACTGCATAGTTATAAAAATTATTGTAATGTATTTTCCGTGCATATTAAATTAGCTCCCCAGACTGATAAAAGGCTGCGAAGCCATTATTTTTTATTCCTCAGTTTACTACAACCCTAAAGTAATAGCCTTCTATTAAAGTTTATTGATTGTTCCCACTGTTAACTAGCAAGTTGGTATATAAAAATAAAACAGAGAAATCTGCCATTTCTCCCTTGTGTCTTCGCGCCGCGTGTGTCCCCCGAGTAAGATATCAAAGGACTCGTGTTGGCTGTACTTTGAGGAATCACTGGGGGTTTGGGGAGGTTTGGGTTCAACTGTTTATTTTTGCTTGTTGCTTGTTTTTGTATTTCCAAGGCATTAGAGTTTTTTAGCGTTTTGAGCAACATTTAGTATAATTTTTTTTTTCTATCTTTCTCAAAGGGAAAAGAAACCCTGGTCTGGGAGAGAGAGTCCGGGGTTTGAACGCCTGGTGTTTGCATCCACGTGCTTGACCACCTACCATGTGCCAGCCTTTTCCCCTGCACTTCCAGTGCTGGGGAGAGAGATGATAAATAAAGATTTGCTCTACCAGATGGCAATAAATACTGTAAAGGAGACAAAGCAGGGGGCACCTGGGTGGCTCCGTCAGTTACGGAGTCAGTTGACTCTAGATGTTGGCTGGGTCATGATGTCAGTTTGTGTTATGAGTTTAACCTCAGGCTCTGCGCTGACAGTGTAGAGCTTCCTTGGGATTCACTCTCTCTCTCTCTCTCTCTGCCCCTTCCCTCCTCTCTCAAAATAAATAAATAAACTTAAAAAAAAAAAGAAAACAAAGTAAAGGAATAGAAAACGTAATGTTAATTTTACGTGTCAACATGATGGGGCCACTTGTGCTCAGATATTTAGTTACAGATTATTTCTGGGTGTGTCTGTGTTGAGTTGAGCGGAGATTGAGATGAGTCAATGGAGATTAAGATTGAGATTGAGATGAGTCCAACTGAGATTAGCATCTGAATGGGCAGACAGGCTTCCTCCATTCCACTGAGGGTCTGAATAGAACAAAAAGGCAGAGGGAAGGAGAGTTCCTCCTCTCTGCCAGATGGTTTTCAATCTGGGACAGGAGTTTTCTTCTGCACTCCGATTAGGATTTACACCATCGACTCGCCCAGTTCTTGGGCCTTTGGACTTAGATGTCACCTACACCGGGGCGCCTGGGTGGTTCAGTCGGTTGAGCGTCCCACTTCGGCTCAGGTCGTGATCTGGCGGTCCGTGAGTTTGAGCCCCGTGTCCGTCTCTGTGCTGACAGCTCGGAGCTTGGAGCCTGCTTCGGATTCTGTGTCTCCCTCTCTCTCTGACCTTCCCCCGTTCATGCTCTGTCTCTCTCTGTCTCAAAAATAAATAAACATTAAAAAAGATTTTTTAGATGTCACCTACACCAGCCTTCCTGGGTCTGCAGCTTACTGACAACACACGTCAGGACTTCTCAGCCTCCATAATCACATGAGCTAATTCCATACATGTACATATACATATATACATATATACATGTATATATCTGTATATATATACATATGGGTGTGTATCATATATATGTGTGTGTATATATCATATGTGTCCTATTGGTTTTGTTTTTCTGGAGAACCCTAATACAGAGAGTGATGGGCATTTTTTAGATCAGGAGGTCAGGGAAAGCCACTCTGATGAATGATGTATGAGGGAGCCGTTCCTGCCAATACTTGAGCAAGGAGAACGCAACAGGGACTCGAGGCTTGGCTTAGCAAGCAGGCACCTTAGCCCGATCACGGATAACAGTTCCACAAGCGTTTTTGGAGCATCTGCTAAAGCACACATGTTACCCCAGCGCCCGGGAGTAGAATAATCAATACCACAATAAAACACGGCCTCTGTTTTTGCTGGAAGCCCACAGTTTTAGAGAGGGGATCATCATTTAAAGACAGCATTGGTCAGCCTGCAAATCTTAAAAAAGGCCAAGAAGTCAACTGTCACACGTACAAGCTGCTACTCTGATGCACCGTGTGCTAAGAGTCGGGCTCAGGTCGGCCCGGGAAGCGTTACAGGAAACCAGGAAAGGCAGTTTGTCTGTCTGCCAGAGTTGACTCCTGAGCAAAAGGAGACTCAGAATCAAGCAGATGTGGGCACCAGGACCCCTCTTGTCGGCGTGACCTGCGTGGTGGGTGAGGCCAGCAGAGCAACGGCAGGGAGCCGTAAGGGAAGGAGCCACCGTGGACGGCGTTGAGTCAATGGAAGTGGGTGACAACCACTCGAAGGTTTTCAAGCAATGATGCCGCCTTTTCAGATATTTACTTTAGAAAGATAATTCTGGCCACCACCTGGAAAACAGCGAGAGGACGGAGTTTTGGAAAGGGACTCACAACCCCGACTCCTGGGTGTGCTCGTGTATGAAATGAGAGCAGCGGTTGGGATCCTCTCCGAATTTACAACCAGCTCTAACAGCTGGGAACCCTCGGATATCTCTAAGTAACTTACATGTGTGTGCAGCGCTCTCTGCTACAGATTTTAGATGCTGCTGAACTAGTTTTTGCTCCTATCCAATGAGTGGCTACGGGCCCTACATACGGACTGTGAGAAAGCAAACATCCTTATATTTTGGCCAAATGTCGCTTTCCCCGCACCTTGCTTCCGGCGGTCGTGCACGTGTTCACGTGGATCGTTGTTTCTAAAGGCGCTGTTTAATTTCTTGTTTTCCCTCTTCCCTCTCTCCGCACATAAGTATGCGCTTGGTACTTACCACGCTCGTTCCAAGTTTCAGCTCTCCTACTGAAAATAATAATCCCGCCTTGAAATATTTGGGCTCCCCCCCCCAAAAAAAAAACCGCAGAGGTGGAGCAGACATAGGAAGCATGCGCTTCATTTTTGTCATCGTGTGAAATTCTAAAAAGAAAAACCGGGTTACGTAAAACCTCGCACAGAAGGGAGGCACAAGGCGGGGCTTTTAGAACACACCTGCCCCTGGATGATCTGTGGGAGAGGAGCTCCGCTGGCTTCTAAGGGAATGCTCTGGAGACTTCCAGGATTCCTACAGCGAAGCCCGGGAGAGGCTGGTTCCAAGTCTCCAGATCACTTGACGTGTGACCTCCAGGGTTTTGGCCTTATTTTAGGGAAAGGCCGGATGTGACGCTCTCCGCCTGACGTGTTGGCGATTCTGGTAGCTGAGAGCGGGTGAGGCGGCGGAGGGGGGAAGAGGGAGCTGGCTGCCAAAAGGCGAGCACCTCGGAGTTCTCCCTGGGAAACCGCGGGCTCCGCCAGGACTACATTTCCCAGGCGCCTTTGCGGCTAGGTGGGTCCACGTGACCAGTCACTACCAATGAAATGTAAGGGGTGGCTAAGAGGCCCAGGTGTGCTCTCCGTATCCCTTCTCACCCATCAGCTGGTCAGGGGAGAGCGAAGTGTCCAGACAGAGAGACCCGAGACACCGAATCACCAAGTGGGGGGTGACGGGGGTGGGGGGGGGGGAACCCACCAAACACAAACGGTCTGTTATGCGAGCACGAAACGCAGTGTGTTTGGAAGGCTCTTATTTCTAACAGATCGAAACTCCTATCGGGCTAACTAACTACTGGCAGGTTGGGGGGTGTTACAGCTGTTGGCATCACCCTAAATAATACAAAAGTCAGCTGAGGGCACTCGGGTTTGGACACCTCTGGTCATTTGAGAGGATTCTTTCTGGATGATGGTGAAGACCCCGCGCCGTCACTCGGGGACCGGCGGGGTGTCCCTTAGACCTTGCGGAAAGCGGTTGGACCTTCGCTTTGCACGCCCGGGGCTGATATTAACGCTTCCTCCCAGGTTACCGGGAGGAGTGCGCGAGCTACCGCACCCGGGTCACTTAGCACAGCGGAGGCCACGTACGAAGTGGTAACTATTATCATTGCCATCATCACTATTATTGCCGTTATGACAGAATTCTGCCAAACTTGCAATATTGAGAGGCGGGTGTTATGACTGCTGCTATTTCCATTTTTTCAGGGGAGAGTGCGGAGGGAGCAAACCTAAGATTGCAAGGTCAACGAGAGACAGAGTCTGGGTTCCAGGCAGCTCTGGCTTCGGGCTCTGGCCTCAGCAGGCGGACCTGTTGGGCTCTGCCCCGCACGCTCACCGGACTCTGTGGCTCAGCGCGGAGCACGACTCGGGGTAAGAGCGAAACACATCCAAATGAAAGACGTTGAGCTAATTGGCTTCTCCTCCAAGACAGATTTCTTTTTGACAGGCAGCAGGACACGGCAGGAACAACTAGTTCTGCACCCAGTTGTATAAATAGGGATGGGACAAATGGCTTGGCTAAAATAAGCACAGGCCTGAAACTTCCCAAACTGGAACCAAATCCAGAAGGACTTTCTCCTCCTCCCCCCCCCCCTCCATTTCTTTCTCGCTCTTAATTATTATTTTTTGAAGACTTAAAAATAAACGTCCTTTCCAAGTTTCTCCTCTGCAGTCACTCATTCCGTCCAAAGGAAAAGTCAAAAACTCAGAGAAAACTGAAATGAATTGGAAAAATAAAAAATACCCACGGGAGTTTGAAAAAGAGAGAAAGAAAACATCAAGAAGCAGGATGCATCCTGGTTTGGAGGCCTTCCCCTGGGAGAGTGGTTCCCAGCCACCCCCATACCACCCCGCCCAACCCCCCCCCCACCCCCCCACCCCCCCCCCACCCCCCGCTATGGAGGTTATGGCTCAAGGTTACCTTTAGAGAGCTCAGCTAAATGGACAGAAGCTCAAGCATTGCTAATCAATAGTGCTCCTTGGCGGGGCGCCTGGGGCTGCTCAGTCGGTTAAGCGTCGGACTCTTGGTTTCGGCTCAGGCTGTGATCTCACGGTTGGTGAGTTCGAGCCCCGCGTTGGGCTCTCTGCTGTCAGTGCAGAGCTTGCTTGGGATTCTCTGTCTTCCTCTCTCTGCCCCTCCCCCGCTCCCTCTCTCTAATAAATAAATAAACATTTAAGATAAATGAATGAAGAAACACTGCTCCTTGACAGCTGTACAATAGCTCTGCCTTCCCCAGGGCAGAAAAGAGTCAGAAGGGACTTGAATGGACCCTTCTATCTGCTATCTGCTCAAGGGTTTGCAGGTGGTTTGTCTGCGGGACTCAAAGCTCGGAGTTATCTTGCCAAGTTCACCTGCCCCCTTTATCCATCTGGGGACACAAAGCAAGCTTCTGGCCTTTTCAGGGCTCTACCTGGGAAGCCAACAAGACCAAGAAGTGAGTTCTTCATCACTAAGAGCATTCCAGCCCAGGGCAGACAACTCCTGCGGGGGGTCATCGGAAAAAAAGAATCTGAATCAGATGAAGTGTTAAATGAGATCAGTAATTCATTCCCGAGCTCAGGTTTCTGTACCGGCGGCAGGTTTTCTTTTAGTTGGAGATGCTCCTGAAGGGAAGGTACAAATGTCACCCGCGAGTCCCGGGGACAGCCGATGGCAGGCGTTTCTGGACGTCTCTTAACTCTGAGAATCCACGATCCTCAGCCCCAGGCTCCAGGTAAGTGCTCGCTGCACAGGCCTGGGCTGGCAGACAGCATGGAAAATGGTTGTTTGCCACCTTCACTAGAAATCAGATTAAATGATACACTTCGCCTTCGTAATACGTGAAAAAGAACGAGCAAACGCGAATTCCCACGTATCGAAACACATGGCAGGACGACAAGAACTGAAATGCCTATAGACTAGACAAGCCAACCTTGAAACTGAGTGGCAAACCCAGAGAGCGTGTGAGGCCATCCTGAGCGTGTCCTGCTCGGTCTGTCCCCAGGGCCGAGCAGGTGCCTGGCCTCGTGCGACGATTCACGAACATGTGTTGGGGGAGTCAAAAATGACCAATAAGAAAGACCAATAAGGATTACTTCGTGACTGAGGAGGCAGTCCGTTTAGATTCAGGCTGTATCCTACGAACCGGCATCGATTCCGGTGGCTAGATTGAAATATGAAAAAAATGTTAAATATCACTAAAAAAAGTCAAGGATTGGTCAGAACTGCAAAGGATTGCAAACATTCTGAGCTTTGACGTAATGGGAGAAATCTCAAAGACAAGTGTCTTACTATATGCAAAAATGAAACAGCGCAGGGTAAAAACGAACGGAGACAAAGGTATAAGTGGGTCAAAAAGAAGGGCAGTTTGCAAACAAGAATAAATACAAACAAGAAATAGGCCTCCCCTTGGTGTTTTTTTTATTTTTATTTTTTTAACATTTATTCATTCTTGAGAGACAGAGCATGAGTGGGGTAGGGGCAGAGAGCGAGGGAGACTCAGGATGGGAAGCAGGCTCCAGGCTCGGAGCTGTCAGCACAGAGCCCGATGCGGGGCTCGAGGTCACGAACCGTGAGATCGTGACCTGAGCCGAAGTCGGACACTTGACCAACTGAGCCCCCCAGGCGCCCCTGGGCCTCTCCTTTGTAATAAAAGAAACGTAAATTAAAATAAGATTGAAGCTCAACACTGAAGAAAAGGATTAAAAAACTATGCTAATCTCCACGTGGAACGTGATCTACTCCCTGAAAGTGACCACGATGCAGAAACATAATGAAAAGTGTACGATCCAACGCCAATAATAAAAAGTCACGCGCGAAAGGAAATAGACGAGCAGCCTACAACTAGGTGAACTATCAGAAGAATAATGTGAAAAAGAAAACAGCTTCTTTTGGAGGGGCTGAATGGGATGTTACGCACGGAGTTCCTCGTTTCTAAAAAGTGTCACCGGTGCGATTGCTGTGTTTCAAGAAAAGGAGATTGTCACGTGTCACGGATACACGCGATGAAGGGAAGGTATAGGCCACGCCGCCAGGAGCACCAGGGCCAGGGAGCAGCCGTTCACAGGCTTGCCTGGCACCCGGCCGCACTGAGGACGCTGGTGGGAGGGAGGCTGTGTGCGTGCGTGCGCGTGCGCGAGCGTGTGCGTGCGTCTTACGCCCCGCACGACGTCAAGACCAGCACAGACGGTGAGTAACTGCTTGCACTGGTTATCGTGCGTGTACGCGAGCAAAATCTGACGTTGACCCCACAGCTTACTAGCTGGCAACTTCGGGCAGTTGACCTGACCTTTCTGCACCTCGATTTCTCCACCTCCGAAAAGGGAGCGACGTTGTCTGTCTCATGGGATTGGCAGAAATGGAGCTGATCTATACCATCTGGCAAATATTACTTACTTGACCTGATCCTGATAAAATTTTAACTCAAAGGGCTCAGTTCATAATTGCATTATTGGGGCGCCTGGGTGACTCAGTCGGTTGAGTGTCTGACTCTTGATGTTGGCTCAGATCATGATCCCAGGGTCTTGGGATCCGTCCCTGCTTAAGATTCTCTTTCTCTCTCTCTCTGTCCCTCTGCCCATCCTTCCCTTTTTCTCTCTCTCAAATAATAATAATAATAATAATAATTGCATTACAGATAACCATAACGGCAACAAATAATTATGATAATCAGCCCCCATTCTTATAGAGGATGCACACACACACACACACACACACACACATATACACAGTCTCTGGACTGGGCTACAGGGTTTGAATCTTGCTCAGCCATTTAATGGCTGTGTGACCATGAGTGAGCTATTAACTTCTCTCAACTTCAACTTCTATAAAATGAGGATCGTCATCGTCCCCTAACCCAGAAAACGTCTGGGAGAATAAGTGATAATCAGTTCACACTGTGTGCCTCCTACTTAGCACAGCTTTGGACCTACTCGCTTGTTGGATGGGACAAGAGGTGGCATTAGCCAAATCTCACCGGGAAGCAAGAAAGGAACACAAATGGAGGGAACCGGGGGGGGGGGGGGGGTCATGATTTGTCAAACACTATTCTCCAGTCATTGCTGTGGGCGAGGCTGCCCAGACCCGGCGAGCCCCATCCTGCCTGGAGGAGGAGGGCCCTTTGGCTCTGCTCTGGCCAGTGCCCTTCACCAGCCTGGAGCTGCCAGCCACGGGCACATGGGCTTCCCCCCTCCCGGCAGAACACCACCGTGCCAACTGGGCACTTTTCTAGCCCAGGTGCTGGTGGCGTGCCTAAGGCAGCTTCAGGAGTTTGACCCTCAGGATCCATGCCGAGGGAGCAGGAGGAGAGTGGCCGGCAATGAGGAAACCCAGTCTTGGCCCATGTGGGGAAAATCGGAGCTTCCGGGGACAGGGACACATCGCTGAAGCATCCGAGTCAGAGCTGAAAATGACCCCAGCCGTGCTGGATAAACAACTACCTTAGTGCTGCCTCCCTGGTAAGGACTAAATGAATAAGGACACTGAGAACCAGAGAGGGAAGCCACTTGCCCTGGCTGCACAGCTAATCAGAGGCCACACAGATGGAGAACCCAGGTGGCGTCCCTCCCATCCTACGATGACCTTTCCCTGTGGGTGTTGAGGCACAGCCTGTGTACCACGCCTAAACAAAGAGGCGAGTGGCCACCAAGAGTTAGGGACCAGTGGGCTGTCTGGTCCCTATTGGTCCCCGTTGGCTCCAGCCAGGGTGGTACCTGAGACGCCCAGATGGCGACCCCGATGGGATGGGCCACACTTCCCTGAGCTTCCGTTCTCTGGACCTTTCTCCCACTTCCCCTGGGACCCGGGGCTTCCCAGCTTCTCAGATCCACAGAGTAGCCCCCGTGAAATGCTGGCGGGGCCGGTGCTGCCCGTGTGACAGATGAGGAACCCACAGAAGCAAAATGCCTTCCTCAGGCTCCGAGCAAGCAAGGCACAGCCCCGAGCTGGAATCTGCCTCTTCTGACTCCAGACCTGGGGACCGGCCTGCTTCAGACTATCTTGCAAGTACAGGGGCAAAACCAAAGGTGGCCCGAGTGAACCAGTGGACCCCGAAAGATCGAGACGGGGATCTTGAGAAGGCAGAGGTGGGAACCGTGCTTAACGGACTCTGTCAACTCCAGTGGGGCAGGTCTGGGTAGACAAAGTTTCCGAGGCCCCGGAGAGGCTCCTGACTGGGTCAAGGCCTGCTCAGGAAGCCGAGTCTAAGAGGGGGAGTGCACCCAGCCGACCCCCGTGGCCCCTTCCTCCATAAACACACATCTAAAAACATATTTTACACCTATGTTGGTATTACACTGTATTATACACCGTATTATATTAATGATTTTTTCTTTTCAATTACAAAAAAAAATTAAATGATTTTCATGGTTCCCTAACAGTACCCTGGGCTCTGTGCTGACTGTGCCCAGCTGGAGACGTGGTCCTGCTGGGTGCCCCTGGCTGGGTGCAGAGTTTCAGAAGGTACCGAGGAGAACAAGTCTGCAGTCTGGACTTGGGGAGCTCTGGAGCCCGAGGAGAGGAATGACAAGTGACAGAGTGCCATCCTGCTGAAGCCGGGGGTGGAGGGGGCCCAGGAAGGCTTCCTGGAAGAGGCAGGCATTGCTGGCCTGAGGTTGTGGGCGGCTCCTCATTAGCATCTCCCTTCAGGGAAAAGCTCCAGACACACAGGATGTGGGTAACATAGGAGACTGTCCCCCGGACACTCAGATGCAAATCGCCATGGGGACAGAGAATGCATTTGCTTTTCTTTCCTCCTCCTCTGTTTTGGAGGATTAAAATAAAAAAACAAGTGAAGGAAGGAAGGAAGGAAGGAAGGAAGGGGAGGGAGGGAGGAAGGAAGGAAGGAAGGAAGGAAGGAAGGGGGAGAGGGAGGGAGGGAAGGGAGGAAGGAAGGGGGGAGGGAGGGGGGGAAGGAAGGAAGGGAAGGAGGGAGAGGAAGACAGAGAGAAACCCCTCTGAGCCGGCAGAGTTATCACTCATGTTGATGTCAACATCTGTACAAAGACAGGTAGCCGGAAAATACCACCGGGGGAGCCTTTGAGGGCGCACAGCGGGGCCCTGGGTAATTACCGTGGCCTAGTTATTTCTCTGGGAAGGGAAAAAAGGCCAGCACCCGATCTGGGTTGTTTTTTTTTTTTTTCCTTAATAGGTGAAGTTGAACCTAAAGCACTGTAATTTTAATCAAATCTTTCCCATCTGCGTGTAGTGTCTCTGAGAAGTTGAAGATTTAAGTGTATGTTGTAGGGCTTGTGGAATTGTCCCAGCGGGGGAGGGAGAGGGGGCAGAGCGGCGGTAATTATGCTACATTAAAGGTATTTTGGTTGCCAGGGAAGGATTTTTATTTTTTTAATCTCCTCTTTCCCTCATTGAGGGTTTGGATGATGTCATGGACAGGAAAGGTGGGGGGGGGGGCGGGGAGAAAAGGTGCGCGGGGGGGGGGGGGGGGGGGGGCGGAATGTAGCCGCCAGGAAGGTAAGCAAGAGGGAAGAAGATGAAGGTCCAGTTCGGGTGAAGGGCGGGACGGTGTGGAAAATGGAGCTGGGATGCTCTGAAGGTCACGGTCTAAATGGAGACGGAGCCACATCTTCCCACACTCGTGAACCCCGCTCCCCACGCCCCCGAGAGGCATCCAGGCACACAGGGGCCGCCCCCTGCACACCGGCCTCAGGCGCGGACCTTGCACACGCGCACCTTGCACGCACGCACGCACCGCGACAGCGGTGCGCCACCCAGTGCGCCTCGGGCACCCCCCACCCCTCCCCCGCGCCTGCCCACCCGTGACGGCGTATCTGTTCGCGGAGAACCACACGCCGGCCCAGCACGCCCAGGGGACTGCAGACAAGCTGACCGTCAACACAACCACATTGCCCGTGGCCTCGCCACCTTCCCACGCGCAGCCTAAACCCCGGGGGCCACGAGGGGAACCCCGGGGCGGCAAGCACAGCCCTCCAGGACGCACAGGATTGCTGGGTTCAAACAGAAATCACCAAACTGAGGCCCGAAGGGCGTACGGCGTGGGTAAAAGGCAGGTGCAGGTGGAAAGCGGGGAGGGGGAGATCAATCCGTGCGCCCTTCGCTCGCTGTATGAGCTTTCATCCTAGAATGGGTGTAAATGGAGAGAGGGGTCGGGAAGACAGTGCAGGGCCCCCCAGTGCCATGGGCCTCGCTGCCCCAGCCACCAACTTCTCCCATCCTCACAAAGAACAAACACCCTTGACTCTGGTTTCTTAGTGTTGGAGGGGAACCCTTAACCCCCATCCTCCGTTTCCCCAGATGCGATGATTTTAACACCTAATAATTCTGCACATGCAGGCGTTCAGAGGCAGCCCAGGATGGCACGGTCTCCGGAGAAAGGGTGGCAAGAAAACGCTTGCGGTCCCGGTGAGCGCCCGTCTCCAACTACGCCAACAGAGGCAGAATTTCCAGAAGAACAGACGCCTCCGTGAATTCCGGCCTGAAGGATGCACGCTCCCCCTCACCTTTTGGTTGAACAGCATGTTTTTCCAAAGCAAAGCCTCCCACGGAAAGGTCCAGTTAGCTCGTACCAGGGACCTCCAAGGGGGAAAGAGGTAGCTTCTTTTTCGATGAGGCACTGTCGTCTTAGTCAACAAATTGGCAGGAAGGCAGTTCTAGCAGAGAAAAACCCAAAAGGCGAAAAGGGTCTATCGCAAACACCCTCAGCTCTAACATCTCTCTCCGGGTCCCTCCCCCGCCTGCCCACCTCCACACTCCATCCCTCCAGATCTCAACTGTACTCATCTTGTGAAGTTCAGCACCTCTTCCAGGAAGGCTTCCTGGCTGCTATCTGTCCTCTTGCTTCCTCTTGCCCGCTCGCGGAACACGTAACCCCACACGGTATTCACGGTATTTCTCACGCCAGTGTCTGCTGGGCCCGGCTAGTCTCCTGTATTACTTTCCTGGATTTGCCATCCCAAGAACCACAAACAACAGAAAACTGTCCCAGTCCTGGGGTCTAGAAGTCTGAGATCTGGGTATCCATGGTGCGGTTCCTTCTGAGGGCTGTGAGGGAAGATCTCCTCCAGGCATCCCCCCTAACTTCTGATCGTTTGCCGGCCGTCTTGGGTGTCCATTGGCTTACAGACACATCCCGCCTTTCCCTTCATGGGACATTCTCCCCACGAACGTCTGTGCAGGTCTGCCTCTGTGTCCAAACTTTTATTTTGTTGGATTAGGGCCCATCCTAAAGACCTCGTCTTAACTTGATCACCTGCACAGGCCCTGTTTCCAAATAAGGTCACATTGACAGGTGCCAGGAGGTAGGGCTTGGACATCTTTTGAGTGGACCCAGTTTAACCCATAACATCTTCCCCGCCTGGCCCAAGGTTCAAAACATGTGGCCTCTCTTCTTATATTGACGGCGTGGCTTACAGGATCTGGATCTGCACTGGACATGTAGCCGGAACTGAGCGAAAGTTTACTTAATCAGCTAACCATTCAGACAGCCAGGACTGAAGCACCGTTACCAACCACTCCAAAAAGGAAGTCACTATGTCTGGCCCAGAGGGACTAGGAGACATCAGCATTCTGGGAAGTTAACTGAGAGCAAAATCTTCTTCAGAAGAGAGAAAGACCTCTCAGACATGGTCTCATTAAAAGCCAGTATTTAGAGAAAGAATATCTTCCCATCGGTGACACCAACTGACCCGTTGAGCTAGTCTCTGGTCCCTGGCCACTCAAACCGTTGGACCAGCAAATAACGAAACCTGGCAGTGCCCAGAAACCCCCAGTGTATTTACAAGAGCCTGCTGGCCCAAGCATCAGGGAAAGGAGATGGTAACCCTCCCTTCCCCACGGGGACTTAGAACATCCGGGCACAGAAAGGTTGAGAAATGTACCCAGGTCACTCAGCTGGAACACGCCAGTGCAAGCCTTCTGTCTCCGGAGTCTCTGCACTTGACCACTATGCTAGGCTGCAAGGAATAATTAAAGACTAACTCTGGGTCTTGAGGAAGGAAAAAAAAAATAGTCTAGGTGACAAGGAGAGGAGAGGGCATGCCTGGAGAAGGGAAGAGCTTAAGTAAAGGTGCACGCACTGGAAAGTCATGAGATGCCCAGAGTATCGGCTAATGCAAAACTGTCTAGAACACAACGGTTGCTTTGTCCGTGTGTCTGCACGTGCCAAATAAAGGCTCAAGCGCTGGGGACAGTGTTCTCACCCAATCCAGAGCCGAGCCAGCCGGGAGCACCCAAGGTGAGTCTACGCTTCTTTATAATCTGCAGGACCCAAATGAGACCTCAGACCTTGATCGGCAGGAGGAGTCCAACAGGGACGTCTGAAGGGCACCGTCCCTGAACCCATCTGAGATGTTGGGTCAAAGCCAAAATGGCCACAGATTCCAATAGGAAGAAGTTAAGAAGAGAAGAGAAGAGAAGAGAAGAGGAAATAAAAGGAAAAGAAAAGAAAAAAAAAAAGAAAAGAAAAGAAGAGAAAAGAGAAGTGAAAAGAACCCGCCCATGGAGTAGCCAATCGGGAGAAAGGGGGCCGTCCATGACTTCTCCAGCAAATTGATATGAACTTTCTCACCATTGATGGTGCACGCAGCTGGCCCCATTGTCTGCCTCTTTACAAAATCCAATGTTTCCCCTTCTGTTATTCTTGGCACAATGACAAGAAAGGAAGAAATAAAAGTTCCCCTTTTTAATGAAGCTGTTGAGGATCCTTTTTTTTTTTTTTTTTTTTTATCAAAATTGACATGACCATTTACCATTTTGATTCCGGCTCTGACACGAGAGTCACATAGCAACATGAACCTCTCCATGGCAACCTTCCCCACTCTTCACACAAAGACAATCTTGACAGTTTAACATTCAATAAAAAAGTACTTTTAATTAAACGATGACTAAGAACTGGCAGCACAAAAAATATATTGAACACGTATTTTCAACTGTTGTTAACATTCACTTATAAAGGAAACTACCAACCTAAGCTTGTCTTTTGAAAAGAATGGTCATCTGCCTTGAACGAGGCATGGAGAGATGTGGTGAATCCACCCAAAGATATTAAATTCCATCCGACAAACCTTTAATTAAGTGTTGGCTAAAGGCTAGGTTTTATCCCAGGTCCTGAGGGCAAATATCGGAACGAGGCCTTGACAATGTAGTGCGTGAAAATTACAACAACAATGGTAGCCCGGCCGGAATTACCGCCATCTATAGAGGTTTGACTGGGTGCTAGACATTGTGCTAAGCGTGCCTGCCTTTCATTTCGTGTAATCCTCACAGCTGCTGTTATGCTCGTTTGACGTGTGGGGAAACTAAGCCTCAGGGGCGATACATCACGTGTCCAACATCCCACGCGGGAACTGTGGCTGCGTCAAGACCCAAACCCAGCGACGGTAGCTGCGGCCGGCTCCCGCTCTGCCTTGTGCCTCAGAAAGAAGCGAAGGCAGCCAGGACCGGTGAGTCGAGTCACATCTGGGGCATCAGAGAAGGCATCCTGGAGGCAAGTAAGTAACGTCTGTGGGCGCGTGATTGTGTGATGGAAGGTCTTCGATGGAACGGTAAAGCACGGTAGTTCAGGAAATGGACTTCACCTGGCACAAAGCCTAGTTCTGCCACTGACCACTTGTGTGATTTTAGACAGGTTTCCTTTTCTGCAAAGTGTGCCTAGTAAGGCTACCTCTCTATAACAAGGATAAAATGAATCGGTACAGTAAAACCTTGGTTTGCGAGCATAATTCGTTCCGGAAACCTGCGTGTAATCCAAAGCACTTGTATATCAAAGCGAATTCCGAGAACCGCTGGCTCAGTTGTGACCGTGAGATGTTCGGCGTCAGGTACTACTCGAACTGCAAGACATCGCTCGTTTATCAAGTTGTAATTTATTAGCAATGTTGGCTCGTCTTGCGGAACACTCGCAGAACAGGTTACTCGCAATCCAAGGTTTTCCGTACCTACAAAGAACTTAGAATTGGGCCCAGTCCATGGTAATCATTGTTAATGTTAATTTCATTGTCACTATTTCCATCTTGGCTCTTTCTTCCAAGTGGTGGAAGAGAAGCATTAATAACATTCTGCCCGAACTAGAAAATGAATGGATTCCATGATGAGAGTTTTCCTTCTGATACAGTTCTTTTGGAAATATCATGGCCACACTCAGCTTGGAGCCAGATCATTTGAAATGGGTTTTTTGGCTTTGGACAGGGTAAACTATTCCAGGTGATAAGAGCTAGAATTATATATATAGTTATGCATATGTGCATATAATTATGCATATATTTTATTCATATGCATACACATACAATTATGCGTATAAATTATGCATATATTTATATTTCTTTTACATGGTGGCTGCAAGGTCAGTCACTGGAATATATAAAGAAAAAAATGATGGACCACACAAAGTAACCCCAAGATAGGTCACCATGGGGGCGCCTTATTCCTTACACGTTTATGGAAACCCCACTATTGTTATTAGTAAGCAAATAGTTAATTGAGAGTTTCTAGAGCCCATCTAAATACCTTATAACTCCTCTCATTATGATACCACGATAACCATTATTGCTATGGAACCATTTTCCGAGATTGGAAACCTGTACCGGGTTTGAGGAAGAAGCAAGGAGCTCAGTTTGGGACAGGTAAAGTATGACAGATATATGGGATCTCCAAGGAGAGAGCTTGTGAAACAAGAGAAAGATAGAAAAGTTCTCATTTATTGGGAGCACAACAGGAGTCCCCGGATACCAATGGAGTGGTAGGAACAGGCGCCATATTGGGGTGGGTTGAAGGGAAGTGGAAGGGTTGACTGGAGATGGTCAACCAGAGGACAAGGCCAGCGACCAGAGGAAGGCAGTGTGAGAGCACATGGAGAAATGAAGTCAGCCAGGGGGACTTGATGGGCCTCTTGTTCAAACCTGTCCTGAAGCCAGCCTTGAAGGTAGGCTGTTCACTCACCAGAGTCCATATGTCCCCTTTGGATGTTCTGAGCTCACAACCAAGAGCCTGGACTAAGGGACGGTCTGAGTGTCCACCAACAAATGTGGGAGCAAAGAGATTTTTCCCTCCACACTGAGGAGAATTCTGCAGACTCTGCAGACGAAGAGCCCCATGGGCTGCTTTCCAAGCAACGTGGGGGCCGCATTTAGCAGAATTTCACAAGGTTCAGGGGGTCATAGAAAATGGTCACTCTTCTAGGATCAGGAATGAAACAGTGACGCTCACTCTCACTGCTGTTATGCCACAGGGCATTGGAAATCCTAGCATGAGCAGTTGGCAAGAAAGAGACATAAAATCTATCCAAATCAGAAAGGAAAAAGTAAAACTGTCACTATTTGCAGATGACAAAGCTATTGTGTATAGAGAGCCCTAAGGACGCCACCAGAAAACTATTCAAAGTAATAAACGCATTCAGTAAAGTTGCAAGATACAGAAGCAATATAAGAAAATGATCCTATCACAGATCAACATAGCAAAGCACGTGACCTAAAAGTAAATATTTGACCTCCCATGTAGAAGCCCCACAGCTGCTGTCAGTGTGGGGAACATCTCTGAGCCACTTCCCACCTCTCCCTGTCATCTTGTCCCTCTGATCTCCCTCCTCCCTTCCCTCCTCCCTGAGCCACCACGTCACCCCCAACTAGACAATCGGGTGAACAACAGCACACCTAGAAAGTTATGTCACTTACTAGGCAGAGAGTCCCTTCTCTCCTGCCCTGCTCGGGAGGCTCCCCCTTTCATGCCTGAGGATTGTGGGTCCTCCTGGTGCTGTCTACAGCTGTTATTTTTCTGGGCACTGAAATGTCGTCATTCAGTGTGATGGTTAATTGTACGTGTCGACTTGCCTGGACTACGAGGAGCTCAGACATTTGGTCAAATGTGATTCTGGGCGTGTCTGTGAGCGTGTTTCTGGATGACATGAGCATTTGTTTCCAGACTGAGTAAAGCAGGTTGGGGGTGGGCCACATCCAATCAGTTGAGGGTCTGCTAGAACAGAGTCTGATTAAGAAGGAATTCTTTTTCTCCGACTGGTTGTCTTCAGGCTGTTCCCTGCCCTTGGACTGGACCCAGGCTGGAATGACCCCTTTGGCTTCCCTGGGTCTCCAGCTTGCTGACTGTAGATCTCATATTTCTCAGCCCCCATCGCTACATGAGCCAATGCCTTATAAAATATAGATACAGATATAAGTACATTTAATCTAACTATATAATCTATATACGTATTTAATATTTCTATATCTCCTATTGATTCTGTTACTCTGGAGAACCCAGACAAAAAGACTAATATAGTCAGCCTCACCAAATCTGTAGGTACAACACCACGTATAGTTGGTTTTGCTATACGACCATTCACTTTGCAAAATCCCCCGGTGGAAACCACAGGGATCGTGCCAAAAAGGGGCTTAGGGCCACACACTCAAACATGTCATCAGCAGTGCATTATGAGAAGGAAAGACCCCTTTAGGGGGCATCTGGGTGACTCAATTGGTTGAGCGTCCAACTCTTGACTTCGGCTCAGGTCATGGTTTCACATGTCATGCGACTGAGCCCCACATGGGGCTTCGTGCTGACAGTGCGGATTCTCTCTCTCCCCCTCTCTCTGCCCCTCCCTTGCTCTCTCTCTCTCTCTCTCTCTCTCAAAAAGAAATAAACACACACACACACACAAAAAGATAGATAAGACCCCTTTGGGGTCATGACAAGGTTTGGAAGTTAATACAGCTCACGGTTGCACAACCTTGTGCACGTCCGAAATGCCACCGAGTTTTACATTGTAAAACGGTTAGCTGTATACGATGTGAATTTCGCCTTAATGTCATTAACTGGATAAGGATTTTTAAGACCCATAGCACAGCTTTCTATTAAGTCCTTGAGAAAGGTATGAACGCTGTGTGAACCCAGCACCTCACCAGGCGAAAAGGCTGCAGGCTGCAGGTGGCTTCGGGCTTGGGATGGGGCGCGGTTAGGAGTTACGGAGTGTGGTGTGCAGGCGACAGCCGGCATCGGTGGGAAAGTTCGACGTGGGTGACTCCACGCACGCGGGAAGTGAGGGAGCCGGCAGATGGCGGGAGGGTGTGCGTGCCCGCTGTGTGATGCTGTGCGGCTCTGGCCAGCTGGGTCCTGAGTTTTCTCCTGCTTCCACTTACTTTTCTCAGGGATGAAATCACATCCATGCAAACACGGAATCCAAGCCGGGCCCAACTGTTCCCTGATCGTTAGGTCGTGTTGGGACGAAGTGTTGTTTTCAAAACATGTGTTAAAACAGGACTGACGGTAGGGTCTTATTTGACTGTCTCCACAACCCCATGTAAAGAGGAGAAAACAGAGGGTCAGAGAAGTCCTCTTGTCTGTCCAGCCTACACATAACAACAGACTCAAGGAAGATATGGAAGCCTCCAGTCCCCCTGCTGCTGAATTTCCTCTCCCCACCGCTGCCCGCCCTGGATACACGCAAAAGGCCAATAGTCCCTAGAACCGTGGGGAGGGGGGCCCAGGCCTCTGGCCCACAAGCTGTGTGAGAGGATAGAAACGGTGTCGGGCCCATCCCGGGAAACCACACTCCTCCCCACGGAGCCGGCCACCGGGTCTACGCAATCTCAAACTTGTCAAATCATCCTGGCCAAAACCCAGGGGAGGAGAGGATCCTGAGGGTCCGAGAGGTGACTCCCTTAGCCCTTAGGTGCACAGTAGCCCGGAGCCGCGTAAGAGTTTCACCGGGGGCTTCTTGACTCCGTGCCCGTGGATTTCCTGTTTGGAAGGAGTCTGGCCCCCTCTGTATACCCAGGACCCCTGACTCTACGCCCCTCTGAAGTCACTTAGCCTTTAAATTCCCTCCAAGCGGCCGTGTCCCCAGGAGCACATCCGCGTTGCACCGCCCATCTCAATAAAGAACAACGATTGGCCTTGAAGTGAGGTTTGAACCTGTGCCTTCAGTGGGTGCGGGGCAAGCCTCCCTGGCCGCCCTTCCAATCAGAAGCAGCTGTCCCTTCTCCTCACGATGTCACAGCGTAATTGACTATGGTTGGAGAGTGTCGCCTTTATTACCTTTAACAGCCCCATAGCCACTGATTGCCTGCGCTGATGGCTAATTTAATTTCTGTCAATACAGCACTGAGTGGCTTTAAAAGAACCATTATCCACAAGGGCGGTGCTTGTGGGGGGGAGAATGTTAGTGGGTTCGCCAAACGGAGCGCTGGCTTTCATATGGAGGTCATACGTAGCATGTCAGAGCCGCGGGCACCTCACAGGTGTCCAGTCCAACCTCTCGACCCGCGGATGGGACAGGTGGGGCCCAGACTGGTTTAGGACTTTGCCCAAGGTCTCCTGGGAAGGGAC
Source organism: Prionailurus bengalensis (assembly GCF_016509475.1). Taxonomy (NCBI): domain Eukaryota; kingdom Metazoa; phylum Chordata; class Mammalia; order Carnivora; family Felidae; genus Prionailurus; species Prionailurus bengalensis. Next base: position 140,525,562 of record NC_057355.1, on the reverse strand, counting down.
ACCCTCTGTCGGGTGGAGGGTTTGCTCCTCTGGGATGGCCGTGAAACCTGCCGCCATATGTCCCCCACTCGGTGCCCAGAAGGACCTGTGAGGCTGAGGCGCTTGCTTTCCTGTTTAAAAGACTTCAATAAAGCCATGTTCTCAAAGGGACGCTGTCCGGCCCCCCAGGGTGGTCCCTGCTTGCCTGTCCACCCCCGACCCCCCTTCCTCTCCCATTGTGTCGCTGGAGCTGCATGGGCTTCTCTGCGCTCGCCACCCAATGTCCTTCTGAGCCTTTGCACCTGCCTCTCCTACCGGGAAAGTCCTTTCTGACCTCACCCACCAGAACTTCTCTTCATTTGCAAGAACACAGGTCACCTTCTCGGGGAAGCTTCCTGTTCATTTTGTTCATTCACCCAGTCGATCATTGTCTATTTGTTGAAGGCCTACCATCCACCAGACACCGATCAGTGCTGGGAATAAAGGGGTGAGCAAAGCCACATGTGGTCCCTGCCCTCACGGAGCCTGACATCCACCAGGGACACGTGGTAATAGAACAAAGCGCCATGATGACTGCGGCACGGCCCCTAAAGAGGAGCAACTGAGCAAAGGGAAGCTACATAAGGGGAGTAGATCTGGCCAGGGGAGTCGGAGACCCCCCGATTCTTTCCTTCTTTGACCACCTGTCTTCATGGTGTCTGTCACCCTGTGCTCATAATTCTGCTCACAGGTGAGCTCCTGGAGGCTCTTGCAACCAACCCAGAGCTCAAGGCTCAACATAGGTTCATGGGATTCACAGAACCTTTCTCTTCCTTCCCTTCGTTGAAACGTTGTCCAAATTAATACGGCCAACATTCGTTGCCTAGAGTAATGAGGACTTGTATACTGTAACAGCTGGAAAATATTTTCCCAATAGCACGATCCTCCCCTGGAAATTGGCAAGGCTAGTCATATATCTGTCATTTATACTTATACCCATCTTTCTGCTCACTCATTCATTGATTCGCACATCCATCTACCTCTATGATTGTTTACTCCATCCATCTGTCCATCCATCCATCCATCCATCCACCCATCCATCCATCTGTTTATTCAACTCCCCATCCCTCTGTTGAATAAACATTTACTGGTTTCCTTGTGTATACCAAGCATGTGATAGATGCCAGGGAATGTAAGAGGAATCATACCTGACCTCCCGCTGCATAATTCTTGTCCTTCCAAACTCCTTTAAAGTTTAGATTCCTTCCAGGAATCCCCTCTGCCTCCCTGGGAAAAGTAAGGTCTCCTTGTCCCTCCCCACTCTCTTTACCATCCCCCCCAAAGACCCCATTCCCCATACTCTCTGATAACATCTATCATCAGCTCTACATGGCAGAGAAAAACCCCAAGCCGCACTTCTAAGTAGTTGCAAGTGGTGACCAGCTTTTAGAGGTTCCAACAACCCGCCTTGCACACAGAGGGCACTTTTTAACTAAATGGACTCTGAAGCTTATATAGAAGAGAAGTGAGAAATTTTGTTTCTAACTTGAAACATAACAATATCGAGCAGCCAGCTTTGGAGAGTGGCTAAAACTCTGTGCGTACGGTGTTGTCACCGTGGTGTCTCGGCCTCCCAACGATGAGACGTGTTTTGAAGTGTTGTGGCCCACACGTCCCTTCCAGAAATTTCCGTGATGGACAAATGGAGTTGCAAGACAAGAGTGGAAGGCCAACCTACGTAGAGGTTCTCGGTGCCTCTAGCAGATAAGACTGAGGCCGAATCACCGGAGGCAACGGGGAGGCGGGGGTAAAACAGAAACCCCCAGGAAGGTTGCAGGAAGGACGTTTGCTTCGACTCGAGTCATGCTGAGTCTGTGTTTGACATTTAAGACATGCCTCCATGTCCCATGAGACAGTCAAGCGGCATTTCTGGGAGTCCGTTGTAGATGAAAGGCGGGTCTGGAGTGCAGGGGAGAAGCGGCTGGTGATGAGAGAGATGTGGGGGTCTCTGGCTTTAAGGGAAAAGCTGGGGTCATGGAAGTGGGTGAGGTCAATCTGGGAAAGTTGGTTGTGAAACAAAATAGTCAAAGACAGAGGGACGCTGTTCGCTGTTTGCCCACCAGCCACTCCCCATCAGCTCTGTCTTGCCTGTTCACAGAACTCCAATCGGGGGTTCGGTGAGTAGGGTGGCACCTTTGATCCTAGGGCGGCCGTAACAAATTACCACAAACGTTGTGCCTTCGAACGGCAGAATTTAGTCTCTCAGTTCTGGAGGCCGGAAGTCTAAAATCAAGATGTCGGCCGGGTGATGCCCTCCCCAAATGCTCTAGCGTGGGATCCTTCCTGGCCTCTTCCAGCTTCTGGGAGCTTCTGGTGATCCTTGGCTTACAGCTGTTATCACTCCAGTCTCTGCACCTGTCCTAGTGGCCTTCTCCCCCGTGTCTCTTCCCCGTGTGTCTCTGGGTCACAAGTCTCAGTCTCCCTTCTCTAACAAGGACACCAGTGACTGGATTTAGGGTCCATCCTCAACCCAAAGTGATCTCATCTTGAGATCCTTAACCCTTTATAAATGCTAAGACCCTACTCTAAGTAAGGTCACGTTCACAGGTACAGGATGTTAGGACTTGGACATGCCTTTCAGAGGGACACAGGTCAACCCACTACGCATGGTGCCTCCTTGATCTCTGAGAAGACACACTCTTCTCCAGGCCCCAGGGGATCAGCCTGGGTTGGTTCATCATGACGGTGATGACAGTCCTATTTCCATTTCCTGCACACACCCCGTGTCCCCAGTTTCTCTTACGTGTGGAGGCGAGCTGATTGGCCGTGAGGCATAAGAGTCATGCTGCGGGGGCTGCTGGGAAAGATGTGAGCAACATGGTTTTGGCGCCTGTGCATCCTCCCTGCTTTGGATGCTGATGGGAGAACACAAGCCTTAGGTGGCAGCCGTCCCTCAAGCATGAGGTGATAAGCGTGACAATGAAAGCTGGCCCAGTAAGGGTCCAAGATGGCGTCCCCGATCAACAAAGCAATGCCGGCTTCTGGCCACCTTCAGACGTCTCTGACTCTTCCTCATTGAAGTCACTGTTAGCGGACATTCGCTTTCAAGCGAGCGCATTGTCAGCTGGTACACAACCCAGACCTAAGGGCGGACAGAGAAAGAAGATGAAGCAAAACAAGCAAACGGGGGCGCCTGGGTGCCTCAGTCGGTTGTGCGTCTGACTTTGGCTCAGGTCAGGATCTCACGGTTCGAGAGTTCGAGCCCCGCGTCGGGCTCTGTGCTGACAGCTCGGAGCCTGGAGCCTGCTTCGGATTCTGTCTCTCTCTCTCTCTCTCTCTCTCTCTGCCCCTCCTCTGCTTGCTCCCTGTCTCTGTCTCTCAAAAATAAATAAACGCTAAAAAAAACTTTTAAAAACAAATACACTTAAAAAAAATAAGCAAAGGACATGCCCCCAAGAAACAAGAGACGTTGTCATCCCAGAAGCCAAGGAAAGACGAAAGAACACGAAAGAGGATGTCGAACGACATGCGAGTTGGGAGGCCAAGTAAGAGGATGCGTAAGAAAGGTGAGGAAGCACAGGCTGGCCGGGGAGCTGAGCGGGTGATGCCTTAGTTTTCCACGGCCCATGGGAGTCATCCCTTGCTTGGATGGCCAATTGGGAGAGCTTCCATAGGCTGGAGAGAACGGGCTTAAGCGCATGACACGTGTTGCCCGAGAGGAATGAGGAGTTAGACTTGGCACGAAGGGGAGGAAACAGATCCCCTTTCTCTGAGACAGAGGGGAAGGCAGGGTGGGCTGTAGAACAAGACCAAAAGCAACAGGAAGTTGGTGGCAGGAGTGATAGATCAGAGGGGGAAGCACGGATGGGGGGTTTTGAGAGGACGCAGAGGACAGGACGGCTCAGGACAGCTGCTGCCTAAGGGAACCAGGACGCCTCCCAGGGAAGCAGGACAGCACCGGCTGGAGCAGGGCGGGCACGTCTCCGTCCTCTACCTCCCTAACAGGCAGGTGGCAAGAGGAGCCTCCTGCCCGCTTCGCACCAACTTCCTGTCAGCCACTGGCAACGTTTACGTGTTCCGCATGGAGGGAGAGAAATCACCTGACTGTTCATCTCTGTTATGACATCTATCTTCATGGAGAAAGAAGGGAGGAGAACTCACCAGTGACAGAGAAACCGGAGAAACATCCTGTCTTTCCTCATCAGGGAAGAAGGATGTCATAACACAGAATCAGCCATGGCCTTACGTCCGTGCACACAAACCCCGCCATTCAACAAGGAGAAACTTCTTTGGATAACGGTTATGGAAAATAAAAGTGCCTGTAATGTGGGTTCTGCTGTCAGTGCCGTAATATATGGGTGGATGTTTGGAAGGAAGGAAATATCACCTGAAAAAAATCTCCTGCTTGGTTATATATTGCCAGTGTCTCTGGCTTGGGTGAGCCTGAGCTGCGGATGCCTTTTATTTATGTCTGTGTACGCGTGTGCGTATACGTTTAATATTTTAGAGCCCGGGGAGGGGCGGGGGGGGGGGACATGCCATTTCGAGATAACAATCTGGTTTTTCATTGCCAAGTGAGGAAACCAGAGAAGCCACAGTGACCTGTACTTTTAAGACAGTGGTTTCTACCTCTTTCCCCTTCACCCAGAAAGGGACCCACATCCAACAAATCACCGTGCAGGCGGGAGTGTGGGAACAGTGTGGGGAACGCCGGGAGAGTGTCTTGGAGAGACTTCTGCCAGTCAGAAAAGCAGGTTCCGCGGGGCTTAGGCAAGCAGAGCGGAGGTGAAGTTCATGTTCCCAAGGGACTCAGGTAGGAAGAAAGAGCTGGGAGGGGCAGGACACGGCTAGCAAACTGGAAAACAGATTAAGTAGAGACAGAGACAGGGGCGAGGCAGCAAGGATTTCGTCATGAGCCCTTGGGTACTTCACATCATCTTACATGGGTTAAAACTGTTCACCAGTGGGGACGCCTGAGTGGCCCAGTCAGTTAAGTGTCCAACTCTTGACTTTAGCTCAGGTCATGATCTCACGGTTGGAGGGATCAAGCCTGCACCGGGCACATGATCTCACGGTTCGTGGGATCAAGCCTGCGTGGGATCAAGCAGGACCTGCTTGGGATTCTCTCTCTTTTATTCTCTCTGCCCCTCCCTTGCCTGCTTTTTCTGTCTCAAAAATAAGTAAATAAACATTAAAAAAAAAAAACCAGCAGGGGCGCCTGGGTGGCGCAGTCGGTTAAGCGTCCGACTTCAGCCAGGTCACGATCTCGCGGTCCGTGAGTTCGAGCCCCGCGTCAGGCTCTGGGCTGATGGCTCAGAGCCTGGAGCCTGTTTCCGATTCTGTGTCTCCCTCTCTCTGTTCCCCTCCCCCGTTCATGCTCTGTCTCTCTCTGTCCCAAAAATAAATAAACGTTGAAAAAAAAAATTAAAAAAAAAAACAGTGAAAAAAATTCAACTGAAAAAAATATGAGCATCCAATCCGGTCTAAAATCTATTTTCATAAAATGATGCTGCATTCTCAACTGCACTGTAATCATTTTCGATAAGTTGACTGTTTCTGGAAAGAATTTCAACCGGTTTGTTTTAAAAGACACAGCTATAAGGGGCACCTGGGTGGCTCAGTCGGTTAAGCATCTGACTTCGGCTCAGGTCATGGTCTCACAGTTCGTGGGTTTGAGCCCCACGTCGGGCTCTGTGCTGACAGCTCGGAGCCTGGAGCCTCCTTCGGATTCTGTGTCTCCTTCTCTCTCTGCCCCTCCTCTGCTCGTGCTCTGTCTCAGTCTGTCTCTCAAAAATAAATAAATGTAAAAAAAATTTAAATGACACAGCTATTAGAGAACCAGAAAAGAAGCCAGTGATAGAGGACGGAGAATTGCACTAAAGATCCAGGACAGATACGATTATGGCGGTGATGCGCTAAATTTGAATGAAGTGGGAGTTTCCTAGCAATCAAAGCAAAAAGGGAAACAGGGTAAGTCACAAAAATCCCATGGTCTGACATAAGTGTCACCATCGCATTCCACTGAAGAGAAAACATTTTCCTAGCACTGACGTTCAAGGGGAACTGATTGTGGAACTTTTTATGCCACAGGCCATCCAATGAACACTTTCCTCAATAAACACTTTATGGAAGATAAATATAATTTTTCATCCGAGTTTGATATGATCTTATATTAGAAGTTTTGATGGAAATCTACCTGTGGCAGGACAGTAGGTCACACGACACTGGGCTCTGGGCTGATGGCACCACTGGGTGGACACCTCTGGATACCAGCCACATTGAACTGTGGCTGCCTTAATATTCGCCCCATCCGTTCTTCACATTTCAAGGCCTTGATGAGAGCGTTTGTCTTTTGCTTGTATTTATATTCTAGTGCCCAGCACGGCGCCTGGCACACAGTAGGCATTTTACAACAGAAGTTAGACACAGGATTGGATTGACCCATTAATAGTACTCAGGTTGACATGTCTCTTAGCCCAGGTACTGCCCAAATGTAACCTGCACCAAGGTTCTCACCTGCCGACTGGCATCATCATCGCCTGGTGACTTTTCGTACAAAGAGACAAATCTCTGGGTCTTGCTGCTTAGATCTCCAGCGTGACCCCATTTCTGTGTTTTCCGGAAAAAATGGTCATTCAGTCTTTCCTTCATCCCTGTGGACTCTTCCAGATGCCTCCGACATGACGCTCTTTGGTTACGCAGGCCAGAGTTGTCTGCTGTGGTGCAGGAACAGGTTGTCTGACCACAGAAGTGTGAATGCTTTGACCACAGAGGCTCCTGGTTGCCCTCAAAACCCTCACTGGCCTTCAGGCCCATCTCAAAACCAGCTCTCATGGACTGGCTTTGTATTGACCACACCCCATTATCTCCAAATGTACCAACTCTCTCTCATTCCATTGAACCGCATCCCAACCTATATATGCAACATAAGCCAACCACATGGGAGCCTCTGTGACAGCAGGTGCTGTTCTGCTGATTTATCTCTAGAACTTCTGGGCCCAGCACATTTAGGTACACGGTGGGTGCTCAATTAAGGCTGGAAAAATAAATTGAGATAGTTTGATTATGGTCTAGAAGAGCTTCCTAAATGTGGAACCACAATGAGCTGTCTGACAAAGCCGCCTTTGACATCATTTTCCAGAACCATCTGTGTCGCCCTAGACGCATCCTCGACCCACTTTGAGTTTTGCTTTGCTTTATCCGCTAAGAGTTACGCTCCTTGATCCTTAAAGTCTCCGTAATCTAGAAAATATCTCCCTGGATCAATTCGTGGCATCACCTTAACACTTTGACCCCTCCATCAGTGTAAGCCAAGGAAGGGGCCATAGAAAACTGCCTCCCCAACACTGGCCTTCACATTATGCCCTATTGATATCCTTAAGTGTCCAATATATTGTCTTAAAATGCATTTTATTACTGACACATACTTATGCTACTGTCATGTTTTTATAATATATGACTCCAAGTAATCCCTAAGATCAAATTGAGTTTGACCAATAATTATATAAATGTCGCTAACAGTTTTGATTTCTTGAAAGTTCTAGTTGGTTGTTCTTTCATTAATCACAAGACGCGGAAATGATTTCATGTCAAGCCCACGTGGCTTTGCAAAAAGAAGATTAGAAGATCATACGTTTCGACTCAGAACTCCAAGCGGACTCACAAGCGGAATTTCTATTCCGATACCAGCTCCGAAACGTACGGGTCTGCTGGGTGTGCCTTTTTAATTTTTAATTTTTATTATTTTTTTAAATTTTAACGTTTATTCATTTTTGAGAGACATAGAGAGACAGAGCATGAACGGGGACAGGGCAGAGAGAGAGGGAGACACGGAATCCGAAGCAGGCTCCGGGCTCCCAGCTGTCAGCACAGAGCCCGACGCGGGGCTCGAACTCACGAACTACGAGAGCCTGACCTGAGCTGAAGTCGGACGCTCAACCGACCGAGCCACCCAGGCATTCCTGCGTGTGCCTTTTTAATGCTCACAAATCCAGAGGTTCTAAATCACTCGATTCCCTTTTCTAAATAAAATTTCCATGTGAAGGTCAAGTTTTCACCTGGGACTTTAACCTCCGTGGACCAGCCATGGCTACAATTGAAGATACGAACTCTGTAATGTGAACTCAATGTCTACAGCCTCGTAAATGTGTATAACAAACAAAATAAAAGTGGGATTCGTTGAAAGAGATTGAACGTTGGGCTCATTCTGAAATACTCCGGGTAGCAAACTCCAGTGTCAGAGAGGCCTGCCCTTCTGCTGCTAGGACCCTCCAAATAGTCTTGAATTGGGCCAGGAAATAGGTGTACGAATTCCCTTGGTACATCCTCAGAGCAGGAAAAGGTAGTTTGAGGCATAAAGTCACTGCCATTCAAGGGCCGCCTTCAGGGAACACAGTGTCGCCATGTTCCTTTCTGCCCATCCAGAGTCCTCTTGAAGAGGTAGATCCCCGCCCCACATCTCTCCAAGTGGATTGGGATTTGGACCCGAGACATCTGTGTTCTGATCAGAACCCACCGCTAGAAAGACCTGATACTTAAAGCAAGTCCTTCAGATTCTCTGGGCCCAAGTTAGTTTATCTGTTCAAGGGGTGCATTCTTGTATTGAACAGAGTCCTGTTCCTGGGCCTGTTTTGGGAATCTAAGCGAATGATAGCACTCTTTGCCTGGCTCATTTGCCAAGTCTTGAGTCTCAGCTTCCTCTGAGAAGCCTTCCATGCCCTCTCCTCAAACCCCAAAACCTGGCTGACATAACTCCCCTGGACTCTGAAATCACCTTTGAGTTCTGCCGTCTAGAATGGTCCTAGCCTGGTATTCCCAGCTGTTAATGGGCACACCCCTCCTTTAGACTACAATCTCTGTGAGGGCAGAGGGACCTTGCCTCTCCCCACCCTGCTGTGTATTCTCCGCATGGCAGAGTGCACTGTTGAAAAATATTCAAAGGCTATATTCCCAAAGGACACTGCCTCCTCCTTTTCCTGCCTGGCCCAGCTCCCGTGACCTGAAATGGTAGCAAAGGTCCAAATGAAATAGGTTTCACCAGCCTCCAAAACGCCAGTCACTTTGCAATGGCATTTCTTTTATTTATTTATTATTATTTTTTTAACGTTTATTTATTTTGGGGACAGAGAGAGACAGAGCATGAACGGGGGAGGGGCAGAGAGAGAGAGGGAGACACAGAATCCAAAACGGGCTCCAGGCTCTGAGCTGTCAGCCCAGAGCCCGACGCGGGGCTCGAACTCACAGGCCGCGAGATCGTGACCGGAGCCGAAGTCGGACGCTTAACCGACTGAGCCACCCGGGCACCCCTGCAATGGCATTTCTAAATGGCGTTATCTGGGGGGAAAGAATCTTGGGTTTTTGTCACGTGATCGGCAGAGGCAGCAGTAACCTTTCCAGTCCCTGCAGGCTCCAGAGGCCATCACCTTGGCCCTTCTCTCCCGACAGCAGAGTTGCTGGTTGAAGTATTGTGGGGACGGAGGGCTTCCGCGGGGGTGCAGAGGGTCTCCATCCATGTGGATGAGGACACAGCATGGATGCGAAGTGTGGACTCCGGGGCTCTACCCCCGGCACTGACGGAGTCACGGCCTCTGTCCCAGGCCTCAGCTTTCTCATCTGTATATTGGTCACATGTTACATCCATGTTCTTCCCACTTACCTTCGCCTTGGTCTTTGGCCGAAAAACATTGTTCGTAGTGTAGCCCAATACAGCAGGTTACTCTGCTTGAGCAAGAGGGAGGAGCCTGAAGCTGTCCCGCGCCCCGCCCCCCACTTTCCTGGGATCCCTTCTGAGGCTCTTTGGAACACAGATCGAAAACCACGGTGCTGGGTGACTGGAGGTTGCCCTGGAGGCGGCAACCTCTCCTCTGTGATGTGTCTGGTCTGTGGCAAGGGTGACCGATCGCTCCAGCTCGCCCGAGACAGGGCAAGTTCTGAGACTCTGGGGCTTTGGTGCTAAAACACGGGAAAAACTGGGCTGAGTCGGACACCCTGCCTGTGGGCAAACCACACCATTTACCCTGGGGACCGGCACAGCCCTGCCCCGCACGGCCAGCCAGGCAGCTGGGACTCGGTGCCTTTAGGGCAGAGGGACACACTGGACAGAACGGAAATCGTTTACCCGGTGCCGCAGGGTGACGTGGTGCCGGGATCACATTCTGAAAACTCGACTGCATTTTCTTTTCCTTGTTCTCTTGGCCCTTCCTGCCATCCCATCAGTGAGCTCCCTCGGCTCAGGAGAAGGATGATGTGGCAGAAAATCCGAGAAAGCACTGGTCTGTTTCAAAAGCCAACGCTTTGGATTTGCAAGCACCTGGGCTTTGGGGCTCACAAAGCACGAAGGGCTCAGCCGATGCAATACATTTCATAAACAATAGGTTTAAAAAAAGAAAAAAAACAGATGAAAAGCTGTATCCATTTCTCCTTGCACCCGTAACGAATTGCCGTGAACTTCAAACAACGCACACTTGTCTTACGCTTGAAAGGTCAGAAGTCTGCCGTGATTGCCCTGGGGTGGGATCGAGGCTTCGGCAGGGCCACGCTCCCTCTGGAAGATCGGGGAGAGACTCCATTTCCTGGCCTTTTCCAGCTTCTAGAAGCCACCTGCACTCCTGGGCTCGCGGCCCCTTCTCTGTAAAGTCGGCAGGCTAGCATCATCACACCTCTCCCTGGCTCTGACCGTTGGTGTCTCTCCTTCTCTCCCTCTGCTTCCATCATTATAGCCCTTTCTTTTCTCCGAACCGCCCGTCTCCCTCTTATGAAGACTCTTATGTGCTGATAGTGGGCACACTCAGATAATCCAGACACTCTCCCCATCTCAAGGTCTTTAACTTAATCACCCCTGCCAAGTCCCTTTTGCCATGTAAAATAACAGACACAGATTCGGGGTGTGATTGAGATGTGGACACCTTTGGGATGGGGGGGGGTGCCAATATATTATCCACCACAAGAGCCAAGCAACTTTGCCAACCTCAAGTCTTCTCCGGGCCGGAGGAGGGTGGGGCAGCCGGTCGCAAGGGAAGGCGAGGTCCATGGGGCCTAAAATAAGAGGGCTCAGGGAAACACTGTAGACAGATTGAGCTGGCACCCGGACCCCATCCAACTTTGAACTTGCAATCTCATCCGTTCCTAGCACCACACAGCTGCACGGGAGCCTCCTCGAGGTCCACAGGGGGTCCAGTCTCCCACTGAGAGTACTCCACCCAATGTCATTGAGCAGGAGAGTCAATGGTCACTCCTGCTCCTGAGGTCTGGCAAGAACGTCTTCCCATCAAGCACAGCTAATATGGCACCCATTGATCATTCAGTGGAGTGAACCAATATAGAGCTTGTGGCTCAGCCCAGTCTCCCGTGCAACCAACCCCACGTGGACAATCTCCTAGCATGATGGCTGAGGATGACTGAAATCTCCCCTAAGAAGGAGGGTAGTATGCCGGGGAAAGAAGGAGGCAGGAAGGAATGGAAGGAGGAAGGAAAAAAAAAGAAGGAATAAAAGAAAGAAGGAAAGAACCCTCCTCCCATCCCAGTGCTTGTGTTTGGTTGCGCACTGAGTTAAATCTCCTCCAGATAAGGGAAAAACACTGTCTTGTTATAGCATCATCGGGCTTATTAGATGAGAATCTTTCCAAGCTCAAAAACATCAGATTTCTTTTTCCCCTGCTCTCCACCTTAAAAACTGTGTTCTTGTCATGTGTCTGTGTCAGACGTCTTGGTGTTAGGACAAAAACAAAACAAAACAAAACAAAAAAGTAGGGAACTGTGGTAGGGGCACAAAAAAGGCAAGGTGGATTAGAGGGATGTCTTAAAATTGAATAAACTATGAATCCTGACCACTTAATTTTATTGTTTATTTATTATTATTATTTTTTTTTTTAAGTAGGCTTCATGCCCAGCACAGAGCCCAACACAGGGCTTGAACTCACAACCCTGAGATCAAGACCTGAGCTGAGGCCAAGAGTCGGACGCTTATCCGACTGAGCCCCCCTGGGGCCCCTTGATTCCATCTTTTAACAAAAAGAAAACAATTGATCGAGGCCACACACGAGAACACATCCCGCGCTCAGCAAACCTTGGGGAAAAGGCCTTCCAAGTTCAAGGTGCTACTCTCTTGTCCTATGTTCACCGAAATAAAAATCTCAGATCAAAAGCATCTGTCCTCTCCCTTGTATATGTCAAAATGTAATTGGCAACGGTTGGGGTTTGTTGCCTTTATTGCTTTTAATAGCTGTATAGCCACTGATTGCCCAAGCTGATGGTTAATTTAATTTCTGTCAATACAATATTGGGGCTGTCTGCATATTCAGACCATGATTAACTGCTGGAGAGTCCATAACACTGGTGTTATTATTACTGCGTTTAACTACCTCTCGGGAGAAGACAAATTAAATTATGTCGAAAATGCTGTTGATTATCATTACGAACTTATTTGTAGAGCACAATTACTGATCTGTTGTAAAATAAATCAAATTTTTTATCATCTTGGTATAAATTAACTTTACTGTAGGAGACTGGAGAGTGGGGCCTGAAAGAGTTTGGGCCTCCTTGTGTAAGTCGACAGAGAACTGCATTAAAATAATAATCACACGCGAACGTAATATTCCATTTTAATAATGAGCTACTTCATGACCAAGAGTGCCTCGTAGATTACGGGATTTCAACAATAAAGCGGCAAGCTCAACGTGGGCTGGGCGTTGTTGACGCCAACGCGGGTTGAGACCGGGGGATGAATTATTCCCCGGCTGTGACTCCAATTCAATGTGAAATCACCACTCAAGTCATTTAGGGAAGGCGGCTTTAAGAACGCAATTACATTAATAGCTTACACGCGATCATCAGTTGGCTTCTGCCATTTCTTGACAATTTACTAGGTTCTGTTGCCGGAACGCAAGTTAGACCGAACCCGTCGCGCGGGATCCCTCAGCCATAGCCCGTCACCCTTTCAACCGCAAGGACCAAGGACCCCGGGCCCCGGGGGCCGCCGAGGTTCAGACTCGCCATCACATAATTAACCGTACTTGATCTCAAGCTGTCCGTTAAGGGCCGATGAAGGCAAGAATGTTGCATGCCCCGCTTGTTATTTTGAGCAATTTCTGCACCTTTAAACATTGCTCAAATCGGTGAGCAATTCGAGTAAGAAATATGTACCACTGGGGCCCTTTATTTAAATCCATGTGGCACAGCGGGGCAGCAGACTGGGAGCATAACAATTTCAGTTCTGGCCCTGCCACCGACAGGCTGCTCTTGGGCAAGATGACCCATCTTGCTGGGCCTTGGTTTCCTCTCTTTTTCTTTTTTTCTTTTTTAGAGACAGAGAGCCAGACAGAGGGCAGGGAAGGGGATGGGGGTGGGGGGGGGGGTGGGGAGAGAAAATCTTAAGCAGGCTCCACATTCAGCACAGAGCCCCACGCAGGGCTCGGTCCCGCGACCCTGGGATCATGACATTAGCCGAAATCAAGCATTGGTTTCTCAACCAACTGAGCCAGCCAGGCACCCCTCATGTCCTCTTTTATTAAATGGGGATGTTTGGGCGGGGGGGGTGGCGCCTAGGTAGCTCCGTCGGTTAAGTGCCTGACTTGGGCTCAGGTTACGATTTCGCGATTCGTGGGTTCGAGCCCCGCATCGGGCTGTGTGCTGACCAGCTCGGAGCCTGGAGCCTGCTTCGGATTCTGTGTCTCCCTCTCTCTGCCCCTCCCCAACTCATACTCTGCACTTCTCTCTCTCTCTGTCTCTCAAATAAATAAACATTAAAAATTGTTTTAATAATAATAATAATAATAATAATAATAAATAAAATGGGGCGTTTGGGGTTTCGTGGCTTATTTAAGTCTACTAATTTTTCTATGTTGTGTGACAAACTGCCCCAAACTTAAGGGCTTGACCAAACACCCATATATTGATTGGCTCACAGTTCTGTGGGTCAGGAGTCTAGCTGGAAAAGGAGCCAGAAGTTACAGAAGCACAGCTTTAAGGTAAAGAATATTACGGTTTGCCACCAACCCCCGGAAGCCAGGAGGCAGGCATGGAACGCTCCTTTACAGGCTCCAGAAGGAGCCAACCTTGCTGACCCCTTGATTTGAGACTTCTAGGCTCCAGAACGTTCAGAGAACTATCTTCTGTGGTTTGGAGCCTCCTCGTTCAGTCATTTGATAGGTAAGCCCAAGGAAATGAAGACAGAGTATGACCTCTCTGGGGCAGGAGGCGCACCCTCTATACAAAGCCTGTCCTCTGCGCCGGGCACTGAGGACTCTAATAAAGACGACCAACATCTACATGGAGGAGCTCAGCCCTGCCAGTCACTGTGCCACCTGCCCGCTGGGACACTGCCCCTCCCACGGTCCCCGTTCTCTCGACTCGAGCTGCTGTCGCGGGTGACTGCACCGTGTGCGGCCCATCTGACCAGGAGTTCTCAGTAAGTTACCGCCTCCTCTGTTGCCCCAACCAGCTGACCCTGGCTTGACCACGGGATGAGGAGAAAGGAGGGTCGTAGTACATGACCTTCCGGCTGTTTTTAAAACACAAAGCACAGGGCGCGGAGACGGGGGTGCAGGAAGGAAACACAGCCAGCCTACCTCTCTAGCTTTCTATCGGAAGATTGGAATTGTCACCTGGAGCCCGGTGCCCGCAGGCCAGCTTGTTAGCACATCCACCTTGAATCTTCCTCCTTGGTTCTAGTAGGATCCCTCACCTGCCCCACCCGCCAGAGGGCGCCGCTTACGCCTCGGCACAGACATTGCTTTCCCTACAGGGTCCCCCTTGGGGAGCGATGATCGTGTGGGGTGTGTCCTCCCTCTCTCCCTCTCCCACCCACACCCCGTACCGGCTGGCCTCCCTGCCCCCTGCGTTTCTCACGGCCGCTCACCTGCCCGCCTGGCAGGCTCTGAGGCCTCCGTGGCTGCCCCGCGGTTCCTGCTCAACTCAGCTCACCCTTCCATTGCCCCAGTGATGAGTCAGTGCTCGGGGCGCCAACAGCTCCCTGGGGGTTCGGGATCCACTCCCAGAGAGCTCTGCCCCTCTGAAAACAGTGCTCTGCGAGGAGACGTCTCTCTTCACCAGTGTTTTCTTCCATCAACCACACGGAAACCTGACGACAGACTCATAAACCCAGACAGTGCCGCGCTGTCAGGGTCCGGGCCCTGGCCGTCAAGGCCGCTCCGAGTGGACTTCAAGAGTCACTTGTTTTGAGGGACTCCTGGGGGACTCGGTCGGTTGAGCGTGCGACTTCAGCTCAGGTCGTGATCTCGCGGTCGGTGAGCTCGAGCCCCGCGTCGGGCTCTATGCTGACCAGCTCGGAGCCTGGAGCCTGCTTCAGATTCTATGTCTCCCTCTCTCTCTCTCTCTTTCTCTCTCTCTGCCCCTCCCCCACTCATGTTCTGTCTCTCTGTCTCTCTCCTCTCTCAAAAATAAACATTAAAAAAATTAAAAAAATTATGTAGGCATGATAACAGCACTTAAAAAATAATGTAGTCGGGGCGCCTGGGTGGCGCAGTCGGTTAAGCGTCCGACTTCAGCTGGGTCACGATCTCGCGGTCCAGGAGTTCGAGCCCCGCGTCGGGCTCTGGGCTGATGGCTCGGAGCCTGGAGCCTGTTTCCGATTCTGTGTCTCCCTCTCTCTCTGCCCCTCCCCCGTTCATGCTCTGTCTCTCTCTGTCCCAAAAATAAATAAACGTTGAAAAAAAAAATTTAATAAAAAAAAAAATAGATGGAGTTGAAACCTAAGCGTGGCTCTCCATTGAAATGAGTCACACATGCCATTAGAAAGGCACTGAATGCTTTGCTCATTCTTGCGGGCCCTCTGGACCCATCCCAATAGCAGAAGTGAATAAAAAATAGCAAAATTGGTTTCTTCTCTTGGGCTGAGGTGAGACTTAGGGCTTCCGGATATTAGGCTATGTGTACATTCACATCCACACTTACAGAGAAAGAGGAGAATGAAAAGGCTGAAAGAGGCCTTTCTCTACAAAAAGCAACAGAGAGTATTAGTCAATATCTGCGCGATGCAAACCCGCAACATTTTGCTTCTCGTTTCTCTGGGCCAAACCTACTAAGATTCACAATAGTGGTGAGCACAGTATAGATGAAGAGCGGACTGTGAACTGTGTGTAGAAACTTACATTGGATTTCTTTATGATTTCAGATGTGTTTGGTCATTCACAATTCATCACCGGCGCATCTTCAGCTAATGGAGTAAACCCGGTTCCACCCAGCATTGTCTCCAGGGTGCGAGAAAAGCACGTTTCGGGGTTGCTGGGGGAAGGAGGAAGAGCAGAGGGAGGAAGGTGTGTGTGCAACTCTGAGTGTGCACACGCATGCATATGCGCGCAGATGATGCAAATTAGCACAGACCTTGACCCACAGAGCCAGTACGGAGTGAAATAAATCAGAATCAGGTAGCGGGGGCCTGGATGGCTCAGTCGGTTGAGCGTCCGACTGTGGCTCCGGTCACGATCTCACGGTTCGTGGGTTCGAGCCCCGGGTCGGGCTCCGTGCAGATGGCTCAGAGCCTGGAGCCTGCTTCGATTCCGTGTCTCCCTCTCTCTCTGCCCCTCCCCTGCTCGCGCTCTGTCTCTCAAAAAATAAAATAAAATGTTTTAAAAAAAGTTTTTTTAAAGAATCAGGCAAATGTGCAACCTCGTGCTCACTTCAGTCAGTGTTTAAGAGCCAAACATGAGCCCCTGCTTGCCTCGCACAGGGTCATTTGTCAGTGGGCACTTGAGGGTCCCCAAGTTGGGAACTGACGAGCCTCCCTCCGCAGACGGGAAGCCTGAAGGACAGAGGGAAACGGGTTTATCCAGAACATTCCACCAGACTTGCTAGCGGTGAGCCCTCAGACCACTCCCCCCCCCCCCCCCCGCTTGTTTTTTCCAGCTTTATGGAGATGTAACTGACAAATAGAAAAATGGTAAGAAATTTACAACATCACCTTGTAACTATGCAAGGGGGTGATTTGATACATTGTGAGAGGGCTCCCTCCCCCCATGTAGTTAATTACTACATCCATCACCTGGCCGATTTACCTTCCCCTTTTATGGTAAGAACCTTCCAGTTCTACTTAGCAAATTTCAACTATGTAACACAACGTCGGCAACTATAGTCACTGTGTTCTGTAGGAGATCCTCAGACCTTACTCATAACTGAGATTGTAGGCTTTGACCAACCTCTCCCTATTTCCCCCAGCCCCCAGCCCCTGGTGACCTCTTTTCTAGACTCTGATTTCAAACTTTTTTTTTTTCTTTTTTAAGCCTTTTTTAAGTACCTGTCTTTCTCTGTCTAGCTTATTTTACACAGCGCAATGCCCTCCGGGTTCATCCACATGGCTGCAAATGACAGAACTTCTTTTTTTTAAGGTTCCTGAATAATGTTCCTTTGTATCCAGTTGGTGCTTGAGTTGTTAGTTACACATCTCTTTCCCCATGTAGCCTGTGACTCCTCAAAAGCACCGGAGCCTCTGATAAAGTGCTACACTCCTAGAGCTCAACCAACCTTGGCACAGGGTCATGGCCGGGTGATGGGGTGTTGAACGCTTCTTGAGCTCTAGTCCCCTGAGCTGTGTTTTTACGTCAATAACACTTATTTTCTACGTACACCAAGAATACCGGCTGCCCTTCCAGATGCATTCTTTGGTTTTCTCTGCCGGGTCTTGTGTCCAAGGAGGCTGCCCATGGCGATGATGCTACCTAGGCTCCTCTGACCCTTGGATTCTGGCTGGGCTCTGTTTTCCAGAGGTGCGCCTCTGGAAGATCAGACGGTGGATGGAACAGGTAGGATGACTCCCCTCCTCCCGGCCAGCCTCAGTTTCTCCCAGAGTGCAGGCCTCTCGGAGCTAACAGCTTCCTCCTGTCGTTAGTCACTGTGTCGGTCACTGCCTCCTGCCGATCCCGTGGTCGTTATGAGGGCTGTTTGCCAAGGCTCTCTCCGGCACTAGTGAGGAGCACGCTTCCTGGCTTCCTCATCAAGCAGCGCCCGCGTGCATATTCCTGACACAGTGGCTGCCAATGAGGAATTGCCGGAACTTTCTTTGTAGTCTGTCACAGCCACAGGCATCATTTCAGAGAGAGGTCGTTCCGTGAGCCCAGGCCCCAGAGAAAAGGCGAAGGAAGGAGGGCGCAGCAGAGCACGGGGACCTTTCGAAACATGTAGCATCAGCAAGCAGCAAGCTGAGATTTGTCCCCGCAGGGTGACCTCCTCTATTGGGACTAACACAGTGACCTTACCCCTGACCCTCTTCAAATAGTCACTTCGCTGAATCCTTGTCGGTTCACTTTGGGTACGACATCCATTTTCTGTGGGAATCTCAGTGATAGTGAAACATTTGAAGGGTTTTGAAACATTTGAAAAGTACAGAAGGGGCGCCTGGGGGGCTCAGTCGGTTCAGCGTCCGACTTCGGCTCAGGTCATGATCTCACGGTCTGTAGGTTCGAGCCCCGCGACAGGCTCTGTGGTGACAGCTCGGAGCCTGGAGCCCGTTTCAGATTCTGTGTCTCCCTCTCTCTCTGCCCCTCTCCCATCCATGTGCACGCTCCCTCTCTCTCAAAAATAAACATTAAACAAATTTAAAAAAAGGAAAAGTACAGAAAAATATAGATAAGTAAACACAATAAACCAAAACACTACTACTCAGAGGTAACAACTATAAATATATTGGCGTGTTTCCTTCCAGTCTTTTTTTGCACTGTGTGTGTGGGGCGAGGGGGGCACGTGTCTATGTAGACATGCTTCCATGCTTTTGTACGCAACTGAGGCCAGATTATTACCAGCGCCCTTCCTACGGCTGCGTGGCTTCTCCCAATAAGGTGAAGATTGAGAAAAATTGTGACAATAACTTTAGCCAACACAGCTTTGACCTCGTTTAATTGAATTGACTGGTGCCCCAGAGACAAATAGCCAAGCAGGGCCAAAGCACACAGCGATCTGATGGCCATTTCACGCAAGCCCGTTTTCCTGCCAGGCTCTTACAGTGGGGAAAAGAATGGAGGGAGCTTTGCCAAAGGAAAATAAAACATCCGACCCCAGGGGAGCCGGGCACAATGGCTGTACTGGTAGGAAACAAGCCATACCATGTCAACAAACAGAAAATGAATGGGCCCTGTCACGAAGCTGGAATTTGGGAAAGGTCTGGTTTCCAGGCATTTTATGGTAGCAGCAAAGAAGCAGGGGTAATTCATGTGCATTGTCAGATGAGCCCCTCTCAACACAGCCGGTTTAAAATGGCACAATGGGAGCGTGTGGGGGAGGCCAGCACTTGCCGAAGGCCTTGCACGGCAAGCCTGGCTGAGCCCGGGAGTAGGCCGTGGCCCCGGGCAAACCAGACCTGAACCTGAGTCCTCCTCGGCCTCTACCTGGGTCTAATTATAGAGGGGCAAAGAGCTAACAAGGTTACAAAAGCATTAGTGGGTAGATGAAACCCAAACTCCATTCCGACCCCAAAGCCTGCGGTTTCCTCGCGAGGCGTACCAGCTCAGGGGGCAGAGGGATGGATGTGGAGAGAAAGAGGTTCTGCCTCTAAGAGCTAAGGCCCTGGTTGGTGTGGCGGAACCTGGTTAGAGCCTTTCGTTCCTGACGGCAAGAAGACTACATTTCCCAGCTTCCCTTGCAGGGCCCGGGAAGCTGGTCATGTGACCAGCTCTGGCTCCCGAAATGTGGGTCTGGAGGATGGATGCATTTCAACATCTAGGCTCTCGGGTCTCCCTCTAGAGCATTAGGTGGCTCCCTCTCCCTTCTATATGGCAGAACCTTGTCACGGGTTACCGGTCAGAGAGGACAGCCCAGGAAAGCCACCAGACCCACGTGGCACTGTGAAATCAATGGGAAATTAACGTGTGTGTGTGTGTGCGCATGCGTGTGTGCGCGCACACTTTTATTTTGCAAAGCCACAATTTCGGGCTTGGTTGTCACAGCATCTAGCATGCGGCACCCTGACTAAGACAGTTTGGTACCTGAGGCGGTACAGAAGGTGTCACTGACTGTGACGATATATGCCAAGGTAACGGGGAGGCAGGAGAGGTCACATTAATTAAGGCACATTGGGGAGACGAACATGCATTGTGCCCTTCCTGCGTTCTGAGTCCTGTGGTGTATTTTCACAGTCAGACTTCTACTGCTTTAAAAAGTTCTGAGCATCCGGGTATCATGCCGGAAACTGGGGATCTCTCTGTTGCACAGATATTCAGGGAGACGATGACAGTGACAAGGCACCAAGAACTGTGTTGGGTGACGGGACACCAATGCTACTATAAGCCCCCACCACGTCCGTGTTGCCGAGGTGCTGAGACAGGATGTGTGGCCAAATTTCACTTACAGGGCGTTGGTCTGGGTGACGTGTCAAGAAACCACCGGTGGGGCCGGGCGGGCACGAAAACAGACCATCGTAATAGAACGGAAGAGAAATACATCCCCCCGAATGTGGAAACCTGCTACTCAACAGATGTTGTAGATAAGGGAGGAGAAGAGTGAGAGACGTTATAAGTAGGACTGGAAGCATTGATCACTCACGTGAGGGCAGATGAGGCTTGGTTCTTTACGTCACACTGTACGTAAACATCAGCTACGGATCGGGTGAAGATTGGGAGGCAGTCAAGAGAGTGTGACATTTGCAGAAGAAATCATAAGAGAATGTACTGCTTCCAGGTAAGGAGGGATATTTTAAAACAAGACATTGAAAAGTGTAAATCATTGGGACGCTTCGGTGGCTCAGTGGGTTGTGTCTGACTCTTGCTCTCGGCTCAGGTCGTGGTCTCACCGTTCGTGAGATCAAGCCCCACGTTGGACTCTGCACTGACAGCACAGAGCCTGCCTGGGATTCTCTCTCTCCCTTTCTCTCTCTGCCCCTCCCCTGCACTCGCTTTATCTCTCTCTCTCTCCCTCTCAAAATAAATAAATAAACAGGGTTTAAAAGTGCAAATCATAAATTAAATAATCGAATTGGTCACATTGAAATTAGAAATAGTCAAGGAAAAGCACCCTGCGTGAAGCATAAAAAGGCAAATCACAATTCAGAAGATCCTCGCAAACACAGACCCAAAAAAGGATCAGTATTCAACAATGCCAAAAACAAAGCAAAACTGAAGCCTACAAATTAATATGGAAAACAACCAAGCCGACTCTTAAAACGTGGACGAGTGTCACAAGGAGGCAAGTCTCAGGCGGGGACCTGAATGGGGAAGGGCGTCCAGATTCTCAGCCTCGTCAGTGGGCAGGAAACTGCAAGTTGGCTTTTCAATAAGACATTATTTTATACCCACTAGAGAGCAAATTTTAACGTAGGGTGAGGTACTAGCTGTTCACTATTTCCTCTTGTTTTGGGGGGGTAGACTGAAATGGGGTCTGTCAGCTACCGGGGCAGACAGGGGCAGCCTCCAGTGTGAGTTCCAGCCAAGAGCGCGTGAGTAGAGTCACGGGTGCCATTTTCCACCCTGCCTTCCACAAGCGGATCAGGACGGCGACTCCCAGGGTGGCCTTGAAAGCCAGATATTAGAATGAGGCAGCTGTTGATCAGCCTGTGTCCCTGAATGACAAGGGGGAACAAGGTTGCCCCCCACCAGGAACGCGCTCCTTGGACTGTCATTAGAGGGGAGAAATAAAGGGCTGTGTCCGAATCATTGGACGTTTGGGGTCCACATGTTACCGCAGCCTATCCCACCCTCGACGGTACGAAAATGGGAGTGAGAATCTGGAGAACTGGGACCCTCATAAAGGAAAGTCAAAGACGTCTGTACCAAGAAATTCCACTCCTGTAGATTCTTGGAGAAACACATGTGGATATCAGGAATGTCTACGAATCTTCGGACAGAACTAGTTTGTAAAAACCAACCTGAAAACGGTCCGTTAACCGGGAGAATGGACTAACGCAGCGCGATATGTGGGCGTGTATCTATATGTATGTCGTCTACGGCAGGAAATATATATTCTTCTGAAAGCTATCTTTTTGGAGGTCTGTCTCTGGAGGTTCATCCATGGTGAGAAAGGTGCCTGTATTTCATTCCTTTTTGTGGTGCTATAATATTCCAGTGTGTGTGTGTGTGTGTGTGTGTGTGTGAATCTCCAGACATAAGTATGAGGACAAAATGCCACTTTCAGGAGACTATATGGGCTATCATTCCCAAACCTGAACGACATACGTACGACTCAGGGAACACTCATGTGGAGACAGAGGAATCGACAAACAGGGATTCGGGAGAACCCGTAAGTTCCGGAAGAAGAGCAGCGTTGAGACCAGGGAGGGGCACACACAGAGGGTTTCAACAGGATTGGTCACGTCCCAGCACGTCACCTTACACCTCAAGTCCACTGGTGTTGGTTTTATCACTAGTCGTTGGGACTTACACACGCCTCGCGTGTATTCCTGAACGAAATAATAAAAGACAGCGAGAGGAATACGCGCACGTACTTATCTAGGCTCGACACTACGAGGGGCCGAGGCAGACACGGTGGCTATTGTCCTGTGCAGGACGAGAGATGGAGTGCTGGGGAGCTGTCCGTGGGGATGGAGGGGTACACTCGGCAGGGGTTGCTGACCGTGTGCACGTGGACGCAGAAGGAAAAAGGCGAGTGTGTGACAATGGCCCCCAAGCGTGTGATCGGCACACGTGGATGAATGTCACCCGTGTGATTTAGCACAGCAGGAAACAGCGAGTGAGGGTGAATTTCAAGCAGACGGGAAATGACTCCGATGAACACAGGGCATGCGTAGAGACCCGGACGGACAAGCAGGAGCCCGGCACTTCCGTGAATAAAGTCTATTTCCCTCAGACGCAACAGCAAGGCAGAAGGTTGGTCAAAGGGCTGGGATAGTTTTGTTATAAAGACGGGGATGAGATGGTGATACTCTGGCAACAGAAGAAGAATGGCTCTCGGCCCTGAGGTTCTTTCAGTCTGAGACAATACACAGAGAGAGCCGCTGTGGGGTCAAGAGTCGTAGAGGGTTAGCGAGAAGTCAGGAGCAGGGAGGCCACGCCAGCCAGGTCTACAAGGTGAAGGACAGAGACTCGGAGAAAAGGTGAGGGTGGCTGGGGGTGGTCGTGGCTGGGGGAGAGCTCAGACCGCACCAGGTGCAGGGATGCGGCGGGGAGTTGCTCAGGGCCCAGGAGAAGGAAGGGTACGTGAGGGTACGTGAGGTTGCACGGAAGGGGGGCTTGGATCTGGGGCGTCATCTAGTGAGCGTACGAATGAAGGAGGTGGTGGGTTTAGGCACACGAGTCTGGGATTGCGGGGGAGGGGGACTGCCAGGGGAAGGGCAGGGATGACAGCTCATGGCCAGAGCGTGGCTCCCAAAGGCTCTGGACATATACCGATGGGGTCATGACACTCTGCGTGCACCTGGATTCAAGCGTAGCCAATCAAGAAGATGCCGCGTCTCTACCCCGTGGCCTGGCATGGAGTTTGCCCCGGGGGCCAGCAGGGGTGTGACTGAGAACCCCTGACTTTGGAATGAAAGGAAGACGAAACAGACAGGGTCCCTGCCCTCGCGGAGTTCGTCCTCGACAAAACAGCAACCCGTTTAACGTACTCCCATCTTCCCATTTTACAGCAGGGGAAACTGAGGCTCGGGGCATTTAGGAGGTTTGCCCAAAGCCACCCGATTAGAAGGCAGCAAGGACAGACGGCCATCCACCCAACTCCGCACCACACCATCCAGCCTCAGAGAAAGTTCCTAAGTAACAGAATACTTGGGCCGGGCAAACCAGGCCGGCTCGACTGCCTGCTCTCCCTGGGCGCGTGGAATTCTAGTTTGGAGCGACACCCTAGAATGCCCTTCTGTCATCCGCTGCCACCTTCACTACGCTGGAGAGGCTGACATTTATATTTTTAAACCCTTTTTGTCAAAATTAACGCCAGCGTTCCCAGGTGCAGGATCCTGTCCCGTGGATCACCTGCAAAGCAGGAACGAATTGTAAACAAAAATTCCCGCTATTACATAAGACATTAAAATCGGAACAAAAACTTGAATTTAAACCAGCTCAATTCTGTCCCGAATAGCAAAGTGCTGAACAATGGAGAAACCCTGTCTCTATTCAAAGTCTTCCGAGAACAAAGGAAATTGTCCCCAAATAAAGCAATAACCTAATACCATATTAATAATAACCTTGGAACTGTATAGCCTGCTTAACTTCACAAAGCATTTTTACATCTGCCATCGCGTAGGGAGGTGACTTCAGGCACAATTGTAGTGATTAAACAAAACCCAGAGTTTATTATAAGGTTATATTTGAACAACTGCCAATCCACCTTCCACACTGAAGCCAGAGTTAAACTTTCTCAAAAAAAAAAAAAAAAAGAACAAAACAAAAAGCAGTTCTATTAAGATCACTTCTGGACCGTAAAACAGCCGAATCCTCCTCGTGAACCCCAGCATGAAGTCAGAAGATCCCAATGTGGCCGGGAGAGCTTCGCAATATGTGATCTAATATTCTCTGAGCCAAATTTCCCCCCAGGTCCTGGGTGGCAGGATTGCTAACTGGTTAGGAACCCTGAGCGCGGCCTGAAAACAGGGCTGAGTTCTAACCCGGCCTCTGCCACTCTGTGACTCTGTATTCTTTTTTAAAAAAATTTTTTGTTTTCAACGTTTATTTTTGGGACAGAGAGAGACAGAGCATGAACGGGGGAGGGGCAGAGAGAGAGGGAGACACAGAATCGGAAACAGGCTCCAGGCTCTGAGCCATCAGCCCAGAGCCCGACGCGGGGCTCGAACTCACGGACCGCGAGATCGTGACCTGGCTGAAGTCGGACGCTTAACCGACTGCGCCACCCAGGCGCCCCTGTGACTCTGTATTCTTGAGCCAATCACCCAACCCTCTGTGCCTCAACTATAAAAGAAAACCTGTGGTGTTGATGTCCTGGGGGTGTCTGGGACTTAGATGCGGTTGAGCCACAAGGCGGCGCTTGTCGTAGGTAAGCGTTTAAGGAACTATTAGCCCCTGATGTTATTCTGGCCTGTTGCTCCCCCGCTCAGTCTGGAGGGTCGGACCCTCTCTTAGCTCGCTCTCATTTGGCACATCGCTCCTCAGTGAAGCGCGAGTTCAAATGTCTCTGGGGCGAGTCAGTTGCTCCTCTGCCAGGCCATCGTTATGCTGTGTCCTAGCACCCTCACCTTGTGTCCCAAAAATGTATTCGCGGTCCCTTTCCCCACTGGTGTGACCTCGGTGGAGACAGTCCCGTGTGTGATTAGCTTCTGCGGTGTGAGACAGTGAGGGTCGTGAGTCAAACCCTACAAGGCCAAGGGTCAAGGGCAGCGGGAGCCCTCCGTACACCCATCCAGGGCCCTCTTCAGCCCCGGCCGGTGAAGACTGGCTCTTCACACCCACCACCTTTGCCCAGCAGCCATTCCGGGAGAGGGCCAAGTGTGATGCCCCCTCCTGAAGGGATCAGCTTGGCTTTCACTGGCCTCCCGTGGTCAGGCGGGTCAGGAGAGGAACCCAACTTTGCTCCGCCCTCCCATAGTTCTGGGCTGAGACCTCGGGAGATCAGCCTACCAGCCCCACCAGGCCAATGAAAGGAAACCCAGGTCGAGAAAGGGGAAGTGATTTGCTCAAGGTCACACGACTACTGAGCGAACACGTGTTTCGGGCCTTGGGCTGTAAGAGCCCTGAGCCCACACACCCTCCAGCACACAATGCTATGACTGCTCTTACAAAGCATGCATGCACACACACACACGCACACGTGCACGTATGGTACTTAGACCCAGTCTCTGGGGTAGAATCTGACCCAGTGATGCTCGGGGGCTGGAGATACACCCGACCTAGGTAAAGGGATTTGGAATTTCTGATGTGTAGATCGTAGGATAAAACTCGCAGGAATTCAGGGGTGCCTGGGTGGCTCCGTCGGTTAAGCGTCCGACTCTGGCTCGGGTCGTGATCTCACTCACGGTCTGTGAGTTCGAGCCCTGCGTCGGGATCTGTGCTGACAGCTCAGAGCCTGGAGCCTGCTTCTGCTTCTGCGTCTTCCTCTCTCTCTGTCTCTCTCTCTCTCTCAAAAGTAAATACGCATTTAAAAAAAAAAAAGACAAATGCAGGAATTCCTTTTCCAGGACAAGGCAAGTCTGAATCAGAGGAAGAGGCTGGCACATCCCGAAGTAACAAGCGAAGCGATGGGGTTTTCAGGTCAGCAGGAAGGATCCTCCTGACCACAATAGCTTCCACTGTGAGGGCTCACTGTGCCCAAGGGTGTTTCTCTGCAGAAGGCAGGACCCTTACCAGGAGTTCTCTGAGCAAAAGGTTCCTGGTGACAAACCTGAGAGGGAGAAGAAAGAGGCAGGCTTAGCAACAAGTTAAGTAATGGAGGTCACGAGTGCAAGTCATCGGGACTCTCCAGTCACCCAACATCACTGCTGGACACAAATGCTGGTTCCAACCTCAGGGCTTCTCCCCCAAGAGATGTCCCCCACGCACCCTCCAGGAGAGGAAGGGGCAAAGGCATCACGAGAAGTTGGCCGTAAAGGATGGCCGGGAAGGGAGAAGGGAGGGGTGTCGAGGAGCTTAGTGTCAACAAGGAAAGGGTGTAGAGCTACTCTCCTCTTAGAACTTGGGAGCCTCCTCTGCCAATGGAAACAGCACTTACTACTCAGAGAGTCTGGAAGGTTCTTACGAGATTCTCATGTGGTCCACAGGGAAGGGGGTCCATCACAGTGTCAGACACAAGGTAGGAACACAGTAGACATCATATACCTTCCTTTCTTGCCTCCTGTAGCCTCAAACTCTACTAAATCTTTGGAAAGTCACCTAAGGGCAAGGATCCTGCCATACACCCTTGCAGAGCCCAGTTCAGTCTTAGCGCCGAGGTAACGTCATGACATCATCTCTAGTGTCAGCAATCCCGGATGTTCTTGTTGCCTCCACGTTGGTCAAGTGCCTTTCTCAGCTCTGACAGTGTCGGGAAGCCCGTGCTGCTCTTCGAACCCTTCTGATGAGAGGAAGGAGGCAGAAGGATGGGAATCGCCACCATTGGCAACCGGAAGAGTCAGAAGTGAAAACCCAAGTCTTTTTTTTTTTTCTTTTTAAATAAACCATTGCTTCGGAGTAATTTTAGATCTGTAGAAAAGTTGCAACGATAGCACCAAGAGTTTCCTCACCCCGTTTCCCCTCTGTTGAGATCTCACACTACGCGGCACAATCGTTAGAACTTAGAAGCCGCCATTGCTGCACTGCCGTTAACTCAACTCCACGCTTTGTTCGGGTTTTGCCGGTTCTCCCACCAACGACGTCCTTCCGTTCCAGGATCCAGTTCAGGGCACCACACCCCGCGCTTACTCCTCCTATCTCCTCGGTCTTCTCTGGTCTGTGACGGTTTCTCCGTCTTCCTTTGTTTTGTCATGACCATGGCGGTTGGGAGAAGTGCTGACCAGGTATTTTGTAGAATGCTCCTCACTTTGGAAAAGCCAAGCCTTGATGAGGCTGGTTCTCCTTTCACTAACCCACAGCTGCCCCATTTAATGGAAAATCCCATGAAGCAAAACCCCCATGCCAAACATCCGGTATTCCTCATCAACCCTTCGCCATCAAGGGAACACAGGGGAGAACTGTGACCTCCGCCCCGCACCCCAACCCCAGTAGGACCATTTCAAAAGGCTAGCAGGATCTACTCAGTAGAATTGAGTTCCGTGAGGTTGCATGTCTACACTGTCCAATATGGAGCCGCTAGCCGCATGTGGTCATGAAGCACTTTAAGAGCAGCACGCATGACTGAGGAAAAGAGTTTCTCCTTTTGAACTTCATTAGCCTTAATTTAAATTTAAATAGTCACATGTGGCCAGTGTGTGCAGAGTGGGACAGACCAAAGTTAGGTTACTCCTTCCGAATAAAGGAGGCATTGAAAAGAACACACAGCCTCGTGCGGACTGCTTGTTGCCAAGGAGAAACCATGATTAGGAATGTGCCAGAAGGAACCATAAGTCATAGAGTTGGACGGGGGAGCTGTAGAGTCCAGTGTTTTCCAAACTGGGTTCCTTGGAGATTAGGGGTTCCACAGGGGTGTAACAGAGGACGGGCGGAGGAAGGCATCTTGGGTGAGAGGAACAGATATGGTGATATGTACCTATGCTTCCCACCCTGGTTCCCACACCTTCCAGGCCCTTCGCCAGCAACAGCTCTGCTCATATCTCTGAAACGGGGTGAGTTACACGGGAAACAAGCAAACAGAAAACATTATCTGGCGTGTTCCTTTTATTTACATTCTTATTTAGCCTACCGTGGACTTGACAGGCTAGACTAAAGCACACCCTCTTGCCCCTCCCCTGTCCCCACTCGCTCTTCCCCAGGAATGAAAGATCAGAGTTGACTGAGGACTTCTCACATCTTTATCTCAGAAGGGTACAAATGCCTTTTTTGAGGCATTTTGAGAACACCGGTCTCTTTGACTCTTTTGGTGTCTTGGGTCACCGAGACCTGCTAAGCCTCCATTGAAGGAAAAAATGCAAAGTGATTTTTTTGCACCCCCACCTCGCAATCCTGGTTCTATCCTTTGGGAGGCACTCTTTGTAGACCACCCAGCGCCCATTTCCCCACTGCTTCCTTTTAAGTAGAACCCCACTTTTACTTGGGCTGGCCGTGTGGCCAACTTGAAGTGAAGAATGAAGGTTGGCTCAACACAGCCCTGGAAATCACCTTCTTCCTTACGACATGCTCCCTTTCTCGGAGCCTCCCTTCCAGCAAGGAATGGTCATGGGCCACAGTTTTGGCCAATGAAATTCAAAAAGAAATCTGTCGGGGTCCTGAGAAAGCTGTTGTGCTTCCCAATCATAGGGAAAGACGCAAAGAATGCCCCCCCCCCCCCACTCTCCTTATCCTGAATATGGACTTGCATTTTGGAACTTCAGCTGCGATTTTTGCAAGCACGACAGAAAGCACACGAAGAGGGAAAGCCACAAACAGCAGAGTGGACAGATAGGAGGAGTCCGGATCCTGGAGCACATCCCTAAGCTGCTGACCAGTCCCTGGAACTGTGACGTAATAAATATAGACTTCAAACTTCATGAAGCAGGACTGTTTTTACTAGCAGTGAAGCAGATCTGTTCTGTTTTCAGCTTGCAAGGAGGATGTTATTTGAAGACAGCATTCTAAGGCTGTGAACAAGTTTGCAACCCACTGACCCAGGCCGGTCTCTTCTCTTTGAGGATGAAGAATATGATGCTGAGAGACAAATCTCTCACAAGGGCATGAGGAAGTCAGTCAGTGAAGCCAAGGCTGGTCTCTTTGACTCTTTTCATTTTTTTTTAACGTTTATTTATTTTTGAGGGAGAGACAAAGCGAGAACAGGGGAGGGGTAGAGAGAGAGGGAGACACAGAATCGGAAGCAGGCTCCAGGCTTCGAGCTGTCAGCACAGAGCCCGACGCGGGGCTCGAACCCACGAACCGCGAGATTATGACCTGAGCCGAAGTCGGACGCTTAACCGACTGAACCACCCGGGGGGGCCCCTGGTCTCTTTGACTCTTAATCCAGTGTTCATTCAATTCGATTCAATGAATATTGCACCAAACAGCCTCCACCTCGGCTGGCACCCCACCTCTCAACCTCATGTTGTTTCAGCCAACCAAAGAAATGGAAGTCTAAGATCCCCAGGTTCCATGAGGGCGGCCAGGTAAAGTGTCCATCACCAAAAGCAAAGAGGTTGCATGCTCCCATCCTTATTCCCTCAGAGGAGTATGAAATTGAAACTTTTCTTTTCTCTGTCCCAACAGGAAAAGGAAAGCCACTGTCATTACATGCACAGGAGATCATTTGCAAAAGACGGAGACAGATTTTAGAGTGCTTCAGAATATCTCTTCCTGTAGAAAATTAATTTGGCCTACTTTGTTGGCAAGAGAAATTTGGAGGGGTGCCAAAATACGTATGGCAATCAATCAACAGGAAATAAAATAAACACAAATTACAGATTCTTGTCAGAAAGCGAATGTCCTGATGTCTTGCTTTTAGAAGACAAACTCGCTCTCTGAGCCAATTGGGCAATTCTAGCTTCTGTGGGTCAAGTTTTCCAA
The DNA here is from genome assembly GCF_016509475.1 of Prionailurus bengalensis. Lineage (NCBI taxonomy): Eukaryota > Metazoa > Chordata > Mammalia > Carnivora > Felidae > Prionailurus > Prionailurus bengalensis. The sequence goes on along the minus strand of NC_057355.1, from coordinate 140,495,644 downwards.
CATGAGACACAGCAAATGGCATATCCCAGAGCCAACTGGTCAACCAGAAGAGGAAGCAGAGGCACATGAGAGTCCTGAATGCAAAAGTGGAAACTCTTCTCTGGATTCTCATCGGGCATTCTGGATGGTCTTGAGCAGTCTAAGACCTTGCCCCTTCCCAAGTCAGCTCCAGACTCTCCCAGGACCCCCAGCCTGAGTCCCTAAAACCTGCTGTCCTTTGGGGACATTCAGCCCTTGCCCAGCCCTGAGCCCATCCTCACAGGACAGGAGTATGCGAAGAGGTGTATCCAACCAGGTGTCAGGGGCTGCATCTGGTGGCCTTGTAGTCAGAGGGAACTGAGTTCAAATCCTGCTGCTCACTTAGGAGCTGGGTGTCTACAAAATGAGACAATGGTAATGCCTCCCACATAAGTTTGTTTTGAAGATTATAATGAAAGGGAAGGTTTTGGAAAAGAGCTGGTATTCAATGACTCCTATCTATTAATGTTAATTCCTTCTGTTCTTTCCAGCATTCTCCTGCTCTTCCCCATTTTAGCCTGATTCTTGGTTCTGGTGCGAGCCCCTTGCGCTGGGATGAATACACCCAACTTCCTGCAAAAACTCCCCGAGATCTTCCTTCCATCTGGTTTTGAAGCCTGACCTACCGAAACCCAGCTCACTCCCTGGACCCCCAGTCCCCATAGCCTCCTCGGCCCTGGGATTTTTTTCTTGTCTCTCTTGCTTGGCGACCTTCATTGCAAACCCAAAGTAAGAGACCCAGGGGAACGCATTGTCCACAAATGTTATCGAGCACTTAAATGTGACTAGTACAAACAGGTATAAGCATAAAACCCATACCACATCTCAAAGCGTTAATATAAAAGACAGGAGGTAAAATACCTCATTCATGACCTTCTATATTGATTACATGTTGAACTAACATCGAGATATATGGCGTTAAATAAAATAGACTATCAAAATTAATTTCGCTTCTGCTTTTCACTCTTTTTAGCATGACTACAAGGAAGTTTGAAATGACGTACCTCGCATTATTTTTCTGCTGGGCGGTGCTGTGCTGGCAGAAACCACAGTGGCCCCATATCCCCTGTACTGGTGTTCTCAGGCTGCAGTAACAAATTAATATAATAAACTTGGTGGCAAAAACAACAAAAAGAATTATCTCCCAACTCTGGAGGTCAGAAATGCAAGATTCAGAATTTTTTTTTTTTTCGAGTTCCAGGCAAGACTTTTGTTAGGGCTTATGCTCAAGCACCACAGGAGACGGCATAAAGGGAATGTGTCCTCTGAGCTGACTCTCAGAACAAAGGCCAGGAAAAGGTTTTCAAGGGGCTGAGGTGGGAAAGGAGAGACGTCTAAGCATGTTGAGGTAGAGAGATGCAGGACGTGGGGTGCCCAGGGACTGTGGACAGAACATGCTTCTACATCACTGAATGTCTAAGCTCCCCATGGGGGTTCTTAGGGATGATCTGTCCCTCGACTCTTCCAGCCCCTGCTGGCTGCCAGCTGTCCTGGGCTGTGACTATATCACAGCTCTCTGCTCTTATCTTCCCATCACCTTTGCTTTTCTGTCGTCTGTGTTCTCTGTGTGTTTCTTGAAAGGTCTCTTGGATTTTAGGAGCCATGCAGATCGTCTAAGGTGATCTCCTCACCTCAAGGTCTTTAAATCAATGACATCTAGGAATGCTTGGGTGGCTCACTCGGTTGAGCGTCCAACTCTTGGTTTCAGCTCAGGTCATGATCCCAGGGTTGTCAGATCAAGCCCCGGGGTGGGCTGTACACCCACAGTGTGGAGACTGCTTGGGATTCTCTCTCTCTCTCTCTCTCTCTCTGCCCCTTTCCCCACACGTGCTTTCTCTCTCTCTCAAATAAATAAATAAACATTTAAAAATACAAGTAAATAAAATCAATTACATCTACAAAGAACCTTTTTCCAAATGAGGTCACATTCACAAGCTCCAGGGGTTACAACACGGACCTATTTTTGGGGGGCCCCCCATCAGCCCTATGCCCCTTTCCTTGGCATTGGAGATAAACTTCAATTCTAATAGGCTGAGCCAGGTGACCGGAGGAGACGTACCCACCCTCTCCTTGACTGTGTCACTGATGCAGATAAAAATCTCCACCAAGGGATCACCAACCAGGTGTCTCCCAAATGGCAAATGCTCAGAGTCAGGAAAAATAAGCTGGATTCTTGGCCCGAATTTTGCGCTCTTCATTGTGGGTACGTTCATGAGACAGTCATTTGCTGTTTCCAACAACCAGCTAGATGTGAGGCTGTGGGGTCAATCTTGCACTGTCCTTGTTCCCAAGGTCGCCCATACATCATGGCCTTTGGCATCAGGCCTGCTGGTCTACCTTTCTGGACCTTCGTTCATTACTTTAAAAGTAAGTAAGATCAACAAGTTTTGGAAAACAGGAGGACTACAAGATGTTTGACATTGTTTTGAGTAGGCGCTAAAGCAAAATTGGACATAATCGAATCAACCATACGCGTGCCCCTATTGTGTATATGAGAAGAGGTAACACATGTGTTTGCTGGCTCTTTGCTGGCCAGAGCGTGGGGAGATGTCATTCTCTTTGCTCGGAAGCCTTTTCCTCTGTCTCTTGTAGGACTGCCTCTTTCTCTTCCTTCTGGCCTCAGCTTAAATGTCGCTCCTCAAGGAGACTTCTTCCGACCACTGGACATGAAGGAAGCACATGCACATGTGTCATCCTTCACCTCCCTGGCACTTATCAGTTTGCAATTATTTTATGAGCTTGTGCTTTATTTTGTTGTTATTGCTGTTGTTGTTGTTGTCTGTCCCTCTGGAACATACCTCTTGACCTGGAGAGGGATGGCTAAAGATGGTAAGGTGGATGGATGGATGGAAGGAAGGATGGATGGATGGTTGGGTGGTTGGATGGTTGGATGGATGGATGGATGGATAGATGAAAGAATGGATGGATGGATGGATGGATGGATGGATGGATAGATGGATGGATAGATGTGAGGAATGGATGGAAGGATGGATGGATGGATGGATGGATGTGAGGAATGGATGGAAGGATGGATGGAAGTATGAATGGATGGATGGATGGATGGATAGATGGATGGATAGATGTGAGGAATGGATGGAAGGATGGATGGATGGATGGATGGATGTGAGGAATGGATGGAAGGATGGATGGAAGTATGAATGGATGGATAGATGGATAGATGGATGGATAGATGTGAGGAATGGACGGAAGGATGGATGGATGGATGGATGGATGTGAGGAATGGATGGAAGGATGGATGGAAGGGTGAATGGATGGATGGATGGATGGATAGATGGATGGATGGATGGAGGAAGACAATCATGACCAATTGAATGAGGACATTATTTGACAGGGCAGGAAGCCTGAGGCTATCAGCAGGTCCAGATGAAATTCACACTGATGAGTCCATCCCCGTCCCAATGCCCTTAGGGACTGGTGAATGGACTTCACAAACGGCACAGCATGAACTCCCGCGTTAGCAGACCTGGAAATGCAAGCTTCTGAGAGCATCCAGCACACTGTTGAAACCCCTCCAAACCGCCAAAAAGGCGGCCTCGCAAGATAGCTGTGGGGGAGGAGGAGGGAGAGGGGGAGGGGCCGGACTCACTCTCTTCTTGGCAACCTTGAAGTTGGCCTGATTGCTCCGTCTGTGTGGTTAGAAAAATTATTTAGTTGTGTGTATTATACTCTGAGTAGGCCGAGCACATACAATTTATGAGGGGAGCACTTTAATGCATATTTAATAACGCTACAGACATTTATACACCAAATCAACAGTGTCAAATGTGTTTGCTTCTGGAGACTGGAAGTGTCCCTTGGCGACGCTGATGTTCCTGGACAAGACGTTTCCATTATGAAATACCCCAGCAGAGGGGAGGGACTCAGATTTTCCTAGACTGTGGTTACACAGCAAAGGGTTTGTGAGAGAGCTGGAGGGGCTGGGAAACGTAAGACATCAAAGGGGGAAAAGACAAAAGAGCTAAACAAAATAGGAGAGAATGGGAAGAGAGATAAGGGGCAGTTGGGGGGGGGGTGGGAATCATCATCATTATAATAGCGATCATCATAGTAAATATTTGTGTGTGTTTACAAAGTGCCAGGCTTTGCTCTAAATGTTTTGCCTGTATTCTTTTTAAAAAATTTGTACAACAGCTCTATGGGGTAGCTATTTTCATTATTCTCATATTTTACAGAAGGAGAGGTCAAGCCTGAGAATGGTTAAGCAACTGTCTCCCAAGGTCAAAAAGCGACAGTGTTTCAGCCAGAGTCAGGTCAAGGTGGGCTGAGTGCAGAGCCCAGGGTCTGACCCACCGCTCCACAGTATGGTTCCAGAAAGATCATTCTGGATTCCCGTTCCATGCCCTGTGGAATGCCTGGCGGCGGGGGTGGGGTGGGGGAGCCAAAGATGCTGCCCCCTCCTTTCCTCGTGTAGAAATATTTCTGGGGAGCCGTCTTCCAGGAAGGGCAGTGTGACTTGCATCATGGCCACAAAGCAGAAGTGATGAGTGTCCCGTCTGGGCCACGTTGGCTGAGAAACAGGGATGCCTTCTCGATGGTGCTGTTCCCTTTTCCTTGCCTGTCTTGAAAGCCCCAAGTGGAAAATGGGGACCCACTCCCTGACATTCCCATTGGACTGTTGTGTGAGCAAGAAATAAACGTGTGTGTGTGTGTGTGTGTGTGTGTGCTAAGCCACTGATACGCTAGTTTCTTTGTTACAACAGCAAGCCTTGCTTAACCAATACTAAAGTGTCTATTCTTGTTATTTCATCTCTGAGTCATGTTTTCTTCCTCTGGACAGTAGAGCTAAGAATGCCACCGTGCTGTAGTCAGATTAGAACACGTGTCCCCCAGAATCACAGTGTCCCATAGGGTCGTGGTCGCGTCAGACGCTGTAATGTATGCGGGGCTCCCGGATCATCCGAGCTTGGCAGCCACTGTTACATTGGCTGTTCCGTACCCAGTGCAGGCAACTTGGTTTCAGTTCGCTTTGGGTCTCGAGCAACCTACCCAAGTCAGCTTTATTTATCTAATGAAACATACGAACACAACTTTTATTCCACGCAGGGTCTGTCGGATCCGAAGAAGTGGCTGGGTGGGTTTTCTGCTCCCATTCTGCACCGGGATGCAATACACAGCAGATGGCTTTCCGCTCCCTTCTGGCCCTACATTCAGAACCCGAGAAAGGGGAGGGATTTGTAAGCCCACAAGAATGCCTCTGTGACACCCATCGAGGCTCTGATCTAGAATCCTCACTGGCAAAATGTCCGTGCTCTGAGGTGATGCAGTCAGCATTTACGAACTCGTCTTCATGATTCTCCCGAACAAAGAGAGTCTCCTTCTCAAGCCAAGAGGTGATGACTAGAGACCAGTACTGCAAACCACGTCTGGAGTGTGACAGAGTTTACTTACGAATTAAGAAGTGAAATGCATGCAGGCACCTGTCCATCCACCCATCCGTCCGTCCGTCCATTCATCCCTCTGTCTATTTGAATTAATATTCGAGCAACGACTGCTTAATTTCTTTCAGTTTAGTTGGATGACTTAAAAACTGGGTTGTTGTTTTTTAACTCTTCTTTCGAAATAAGCCTACGTGCCCAGGAGTTTGCAAAAACACGACAGAGAAGTCTTGGGTATCGCCCCTCCTGCTCCCCCCCCCCCCAGTGGTAACAGCTCACGTAATTTCGCACACACCAGAAGCGGGATCGGGCACTGGTACCTGCCACACAGCTCGTTCAGGTCTCACGTCACCGGCTTTTATATGCGCTCATCCGATGTGTGCATGCGCATGCACGTGTTTCCACGCGATTTTATCACACGTCTAGATTCGTGCAGCCACCAAGAAAGTGCGTTTGTTTTTACCCCGTGATAAAATCTATCCATGTCCACTAGGGTAAGTGTTGAAGGAGACGTGAAGAGAACAGCTCAATGACAGAGTCCTCCGCCGTGGCAAAACCCGCTAAGAGCACCTGCCTACGTTTCCTTCCCCAGTTCTTCGTCCGCCACACCTGAGTTTTGGTTTGCTTTTACTTTTTAACTGATTTGGGGGCACTTATGATGTGACAGCTATTATAGCTATTTATGATTGTGTTTGTGTGTCACTTAAATCTCCGGACAGATTTGCGAGTCACAGGTAAGGATATCATTGTTGCTGGGTTTTTGTTTTGTTTTGTTTTTAATATTTATTTTTTTTAATGTTTATTTATTTTTGAGACAGAGACAGACAGAGCGTGAATGGGGGAGGGGCAGAGAGAGAGAGGGAGACACAGAATCCGAAGCAGGCTCCAGGCTCCGAGCTGTCAGCACAGAGCCCGACGCGGGGCTCTAACTCACGGACCGTGAGATCATGACCTGAGCCGAAGTCGGACGCTTAACCGACTGAGCCACCCAGGCACCCCATTTTAATTTTTTTTAACGTTTATTTATTTTTGAGACAAAATTATTTATTTTGAGACAGAGCATGAGTGGGGGAGGGACAGAGAGAGGGAGACACAGAATCCGAAGCAGGCTCCAGTCTCCGAGCTGTCATCACAGAGCCCGACAAGGGGCTCAAACTCACAGACCGTGAGATCATGACTTGAGCTAAAGTCGGACGCTCAATCGACTGAGCCACCCAGGCGTCCCTAATGTTTATTTATTTTTGACAGAGAGAGGGGGGTGGAAAGGAGCAGAGAGAGAGGGAGACACAGAATACAAAACAGGCTCCAGGCTCTGAGCTGTCAGCACAGATCCCGACACGGGGCTCGAACCCATGAGCTGTGAGATCATGACCCTAGCCGAAGTCTGATGCTCAACCGACTGAGCCCCCTGGGTTCCCATCGTTGCTGCTGTTGTATAAAAGAAAAGATGGGGGCTCCTTGGGCACAGTTTGCCTGAGTCACACGGTCCGTGAGTGAGACAGCCGGTCTGATGTCCTAACCCAAGTGTCCTGACTCCAAAGCCGCCTGCTTTCCACCCCGTAACCAGCTTTCTTCCAGAGGAAGGATGCCCTTCAGCTGAGGGAAAAGTTTTCACACCCCTGTTTCCTCAGACTGCCACCTCAGGGTTCAAGGTACCTCAAGGCAAGCAAGGGGGATACCCATTTTAGAGAGTAAGAAACAGAGGTCCTGCAAGTTTATTGGATAAAACCACACGCTTTGTAAAAAGAAGCAATGACACTCGACCCCGATCTCCTGCCTCTTAGTTGAAAGTTGACGGCTACGCCTGGCGCGGCAGGCAGAAGACCTTCGTGTGCCCACAGCCCCGATTTCCACACCTGCATCAATGGCAGGTTGGTCAGAGCAGCTGTTCATGCCCTCATGGGTGTGGCTCAGAATCCGTCTTAACCCAAAGAAGCAGACAGCCACCGTCAGCCCATCAGCCGGGTATTCAAGCTGCAATCTGTCCCTGCGCAGCATCATCCTGACCCGTACGTGCTGTGTGACCCTAGGAATGGTCAGGGTCCTCGATCTGGGCTCCAGTGAAATGTGCCTTCGTGAAATCCCAGGTGGAAGGGAGGCTACCTTTATTCCCACTGCTATTCGTACGACTAAAAAACCTACGAAGGCACATATGATATGCGAGCCGATCCTTAGCAATATCAAAGAACAGAATTTCAATAAGGGTGTTGCATTAAATCTAAGCTGGCAAGAGCTTATAATAAAAGTACAGTAATGAGCAAGCTTTATGATAAAATTAATGTAATTAATTAGTGTTTGTAAAGGACTTCAAGATCACAGGGTGAGAGGTGCCAGCTAGAGGAAAAGTCATCTTAGAAATTACGACTATTATCATCTTAAGACATGGCATATATTATGTGCTATATGAGCATTTCCAAGCATATATTCATGTCCCAGCTATAACTACGTTAATTTATAGTAATTTGCAAATCAGGTCTCTGATCAGCCCTGGGAACCCTTTCTAGATCTCTGAGTGGATGAGGTTATGACTCAAGTGGTATTTTAAACTCTATCCTGTGATAACCCATTACAGAGAGAAGCCCCGAACCCCCGTGCGTGCTTAAGTCAGGGACTCAAATTATAGCTGACATTCGTGAGCCCTGGGGTGCGTTCCTACGCTCCATGGCACGTCTTGTGGGGTTTGCTTGGGTTTTATTAAAAGTAGGTCTGTGAACGTCTCTTTAGTGCTTAATTTTTCAACTTTCCAGGATTCATACAATACTGCTTCTCTCGGATGCGATGATATTCCCCAGGGTCAGGGCCACCTCTTTGCTGTCACCGTGTCCCCCGGAATGTGTGGAACTAAGTCTGACACGCTGTGGATCTCAGGGAATTTGGGCTGATGGGGGTGTTCCCCTCAGACGTTACATGTCCAAAACAGGCCTTTTATTTCGAACCATCCCCACGGATGACTCCCCCGAAAACAGAATATTCTATTTATTAACTAGACCACACGATTGCTATTGGGCTGTGGGGCACATTAAAAAATGTTTAAGCTAATTGTTTGATAGTAAAAATCATCCCAATAGGGAATTTGGAAAATAAAGAGGAAAAGAGAACAAAGAATACTCTGCAGCATTTTCAGTGGCTTCTTTCCCCCAGGCGTTTCTGCGTTATAGTCAACCACGGCTGTCATCACCCCCATCGCTGATGTTCTTCTTCGAAGTTACAGGCAAGGGCGTGTTTGGCCAAGTCCATCACCGGGCTGTGAGAACGTAATGAGGTGACTCCGTTCCTGGCACGCGAATGAGCCCGGGAGCCCAGGTAAAAAGGTACCAAGAAAAGAGATTCCTCCTTGGTCACGCCAAGGGAAGACAGTGACTTTAATGACACTTGATCTCACGAAAGGTACCCCGGATCCGAGTTCTGACTTTGTCACTTACCACCAGTGTGACCCCGGACGAGTCCCTTTCTCTTTCCATCAGTGTGCTTTCTCACTGCCCGAAGGAGGGGGAGGGAAGGGGGAGTTTGTACCAGATCAGGGATGACAAATATGGGGTGATTCTCCCCTCATGCACACCCACAGGCATGCACACACGCACATCCGTGCGCACACACACACACACACACACACACACAGGTGCGCACACATATCCCTCTGGAATATACCACCGCAGACATCACAAGCCCATCACAAAGCTCATCCCCGCGAAGCCCAAGCACGGCCTCGGAGTCCCCAGGTCGCCCCCTAACCTGACTTGCCAATCGAGAAGAACCCTAAGTTCCCTTCGGCTCCAAAGTTGTAAACTGTGCTGTAATTTTGCAAAACAGCCATTGCCCGTAGCGTCGCAGGCAAGCATCAGGGTCTGAGCAAATACATTTATTTTGCCCGTGAAAGCTTTTCTGGCTGCAACATTTTCTGAAACTTTACAGAAATGGTAATAACCTTTAAAAAGCGAGTAAAATAAAAACATCATTATTAGAAGGTTCAATTAGAAACGCAAACACTCTGCGAAACAATCTCCAAATGCAACTGTTTCATAACAAATCATACATTAAAAAGGAAAAGTACAACACAAAGGGCCCGGGGAACAAATTATGCTCGATCGCTGCTGGGGAACGTGAACGTGCTGCCGGACGGTTTACCAGAGCACTCTGGTCCCACATCACACGGGGACCGGGCCAGGACTGGACAAAACTCTGAATATTCTCCCGGCTGTCAACGGAACACCCCAGGAGATCGCAAAAGGGCAGCTCTAGCGAATGTGCTTTATAAAAACCTCGCTTGTCCAAACAGCATTTGATGCACACACCATCTCCTTTCATCTTTGCAACAATCTCATGAGCCCACGTTGCTGGGGTCGCCGCTTAAAGACTGGGGAGATGGGTCTGAGCGAAGTCTCGGGCCCAAGTCACACGGCGGGTGAGTATAGACCTGGGAATAGAGCTCAGCTGCTCGACTCACAGATTCACAAGAAAGGCGCACGAGGCTGAGCACCCCAGGAATCTCTTAGTACTCGTTTGGTCCTCTCAACGTAGGCGCGAGGAAACTGAGGCCCGCGGAGTAAGGGGACTCCCCCAAAGCCGGGAGACGGAAGACAAGGACGTATGTCAATCACTTCTCAGCACAAGTGGACACAAATTAGATGTGATGTGCCAAGAGAGAGGGAGAGAGAGGCAGAGCGTGAGCGAGCCAGACTTAAGGCATAGGTCAATAAACTCCTCACCACTGAGAAGAAAGAGCTATGACTAGAGCTACGTGCAAAGGAGTCCTGGAGGCAGTCGGAGGAGACACGGTAGGTCGAGGAGAAGGATCTGGAAGGAGGTGCCATTTGCCAGGGTCCACAGGGAAAATGTTAACCGGCACGGGGCCACGTCCGCTCATTTACGTGCTGTCTGTGGCCGCCTTCACACCACAGCGACAGAGCTGAGTGATTGCAACAGAGACTCTGGGGGCTGTCAAGGCCTGAAATGTTTGCCATGTGGCCCTTTACGGAAAATAAAAGTTTGCCAAGCGCTGTGTGTGGTGAGCCTAAGACAGGGTTCCCGGCGTGATCCAGCTCCTGATCACGGGTGTGGCCTTAAACGGGACCCCTCCGCTCCCTGGGCCTCAGTTTCTCCATCTGCATTCCTTCTGGAATTTTCTCCAAGGCATCATCAAAGTTAGCCTGCAGGGCTTATTCACTCAACACTACCGGCCCCTTAGGTAGCTTATATTCTTTCTCTGGTTTAGAGCCCATGTTGGACAATCTACATCAGCAATTCCACTGGTATATAGACCAAGGGAAGAAGACAACCCACGCAGAGCCAACTTTAGGCAATATCTACAATCTTAGGTGTTCTTGGGATGAAGAGATTGGTTTCTGGGAAACTTGGATTCCTCCCCCTTCTTGAATGAAAAGTAGCGTTGCAAAATGCTTCCCGTGTCTGCTTTGATCTTCAGCGGCCCTCGAGGTATTATCTACAATTTATAAATAAGACAGCTGTGGCTCCGAGAAGAGACCAAACCCAAACATCTAAAGGTCACCAAGAATTTCGGAGCCCAGAGACCTTGTGTCCCCACCCAAAGAGAGAGGTCTCTTCTTGTCACACCCCACCTCACCTTAGGGGACAGAGCAATTGGCTTTTGGATTGAAAACTGCTATTACCCATGCTTTGGCTATTGTTGATAGTGCTGCTATCATTGAGGCAGATGTGATATAAACATTGAAGAAGATGTGATTCACACGCACACACACACACACACACACACACACACACACAATGGAGTATTACTCGGCCACCGAAAAGAATGAAATCTTGCCATTTGCAACTACGTGGATGGAACTGGAGGGTATGATGCTAAGTGAAATTAGTCAGAGAAAGACAAAAATCATATGACTTCACTCATATGAAGACTTTAAGAGATAAAACAGATGAACATAAGGAAGGGAAACAAAAATAATGTAAAATCAGGGAGGGGGACAAAACAGAAGAGACTCTTAAATATGGAGAACAAACTGAGGGTTACGGGAGGGGTGGTGGGAGGGGGGATGGGCTAAACGGGGAAGGGGCACGAAGGAATCTCCTCCTGAAATCATTGTTGCACTAGATGCTAACTAACTTGGATGTAAATTAAAAAAAATAATAAATTTAATTTAAGAAAAAGAATTAAAAAAATAAGACTGCTATTACCAACCAATGTCTCTGTGTTACCATCGCTATAAAATGTCAGATTTGTTCCCTACGAAAATGATCCATCTGGGACCTATGAAAATATCTTCTCAGGAGGGCTCTCCTGCTCGGCCACGCCACTGAAACTGTATGGAGACATGCAGTGTAGAGGGATAGAAAGGTCCCCCAAACGCTCAATAGTTCACCACACGTCCCAGCAACACGCAGCGAGCACCTACCGTGTGCCCTTTGGGGATTAGGTGGGAGGACTCAAACACGGCTGCCTTCGAGGGGTTGCCCGTCTAATGGAGGAAGCAGAGAAGTCATCCACTATGGAGCGTACAAGGCAAATGTTGGCAAGCCGGAGGGGGCTTCTCCCAGCTTGGAAGCAAGACCTGACTTTGGGGCCATGGAGTTCTGGTGCAGGAAAAGTCCTGCTTTCTGTCTAATTCCGTACTGACCCATAATCACGTCTACATTGTCTTACCAACTTGGCTGGTCTGGCCACCTTCATTGGCTAGGAACTAAACTGTAACTCCATTTGGCGTGGGTGCTACCTGTGTCCATCAGGAGGGCAACTGGGGGGTTAGGACATACTATTCCCCGTAGTTTTAGTAGTCATACTGGTAACATGTTCTCCCCGAGACCCCTGAAGTCTCATTTCAGCTTGGTATTGCTTTCAAATGCTTTATTCCATCATCTAGATCAAGTTCAGGTAGGTACAGATGAGGCTCCCTGCCCACACTCACATTTCTTTCCGAGACGCTATGGAACCTTGGGCCAGGGCCTTCCGAGACGATGCCCTTCGGATTCCTGGAAGCTTGCGTGTCTAGTCGAAAGGGTCTGTGAGGCACAACCTCAGGAATCTGACCAGGCACACTCTTAAATCTTAGAGCCCTGGATTTGATCTATGTCCCAAGGCCATTTCTTTCTCTTTTTTCTTTTTTTGAAGCTTATTTATTTTGAGAGAGTGAGTGCACAAGCAGGGAAGGGGGGGAGAGAAGGAGAGAGAGAGAATCCCAAGCAGGCTCCACACTGTCAGTGCAGAGCCTGACACGGGGCTCGAACCCACGAACTAGGAGACCATGACTTGAGTCAAGATCAAGAGTCAGATGCTCAAGTGACTGAGCCACCCAGGCGCCCCTAGGCCATTTCGCATTTTGAGAACTTTGTGCTGACTAGAAAGAGTGTCCTCGATTTTCTATATCTCCTCTGAAATCTACTCAGAAACTGCACAACTCTTTAGCCCGCTGGAAGAGGTCAGTTGGCCCTTTCGACATTCTGCCTGGAAACGTCTTTAGCTAGATGCACAGGATCTTAGGTGTCCTCCCTATTTTCCATGTTTCCACCAACAATGGTTTCACTCACCTGTCCACCGACACCTGACTTGGGTGCCTCACTGCCAGCCTCCAACCGCCCTTGACTAACCATTCACCAAGCCCTAACCCACAGGTCCTTCCAGTCCCTGCTGCGAGAGCAGAATTAGAGCTCATTCCTTAAAGAATGGAGTGTCAAAGGATTTGTGTCCATAACACAAGGGTGGGGAGCGCACATTCTGGAGCCTGACTGCCTGGGTTCAAATCCCGGTTTCTCTGCTAAGTGGTCTAATTTTCAACAACTTCTTTGTTCTCCCATTTCCGCTCCTGCAAAATGGCGGTCATTATGGTTCCTACCTCACAGGCTGTAGTGGGGACCGAACGAAGGGCATTTTCACGTTTGAAGCTTCACCTTAGTTCGGTGGATACTTATAGACCAGCCATATATGTCAGGCACTGACTACAAAACGGCTCCTTCCACAAGATTCTTCTTTTGGTCTACTGGAGAGGTGGATGATTAAGAAGTAATCCGAGTGTCCGTCGACGGATGAATGGATTAAGAAGATGTGGTATAAATATACAATGGAATATTGCTCATCCATGAAAAAAGAATGAAATCTTGTCATTTGCAACAACATGGATGGAATTAGTATTATGCTGAGTGAAATAAGTCAGGCAGAGAAAGATACCATATGATCTCACGCATATATGGAATTTCAGAAACAAAGCAGATGAACCTATGGGAGGGGGGAAAAGAGGGAAACAACCCATGAGGGACTCTTTTTTTTTAATGTTTATTTTATTTATTTTGAGAGAGAGAGAGAGAGAGAGAGAGCAGGGTTGGGGCAGAAAGAGAGGGAGAGAAAAGGTCCCAAGCAGGCTCCGCACTGTCAGCACAGAGCCCGAGGTGGGGCTTGATCTCACGATCCGTGCGTTCGTGACCTGAGCCGATATCGAGAGCTGGCTGTTCAACTGACTGAGCCGCCCAGGTGCCCCAAACCAGAAGAGACTCCTAAACACAGAGAACAAACTGAGGTTGCTGGAGGGAGACGGGTGGGGGATGGGCTGGATGGGGGATGGGCACTGAGGAGGGCACCTGCTGGGATGAGCACGGGGGTGTTGCACAGAAATGATGAATCGCTGAATTCTACTCCCAGAACCAATATTGCCCTGTCTGTTAACTAACTAGAATTTAAATAAAAATTTGAAAAAAATAAGATAATGTTAAGAAGAAAAGAAGTTAAGTATGATTTGTTTGATTATTTGACTTGAGCAGGCGAAGGCGAGCCTCACAAAATTTAAGTGAATTTCTCAAAACCTTCAAGTTCATTCGCCAGTTGGATCAAGGGTAGTGTAAAGTCCAAACCTCCCCAGATCGCCTCTCAATCTTCGGGGTCCCGGGTCTCATTCCCGCACCCTCGGCTAAGTCACTGGTGACTATATGAGGAAATATGGCAAGGTTAAATAAAGACCTGTCTCAAGAATGTTCATATATTTTATTCATATTATAATATTATTCACGTTGTAATTGATCCACACATTTACATTTAGGATTCATAATTATTTAAATCATGCCTTGAGATGACCAGGTACTGCATTTCGGAGTGTTGCAGGTTACCCAAAATAGATGTCACTTTGACATAAACTTCCCGACTTTCTAAATCTTGCTTCCATAATGCTCGAGGCGAAAAATTTCATCTAAATATTATTGAATTCCAGCACGACATTAGCATGCAGAGATATTTACAATAACAGAGCCATTACAACTCAATCAAAAGCTGATTTCAGCCAGAATTATGCAGAATTAAATCTTGCAGGATTCAAATTATTAAAAATCAGAGACTCAATAAAGTGTGGTCTGGAAGTCCCATTTATCAAGGGAGTCGAAGTGCCTCAACAGTTATAGTGACTTTTTCATATATATTCTGCAAGAATTTGCATGCATTTTAAAAGATCAGAGTTTAATTCTTAAGGCATTCAAGTAACTATGCTATATTTATAAGGCAGTGGAAGCCAGCTCTGAAACTGTTCTATTTCCTTTCCTTCCACATCTCACATTTTAAATGCATTGGTTTTTATTTCTGGTTCCCACTGGATGCAAAGAGCCACCGTGAGACCACAAGCATAGAGAGAACAGTTTCCTCCAATAAAGGCCAAATCAGGGTGGCAGGAGGGATAGCTAGAGAAAATCCAAAACCATTTATAAAGCTCGTTATGCAACTAACATACTAGAAATGCCCCTCATCTGCTGTGTTTGATCATACCAACATTATATATATACACACACATATATATGTATATATATATAATATATATGTATTATATATGTAATATATATAATATATATGTATAATAGATTATATATATATATATATGTGATCATAATTCCTTGCCAGGATCCTTTCCAGAACATTTTATCTAAATCGAAAAAGAACTTCTATGAAGGAAGAGGTAGAGAGATGTAGAAGAAAAGAGGGAGAAAAAGGAAAAGAAAAAAGGGGGGGAAAACCCCATCATGTAGAGACACAGACTTTCCACATCAGAATGGACCACGGCCTGCTCAGAGAGAGACCAGATGCATGGAGGGTTGTAAGTGGGGACGACAGGTCGCTTTCACTGCCCTGGTTTGTGACCATTCACTGAGAATGCATGATATATCAGAAAATAGCTTTCTTTGCCCCCGGTAAAGAAAAAGAGGAGGAGGAGGAGGAATCCAATTCTCTTGACAAACAGCATTTACTTAACATCTTTACTGGGCCAAAGACAGAGATGAGCCCGGCCCTCACAATCTGGTGGGGTGACTGAGATACTGGCAATCTAGGGTTAACAGTGGTAATAATCATATGGACAAACATTCCTCTTAGTCAGGAATACAGCCAACTGAAGTTTATAAAGAGCATGAACTCAGTCTGTCAATAGGCTGTTTAGGGCTAAGACGGGCCTCAGTACTGCCCTAAATAATTCGGTGGTCTTCCTTCCATCTGCTAGGCCATTCATAGTGTGTGGATTTCTTTTCCCGTACATATTGCCTCTTGGCTGCAAAAGGGCTGCCTTAGCTCTGGATATACCAACTGCATTCCAGGCAAGAAGAAAGGAGAATGGTGATGGTCAAAGGAAGGACTCTCTGCCAGGGCCTCTGCCTACAGTGTAAAGAACTATGTCACATGGTCACTCTCGCTATACGAGGGTGTGAGGAAGTGAGTTTTTAATAAATATGAACAGAAAAAGGGTACTGGGTCGATAACCAGCAATGGCTGTGCCTGGTCCGGAGAAGCACAGAGGAGAGCATCTAATAAGTTGACATGTGGAGGTGGCATCCAGGAAGGTTTCTGAGAAGAGATGATGCTGGAGAAACGGCCTTTGCCCAGCAAATAAAAAGAAAGGCTTTCAAGCAAGGTCACAACATGACCAAGTAAGCAAACCGTAAAAGCAGTTTTGTGCAGCCCTTGGCGGGTGCCAGGCATCGTGGGTGCCTCGTCACACCTACCGATTGATCACAACGATCTCGGCACGACCTCCGTATTTTCCTGACTGAGTGACTAAGGGCTGGGCAACTTAGGGGACTTGTCCGAGGTCACCCGACCCACGTCCAGACTCTTGAGACCGGACCTCACTTCCTGCGCAGTCTGGCCAGAGTGTGGAGGATAAACCAGAGACAAATAAACCCACTGGGCCCCTCCCCTCAGCCCCTTCCCCCCTACCTACTATGGGTCAGTAAAAATTCGTGAGTGCTCGTTGAGCATCAGGGTCCAAGACTGGGGCGGCCGTGTAAAAACATACATGAAATGCAGACCCTTTGCTGGTGGGGGAAACAGACATAAGAAAACCTGATTCACACGACATAGAAAAGAAGGTAGGAAAGGGCTCAGCCGAGGACAGCTCACTGTGGCCAAGCCTGGGCTGGATTCCACGCCCCATCGAGGCGCCTGCCCCCCGACTCCGTGCGCGGACAGGTCCACTGACTTGTGTCCTGATGCTTGCGGCGGCCAAAGGAATCCGTGATTACCGCCAGCACCCTCAGGAGGAAGGCCACCCAGCGTGTTAAGGCTTCAGGCAGACCGCCCTATTCAACACCTGCAGTCCCGTCCAGCCTTCCCTCACCCAGGCTCTCAGGAGGAATTATCGAGACACTTTCTCCCATGCGACGGGGTGCCTCTCCCTCTTGGTAGTTTGGCTTTAAAAAAACCTTTTAGGGGGGTGCCTGCGGGGGGGGCTCAGTCGGTTAAGCGCCTGACTTTGGCTCCGGGCATGATCTCACGGTTGGTGAGTTCGAGCCCCGCGTCGGGCTCTGCGCTGACAGCTCAGAGCCTGCTTGGGTCCCCTGTCCCCCTCTCTCCTTGCCCCTCCCCTGCGTGCGCTCACTCTCTCTCAAAAATAAGTAAACATTAGGAAAATTAAGGAAAAAGAAAAACCCTTTTTGATTGAGGCTTTCCTCCCCTGGGCCCGGGAAGGACCTCAGTGCTCCACAGACAACCTCACACGGGGGCAACAGCCCCCACGCTATTTTGCACAGGGGTGTTTAACCATGGTTTCTGGTAGTTCTCGATCTTTTGGGCCTCAGGTCCTCTAAGGTCGGGCATATGCAGTATTTTCTCTAGTCCCCTCTTCCACCTGCCCAGTAATCCTGCCAGATGCCACCAGCAAGGAAGAGGGCATCTCTGATGGTCTTGCCGGGGTCTGGGGCTAGTTGGGAGCCACTCGCGTGGACCGGACTTGGGGAGAAGCTGGATCTCGGGCTTTGTTCTGAAGCTAAGACCTTCTCCGGTGGGGCGGACGTTATGGACTCATTGGTGGACCAGACAGCTCTGGACAGAGCATCTCCAGACGTCCCTGCTTAAAGCGGCCACAGGGGAGGGAGCCCGGGCAGGGAGGATGGGGCCGAACGCCCCAGCGTGGGGCGCCGTGCCGGAAAATTCTGGCAAAACAGAACAGGTGGACGGCTCACTTCTCTAGAACCTTCCGGAATACAGAAGCAGCCACAGCTCCGTGTTTGTGTCTCAGGGGCACTAGGAATCCAACATCTGGACATATCGCCTCCTTTCCTGACGACTAGAAAACTTAGAACGTGTTTTTAGACCTTCCTGGACCAACTTGATAGAATGTTCGAAAAACTATGTATTTGTGGCCATATTGCTGTCCTCCAAGTAGGTCCGTGTAACGTGGGCAGGCGGGCGTGTCTTGAGCGGAGGCCTCTAACGTGCTGGTGTAGGTCGGTATTTGAGTTCACTCCACTTGCCAGAACATGCCCCGGGCCGCTGGTCCAAGGAGAACCAGGCATCCTGGCTTGAGCCTCGTCCAGCCGCCCCGCCCGCTGATGAAGACGGCCTCCTTCCCGCACAGGTGAAATCCACAGGCCAGCGATAAGGACACAAGAAACGCTTGTGGGTGTCAGCCCCTGAGTTGTGGGGTGTTTTGTTACGCAGCATCAGCGTGGCAACGGCTGACGCAGAAATTCTTCTCTTTGCCTTTAGTGCTCAAGACCCCACCCCGTGCTCAGAGCTTTCGGAGGCATTTTCTTTTATTTGTCGGTTCCTTTGTTCCTTCACTCACTCACGACTTGGACAAAGACGGCTGGAGTGTCAGCTGCACTAGGCCCTGTCCCGGGTGCTGAGGACGCCTCCTGCCGGAAGGCGGGCCGCCCCCCACCCCACCCCAGCTCTTTCCCTCAAGTGGGTTTACGTGTGACATCAGCCTGTGTTCCAAGCACTCTGACACCTGTCTCATACGCTCCAACCCTCCTGCCTCAAGTGACTCATTGGATGGGAGAAATTAGCTCTTACCTTTTCTGGGCTGAGAGAAGGGCGTAGGTCTCTCAAACAGGCGGGGACGAAACGCAGCGATGAGGAAATTTTGGAACCTCCTTCATTTCACAAAATAAACCACCAATTCTGAGCTCCGGTCAGCTTCTCAAGGCCTCAGAGGACAACCACGGCTGTATTTTTGCTTCCCAACAATTCCAAGCTCCTTCGTATGAACCGATGACTCATCTACGGCCAGAAAGAAAAGGCTGGGTTTATCTCACAGACTAAAGCGTGCAATCCACGTGAAGAGCCAGGGTTTCATCTGCTGTCGTTTCAAATACGGAACAACTGACCGTTCCTTGTGACTCATTCAAACGGTTCTATCCGCCTCATCTAAACCCCTGCCGTATCTGCTCCAACCCCTGCCTCTGGGCTGCCCCCGTGTTATCCACATTGTGATCCGAACTCTCCGGGATGTTGACCAGGTGCTCAGACGAAGCAGAGTGAGTAAAAGACAGAAAAAATGATGGAGAGTTTGTGAGCCCCCCAGTTGGAAGAGAGCGAGCCTGATATCCTTACGATGGAAGGACTGGGTCAGCAGCCCAAGATGTACTTGTCAGAATCCTGGCTCTGCAAGGTGGTAACACAGGTTCCTTGAGAGGCGTGGAGCTGAGGGAGGGAACGTGCTGCAGGACTTATCAGGGGCTTTACCAGACGAACATGCGCTGGAGCCCCCAGAGAAAGCTTCTGGGGCAAAGTTTCCCCGACTCACCTGGTCGGGGAAGCCTGTTGCTTGTGGAGGGGCCCCCAGCACGAGTGACCCAGGGACTCTGGCTGGGAACTGACAATTTGTAGCGTCCGTGCTAGCCTATGGCACCTCCGACACCCCACACCGCTAGAGGGCTTCCAATCTCGAAGGCTCAAAATTCGGACAACTAGAGCCCCTAAACCAGAACTTCCATGAAGTTCACCTGTCGTTCTCTGTTAAAAACGACACAGAAAGGGGCGCCTGGGTGACTCAGTCGAGCGTCCGACTTCAGCTCAGGTCATGAGCTCACAGTTCGTGGGTTCGAGCCCCGCATCTGACTCTGTGCTGGCAGCTCAGAGCCTGGAGCCTGCTTGGGATTCTGTGCCTCCCTCTCTCTCTGCTCCTCCCCCACTTGCACTCTCTCTCTCTCTCTCTCTGTCTCAAAAAAAAGCATCAAAATTTTTTTTCTTAAGAAACACAGAAAAAATTACATCCCAAGCCACTTGCAATAAACTCAAAGGGTGTTTTTCCCTCTGAAAACAAAGCCCCTGGATCACACAGGGGGCTTCTGTGGCCACACACCCCCCTCCCAAAACGTCCCCCCGTTTATGAACGAGCCCCTGAACACCCACAAGAAGGCTTTGGCGATTTGAAAACAGCATTAAGATCTTAAGCGCGAAGAGCTTGCAGTCATGACGTGCTCTTTTTGCCTCTTTATACAGCAACTTTGGTTAAGGTATACCTACACGAGTTTTCCAGAGGGTTTGAGTTTTCTGTTTTCAAAAACAGCAGCTCGGTGAGAGCCAGGAGCCGTTAATCTTGCCTTGACTTGCCTTCCGCACAGGTGACATTCCAAAGCTGATGGCTCTTAAATACAGCCCTTCAGGTGACTTCTGTCACATCTAAAGCAGATTAAATTATGAGCTGTGTAGTTCCCGTATATTTTGTTGTGTGATAATTCTTTGAAAACTGGTAATTCATGCCTGGCATAGATGAGAACTCTCTATTAACCAGAGTGTTTGATTAATGAGCCCGGCGTGTGCTCCCGCCATGCTGAGTGAACCACCTTCTCTCCACCCGGATGGAAGGCAGCAACACCCCCGAAGCCCTCAGTGTTCTTGTTTGTCTCAGGGGACTGCAGCAGCCCCCTGCAAAGACATGGCAACGGGGGCCCGAACACACGGGTTTGCACCCCAGCTTCGTGCCCGCATTCCTAGCTTAATGCCTGGTATCTGGCAGGTGTTCGATAAATTGTCATTGCAGGGGTGACTGGACAGATGGACGCTTCAATAAAACACACGAGCCAATGAGGGAAGGCTGCCTGGCTCCCTCCACCCCACGTGAGTCAGACGCCTCCCCTCCCCATTTCTGCAGCGTGCTACATAGCCTCCACTATCGTTGGGTGACTTCGTATCGTCAGTGTCTCCCTTCGTCAATGTCTCCTTCCTTGGAGCTCCTTGAGGGCAACCGCCTTCTCTTACGCTTCTCTCCACTCTTGGGATTCAGCGGGTCCTGGTCCTCCAGGAAGGACTCCGTAGAGGGTGCTACTCCTGTTCCCGCATGAACACGCATCGCTTTGCTGCTACAGGAAGGTGATGAATTAAAGTTCATAGAATGGCAACGAAAAAGAAGTTCTGACGTGAGCCCAAAGGGTATTGTCTTGGAGAGAACCTGAAATGGGAAAGAGTACCCAGGTACTGGAATTCACATGTGACCTCGGGCAAGTCACTGTCTGGCTCTGGGCCTCCGTTCGCACAACCCTGAAGGTGCAGGTGGCACCAGATGACCTCAAAGCTTTCTTTCAGATCCCGAGTTCTAAGATTCCGCGATTCCAGATATTTCGGCTTCGGGGGCATTGATAACAATATGCATACTATTCGATTCATAGTTTTATCCCTTGGAATCTTTCCCAAGGAAATGATCCATCATGTGGACAATGATACATATAGGCAAAAGTGGTCTTCCCTGCATTGTTAATAATAGTGACGAAATGGAAATAACTCAGATGCCCCACAATAAGGAATGGCCGGGCAATTACAGTGCATGCTTAGGAAAGACTACCAGGCTGACCTTAAGATTTATGGTTCTCAGAAGAAATGCAACAATGCAGCACTGGGGAATTAATGTTTTTTTGAATTTTTTTTTAACAGGGACAGAAAGAGACAGAGCATGAACGGGGGGGGGGGGGGGGGTTGGGCAGAGGGAGAGGGAGACACAGAATCCGAAGCAGGCTCCAGGCTCTGAGCCATCAGTACAGACCCCGATGCAAGGCTTGAACTCATGGACTGTGAGATCGTGACCTGAGCTGAAGCCGGACTCTTAACCGACTGAGCCACCCAGGTGCCCCTGGGGAATTAATATTGTCTAGCACTCAGAGTGCGGATCCTGAGGTCGAGTGCCTGCATTCGATTCCTGAACCTCTTATTCATGGTGTTGTGAACCTGATCAGTGGCTTACCCTCTCTGGGTCCGCACCTCCCTGGAGAAGGAGAGGAATCACAGAATCCATCTCAAGAGGTTATTGTGGGGGCGCCTGGGTGGCTCGGTCAGTTGAGCGTCCGACTTTGGCTCAGGTCACGATCTCACAGCTCGTGAGTTTGAGCTTCACGTCAGGCTCTGTGCTGACAGCTCAGAGCCTGGAGCCTGTTTCAGATTCTGTGTCTCCCTCTCTCTCTGCCCCTCCACTGCTCACGATCTGTGTGTCTCTCTCTCCCTCTCTCTGTCAGAAATAAATATTTTTAAAAAAGAGGTTATTGTGAGCATTACGTGAAGTAATTGTTATAAAGCACGCTGAAGGAATATTTACTACGTCACTCACGGCTGGTATATACTGGAAGAGAAAAAGCATGATGTTCACAGTGATTTCAACTTCAGATGGTGGGATAGCATCAATAATTTTCATTTGTTCTGTGTATACTGTTGTATACTTTTCCAAAATGTCTGCACTAAGCATGCGGCAGCTATAATCGGTAAAAAAAAAAAAAGTGTGACTTTTTTTTAAACAAGTAAGTCCGTACATAATAATCGTTCACGGCGTGAGTATTCAGGCTTAGACAAACCTGGGGCAGGATTCTGTTTTGCCACCTAGGACACGGGTGACTCTGGCCAAATCGTGAACCTCTCTCCAAGCTTCGGTTTCCTGAGCTAGATATCGCGTTAGGGGGCGGGTGGCAGACAACATGAGATATAGGAGCATACAGTAAGTGCTCAATAAATGTTCTCTCGCCATGGAGAATTACTCGGTTCTCAGCCTTCCGAGGTGCTGTGGGGTGATAAAATGAATTTTAAGAGAGGGTCTCCGTCTTCAGAGTGCGGACGGTTTTATCGAGGGCCCAAGAAGAGGAGACCCTCGTGGTGAAGAAAGTGCTAGGCTGCATTTTGGGGCAGAGGAAGAATTCAGCGATGCAAGACACGGACGGACAGGGGGTCTAGGGTCACCTGGGAGCACTTCAGAGGGAAGAAAGGACTGGAAATAAGTTTTGAAGGGTGTGTAGACTTTGCATAGGTCCTACATGCTCATTAGGATCATACGTAGCTACTAAAAAACAAATTCCCAGCTACAGTGACTTACACATGTGAAGTTATGTTCTTTCATGTAAGAGAAGTCCGACTAGAAGCAAACCACGGCATCCTCAGACATGCAAGCTTCTGCGTCTTTAACATAATGTCACCTCACGGCCCGCGAATGGTTGCTGGAACTCCAGCCATCACAGCAGACTCCCAGCTCAGCAGAGGAGAAAAGCAGAGGAACTCATTCCCTCTGAGTCGAGTCAGCATCTTCGGAATAGCTTTCCTCTGTGTCTCCTCACACCTCATTGGCCAGACGTATTGCGAGAAAGGCTGGACAACGTTGCCTTGTACTCTAGGTGTGCCTAGCCCAAATTTGAGATTCTGCTACTAACAAGGAAAGAGAGGCAAGGAGGCCGTTTGGGAGACAAGATGGGCAAAACCCTGACACAGGAGGACAATCAGGTGTCATGTGTGTTGACACAGGGACTGTTGAACAGTTACGGGCAATACTGCGGGGCTCCTATTCTGCCCAGGTCATTAATAGTAACTCTGCATACGACAGGCTCTTCCTGCGTATTTTCTCCACCTCCACACAGTCCTTCTAGGACCTTCTACTCCATAGAGGCTCACAGGTAGTCGTAATACACTCGGATTCAAACCCTGGCACCCTTACTCAGGTTTTCATATTCGGAGCATTGGCAGGGCCCAAAGTATTACAGACACTTGGGAATACGTAACCAGACCTAAAAACGAAAGAGGGGTGAAAAAACAAAGCAACCACAACGACAACAGGAAAAAAACGGAGGCCACCAGTCCCACAGGCACCCTGGGTCTTTCTGGGGGCGTGACTGAGTTATCCCAGCAGACGCAAAGCAACTCACGGTGACTTCCCGAGGCTGGAAGTTTCCAGGACACTTTCCCGGGGATGAAACTCCTCGTTTTCCCCGCACGGCGTGCGTGTGTTTAAGGAAACAAGCACCCGGAAGATAATTTTGCAGAAAAATATAAACTAGATATGATATCCAATTACCTTTTCTTAAAGGAAGACAAACGATCCAAGGGAGGGATAAATTGCATTTGCTATGAAAATTTGAATTTCAAGAAGTATATTATGTCCTCCAGTGTTCTCAATGAAAAGAAAATTATTTCTTTCTTGGGGAACACACTTTTATGGCATTTTAACTTTTATGACATTTCTGATTTGGGATGATGAGCCTTCTCCACAGAAATGATTCAAACTTCCATTTTTGTGGCGTGCGTGTCCTTATAAATTACTCTGCCAGCCAAGGAGGAGAGAAATGCTCCCGAAAGTGGAACTGGTTTTTCTGCCGAGAAAAGTTTCTTTCCCCATTTCTGGATGGTGCCTCGGATAGAGACATATCTCAGGGAAATAAATTGCACTTAATCCCCAATCACTTGAACATAAGCTAAAAGTGATATCAATCTTTGCTTCGGATGAAAAAAAATCATACTTTCCCTTCATAAATAATGAACAAAGACACATTTTTACCGGGTGCAATTAAACATAATTGTAAGGCTCTGTTGAGATACGATCCAGGTCTCGCCCTGTCGTGACAAGCCCCAAGACGCCAGCACGCCCAAACGCACCTTTTCAACGTTCGGAGGCAATTCTGATCCACTGTCTTTCTTGAGCATGAAACAATGCTATCCAAGGGAAACTCGAAGCAATGATGTTTATTTAGAATTAGAATCGATTTTCATTTTACATAACACCTTTCATTTTCAAGGCCCCCAAAGTACTTTACAAAGCAATAAGCTAGACAGTATTATTGCTATAGACAAGTATAACTGTCATTATGCTTTCTGTAATAGCCCGCAGGCTTGGAAATTAGAAATCAAGGGAGAGAGATGGAGAGACGGATAAAGAGGGAACGAGGGACAACTGGGGAGGGGGGTTAGGACGAGGGACGGAGGCGGGAGACCTGGAGAAACCAGGCGAGGCAGAGAAAGACAAAGAAGGCAGAGAGAACTGAGGTCCAGCTTCCTGCTTGCGCCTTGTCCCTGTGACGTGTTTCCAGTGGGTGCTCTGTTTCCATCTCTGAGTGACCTCCTCAGCCCGGCGCCTGATAGGCAGAGGGGGTTTGGAGTCAGGCAGCCCAGGACTCCCGTCTCGGCCCTTCAGCCTCTCTGATCTTCACTTACGCTGTCAGGCAGGAGAAATGAGGCGATACTCACAAAGGACCAAAGGCAGAAGAGGAGCTCAAAGTCGGTTTCGTTTTCCCTTCTCCTGCCCTCTCTCCACATGTCGAATACCAGGTAAGCAGGTCCTACTGGACTTCCAGGAACAGAGGAATCGAAGAATCCTGCGTCATGTTCCATGGCTCGCAAGGTCCATGGCTCGTTTGTCTTCCTTTAAGAAAAGGTAATTGGATATCATATCTAGTTTATGTCTTTCTTGCAAGGACCTTCGTTTGATGACATGAAGCCAACCCGGCCATGACATGACAACAGCATGAGAAAGCACTTCTGATCTCCTTCCAGCCTCCCGACAACCTCGGAACTTTAGTGTTATTCAGCCCATGTCACCGAAAAAGAGACTGAGGGTCAGAGAAGTTAAGGTCTCCCTAGAGTGGCAGGGCCAAGACTCATCCTGGGGCCCCACGAGGGTAAGCTCGGACTTCTTCTTACCAGGCCAGCACCCCACCCACCCCCCCGCCGCTGCCAAAGGGTCAGTGCGATTCACCACATTTCTGTGATGCCCCCACAAAAATGGATACACATATTGCAGTTATCGAACGATCCTTTAGAAAATGATCCTGTTCGGGGCGCCTGGGTGGCTCGGTCGGTTGGGCGTCCTGCTTCGGCTCAGGTCGTGATCTCACGGTTCGTGGGTTCCAGCCCCGCGTCGGGCTCTGTGCTGATGGCTCGGAGCCCGGAGCCTGTTTCAGATTCTGTGTCTCCCTCTCTCTCTGCCCCTCCCCCGTTCATGCTCTGTCTCCCTCTGTCTCTGAAAAATGAATAACTGTTAAAAAAAAAAATCTTAAAAAAAAATTGTGATGACCCTTGCGTTGCTTCAGCCATTTACCCGCACCGCTGCCTCGCCTCGCCCAGAGCCCGCTCGGTGTCCTGCCTCGTGCTCGGTGTTGAAGACCCAGAGAGCGAGCTCTGCAGAGGCCCTGCCAAGGATCAAGTGGCCTGATGAGGTGTGAGCAAGACGGGGCTCTGGAGCGGTTAGGGAGGGGCGGTGCCAGACCACACGCAGGCAGACCGGGAGGCGGCTGTGGAACATTCTAGAGCAAGTGATGGTGGAGACAATGGCGACGGGGGTGGCGAGAAACGACAGATTTGAGAGACAGTTAGGAGATCAAAGAGACAGGCCTCCCCGCCAGCACCGACGCGGAGACCGCGGGAGCGGAAGAAAGGCCCCCCTCTTTAGTATTGACTAAAGACAGGAAATGAAACAGGGGAGAACCCCCATGCCGGTACGATCCCTCCACTCCTGTAATTTGCCTGACCTCTGGCTCCCTTTCGCCCGGGGAGGACCCAGGCCGGTCCCCCGGCTCCGGTGGGGGGAGGCGACAGCGTTGTCTGATCTATTACCTATTTTGATCAAGTGCAGTTTTTTTCTAATTGTCACCGCACGGCGGCCTCGCGGGGCCGGTCTGACTTGTGCACGCCCGTGACAGGGGAGCGGTCCCAGCAGCTGCTCGGTGCCAGCCCGCCTGTGTATGTACCTCTCCCGTCTTGTCACTCACATCTCCCCTAATTACGGAACATCTGCTTGCTGCGGCCATTAACACTTCGCTACCAGCTTGTCTGGTTTAATACCGATGACTCCTGACCTCCCCCAAGGAAGGCGCTTTCTGTCAAAACGTTCCCCCAAAGAAGCCAATTCTCCACGCAAATTTTGCACTTTTTTTTTTTTTTCTTTTAATGCTATCTTACTAAAGGCTTCTCCTGTAAAAGGAAATGTGTTTGATGAGATGCTGGGAGAAGGGAGTGGGGGTGGGTTGGGAACGTCACAGAAACCTTTTCCCTGCGTTATTTTGTTTGGGTCTGAGCCTTTCATGATGAAAAAGCGGAGTCATTGTGAGGCCTGGGAATGCAAATCTGAGTGTCCCCCACCCCCTGCCCCGGGTTCCTGCTCCTGTCCTCCGGGTAGGGGGCAGTCAAACCATCCATTCCCACTCTCTTCTCTAGCACGACGCCTGCCTACCTGACCCAGGGGCCATCAGGAGCGAGGCCAACTGCCCGGAGTGTTATTTGACTCATGGGTCCCCGTGGCGGTGCACGTGCTCCCTGGCACACCCAGAATCCTAAAACTCCCGGAAAGAGTCTCCCCTTCCTCCGGGAACGAGCTAGAAATGGCCCCGTGGCCTGTGAACATCGGACGGCTTTGAAAATACTTCGCAGCTCCCCTGGCTTTCCGACCGCAAGACGCTCAAAAAGCGTAATAGAAAGGCGAGGGGGAAATAGAGAAACAACATTTCGTTCAAAGCATAATGGATCACGCCGCAAACAGTCCCCAGCCGGGGGGCTGACTGTCACCAGATTGCGTTTCGTGACTTCGCTCTGACGTTGAGACTCCCATCAGAAGGCACATTATAGCCCAACGTGGTGACAGTAACTGTATCGGAGGGAGAGAGATGCAGGATTGTTCTAGTACAAACGGGGAACGGGGAAGGAGTTAATTTTAAAATCATCCCCGACATGATCTGTGAATCGAGGTATTCTGAAGACGGTTTTGCACATTACAGCTTCCTGTTTCGGCTTCCTGTTTAGATGCATGGCAAACCCCCTTTCTTCCAGGAAAGAAAGAGTTTGGGATGGTTCCACAAACCCCTTGCTTGGAAAAGCGGCCGGTGGGCTCGCGGTAATTTATAATGCAGTTGGACTTTGCTTCCGAAATGGAAAAGCATTTCCTCGAGGGAAGCCCGGACACAGAGCCAGGCAGCCTGCGTGGGATGCGAGCTCGACCGGCACACGGGCGACGTAGGCAGCCAGGGGCTGCTGCTAATTTCATTTTTCTCTAAAAGAGGCAAAAGTGATCGCTGACCCAGGCACAAGTAAATGCCAACGAGAGCAGTGTAATTAGCAGAGAATAATCTAAGAGTGTTGCTGTTTTGCCCCGTCACATCTAAAAGCATCCGTGATACTTTGCTGCAGGGAGCGTGCTCTGCTGTGGCCCCAGAGCCGACGGACGAACGAACGTTCGCTTCCCTGGGAACCGAAAGCACCGAGGAGGAATAAAAGAGGGAAGAAGGTGAAGGAATCCGTGGGTTAAAAAATACCGCAGAATACCTGTAAATACATTTTTTTAAATGTGCCTTTCTAGATACAGCATCGTCTCCATTGTCGGCCCCTCCAAAGCACCTACCCGAGAAAACGTTTCAACAAGGGGGAGAAATGATCTTGTAATCTCAACAATAAAAGCGTTTCCATCCTTTGTATCTGCTGACTTACAGAAAAAGTGCTTTCAAACAACAAAAGAAGGAGCAGTAATTACATAAATCTCTTCATTCTTGATGAAGACACAATGGAGTCGGAGCAAATCAATAGTCCTACCGCAATAATTCTTGTTTTTATGACGAGCCAAACGCAAACTTGTTAAAATTGAATTCTGCTCCCTGTATATAAAAAAAAATTAGGATTCGCACAAATCCGGGGGGAAAGAACACATGTTCTGTAAATGTTTAATTTTTTTCCCGTGCTACTTAGGAGATTTACGGTGGCGTAGAATCAGATCCAGAAATGCACGGGACTCTAATAATAAGAACGTCGCTGCCCACGTCCCCAAAAATGAGACCTGTCACCTTTCCGACATCTCGTTTCAGTTGCTGCGCTGGAGACGTTGAGAATGCCCAGAAATTACCTCCTCAATTTTTAGTCCTGCTATTAAATAAACTAAACACACCCTAAAGTCAAATATCTCCAACTTATTGCCAATAAATTGGCCGTAATGATTTTTCCCCACAACCTACACCGGCGATGTTTCCCATTCAAGAATGAGCGATACGGTTGATTTTTCCAAAGAAAAGGTGAAAATCATTGCATTTAAAAATAATTAATAGATGGGCCTGCATACCTTTGAATTAAATTAAAGGAAAAATATTTCTTTTTTGTAGAGATGATTGCATTCCTATCCTGTTTGGTGTGAAAAGTAGATTCCAAAAAGCTTTTAACTAATTTGTTCAATTTGTTTCAAAGCCAACATGAATAGGCTTGGTGCAAATTCAGATTCATTAAAACTTAATTAATATGCATCATTATGCAAATGAGGTTGCAGTTAATGAGTTCTTAAAAGAAGCTTTCTTTAATTAGTTCAGTTTTAATGGCATCATCATTTATCTGACTTGTTTTTAAAGCCACATGACATGCAGAAAGTGACCATCCCCTACAATGCGCTGCCTAATTGCGTTTCATCCTAATTGTTTAATGTTGAAAACTTTGAAAAAGTTAAAATGTTTTGATATTCGGTTCTGTTAAATGGCTTTCACAAAACTTTTCCATTCTGGCGACGGAGAGGCTCTTCCACACCTCGGCTTTTTCCCTCCTGCCGCTTGTCATTATTTTTTTTGACTTAGCCATTTTGATCACCTGTTTTGATCCTCGGAATGTGATGTCCACACTTACACATTTCCACACGGATAAACCCGTCCTCACAGGTACACGTTCGAAGCTGAAGATAATTGCCCAACAAGCGCACTTTAGTGTTATGTGCACACATTAGTGCGGATTATTATACTTATGCACTTGAAAAATTAAAACGAGCCTTTCTTGAGGCCATCTGCTAACTTCAGGAAGCTTGGTAACGTGCTTTAACACGAGATTTTAAAATGTAGTCATTCACAAGAATTACAGCCACTCACTCTTACCACCAGCGCCTACCTCAGAGATGCCTGCCTGGGAGATAAGAATGCTTAATAATTATTGGCGAATATGGAAATCAGAAAGGGGAAAAAAAAAAGCAGGCTTAGTGCAGGAAAAAAAAAAAAATGCTAACCCAGGAAATGACTTTGGGAGCTTGGAAAATACAATGGGTTTTTAAAACATTTTCAGATTTATGAAATATTGTGCTACACAATTACAATTGTGTTTTGACATGCAGTGCCGAATGTAATTCTTTGGGGGAGAAAAGGAAGCTGTTTCACACACAGGGTCCTAGAGAGGGATGCGGTGTTCGTAGCTTGCATGGTTTTTACGCCATTGTCGGGAGCCTTACAACTGAGACAAACCGCTTGCCTTTAGAGCTCAAAAATAAATACAGGCGCTTTGCACCGGTTGAAGTGAAGTTTCGTGTTTGTTTCAGCAGGGACTGAGCCGCGAGCGCTCCACCCCAATTAACAGTAACAAAAAAATGCCGTGTAAGCCTCGCGTGTATCCAGACTTGGGCCAACGCTGCATGCATTGAACATTTCACATAGGAGAAAAAGGAAAATAAATATTCCAACCTTTTTCTGACACTCAGTCTTTTGAGTAACACCAAGACTCTCCTGATTGAACAACAGGGAAAAATACATCTCACGGAGAAGGGAGCTGAGAAACCATTATTTGGGGGATCTTTATAATGAGGGTGCTATGCTCGGCTTGGGAAGATGGTCGCCTAACTCCTAAGTCGGCTGGTTACAACAATGTAATTGATATCACACCGCCATATGGCGATTGAGACCATATTAATAGAATTACATGAATAACTATGGGGAGAGGTTCTGTTTGCAAATACGACAGCACAGGAAAGTGTGGAGCAGAGCCACGTTGTTACGGGATGTTTCAGCACGAGAGGGATATGACAGACTTTGTTATTCACAGACAAGGTGAGGGAGTAGCCGAGGTGCTCACCTTATCTTAATAGAAACAGAAAGCAGCACAATCTAACGTGTAAAAACTGGAACCAACCAAAAGACATTTGAAAAAAATTTTTTTTTCTTTTAGCTTTTCAAACAAAACGGAATTCTTCCTAAGGGTGGGGTGGGGGGGAACCTGTCGTATTCATATCTGTCCCACAGCCCTGAGCACGGTGCCTTGAATATGGAAACACTCTCTAAATGTTTACCGAATATATGAATGAATCCATTAAATAAGGTCAGGATTTGCTAATAAATCCTTTCTCTAATACGTTCCAACAAAAATGTGCATTTACAAAAACAATCATATGGAAAAGGTGTAAATATATTTACGGCCCCTAATCTCACATCTACAGCGATAAAGAAAAATACTTCTGTCTGTATATGAATAAAAACAAGCTTCTGTTGGCACAATGCTTTAGAGTTTATAAAGCAATTTCCTGTACTTATCTCTTTGTAATTTTCATAACATCCTTTTGAAATTGGCAATGATACGGTTTAAAAAAAAAAAAAACAGGGGTAAATATCCCATCGTGGAGAGAGGATGTGCTTTGCTCAAGGTCACGAGAACAGAAAAGCGCAGAGCTGGGGGGTCAGTGCAGGATTTAGGAGCCTACCTCCAGCACTCTCATCAGCAGACTGACTTATAGCCAACAAGGAAGAGCACGGGGGGCCCCAACCCCCCGGCCAGAAAGGCCTAGGGGCGGCATCGCTGTGCCCGCCCCCCGCCCGAAGTTTTCATGGAAAGGATAGATTATCTGAATCTGTGGTGCCGAGGAGTATGTGCGTTTAGGGCTTTTCCCAGACAACGTGCAAAACGATGCGAGTGGCCATCCATCATAATGATTTTAAAATTCAATAAACATTTAGTGAACACTTTCTTTGTGTCGGGCAACGTGCCAGGCGCTGAAAAAGCCTTACTTTATTGAATCCTCTCGACGCCGCTGTTTGAGGGAGAGACACGCGGGGGCACGCTTTGAGGTAACCGGCCTTTGGAAGAGGTTAAGGGATGTGCCCCTTAAGTCCGAGAGTCGGGGTGAGAGCCAGAATCCCCACTCGGGGTTGCAAAGGCTGTGCTCTCTCTTCTATCGTCTGGACGGGGACACCGAGCGTATTAATTAAACGTTGATTGAGACTCGGCGACATGTCCCAATAAGGGGCATTTGCGGGCAGACGTGTCTGTGAATTGGAGGGCTCAGAGAAGTCTTTGCAAGTGAAGGAAACACAGGCTGGTCTGAGAATGAGGACCATGGTCATGGGGATAGACACAGCAAGACCTAGCATTTGTCGGCTGCTTACTAGGTGCAAATAGTCTTGAGTCTTTTAATTCTCCTTACAGTGACGAGGTGAGGCACCACTGTCGACCCACCCTATGGTCACAAGGTGAGGCCCAGAATGGTTAGACTGCCACCCAAGGCCACCCATTACGGACAAAGCGATAATGACCTTCCTCTTAAAGTCCGAATGATCCCCTCCACCTTCAACGATGAAGCGTGTTCCCCGTTTCTGTAAATAAGGGACATTTGCTTTGTTATCTGCAAAACCATTCATCTGCAAAGAAAGCACTTTTTCGAATCTTTTCCAAATGCGCCAGCCCCAAATCCCGGTGACGTCAGTCACGTGGTCAGCTGGATGAAAAACATGGCCCGTCGTGACAGGCTCTGAGGCTGGGAACCACCTTGAACTTGCCCATAGCTGCTGAGAGCTCATAACAGATTTTGTGGTTTGACATTAATGGAGACTTTTTTTTTTTTTTTTTTTTTTTTTTTGAGAATCTGCAGTGGACAACGACAGAAAACCAAACTGGAACTTAAAATCTGGTGGGTCAAAATATGCTTTATCTCAGTGGTTTTTCTCTTCCTCACAGAGAAAGGAGGAGGAAGGTAGTAAAAACCAGAGAGGCAAGAAGGCCCCAGCAGGTCACTGGTTAGCACCCCCCTCCCCGTCCTGGGGCTTTTCCGCCTGCACCCCACGCGGACCTGCATCTCTGCGAGCCTCTGAAGGCATCCTGGGCTCCTGCACTCTCTCTCCTTTTCTTTTTTTAAATGTTTACTTATTTTTGAGAGACAGAGAGAGAGAGAGGGCCAGCAGGGGAGGGGCAGAGAGAGAGAGGGAGACACAGAATCTGAAGCAGGCTCCAGGCTCTGAGCCATCAGCACAAAAGCCCGATGCCGGGCTTGAACTCACAAACCTCGAGATCGTGACTGGAGCTCACTGAGCCACCCAGGCGCCCCTAGGGCTCCTGCTCCCTTAATACCCTCGTCTAAGGACCTCTGGTGGTCAGATCCCGAAGCTCCCACCTTTTCAAACACTTGTAGCCGCTGACCCTCTCCTCTCAAAGCCTTTGCTTGAGGCTTTGCTCAAAGCCTTCATTTCTCTGTCAGGCCTCCTTGCCTTTGTCTCCAGTTTGAATGCATTGTTTCCCCTGAGCAATAGATTGAGAGCATTTTGCCACATCCTTAAATATCCTTAAAAATCCCAAATGGAAGGAGCTGTTTTAGAACGGTGCCTGGGACCTAGCGGGTGTGCGAGAAACGCTAGAAGGCTAGCTCTCGTCATTATTAGCAGCTTTTGTGATCCTCTGAAAACGCGATGCTTCGTAACCGTATAATATTTGATCGTATAGGTATTCAGCAAGTACTTTGAAATATCCCTTGTGGTTCGACACTTAGTCCGTTCTGAATTTTACGCTGTCGTAAACAAGCCGGCAACGACTACTCCCGTGTGCGTATGTGTGTCCACATGCGTATGCACGTGTGCGTGTGTGTATACGTTGTGTGAATGCCTATGTGTGTGTAGACCTGTGTTTGTGTATCCACGCACGTGGGTGTGTAGGGATCTGATGTCTGCTTGTCATCTGGGAGGAGTTTCCTACCGCCAATCACGTTTCCCCTGTTTTCTCCTTAAACTCTCTCGAGGCTACTTTCTGTCGCTTGCACCTTGAAGGAATCGTAACACAACACATTTGAGCAAAACCACACGGCTCAAAGCAGGCAGGGAGAATCTTACGTTGTAAATGGCCAACGTGCTTTTGGGGAAGGCTCTTCTGGCTCCACCCGCACCCCCCTTAGTGTGTCAGGGGCCAAGAGGCTTGCCCCTCCGGGGTGGGGGAGAGGAGAGGGCAGTGCTGTCTCCTCGCCACAAGAGTGGAGTCCTCAGGAGGCAAAACGTGTCCACAAGCATGAGGACGTGGGTAGAACGTACAAGGGCTTGCCTGTTGGTCGTGGTTTTGGAAAGGTGGAGCCTGGAGGCATGGGGAACATTGCACTTTCAACCGAGCCCATGGGTGGGGAGTGCTCGGATAAGGATGCTGAGCCAGTTGAGAAGCCCGCCATCCGTTCATCTCACCATCCCCTTGCCTGCATTGCTAGCATTTGGCCACTTTGGTACATCTAAACTGGCGTGTCTTTAGAATTCAATTCTTATCCCCTGGGGTAACAGTGACGTGGAGTTTTCTTGATATATACGTGTTGTCTCTCGGTATTTCTTCGCGGCAGACAGAACCGGCTACACGGAGTGCGAGGACTTGGTGCAAAATCAAAGCGTGCGTTCCCCTGGTTCAAGACTCATTAGGAGCTTCGCGATGGTGACGGCAAGGCGTGAAACCAAGCACGGGGCCCTGCCGGACACCGAGCCCCGTGTGACTCCCCGGGTCCCACAACCACGAAGGCGGTCCCAACCGCAGATTGCATCCTCGTGTTGTTGACCTTTTTCACAGAAGTGTTCCACTTTTCCTCTCGATCTTCCCAGGCTCTTTATATAGCAAGCATACTGCTCCTCGGCCGCATTTGTTGCCAAGGTCATCTTCCGCACCGCCGCGTGGTTTACAAGAGCGCGATGCATTCCAGAAGGGCACCGCATCCTTGCCATGTCATGTCCCAGTGCGCAGGAAGCCATCTCGGGTTCTTTGACCTGGAAGTCCCCCTCCCCCGCTCCGGATTCTGGATTCTTCTCTTAAGACACCCCCTGCTTTCAATCACGCATTATCCTTACACAGCCACGGCTTCAGCCCCCTCGAGCAGTGAGCTCCTTAGTGGCAAGGACCCTGTGCTGTCCGTGGTTCACCCTGCGTGTCTTGCCATTGACATACTTTGTCATCGATAATTGACATTTATCGGGCACCGACCATGAGCCAGGCACTCTTCAAGATTTATCTGCGTGACTAGCTATTTCTGGGTGCTTCTAGGAGAGCAGACAAACCCGGGTGCTAACCACAGCTAGAACCTAATTCTGTTCCGATCTGCAAGGATGTTTATCTCCTCCGAGCCCCTTCTCCGATGAGTCCCAAAATGCTCAATAAACGTGAGTTATCATCATCACCATCGTCAATCGTGATCACTGTTGACTTTCATTGGGCGCTCAGCGGAGGCAGACAAAGCTAGCTCACTTAATCCTGGGAACAAACTTGTGAAGTGGAGAGTTTTATTAACCCCATTGTACAGGCGGGAAACTGAGGCTTAGGGCTCCGGAATCAGTGAGGGGCGACGTCGGGAGGCGGACCCAGGCCATCTCAAACGCACCGTCACTGGGACTCCCCTTAGTCCTGAACAAGAAAGCGAGCTGCCAATTGGCCAGAGCGAGGGTGATGCATGTGCATCCCCCTGGCCAGTGATGAGCCTTTCGTTTGGTTCACTGCCCTGGGCTCATCTGGACTCTAAATGTGGCTGTGCTGGATGCAGAGGGCACACACAGGAGCAATCAGCAGGTTGCTTCTGAAAATGCAAAATTCAGACAAGACTTCAGGGACCTGTGTCCCCAGACCAGGGTCCATTGCCGTATGCACACATGGCATTTATTTAAACCATTCGCTAATATTTACTGAGCCCCTTGGATGCTGGGCACTAAAGGGTTTTGAATAGATGAGGCTCCAGGGGGTCAGAGAAATCCAGACTCTTGCCCAGTGTTACAGAGCTAGTGAATGACAAAATCGGGACTGAGACCCTCCGTTGCGTGACTCTAGTTGAGGCTTTTCGGCGACTGTTTCTTGAACAACGGCAGCGTGACAGGTGCAGGACAAGGCACTGGGGATACACAGGGATTAAGGCAGGGAGGGCCCTGGCCTGCCAGGAGCTCAGAGCTTGGGATGGAAACAGTCACATCAGCGGAGAGTTACAATTCAACCAAACAGAAGCAGTAGCAGAGGTCGGTCCTCCGGGCAGTTACTGAAACACAGAGATGGGGTCCTAAGGAGGGGCCTGGGGTGCAGGGGTGGGGGTGGGGGTGGGGTAGATCAGTTTCCTCATCTATCTAGCCATCTAGCTACCCATCCAGCCACCCGCTTTTTTTCACTCGTTGCTCATATGCTCCCGTTGTTGATTTGTGAAACACGTATCACGGAAACTGATTCAGACACCGGGGAAAATGTATCACCCAAATTAACACTTAAACAAAACGAATTCCAGAAGTAAGAAGTTCCAGTCTGCTCCTGGTACGTATGCTACAACTCTCCTTTTGCACCAGCTGACCCAGCAAACTAAGACTAACGCCATTTGCAGCTAAATCAAGTTGGGGGAGTAAAGGTCCAGTGAAGGCTTTGATGCAATGACCTCCAAGATGCCGTGTGTTTCCAAGCCCCAAACTCACTCCATCTAAACTGTTCTGCATCCCCTGGGTCCTTATTGTCTAAGCCTTGCAGGGCCCTTTATATAATGGCCAACCACCTAACGTGCCAGTTTTGTTGTTGTCGTTTAGAAATGACCATCATTCAAAACCAAAACAGACTGACAAGACTCACTAAGGTATGAATCCTGAACATCAGGGACTACTGTGCTTTGGAGGAGATACCATCCGATAAGTAAGGTATTTTAAAGACAGTTTCTCTCTTGCCCTTCCATTCATTGTGACATACACTGGAATTAAGCCGGTTTTCTGTAACTTAATAAAGGCAGAAAAGGTTCAAACATCCCTGGTACTCCCTCTCAATGTAAATTGAGGGGGAAAAAAAGAGCAAAATGTCGTATCTTCTTCGTTTAATTGATATCTCGTCCTTGTTGTAAATTACCTGTCAGAGGAACTGTCTATTTTAGGAAGAGTATTGATATTTTATTCCCATCACTTTTTTTTCCCGTGGAAGGAATCAAACATTAAAACGGTGATTATATATGAATCATACCTTATACATTGGAGGTACAGTATAATTAGAAAAATAATTTCACCACTTGTAACACCGTCTTACAAAACAGCATCATTCTTATACTGGAAGCTGGGTTTAACTCACCTAATTCAACTCGATGGTTTGTGAAAGATGGGAAAAGAAATCACCTCCGAGAAACTCGTGCCCCGTTGCACTCGGGGGGTGAGAACGGTCCCGGTTTCCACCTGCATGGCGTGATCACCAGGACAGGAGAGGAAGCGTCCCCTCACAAGTCTGGGCAGATTCCCCGGGGCCGCCGGAAGCGAGGCGTGGGCTCAGCATCGGGGGGACGAGGGCTGTAGGGCCCCCAGTGGGCTGCAGGCTGGGACGTTGCATTAGGATGTGGACTCCCGCCCACCTCTGTAGCTACACCCGAGGAAAAGAGAACACCTTGCAAGAGAAGCAGCTCAGAGTCCTCTCCCCCCGCGTTGTGACAGGGCAGCCCTGCCCGTGGCCAGTCCGCTCGCCCATCGCTCGAGCCACAGGCGATAGGTTTCCGTCTCTTTTCTCGGCTTTTCTATGCCCTTTACGCTTTCCCACGCGTATCTATCATGTTTACAGAAATAATGAAGCTATTTCTGTCCACGAATGAAATGAGATGGAGGTTAGACACCAGTGGAAACTGAGCAGGGGCCACGCACGTGTTTGGCTCAGGCGAGAAGAGGGTGGCTATCGGCAGGTGGGGTAAACGGGCACCGGGGAAGCTGGGGGAGGTCACCAAATCCTGAGCACCCTGTGGGGGGCGGGAGCCAGGCTGCACGTGCTGCTCCTGGGCCCACACGATCCCCATCATTTCTGCGCCCAATCCATGCGGCTTGTTTGTAAGAAGCCGTTTCCAGACGTGGTGGGTGCAATCTCTCTGAATGACCCCAGCAGACCCTGGCTGGGCATTAGGGACCGTCTGACTTGTATTGTATTGTATTCTGTTGTATTCTAGGTTACGCAAACATTATCCACGGCTCAGGCCTCACCCTTTCGCCACGGCCAGTTCCCTGACCATGGCAGAGGACAGCGGAAGGTCCCCCCCCGACCGTGGCAGAGTCAGGATGAAGTCTAGAGTCTGAACAACCTGAATTTCAATCCGCGCTTCTCATTTTGGGGTGACTTTGGGCCAGTTCCTGCCTCCACCGGCCTGAGCTCTCACCTCACTGTACAACAGGGATCATACATAGTTGGGTACAATGTGCCTCTGAGGGTTGCAAGAATCAAGCCAGGGAGCGCGAGCCACACGAAACCCTCAGTATGGCGACTGGCACCTCCCAGTTGGTTTATCGTGCATCTATTTTTACTTTTTTTACTTCTCATTCCTAAATCCCCAGCACCCAACACAATGCCCTGCATAATGAAGGTAAGCAACAAATGTTTGTTGAATTTCGTTGACTGGAGATTGGATTCGATTGCAAAAGTCTTGAAAGGCAGGAAACCCACACTTTGTTTTCGTTCAGATTTTATATCCCCTGTCAAAAGACAGGCTGACTGTGTTTACCCAGTAAATGCGTGTGAAACTCCTACTGTGTGCCCTGGAGGTGCTGGGGACACAGAGATCGAGAAGCCCTCAGCCTGGCTTCCCTGAGGGTCATGTCCGGCGAGGAAGTAGACGTCCGAGGAAATAAACGTTTTCTTGCACTGGAAGCACCAGGGAGGAGGAAAGAATAGGGCAGGCAGGGCATAACGGGGCAGGAGTCAAGTCCCCCTGAAGTCTAAAATCCTTCCCCTGGTGCACAAGGATCCCCCCCTCAACTGGCACCTCCCCGATCTCCCACAACCCTAACCTTTCAGCCTGATGTGCCCCCCACCGCTGGCCTCCTCGCGGGTCCTCAAGCACACCAAACAAAGGCACCTCAGGGCCTTTGCGTCTGCTGTTCTCTCTGCCCGCAGTGCTCTTTCCCTCATATCTACCTGACTCACCTGCCGTGATGGTTAACTTTATGTGCCAACCTGACTGGGCCACGGGGTGCCCAGATATTTAGTCAAACATTATTCTGAGTGGGCCTTTGAGCGTGTTTCTGGATGAGACTGACATTTGGATCAGTAGACCGAGTAAGGCAGGTTGCCCTCCCCAACGTGGGTGGGCCTCATCCAATCAGTTGAAGGCCCGAAGAGAACCAAAGACTGAGTAAGAGGGACTCCCCCTACCTGATTGCCTCGGAGCTTAACATTGGATTGCTTCCTGTCTTCGGGCTTGAAACTGAAACGTGAACGCTTTCTGGGTCTCCAGCCTGTCCGTGTCTGGACGGGAACTTACACCTGACTCTCAGGGCTGCAGACGGTGATGGAGATGAGGCCATCGGCTGGCCTGGGCCTCCAGCTTGCCAGCTGCAGGCGTCGGGACGCGTCAGCCTCCATTATTACGTGAGCCAACTCCTTATAGCAGAGTGTGTGTGTGTGTGTGTGTGTGTGTGTGTGTGTGTGTTAACACACACCCTTATTGGTCCTGTTTCTCTGGAAAAGCCTAACACACCCCCTCGCTTCCTCTGGGCCTCTGTACAGTCCTTCCTGCTGAGCTCATCGGAAACAGTGGCTCCTCCCACACGCCACCCCTGGCCTCCCCTCTTCCCCTTCACACAAGCCACACGCCTGCACCACGGAACACATGTGTTTGCTTATCAGCGCTTGTCCGGTGCCCCTTCTCGAAATTTCAGCCCCAGGAGACCAAAGGCGTTGCCTGTTTGCTCAATAACACGTCCCAGGTGCCTGTGACGGGGCCAGACGTTCACAAATGTTTGACGAACGAATGAATGAGCGAGTGAATGGAGTCGTGGGAGCTGGGACCTGAAACTTCCGTCACCGGTGGCTCAAAAAGGAGGCCCAGAGAGAAAGGAATGCTGTCATTTACTTCCTGGTCCCCCATTTGGGGAAGGAAATCAAGTTTGCCAAACAAAACAGATTCCTCAGCAGTGAAATGGGTCGTGGCGT
Organism: Prionailurus bengalensis; assembly: GCF_016509475.1. NCBI lineage: Eukaryota > Metazoa > Chordata > Mammalia > Carnivora > Felidae > Prionailurus > Prionailurus bengalensis. The sequence goes on along the minus strand of NC_057355.1, from coordinate 140,455,930 downwards.
TCGGGGCTATTTCGTTTTTCCTTCTTTTTTATTTTATTTTATTTTATTTATTTTATTTTATTTTTTTAATTTTTTTTTCAATGTTTATTTATTTTTGGGACAGAGAGAGACAGAGCATGAACGGGGGAGGGGCAGAGAGAGAGGGAGACACAGAATCGGAAACAGGCTCCAGGCTCCGAGCCATCAGCCCAGAGCCCGACGCGGGGCTCGAACTCACGGACCGCGAGATCGTGACCTGGCTGAAGTCGGACGCTCAACCGACTGCGCCACCCAGGCGCCCCTCGTTTTTCCTTCTTTAGGAAGCTCTGAGGACAGTTCTGCTCATCTTGTTCCCGAGCTCTGCAAGGGCTGCAGGCTGTAAGCAGGAAAGAGGGCAGAAGACTATTGAGTGCTGACCGTCTCCGCCCCACGGAGGCTTCTGCTCAGGCCCACTTAGCATTTCAATCTATATAAACTCAATGGGCCATATCACCCTCTTTTATATACGCTCGCCAATTAACATTATTCTTTAATAGGAAGAAGTTTAGGGGATTTGTTAAAAGTTGGATTCCAAGTCACATGCTTAAGCACGAAAACTCGAGGCTAATGAGTGCAGTGGGACTGAAGGCAGTTTGGGAAGTTACACTCAGCCAGCACTCTTCTGCCTCTCAGCAACCTGACGGATGCCTGCGAAAGAGCCTCCTTCCGAGGCATTTAAGGCCTTCCGTGATCAAACCCTCAACTGTCCTTTCCACCTGGCCCCGCCTCCAGGTCTCCGGGCGCTCTGAGCTCCGCCACCGCGAAGCTCTCGGATCCTTGCGTCCACTCTTTAACGTCATGCCTCTGCGATTGCTCTGGCAGGGTCCCTTCTGCCGGAGGGCCCAACCTCGGTCTCTCGGGCCACCAACATCTAACCCTTCGCTATCCACACCCCCCGTGGACATCGGATGCTACATCCGGTCCTGCAACTCCCCCAGCGTGACTTTCCCCTACTGTACCTTTCCTTCTCTTCTCACAGGAAGCGCTTCTTTCCAGGTCAGCCTTGATATGCAGTTGGATGTATCCCTGGCCTGCCCAGCGGGAACCCCCTTCACCCAGTAAGAGTCTCCGACGTCCACTTTGAAATTCAAGTGCCTCCGGGCGCCTGACTGGCTCGGTGGGTTGAGTGTCCAACTTCAATTCAGGTCATGATCTCACAGTTTGTGAGTTCAAGCCCCACGTCGGGCTCTGTCCTGACAGCTCAGGGCCTGCTTCGGATTCTGTGTCTCCCACTCTCTCTGCTCCTCCCCTGTTCGTGCTCTCTATGTCTCTCTCTCAAAAATAAACATGAAAATTTTTTTTAAAAAAACTAGAAGGAGGAGAAAACACCTGTTTCAGTATGTTGCCCCTGCTGAGGCAAACGGAGAACCAGCAGAGAAGGCCCCAGAGCCCAGAGACTGAGCAGAAAGTCAGGCCCTGCCTATAACATTCAGCACCTGAATTCAGCCATGCCTGATGCCAGGCCTGCCCTTGAACTTCTCAGTTAAGTAAGTCAAAAAAAAAAAAAATTGATGTCATTTGCAACAGACATTGTCCAACTCAGATGCCCAATCCCCACACCCATGAGATGGGAAGCTTCTAAAAAGGCAGGCTCTATATCCATTTGACCCACACGCCTTCCCTCGTCATTTCGGACAAGGCTTTGCACATAGTAACTGCTCACTTAATGCTTGTTGCACGTACCCAATAAAATGAAAAAAAAATTACTTTTTTATTACGTGGCTGTACTCACTGGGCTAAAATGCCCCAGCTTTTATTTGATGTAATTATGAGGTGGCACCTCCCACAAATTTCGTGTATAAAGCGTTCCGGTGGGGACCTTTGTCTTCATCGAAGTGTTTCTTAAATATTACTTGTCCTCCTTATGGGAGAAAAATGTCCAAATGCATTAATGTTTTTGCGCTAGATATGAGATGAAACTCCTGAAGACTCATTTTCCAGATTACTTATTTTACATTTAGTGCCATTAATTCCACATGTGTGAAAAACATATAATTATACCCACACTATTAGTACTGAGTAAAATTCTGTATTATTCAAGTGTAGTCATAGATAAATTGGCACTAGACTCAAATACACAAATGAGGCTTTTGAACTTCAGCGTGATTTCAATTCTCTGACTTCAGCATCAAAAGTGCTCAGCAAAATGCCTAGATTCTGCATTTGCTAAATAGTTCTCCACCTCTACCCTTCCTCCGGTAAAGCAGCCACATGATAAATTCCTGTGGACGCAGGACCCGCTGCAGCCTCTGAGGGGTGTGCATGATTCAGTAAGAGGCTAGCAACGGAAGGAGAAGGTCCCCAATACTGGGGACCCCAGTACTTTGAGACGCTCCTTGAACAAAAAGCTCCATGAACAAAAAAACAAATAAATGGGTTTTGGTGGTGTTACACCTGACACCCCGTCCTGAACCCTCACAAGGGATACTAGTCTGTTCAAGGCTCTGAGAAGTCCTGGGGCGCCTGGGTGGCTCAGTCGGTCAAGCGTCCAGCTTCGGCTCAGATCATGATCTCGCGGCTCCTGAGTTCGAGAGCACTGCATTGGGCTGTCCGCTGTCAGTGCAAAGCCCACTTCGGGTCGTCTGTCCCCCTTCTCTCTCTGCCCCTTCCCTGCTTGCGTTTTCTCCCCCCCTCTCTCTCTCGCTCAAAAATAAATAAACATTTTTTTTAAAGGCTCTGAGAAGTCCTGCAGTGAGGAAGCCCATGGAAAACTGTTCCGGGCAGCATTCCTCCTGCTTTCCTGACCACAGGCCCCCTTTCTGCTCAAAACCTATTAATGTCCATCAACAACAACCTTTGGGAGACGCTACCCTACCAACTCAAGAGTAGCTGGACGCTAATTTGCAGCTCAGAGGAGCTGAGCCAAGCTTACCCGTTCTGGTGGGATTCCTCAAATGAACACATTTCTTTTTAAATGCATTTTGGGGGGTTATTTAAGGAGCAAAGGAGGAATCTGTCCAGTCCGCCCCATGCAATAGAGCTTCTCACCTCTTCAGACAGACGGAGAAAGGGTGATTTTTTGAGCACTCTCCACGCACCAGCGAATTCCCTGCTTTCACCAGCCAGCTGGGCCACCCCATCCCCTCCACCTGCTTGAGCCCTTACCCTGTGACGTCTGCAAGTCCCAGGCAGGCCCTGCCCACACGTGCCCACCACAGCAGGCCTCCGTGACGGGGGTGACACGGCCACCCGTGCGGATGTACCAGAGGGCAAGTCCTTCCTGAATCGGAACGCTTACTATCAGCGCTCCAGGCGAGGGGACAGCAGTCAGGGTCGTGGTGGGGGGAAGGCACGGCTGCGTGAAGGTCCCGGAAAGGAAGCTCACGCTCCCCCAGGAGCGGCCAGGAGGACTCCTTGTGACCTTCCATCCACCTGAGTCTCGGTGGAAATGTGAGATTCAGCTATTCCTTTAAGAAAGGGGTTTGCAAAAGAAACCACGGTCGGAAAGACCAGGTCCCCCCAGTAAATGACCCGGCCCCACGACGCCGGCATTTCTTGATCTGTGACACCATGAGCTTGGGGAGAGAGTTACAAGTGCTTAAAAGCGTGCTGGGCCCAAGACTGAGCCTCCGTAAATGGAGCGGCTACTGATGTCTTTGCCTTTTGTTATACGGTCTTAATTTGGCCAGAATGTCAAGTTCCCGAAAGGGGAAGGTAAAGAATAATTTGGAGGGGGAAAAAAAAAAAGGTAAACAGAGCTCCAAGGGGGAAAACCACGATCCAGAATGTGGCTTTGGGAGTAAGCAGGAGCCTTCGTACCGGACCGGACGTCGGATTTTCGGCTCCTTGTTCGTAGCAGGCTCTCAAGTGGTTCTGGAATGAATGGATGAGCTCCCACTGACTGCTGGGCCCCTTCCTTCGGGTTAGGAAGCTGGGCCGGGCACAGAGGTCTGCATGGGATGCCGAATGCCAAGAATGGAGGAGGATGGGGGAGGGGGCGGAGGTGATCACCCCTGGGGCGAATGTTCCTTGCAGGGCAGGGGAGAGAGAGCATTCCCCCCCGCCCCCCTGCCCCGGGGAAGCTCGGTTTGCACCACGCATTAGCACCGCTGGAGGATGGTCCCTACCAAGTCCCCGCGTGCTGTTCACCCTCCGGAGAGGAATCCCACTGGTGCTGGTGCAGACACGGCCATGAGTCAGCACCTGGAAAAGCCTCTTTGGGCGCAGAGGCCCTGAGGACTCCTCTTTTCCTTAGCTGGCCCCTTCCCCTGCGGGTACCATGGCTTGCTCAGCAGGCACCCCTGGAGAACTTTCCCCGAGCACTCTTCCCATGAAGCCTCTGAGACACACAGTGATGCCCACTCCTCTCTTGCATTCCCTGTCAAGGCTCCCCCAACTTCTGCCCTGGCCGGGCCGTGTATTTGCTCCGAGTGACAGACAAGAGGTTTAATGGTGTTCTGAGATGAAAAAGGAAACAACACAAAGCAGAACAGAACAGAACGAATCCCAAACCCAGAATCTGATCCCACAAGGCACCAGAGGTCAGGGCGTAGCATCAAAATTCTAGAATCTGCCCTGGCCAGAAGCCTGAGCGGTACAACTGGACCTTCCAGAACACCACGGATTGGGAGTGGAGTCCCCACCATCACGGAGTAGGGGTGGCTTATCCTGAGCAATGATGGAGAATAAAATATACCGGAGTGCTCCCACCTCCCATTTACAGATAAATTTAGATACACAGAAGCTCGGCTGAGACGTCAAAGTTCATGAAAATCGTTCAAAAGCTTTTCATGCATTCGCCGACTCACGAAATATTTATGCCACGCCAAATATTTGTTCCAAGCACCGTAACTCCCCGTGATGTCCTTATTCGTATCTTTGTCTCGCGCTGGCTGCGGGTGGGGAGTACAGGAAAAGGTGGCTCGTGTAGGCATCACCAGGGATGCTTCCGAAGGACTGATTCGTCTCTTCCAAGAGCACTGGGGCGACGTGAGCTACGTTATGCCTCATTAACACCCATTTCAAAACCTAGGACGATGGTGATGGATCCAGAGACCCCAACCATTCTTTCTGAGCCTCCTTTTTTCCTCTGGTGGACTTCTTACCCACCGTCCCAGGGGGCCCCTGAGCGCACTGTCTGCTCTAGAACGCTTTGGACAAGACACAAAGGCAAAGCTTCCGGAAGGTTCTATGGGAATGGAAACAAGTTGGAATCTCCCACACATTTTGCTAATCACTAAAGGGCAGCAGCTGGAAAAATAAATATCGAGAAGACAAGAAGTATAAATTCAGCCCAGCGGGCAGAGGCCAGCCCTCTGACCCCACCACCCGCAGAGTTCCAGGTTCGGCCCATTCTTCACTCTGCCCGAGGAGGAACCACATTCTAGCACCAACTCATAGATCTTCCCCTGCCTGGCTTCTTGCTTCCTGGCTCCGTGCCCGGTTTCATTATTGTGGGGGCCGCCATGCAGGAGTGGGTCCCCCATTTCTCTTCGTGGACGTATGGGTTCCCTACGGCTGCTGTAACAAATCGCCCCACACTTAGTGGCTTTGAACAACACAAGTTTATTACCGTCCGGGTCCGGAGGTCAGAATCCCATCGTGCGTCCTACAGGGCTTATATCAGGAGGCTGGTAGAGTTGCCTTCCTCTGGAGGCTCTCAGGGAAAGTCTGTCCCCTGCCTTTGCCGGCTGCTCAAGGTCACCTGCATCCTTCAGTATATCACTACGATGTCTACTTGTAACGTCACACCTCCTTCCCTGACTGTGACCCTCTTGCCCTCTTCTGTGATTACGCTGGGCTCACCGGACCATCCAGGACTATATCCCCATCATCCTGGACGTCCTGGACACGTCCTGGAGGACGTGTTTCTGCTGGCCGCGGTGGAGAGAGTCCCAACGGAGATACCATTTGTAATGGACTGAAAGTCTGTGTCCTCCCACTGTAATTCACGGGTTGAAAACAATCCCCTCCCTGCGATGGCGTTAGGAGGTGGGGCCTTTGGGAGGTGACTGGGGTTAGATGGGCTCACCGGGTTGAGTTCCCATGGCAGGATGAGTGCCTTTGCAAGAGTCATCAGAGAGTTTCTTCTCTGCCCTGCTCTCCTCCATGTGAGGATACAACCCAAGGTTGGCAGGATAGAAGCTGGGAGAAGGTCTGCACCAGAACTCAGCCAGCCAGGCTGGCTCCACCCCGTGTACGGTATTTTGTTAGAGCAGCCGGAATGGGCTGACACCATTTAAGCTTCTAGAAGGCCCTCCCCTTTCTGTTTTCAGTCATACAGGCAGGCGTCACTTTGCCTTGAGTGTTTTCTCTACTTCTCAGCGTGTGATAAGACCCCTTGCCCTTGGGCAAAGTCACGTGACTCCTTCTCGCCAATGAGATGTAAACAAAATAATACCATCGCTTCCTGGCTGAAGCACCGAGTTGCTTCTAGTAGGGGTACTAGACCTTCCGGAACTCTCTTCTTCCTCTCACCCGCTACTCCAGGGAGCAGAGCCCCACGCAGACCGTGCGGAGTCAGCCCGCTCGAAGAAGTACAGGATGGCCAGTCACATTTAAGTTTCACGGAAACACGCCATGTCAAATACTGCGTGGGGTATACTTACACGAAAAATACTATAATTTTTTTGAGATTCAGATGTAACTGGATATTTTTATTGGCTATGTCTGGCAATCCTGAGTGGGAGTGAGAAATGAGACTTTGTCCAGGCGCTGAGATTTGGGGGTTATTTGTCACCGCAGCAAAGCCCAATCTTTCTGGCTGCCACAGGCCCCTTGCTTAGGCGATTATCAATACCACAATCAGTACCAGAGTCCCACCCGCCTTCTAAAAGCAGGGAGCGTCCTAGCTGGCTTCCAAGGCCAACAAGGCTTACGTGTTGACCCTCCGCGGCCTTGGTCAGCAGCAGAGCAGGGAGGTCTGGACCCCACAAACCACTTCTGTCAATTAACGTCCACCTACGAAGGTCACTGAGCGACGTTCTTTCCTCACTTTGAAGAAGAAACAAGGAAGGGAGCCTTCTCAGTGCTCAGTCTTCTCCTGTGAACGCCAATCTTTCCCCATGATTTTTACTTACACCTTTGGTATCCACTGCTGCTTGGCGATGCTGCAATCACTTAGTGGATGAAATGTGATTTAGCCCCACACGATACATTTTGTCAGTTTCGGTTTACTCGATCAGTATTTCATGACGTGCGCAGAGAAGCCCTCGCATAGTGTTTTAAATTAGAAAGCACTTTTATATCGACTGTGTGATGAGCCCCCTTGTTGACACTGATGGTGGCCACCCTCGCTGCAAAATGCTTTTTAAAGCCACCAAGATTGCAACTGACAGTGAGCCGAGTTGAGTGGATTTGCAGCCGTTGTGGGGGAACCAAGGGCACCGAAGGCGTGGATGTACGCGCGACCCCAGAGGACAGGTGACCGGGGCCAGCTTGTGCAGCTGGCCATAGAACCTGGGCCCACGGGAGAGGGCTTGGAGGGTTGGCCGGAGCCCGTTTGAGCATCTATGTCATTTCATTCCCGAGAAATATACCAGCTACTGAAGTGTGATCACATTTGATGGGGGGGGGGGGGGGGGATTGGAAATGGTTTCAGATATGAGGGCACACAGCAGGCTTGGAGGAACAAGGATCGCCCCGTGGAACACCCGGTGTGGGGGGGGTGGAGTCTGGAAGCCGTGATGGGGAGATCTGGACCCCTCCAGTCTCCCTTAGTGAGAAGCAGCCCGCAGCAGGCTGGGACTCAGGAGTTGGGTTGACTTCCCCCGGGGGGGGGGGGGGGGAGGTTACAAGAGCCAATGAGATGTCTTCAAAATAACCAGGTCCGGAAGCTGGTGTGCAGTAGAAGTCTGGGGGTTCTCCATTTCCCCCGCCTTCTTTTTCAAAACTTCTATCCAATTCTGGCGTCCGATAAAGGCACTGATGGTATTGAAACGTGGACCTTTAGAAAAGACACTACTCAGGGGCTTTAACCCTCCCGGAGGAGATATCCATCCACGTAAGTCGAGCGCTCCTGTGGCCTGGGCCACTTGCCCTGAAGGAGCCTGTGATCCGTTCCCAGAGAGGAGACGGCTGTCCAGGAACCGCAGCAGAACCTTCCCCTCCGAAGGGCAAAACTGAGGGGAGGCTTGTGCCGGACGAGGAGAAACGGCAGAAATTCAGCGACGGGAGAAATCGGTGATTTTGGCGCAGGCCTGTGGGGATTTACAAAGGATGAAAAACTTTATCTGGCCCGTGGAAGAGGCCCGTTCTAGAAAGAGGGGGGACGGGGGAGGGCACGCCAGGGTCCAGTGGGCGAGGGTGCGGGGTGGTGAGGGGGGACCGGAGCAACAGTGGTGCCACAGGCCCGGAATGGCGAGGCTAATAGACCCTCAGGGCTGGCAGTGACCGTGCTGTTCGAGTCTCTCAATCTTATTTATGAAAACAGCAGTAGCTCTTAGGTGGGGAGAGCCTACTGTGCCGGGGACCCTGCCATGTGCTTCGCAGCTTCTCACCTGTTTCCTACAAGAAAGGTCTTGCTGTCATTTCCACGACACCCTTCGCTGTGAGGTTTCCGTGCCCTGCTGAGCCACGTCCAAGAGCAGCGGTCTCCACTCAAGGGCAACAGCCCCTTCTCCGGGTCAGACTGGGAACAAGGTGGGTGCTGGATCCAGACAGATCTGATGTGCAACTCCTGCTCTCCCCGCTGTGCAACCGGGGGGATGTCTGTGTGTGTGTGTGTCCCTCAGCGTCAGTTTCCCCATTCTTGAAACTGACTTCCTGCTACCTAAGCCATAGGTGTTATGACCATCCAATGGGATGGCGCGGGTGAGCAGTTAATAATTAACATCTGACTCTTGTGTCTCTCGGTGTAGCAAGTTCCGTTCTTCCGGGGGTGTTTCTTTGAGCCACATAAAATGACGACAGTCTTACAACGCCCTCCCCATCCAGGAACACTGTCAGGACGGCCCATAAGGTGTTACTGGTATCCCTGAACTGATTCTTGGTGACCACAGGTCACCAACCATCTGTTAGATAACTCCTTCCCGAGGGCACCTGGTTGGCACAGTCCGGAGAGCAGGCGACTCTGGATCTCCGGGTTGTAAGTTCGAGCCCCACGTTGGGGTGTAGAGAATACTTAAAATAAAATCTCTAAGAATTAAAAAAGATAACCCCTTCCTGAATTTTACCAGACACTTGCATCAAGTCTATTTGTCTCACCTCTTCTTTCTGAAAGTCAGAACACGTGCCCACATCCAGTCTTCTACGGTATGTTCTTCATGGTGTTCTCAGGGTTGTCGACGGTGGGGTCGGCTGTAGCTTCTATCAGTGAGATCCTGAGGCAAAAATATGTCATCCAGAGCATGTTAATCCATTTCACCCATTTTAATTGTCACGATACGATTTAAATACGGGCTGGATTTCAAGGAACCTCCATTGGATGGAGGTCCATAATGGCTGGCCAGAGACTTGCTACCCAAAGTGTAGTCCAAGAACCAGTCTCCTGAACATCTCCGGGACCTTCTTAGAAATGCAACATTTCCCCAGCCCATCTACTTTCTCTCCTTCTTCCATCCCACCCCTCTGCCCCAGACCTTCTGATTCCGAATCTGTATTTTTAAGAGATCCCCAAGATTTGTGCAGAGACTCCATACAGATTGAGAAGCATGAAGTCAGAGCAGTTCTCAGACTTGCCCGCACTTTAGAATTAGCTGGAGAACTTTCAAAAATGCCCCAGGCCTGGCCTCTATCTCTAGAGAATCAGACTGAACTCATCTGGAATAGTGCCCAGGAGTGGGTGCTTTTAAAAAGTACATGCAGTGATTCTAATGTGCAGCCAAGGTCCAGAATCACTGGACCAAAGCTCCTCGAATCCGGTGGGCTTGGCCTCACATCCCAAGACCACCCTGGGCCCGCAACTGGAGATCGAATGGCTGTGGCGGGGCACGTAGAAGTGTCCCAGAAACTGGCGACCTAGAGCGGCTTGATAAATATGTCCTCATAAACACGCTTAAGTTTATACAGTCTCATTAAAGTACAGTCACATGCTGTGTTTATAAGGATAGAGTTGCCAAAAATGGGCGTCAGTAAAACAAATCGTATTGTCACAATGGTTATTATTATTGTAACAAAACTTTAACATTTCTTACCCCTCTGCCAATGCAATCACAATGCATAATGCATTTGAGATTACTTCCAGCTGTCTCCCACTCTATGAATGGGGACATTTCCGTGCACACAGCATTCAGACGCCGTGTACATTTGCATGATAAGCAGCCATCTTCTCATTCATGAGTAGAGGCTCATAACTGAGGATGGCCCTTCAGTGGCCACCTTAGATGGCCTTGGACTTGGAATGAGCCCCTCTTCCTGAGCCTGAGAGGTCTGTACCCTTGGGTGGTAAGTAAGGCATGGGCTAAGGCAGAAAAGATCTTGACTCTGAAGACTTCATTTCAAGCTCTTGTTACGCCACCCAGGTCGCGATGGGCACGGTAAACTGTGTCCTTATCTGTAAAGTGCAGGTAAATATCCCTATCCTGACTCCCCACAGTGACTATTGTGAGGCTCAAATAAAACGATGTTTAAAAACGAGTTGCCTAAAAGCAGAAGACTATAATAATAGAAGGAACTGTCCCTAAATGCTGTCTCAATAGCAACAGTGGTGAGAATAGCAGTGTTATCACCACAAAGGGAGGGAGAAGACTCTATCTCCTAAACTTTTATGGTTTCCTGTTTTCTTTGTGAAGAGAAAATGGATGGGTGAATGAGTTGATGGATGGATGGGTAGATGGGTGGGTGCATTGAAGGAAGGAAGGGTGGGTGGGTGGATAGGTGGGTGGATAAATGGACGGATGGACGGACGGATGGACGGATGGATGGATGGATGGATGGATAGGTGGGTGAATGGAAGGAAGGAAGAGTGGGTGGGTGGATAGGTGGGTGGATAAATGGACGGATGGATGGATGGATGGATGGATGGATGGATGGATAGGTGGGTGAATGGAAGGAAGGAAGAGTGGGTGGGTGGATAGGTGGGTGGATAAATGAATGAATGAATGGATGGATGGATGGATGGAAGGATGGATAGGTGGGTGGCTGGGCGGATAGATGGATAGGTGGGTGGATGGAAGGAAAAAAGTGTGGGTGGGTGGATAAATGAATGGGTGGATGGATGGATGGATGGATGGATAGGTAGGTGGGTGGATGGGTGGGTGGGTGGATGGAAGGAAGGAAGAGTGGGTGGGTGGATAGGTGGGTGGATAAATCAATGAATGAATGGATGGATGGATGGATGGATGGATGGAAGGATGGATAGGTGGGTGGATAGGTGGGTGGATAGGTGGGTGGGTGGGTGGATGAATGGATGGAGTGATGGAGTGATGGATGGATGCAATGTAGCCTTGACATGCAGCCCACCTCCCACCCTTACCACTTGGCTTCTTATAGCTGTATGCCAGTCATCTGACTGCCTTGTGGGTCAAGTACAACCATTCTGGTATAGCCTATGAGGCCTTTATTATCTGTCCAAACCTGTCCTTTCCACCTTCACTTGGTTCTATTCCCCCATGCTTTCCCACCAGTGCGCAGCCTGTGATTTCTCATCTCCATTCCTTGGCTCTTCATGCTTTTAAGTCTGCAAGCCAAACTAGGTGCCAAGCCCAGCTCATCTGACTTCTATTTGGAAGCCTTCCCTAGTTCAGTCAGTCCAAAGGAATCCCTCCCTCCTTTCCCATCACAGCACCTTGTTTGTTTCTGTCTTACAGACTGTATATCTCTCTACATGTGTGAATTACCTCTCTGGCTTAAAGGAGAGGAAAAGAAATAGAACTTATCAGTCACCCGGGCACCCTCATGCGATCCTAATGAAAACCTTGCGAGGGATGTATTATTATTCTTATTTCACCAAAGCAGGGACACAGGCTCTAAGAGGTACGCTGACTTGTCTGAGGCATATTCGTGGTGGATCTGCAACGTGAACCCTCGTGTTCTGACTCTCTCCGGTGGCAGGAGCTTCTGGAAGACCCTGTTCACATCGTAGCTGGTTCATCTGTAAAACGGAGGTAAAGCTAGCCGCGGGGACAAAAGGAACTGGCCAGTGAGTGTTGTTCGCATCAGCATTGCTGTTTGTCAGCCTGGACTCCCACCTGCCCTGTGCTCTGCCAGGGTAAGCCCTCACCAGGAGCTGATCGTTTCAAACTTTTAAAATTAAAGTCGAAGCTCTGTGATCTGATTACGGGGGGACCATCAGCTGGTCAGTTAATTAGGAAAAGAGAAAATCACATATGCCTTAAGACCTTCGTCTTAATTTGAAACACGTCACGGACTTTAATTTGCCAAACTTTTGCTTCAGGACTCATGCCTTTTCTTTGAGCACGGAGGGACCCCAGGGTCTGTTTTCCGTAAACCACACCCACAACTGCAAGGTCTCCTCGTTGGGGTACCTTCCACCAGTCGGAATCCTTCTGGATGGTTATCATTTCCCCGCCAAAGCCTCCAGCCTCGCGTTATCTGCTCCACACCTAACTCAACAGCAGTTTCCGTGGTCACTTCCCTCTAGAGCATTTCGGAAAGTTTTCACCTTAAGTTTCAGGGCAACAAATCTCCTTTCACACTATTTCATTGGCTTACGTGAAACAGGCAGGATTTTATTAGATGAGCTCGTTATAAATACAGGGACACCTGAGGAGAGAAGGCCTGGGAACAACAAGCCTAGTGGTTCTTGGTGACACCCGAGGGCAGGGGCAGCAAAGGGCGGCCCGCCAGAGGTGCTCAGCAGGCCCTGCGCAGCCACTGGGGTGTTTGGGTGAGGACTGAGAAGCCGCAGGTAAGGCCTGGATCAGTGCCACGGGGAGAGCGTCTCCTGTAATTTACAGGGGCCCATTGAAAACGTTACTGGCTGCCCACTTCGTTAATTTCACTGGCCAACCGCTGGTGTAGACAGGGAGCAGGAAGGAAACCTATAGGGATTCCGCAACCCCCTGCCCCTCCCCCTGGGTTTGTTATCTCCACCCCACCACTTACTTACTGGCCAGGTGACCTTGAACCAGCCACCCCTCTCTTTGATTAAACGGCGATGTCACCCATCTTGCAGAGCTCTTGCTGGGGATTGAGTGAGATGATTGATACACACTAGATGCTGAGCACATAGTAGGTGCTTCAAAAAGAGGAGCTAAAGCTACAGTGTTAATCCTCGGGGGTTTCTGACACGCAACTGTCATTAGGGGGGCTGAAACCCCTCCCTCCTCCTCCGGGTAAGAATTCTCCCAGTACCTTTTTCAAAATTAGCATTTACAAACTCCCTCAGACCCTCAAAAACCTGAAGCTCACCACTTACCCTGTTTGCACTTGCAAATTGTTTTCCTTTGAATTTGAAACAAAATGCACACGTTAAGGGATACTATTAGGACCTGCTCCTATATCTAAATGGAAGGTCAAACTCCGTCTCACCCTCTCTCGTTTCAGGCAACACTGTTATTTCAATTGCAAATCCATAAGCCTCTTTTGTGAATTGCATTTGGTTTTTAAAGGAGGAGGGGTGCATAAGTCAAGGGATCCCTTACAGAAGCCACATCACAGAGACATTTTCTAATGCACCTAACCGGATAATATGGTAATCAAACCAAATCAGTGGCAAAACACTTTGAAATTTTAAATACGGTCTAAATCACAATTGTTCTAAAATTTATGGTTTGTAGAATTGCTTAGCCTCCCTCACACTGAAATGCGTTCTCTTTGTTTTTCATTTTGGCAGAAATAGGGACTTGCGAGTTAATCTTTTAAAAGATGTTCGATTGTAGCAAGTTGTAATAAAATATGCATTTAATACATACCTAATAAAAAGTAGCACCTCAGCTATAAATTGCTTCATTGAGATATAGAAACATGCTATAAGCCATAAAATGCATACAAGAAATGGGATTAAGCAGAAGTTACCGTTAGTGTCAGTTTTTATTTCTGAAATGGTCTAAAATTGAAGATAATGATTACTCATAGGAGAAAAAAAAACTTCTATCAAATGCAAAATCAACAATGTTGGTGGCACTTTCTGACTCATGGGTGGATTCGTGGTCCTGGAGAGGTGCCTAGACATTGTAATTCACAAGAATTATAATTAACAAGGAAAAATTACTCATTTATTTACATTCCCATTTGAACACTAGATAAATTATTTGCTAAAAGCCCCTTAATGATCCCAAAGTACATAATTATCCAGCACACTGGTCCCACTTTCAGAGGATAAAACCTATAGCAAAATGACTTTTTCCCCCCAAAACTGTTCCTTTACAACTCCTGCTAGACATTTCTTTTATGGTTTTTAAAAGTTATATTGGTTTTTTTAAATATCAAAATATTTTATGCAAAATATTTCATTTTTAAAAAATTCACTCTCGCTCTTGGGAGAGTGTATGTGCAATTGTTAACGATGTACTACAGATTGCAGTAAGTTCTGAAATTAACACTGAATATATTTTCATATTATGTTTACATATGGGTAGGTTTTTTTTTAGACTCCCTATCTTTTTTAGATTTATGAGATTCTCTACAATAAGATTTTGTGTGAGTATATTTAAATTTCATATGTGTATATATTTATACACACACAGAGCAAGATTACATGCTTGCTTTAATTTCTCCCAATCTTAAAAACTCATAAAATATTTAAGCTGTTTCAGGACCAGAATAGAAATGCCTCAAAGTGTTGTTTAAAATTACATCCAACCCTCACCTACCCATGCTAATGAATGGGGCCGTGCAGCTATGAGGAATATCAATCAAAAGTAATCAATGCGCAGAGGCTCAATGGTTAACCTTGTTCTCTGCCCACTCCCTCCCTCCCTCGCCCTCCTTCCCGACCTTAACTCCAGCTGCTCAGAAAATGACTCATTGGTCTCTATCCTCATTGCCTGTCATCCGACTGATGAAACTTCCAGTCGGGGAATAAAACGATCAAAGGGTGAGCGGAATGAATAATCTCTAAACTGTGGCAAACAGCGAGGGGTCAGTTGATTTAAAGGTTTCCGTGGCTTCGTTCATTCATTCAACAAACATTTATTGAGAACCTAGTATGTGTGATGCATTGGCTGCCGAGGGGGCAACGAAAATGAACACGTTGAACGCTTTCCCTGCTTTTATGGCATGTGCGATACAGGCGAAGAGACAGGTTCGAAAACACCATCGCTACAGAATTAATAGCAGCCCTGAAAACGCATCATAAGTAAAAGCACACTATATAATGAAAGAACATACCTGGAGGTCCTGACCTGGTCTGCTGTGGGATGGCGGTGGTCGGGGAATATCGTCATCGGGGGAGGTGACCCTCACACTGGACGGATCAGGTAGAGGAGAGGGGTACCGGGGGTCCAGGCGAGAGAGGCAGCGCGCATGAAGGTCCTAGGGGAAGAGGAGGCTTGGGGACAGCGTGGGCCACCCAGGCAGCCGGTGTGGCTGGGGCACAGGTAACAGAGGGGGGGCTGTGCTGTCAGATGAGGCTGGAAACGTGAGCAGGGACACTCTTAAGCCCAACTGGAGTCTGGATTTGATCCTGGCGGCCATTAAAGGCTGACGCCAAGCCGACCGTGGCCGTGTAGGCGTGACCACACCTACGTGTTTCAAAGCCTGCTGTGTGGAGAACAAATCAGAGGGTTCCAGAGGTTGAGCTGGAGGCCACTGGGACATTGCAGATGACATCTGATGGTGGCCTAGAGGTGCAGCGAGATGGGAGTGCTGGGACAGGTCCACTCTTCTGGACGAGGCCGCACGGGTGCAAATCAGATATGCCGCTTATGGGACCGTAGGCATCTGTAAGGGTCACAGAGCCAATGCAAGTACTGTACGTAATCCCTTTCATAATCATGGTGTGCACCGAATTGTGCCCCCCCCCGAAATTAATCCACTGGAGCCTTACCCCCCCAGCACCCCCAGAATGCGACTGTATTTGGACACAAGTCCTTTAAAGAGGTCACCGAGTTAAAAGGAAGCCACCAGGTGGGAGCTAATTCCATCTGACTGCTGTCCTTCTAAGCAAGACGATTAGGACCCACAGAGGGACACCAGGGGCTTTCGCAGACAGAGGGACCATCGTGTGAAACGCAAGCGGGAGGGACCACCCGGAAGTCAAGGAGAGGGGACTCCGGAGGAGAAACCGAGCCCGCGGGCGACCCGATCTCGGACCTCCAGACTCCAGAACTGTGAGCAAACACTGCTGTGGTTGAAACGCCCCATCTCTGGGGCTCTGATGGCCCCAGCAGAGGAGTGCGGCCTCCAAGCGACGTCATGGGCGTGAGATGCAGGCAGAGAGAAGCATCAGCGGTGATGAGCGCAGCGGTCCCACGCCAAGGGCAAACAGCTATGCCCGGTGAGAAGCGTGTAAACGTTTCATCACCAGTGAATCAGAGAGAAACTTCTCTAGCATTGATGTAGATCAAACACTGACGAAAAGAAACCACAGGAACACGATCTTTCACCACCAAGACCGTGATCGCATCCATCACCCCGAAAAGCTTCCTTACGGTCCTTTATAAACTCTTCCTCCCGGGCCGCCCGAACCGCCACAGATCTGTTTTCTGCCGCTGGAGTAGTTGTCTAGAACGTTATAGAAATGGAATCATATGGTATGTAATTTTGTTTTGCTTGGCTTTTTTTTTTTTTTTTTTTACTCAGCATAATTATTTTGAAATTCGTCCAAATACTTTACTCGCTTTATTGCTGGATTCCATTGCATGCATATTCACAGCTTTTCACCTGTTGATGGACATTGGGGTTATTTCCAATTTGGGGGGATTGAAAGTAAGACAGTGGTGACAAGTCTTTCTGGACAAGCCTTCTTATAGGCTCGTGTGGTCCTTTTTCTCTTGGGCAAATGACTAGAAGTGGAGTGTCTGGGTCACGTGATTAGCTTTTTAAGAACTTACCGAACTGTTCTTCTAAGTGGTTGTACCTACCAGAAAAGGCTGAGGGTCCCGGTTGCTCCACAACCTTGAAGGCATTTAATTCTTATCTGTTCCCTGCACTGTAGCTCTTTTTTATTAATTTTTTTAATGTTTATTTATTTTTGAGAGAGAGAGAGAGAGAGAGAGAGAGACTGTGTGAGCGGGGGAAGGGCAGAGAGAGAGAGAGAGGGAGAGGGAGACACAGAATCTAAAACAGGCTCCAGGCTCTGAGGTCTCAGCACAGAGCCCGACGCGGAGCTCAAACTCACGAGCCGTGAGATCATGACCTGAGCCGAAGTCGAGCACTTAACCGACTGAGCCACCCAAGTGCCCCACTAATGTCCAGAATCCTTTCGTGTGTTTATTTGCTATCTGCGTATCTTTTTTGGCAAAGTGTCTCTTCACATCTGTTTGTGTTTTTTTTTCTAGATTGTGTGCTTTTTTATTATTGAATGTTGAGAGTTCTTTACATATTCTGCGTACAGACCCTTAGACTATCCTTCAGATGATTTGCACGTCGTTTCTCCTGGATAGGGGAGAAACTTTTCATTGTCTTAATAGTTTCTTTTCTTTTTTTTAAGGTTTGGATTTGGAATTGGATTATTCTACCAGTTTGTTCTGTAATGAATCATGCTTTTGTTATTGCTTCTGTGACATCTTTGCTTTAATCCAAGGCCGCACATGTTTTCTTCTATAAATTTCACCAAGTTTTAGGTTTTACTAAATGCAATGTTATGTTCTGTAGCCCAATCTGGGTTCACTTTGTGTGGGCGTGGCTCTCCAGTTCCAACACCATCCGTGGGAAAGATCAAACTGTCTGGATTCTATCCTGCACCACTGATAAGCCGGTTTATCATCATTACTGTAGCTTTAAGGTTAACTGTTGAAGTGAGGTCGTGATAGCCTGCCGAATTTATCGGTGGTCTACAAAGTTTCTTTGGCTCTTCTAGGTCCTTTCCATGTGAATTTTAGGATCAGCTTATCAATTTGTGCAAATAGGCCTTGCCAAGATTTTGATTTAGATCAATTTGGGAATGAGCAAACGGTTAGGAAGAAAAAGCCTTCCCATGGGATATTCAGACCGTTTACATTTCGACCAACAGTGTAAGTAGTGATATAGTTAGGTAGGTTTCAATCTGTAACATCGCTATTTATGTTTCATTTGTCCTTCTTTGTTTCTTTTTCTGCCTTCTTTTGAGTATCATTAAAGTTTTTAAATATTTCCTTTAGTCTGCTCGTTGGTCTGTTAGCTACACCTCTTTGATTTTTTGTGTTGATGGTTGCTTTGGGGTTCACTTATTATGGTCTACCTTCAAGCAATATTGCACTCTATAGCATTAGAACCTTACAAGAGTATATTTCCATGGCATGCATAGTGCACACACATTGGTGTATGTCATAAATGTGTGTATTGTCATACATTTTTATTTTATATGTGTTACAAACACCACACTACATCCTTAATATTTTTAATCGCTCCATTTTTAAAAGGCATTAATAAATATAAACACCCACCGTTTCTGACCCTTGTGTGGTTCCAGATTCCCACCAGGTGTCATTTTCTTCTGCCTGGAGGATTTTCTTTAACATTTTTTCTCCAGTGCAGATCCACTGAGGAGAATTCCTTTCTGCTTTTGTGTGACCGAAGACGTCTTTATTCCCCCTTATTTCTGAAAGACATTTTCGCTGGGTACAGAATTCTAGATTGATTTGTTTTTCCACTTGGTGCTTTTAAAGATGTTGCTGTGCATTTTTCTCACTTGAATCATTTTTGAGAAATGTATCGCTGTCTTTATTTTCGTTCCTTAGTTTGTGTCGTGCTTCTCTGGAAGCTTTTAGTATTTTCTCTTAATCACTGGCTTCGAGCCATTTGTTTATAATGCCCCTGGGCGTGTTTGTCTTCACGTCTCTTGTGCTTGGGGTTCACAGACGATTTTTTACGTATAGGTTTATAGTTTTCAACAAAGTTGGAAAATTTGTGACCATTATTTTTTTCAGATAGTTTTCTGTTCCCACCTCGGTCTACCCTGCTTTGAGAGCCCGTATATCACCCATACACTAGGCTGCCTGAAGCTCTCCCAGGCTCACTGATGCTCTGCTAATATAATTTGTAAATTTCCCCTTCTCTCTCTGTTTCATTTCGAACAGTTTCTATTGCTGTGTTTTCAAGTTTACTAATTTTTTTCTTCAATGTAGATATTGAATCCCATCCATCAGTCCCATCCAGCGTGGTTTTTTTTATTTCACACACTGCAATTTTTGTCTTTCATGTCTAGAAACTCAGTTTGGGTCTTTTTATATCTCCCGTGTCTCTTCTGAACTCTGTGGACGTATGGAATGTAGTGATAGCCATTCTTTTAATATCCTTTCTTCTAGTTCTGGTGTTTGCCTCAATTATCGGTCAGTTTCCATTTTTACTTTCCTCCTCCTAACAGGTGGTATATCCCTGCCTCTCTTCATCCCTGGTCATCTTCGATCGGATGCCATACATTGTGAATTTTACCTTTTCTTTCTTTTTGATCCTGGATATCTCTGTATTCCTGTAAATATTCTTAAGTTCTGGGGGCATCTGGGTGGCTCAGTCGGTTGAGCACCCAGCTTCGGCTCAGGTCATGATCTCGCGGTCTGTGAGTTCGAGCCCTGCATCCGGCTCTGTGCTGACAGCTCGGAGCCTGGAGCCTGCTTCGGATTCTGTGTCTCCCTCTCTCTCTGCCCCTCCCCCACATATAGTCTCTCTCTCTCTCTCTTTCTCTCAAAAATAAATAAAACATTAAAAAATTTAAAAAAAAAGCAGGATTCCTGATCCTTTCAAATATCTTGAGCTCTGTCCTGGGGTGCAGTTAAGTTACGTCAGCAGAGTCTGATGCTTTTCAGATTTGTGCTGTGGGACCAGAGCCGTGCTGGGGGCTGTTCTCCGCGGCCAAGACAGGACCCTTCTGCGTACTCCACAGAGCGCTGCAATCCACGAGGTCTTTCAGTCTGGCTAGGGGAAGCAGGCGCTATTCCCAGCCCTGTGTAAACCCCAAAAACTATTACTTCTCCTCTAGTCAAGTGACTCTTTTCCCAGCCTCAAGGAATTCTCTTGCACGTATGTGCTGGTCATTATTCACTCCAGTACTCGAGAGGAACCTCGTTTACAGTTTACCTTCTACGGCTCCCTCCCCTCTCCAGTACTCTGTCCTGAAAATTCTGACTGCCTGGGTCTCCCCACCCCCTCAGCTGTGTCCCCTTAACCCCAGGGATTTTCAGGAGTGGCCTGGATTTCCCTTCCCTGTTGCTCAGGCAGGAAACTCACAGGCAGTAAGCCGGGGCAGTCTAAGGTTCCCCCTCACTGTTTTCCTTTGTTCCCCCTTGAATGCCTGATGTCCATTTTCTGCCAACCTCTTCTTGTTACAGATCTTATCCATTTATTGCTTATTTGATGCTTCCATTTTGGGGTTATGATGAATAAAGCTTCAACGACAAGCAAGTTTTCTTGTATAGATCTTTCCGCAGAGTTAACCTTCTTATTCCTCCTGAGTAAATATCCAAGCGTAAAATGGTTGCATTATAAGGATGATGAGTATTTACTTTCAGAGGAAACTATTAGACTTTCTTTTCCCCCAAAGTGGTAGTTTCATTCCACACTCCCACCAGAAAGAGAAGAGATTTTAATTGGTCCTCATTCTTGAGAATCCCTGGTAGTTATCAGTCTCTTCCCCTGAAGATTCTAATCAGCATGCAGGGAATCTCATCGTGGTTTTAATCTCATTTACCTGCTGACTAATCATGTTCAGCACTTCTTCATTTGCTTATTGGCCACTCGTATACCTTTGTGAAGTGTCTGTTCAAATACTTTGCCCATATTGTGGTCACTTTTAATTTCCCAAGTTCTCTGAAAATACTGAGATAATAAGCCGTCTGCTGAGTTCAACCATCATCTAGAAACCTGTGTGGAATCTTGCTCAAGAAATTACTTGTGCCTCCACAGAATGGAGCAAGAGAGGAGGTGCTGCGTCTACTTTCAAACACATGGCTTGTCACCCTGCAGATGGTCAAGGCACACATCATTGAGATGCTTTTCCTCAAAGTTTGCAAACGTACACGAAAGTCGAAAGAAAAGCAAACCAGATCCCTGTGTGATCACCATCCAGCTTGCACAGTGAGCAGCGTTTTGCTAGTCTCATTCTAGGTATCACCTCTTACTTTATGTTGGATGGAGTATTTCAAAACAAGCCCCGAACATAATATAATTTTGCCCGTCAGTGGAACACCATTTTGACAGGTAGAACTTAAGTTATTCATTTAGGCTCTTTATTTGGTTGTAAGGCTAAGACCGGGAGCTCGCTCACGGAAAGAAACTCGGATCCAACCTTCGCCCAGATTAGAATATGGAACCATACCCTCTGAAATCAAAATGTCCACGCTTACTTGGAGACACGAGACCCGTGTCCTAGTAATGCTGTCCTAGAACACCAAATGTTGCCTTTGGTTGCTCCAAATGGGAAATATCTCTCCACAAATACACATTATTTTAAAAAGGAGATACCCAAGAATTCATTCGAAAATCAAGGCTTCCTTCTTTCACAACGATAGCCCGTGCTGTCCCTCACACGCGAGACATACTCGACAGGTCCTGGACTAGTTACAGTAGAGGCCCAGCTCTGTCTTAGGCATGGGGGAAGGGAAATATAAGAAAATACAAGCAAATATAAGACAATACATATTACAACAAAAGTAATATGAAGAAAAACATAAGAAAGCAACGAGCAGCCCCCTGTCCTCAAAATACTTACGGTAAAGGGAAGACATGACCGGAGGGGGCTGGAGCCACATCCCAGCACTGGGCCAGGAACTGCAGAGGCTCAAACGCACAGAGTGAGGTCCCCGTCTTCCAGAAACCCCCTAAGATGGTCGGCAACCGGGTCTGTGAAGGCACCTGACCCAGCGCCTAGCACACCGTAGGTGTTCACCGTATCAGATGTTAAGAATAAAGACCTAAGTGAAGGCAGCGATGATCCGTGGCTTTGACAGGGGCCATCAACCAGTGCCATCCGGTGTGAGCAGTGCATCCCCCAGGAAGCGGGACTCTCTGATGGGCAGTGTCGATGTCAAAGTCAAAGCCTACCGGTGCCGCTCACTACCTGTGTATTCCGGGCAAGTCGCTAAACCTCTCTGAGCTTATCAAATAGAGTATTATTCCTCCTGCCAGAATGACCGTGTGTGCACGTCCAGCCTAGCGCTTAGAACACAGATGCCCACGGCGTGTTCCGTCCGTCTTTACCAGTCTCATCGTTTGAAATCAACTACTGAAGGGAAGAAATGATGCATATCCAGAGCGATTCACAGGGACTGGGAACGGGCCAGGGTTAACTGGAAAATTCAACGGGGATATGAGCGGGGGGGGTGGAAAGAAAGAGAGGCAGGCCAGCTGTTTCATTCGTCTCGAAGGAGCGGTGAACTCTTAAGGGAACGGCCATGGTCAGAAGGGAGCAGCGGTCTGCCGTGGGGCATTGGAGGAGAGTGGACCGGAAGCCAAGGGCAGGGGGTCGGGCCCTCGAGACACATTTAGATATTTGAACAGCGGGAGCTCGGGACGGTCAACACAAAGCTTAGCTTCGGCGCAGATTTGAAAGCCGACGTTTGTGGAAATGCACGGAGGCACGATAATCAAATAGAGCAGGCGGCTTCGCTGTGGGCTTCTCTAGCCTTGCTGGTGGTCCGTGTGTTCCGTTCAGTGCCTTTATGGGGTCTCCCGCAAGCCTGGCTTTGAATTCTTCTGCATTTCTCTCAGGTGAGCCTCTTGGATCCTGTGGTTATTAGTACATTACCAAAGAAAGTCCTCATCTAAAGTGGAAGCCACATGTATGGGCTATAAATACAACGCAATTAGCCTCTCAAGTGCCTTATTATAAAATATATCAAGGACACTCACTTGGACTAACAGAGTAAAGGACGGAATTTCTGTAGAGACAAGGCCATTTTTTTTAAGTTTTTGATTTGCTTTTATAGAATGCGGGGGGAAAATAAAGAACAAACCCATGCATGATAAAACCCGTTTCAATCAGCAAATCTGGGCGTCACTTTTGATGTCTTTCTCTTCGCTCTCCAAATCCTTGCCTCACCTACTAGCCGTTTCGAGTGCCAAACCTGGGAGTAGCTACCCAAATGTAAGTGCAGAGGTCTCTGGGTACGGAATGATGAGCAGAAATCAGTGGTTAACGAGAGGGTAACCGCCAGAGCCTTTGGGGAAGGGGATCTGGTGACATTTATGAAATTTTAAAATACACGTACGAGTTGCACCTCTGGATATACATCCCACAGCAAGGAAAGAAGGAACCTACAAGGATACACACGCGTAAATGTATGGTTAATGCAGAACCGGGGTTGTGGCAAAACCCCCAAAACTCTGTCCGCGATAGGATGTCCGTCAACAGAGAAATGCATAGATGTGCCGGGGGGGGCACCACGACCTGGGCTGTTATGCAGCTACTATTAAAACGAAGTCGAACTTCATGGGTTAGAGTTATGTGTTCTGACCTGAAGCCTTGTTATGGAAACACCCAGTTACAGAGGATCACGTATAAGATGGTCCCACGTTTGGGGGCGCCTGGGTGGCTCAGTCGGTTAAGCATCTGGCTCTTGATTTCAGCTCAGGTCATGATCTCAGGGTCCGTGGGATCGAGCCCCACATCAGGCTCTATGCTGGCAGCATGGAGCCTGCCTGGGATTCTCTCCCTCCCTCTCTGCCCTTCCCCCGCTCCTGTGTTCTCTCTCCAAAGAAACAAATACACATTAAAAAAAAAAAAAAAAAAGATTGTCCCATGTTTGCGAAAGAGAAAAGAGGCACAAGAGATTAAGAAGGAGGGAGCAGAAGAAGAAAGGGGGGAGACACCTTGTTGTTACCCACTGTCCCACCCCTCTTCATTACCTGCTGTCTGAGCCCTGCTGTCCTCTGGACGTTTAAATTAGTCACGACTAATTTAAACAGACGGCATTCCAGATAGTCCAGGCGGAGGGAGGCACCGCACTGAATTGCCTTTACAGATGACAGAAGAGCCCCAGACACCATAACCAGAGGGAGCCCGAAGTGACCAGAAGCTGGCGAATGAGGGGGTTGAATATCCTCTACTCCCCAGGACCACAGAGACCCGGACGAGGCGGGTAATTAGACCCAGAAGCGCGGGCCCCATGGGGAGCTAGAACCAGGGAGGAAGAAAGCACAGAGTGCAGACGTCTTAGGTTTACTCCGTAAACCTCGGTATTGTTACAATACCGAGAAGGAAAACAGCAAAATTAGCCCTCCTCCTCATTATTCAGTGGGCATTTTCAGTTTTGTTATTAATACAGTTGACCCTTGAACGATGCGGGGGTGGGGCTGCCTCTTGTACAGTCAGAGCTCAGGTGACTCTGAGTCCCCGGAAAGCCTGACCAGCCACAGCCCACCGGAAGCCCTGGCCATAACAGAAACGGTCGACGCGGATTTTCCTATTTTCTTGAGCACCTACTCTGTGCCAGACGCTGTTAGCTTTCTGCAAGCCTCATTTCACTCACTGCCACCAGGTCACAACTGCCGTGCGTTTCGCAGATGACGAGACCCAGACCCGAAGAGATAAAATCGTGTTTCTAGGCCCACCCACCTACTAAGCGAAAGACCCTGAGTTTGAGACCAGTTCTACCCATGGCCGAGTCTTCCGGCGTTCTGCCCGCCGCCCCCGCCCGCCTCGTTGTAGCGCCTCTGGATCGGGACTCCGCGGACCAGGTCTTGTCGTGACACTCGGCGGACACGGGTCCCCCCTGCGCGGGTGGGGCCTGCGTGTGTGCACCCTGGGGACCGGAGGGGCTGGTGGCCGCTCCGCCCCACAGAGGAGCAGCGGAAGCCACGCCGGGCGATCGCAGAGGCTGGGTCAGAAAAAGGCCGTTCAGCTTCGGCCCTTCGGGTCCCCAGAATCCTCCGGCTTCCAGCTCGGGCTGCTTCTGAGACCACAGTTCTGTGAGCAGCCCGAGTCCCACGAAGGGGCCAGGGGTAGGTGGCTCGGCTCGACCGTCCAGGCCGAGCCCAGCCTTCCTGTCACCCCAGCCCAGGGGCCAGACACGTGAGTTGCAAGCCTCCAGAAGGTTCTGCCTCCCCGCCGTTGGGCTCTTCCCGGTGGACTCTCCTCCACTCTCCAGGAGGCTCCACCCCAGCTTGCAGACGGACAGACAAAAGGGACGATCGCCTCGGCGCCTGCCGTGGACGACTGGAATATTTAAGCAGCTTTGGGCAAGGGCTAGCACGCAGTGGGCTTTCAATTACTTGTTTACGGAGCAAATAAATGGTAAATGGAAATTTCCGTCCTGCCCGCAACGCGCAGATGCAGAAACACCTGGCAAATCGCGCCGAGCTGTTTAAACGGACAGTTGTCTTGAAGAAGCTGCTTGAGAGAAAACGTTAGCGTTGTGACTCATGACGTTTCCAAGGGAGAAAGAGCTGGAAAGGAGCCACGGAACCTTTGGGGGCTCAACCGACAGTGAGCTGAGAATGCTCCTTTGGAAACTCACGTCTGCTAAGTGGGATTCCGGGGTCCAGGCGAACACCCGGAGCAGGGTGTCCTCTGAAGAGCACGGGGGATGTCGGGTTTCCCGGCCAAGTCCATCTCCCGGCGTAGACGGCAATTTGGTGCCTGGCAAAGACAGGGCACCTGGTGTGGCGAATGCATAAATAAATTCCGCTGGATAATTGGAATCACAATGGCAGGTTAATAAGCTGGCCTCCTGCTTCGCAAGCCCAGCCTCCGTGGGCCCTGGGCCGGAGCAGGCCGGCCTCCCGCGCCCGCCACGATCCGCGAGCAGAAGAGCAGGACAAGGTCTGCGAGGACCCCTGTTAACGGGCCGCTTCGTGACGGGCGCTGCGTTTTCAGACTTTTATTTGTATCCTTTTTAAATGTTTATGAGGGAGAGAGAGAGAGAGAGAGGGAGAGGGAGGGGCGGAGAGAACAGGGGATGCGAGGCTCGAACAGGGGATGCGAGGCTCGAACTCACCGCGTGTTAAGATCGCGACCTGCGCCGAAGTGGGACGCTCGGCCGACTGAGCCACCCAGGCCGCCCCCGACAGCCGCGCTGTTTTACTCCGGTTTGTTACGCTGATAAAAAATCCTTAACGACCTCTTGCCCGTCAACCATGGGCCGGGCCCTCTGCTGTAGGGTGTGGTACAGTGGCCGTGCTTATTCCCTTTTCAAGAAAGCTGGGGTCCAGAGAACACTGTCAGTGGGGCCAGCAGGGGAGGCCACCGCTCTCGGCGATCGCTGCCCCTGTGGCGCCGCCCCTCGGCCCTCGTCTCTCTGGGAGGACTGCTGGCCTTTCCGGGGCAGCCGCTGGCCGTCCCCAGGATGGCCACGCTGCGTACCAGCCGAGTCCTCGGTGGAGATGGCGTCCAAATGGGTTCCAACACGGATTCTCTCACTGAGGAAGAGTGGTGGCCCCCGGTCCTGTTGGGGACCAGCACTGCCGCCCCCAAGCTGACCCCCTCCTCTAAATTGCATCCCGGGGCAGAGGGGGCGCCCGGGGGGTTCAGTCGATGCAGCGTCCGACTTCGGCTCAGGTCACGATCTCCCGGCTCGTGGGTTCGAGCCCCCGCGTCGGGCTCTGTGCCGACATCTCGGAGCCTGGAACCCGCTTCGGATTCCGTGTCTCCCTCTCTGCCCCTGCCCCGCTCAGGCTCTGTCTCTCCCTGTCTCTCAAAAACGAATCAACGTCAAAAAAAAATTTTTTTTTTTACATAAAAAAATAAATTCAAATAAGATCCATTGTGTCTCAGACCTCACTACCAGGAAGAGGCGACTTTAAGGAAACCAGACCAGAGGACGCCAGGGTGCAGCAAAGGTAGAGGGAAATCCACAGCACTGACAAGCCTCCCGGACACCTCGCTGTGGAAAGCAGGAGAAAAAGTAAGGCCCTAGCTGAAGGGGATGTGGAGTCAGAGGGAAGTTTGTGGTTCATTTTTAGGTAAGAAAGCCGGCAGAAACACCGGCGTTTAAACATGGTCCTGCAGCTGAGGGGTGGATCCCCAGCTGCCTGGCACTCGGTGCAGTGCTAACCTTGTGGTCATTCCCTTTTCCTTCTTAACGTTTACTTATCTTATTTTGAGAGAGCGAGCACGCGGGAGGCGGGGAGGGGCAGAAAGAGAGGGAGACAGAGAATCCCAAGCAGGCTCGGTGCCGTCCGCGGGGAGCCCGACGCGGGGCTCGATCCCGGGAACCCTGAGCTCACGACCTGAGCCGAAGTCGGGAGTCTGACGTTTAGCCGACGGAGCCCCCGCCCCCCGGGCGCCCCAAACACGCGCTCGTTTGCACAGGGCAACAGCAAGTTCACGGGGAACCGTGGATTCAATCCTGTCCTGCGCTTCCTCACGTTTGGGCACATCCAGGTCCTTTGGGGCCCTGCGGTAAAAACCGTTTGGGTTAGAGATGTAGAAATAACGTTGGGGCTGGCCTTACTTCACCTGCAGATGAGCCCCCTGCATTTCTTTAGAAAGCAGTTCTTGGGATCACATCACCTATCGGCGTGAGTTTCCAAACATAACATAAAGTCGTTTCGACCTATTTAGGCTGAAATGCGCAGAGCAAATGGGAGGCTTATTTTCATTGTAAACAGATTTTTTTTTCTCTCATTTATATCACGTCCAGGCGAGAGAGAGCTGGCCATAGTGACCCTGCCACACCAAGCCGTGGCCTCCCGGGGCCACGCCGCGGTAAGTGAGAAGCTAGAGGGACCTGTCAGATCCACAGCACAAGACCCGGGGAAACGGAGGGGCGCCTGGGTGGCCCCGTCCGTTAAGCACGCGACTCTTGATTTCGGCTCAGGGCGTGATCTCCCCGTTCGTGGGCTCGAGCCTCACCCCGGGCTCTGTGCTGACAGCGCGGAGCCTGCTTGGGATTCTGTCTCTCTCCCTCTGTCTCGGCCCCTCCCCTGCTCTCTGCTTAGTGCTCTCGACTCTCCACGGTGTGTTCGATCCCTGGAAGCAGCTGCGGGAGCCGCAGGAGCACAGGGGACCCCGATTCCCGGCGCCTTTGCCACCTAGAGCTGTTTCCCGGAGCTCCGTCCCCCCACCCCCTAGCTTTCATCTGTGCAAAACGGGCACAGACCTCACGGTGCCCCTCCCTGGGTGGCCTTGGAGACGAAATGGGAGACCGAGTCCCAAGCACTCACCTGGCGCCAGGGACGTGCTGAACGCTCAAAGACAAGATCGGGCGTGACCCCCGCTCGCGTGCGTCCAAGGCCGCCTGCCCCCGGCCCAAGGGGTTCGGAAGGACTGTCGCTTACCCCCGGTCCGCGAATGTGTGCGGAGTGATTGCAAACCCCACTTCTATCCTCTGGGTCCACCGGGTCATGGGGAGGAGGGCCGCAGAGGCTTCGTCCCCTGGACGTGTGGCCACAAAGCTCTCCAGTGAGAGCCGGGGAGTCGGGGGGCAGGGCGCAGACCTCTTCATTAGAGGAGTTTTGCCTCCTCGGAGCCGTCTTCTCTGATGTCAGTGTCCTGCCACTCAGTTTTCTGCTTCCCATATTCTTTTTTTGTAGTTTTTTTAAAATATTTACTTGTTTTTGAGAGAAAGGGACAGAGTGGGGGGGGGGAGGGGCAGAGAGAGGGAGACACGGGATCCGAAGCAGGTTCCAGGCTCTGAGCTGTCAACGCAGAGCCCGACGCGGGGCTCGAACCCACAAGCTGTGAGATCACGACCTCCGCCGACATCGGACGCTCAGCCGACTGAGCCACCCGGACGCCCCCCAACTTCCCACATTCTTATTTGACACGCTCCAAAAGGCGCATGATCATTTCTGAATAGATTACCTGATATGTTTTCTGTGAAAATAAAATGAAATGATAGCTATGAATATATGTGATAAACAGTAGAAAAATGAAAGTAAAAATCTACTAAAATAGAAGTTAAGCCTTAGAGTTAGGTTTATTGTTTCCTGTGTTTTACACATTTAGCATAAAGAGTGTATATTACTTTCATAACAAAAAACAACAATTGACTTAAAAGTGCTGGATGTGTGATGAAAACCTACAAACATAAAAACCAGTGTTCACACTGAAAAAAAAAAACACAGTGTTGGACTTTTATCCTCTTCCATTTTAAACTACTTATGTTACTCAGGCCCACCACGTACAGTTGGTCAGGTTGTGCACTGCAAAAATAAACTGAGCCGGCCAGCAGGGGGGTGGCTAGAACCCAGCAGGGGCTCTGTTTGCAAACAAGGCACCCCAGCCTGCGACCAAATCTGCCTCAAGGAGCACCTTTTCCTAACTTGCCTCAAGTCCCCATGGATGTTCTCACTGCCCTTTGACTGCCATTCAGTGTTAGCACTCCTCCCTGTCCTAGTCTCCACTCAGGGACACACGACACACTACTGAATGTGTGGGTGAGGATATGTGGCCGTGAAACACCAGAAAAAGAACAGGGGAAGCATTGTCAGCATCATGACCACAGGCCACATTTTTCCAGGTTGGGAGCGCTGACGCCAGCTGGGGAAGCAGGTGAAGGATTCACAAGCGGATGCACAGCATGAGCGAAGGCGGCCCAGCAGCCGCGCGCGCAGGGGAGACACGCGCGGGGAGCGACAGGCTGACCGGCAAAAGCCGGGAGGGAGACCGGAGGGCTCTGAAACGCGCCGGCACGGTGAGCGGGGTCCGGGGCGTGGGTGCTGAGCCTCAGGCCGGCCCGTGGGTGCAACAACACGGGTCAGAGCAGTGGGGATCAGGGAACCTCCCCGAGCAAGCAGGAAGCGGGTGAGGAGGGATGCGCCCAGCTTTCCATCAGGAGAGGGTCTAGGGTGGGCGGGGGTTTGACCAGCTGTCCACCTTCCTGCCTGTGCGCAGCCAGGGCAAGATGGAATCTTTCAGCCACCGCTGATGGGATTTAGATTCTGTTCAAAACGAAATAAGAAACCGGGGCGCCCGGGTGGCTCAGTCGGCTGAGCATCCGACTTCGGCTCAGGTCGTGAGTTCGAGCCCCGTGTTGGGGTCTGTGTTGATGGCCTGCTTGGGATTCTCTCTCTCCCTCTCTCTCTCTGCCTCTCCCCACTTGCTCTCTCTCTGCCTCTCCCCACTTGCTCTGTCGCTGTCTCTCTCTCTCAGGATAAATAAATAAACATTAAAAAAAGAAAAAACCCAAAGTAATACATTAAGAGAGTAATAAAAACTGTCAGAAATGGCACAAGAGTGTCACAGCTTTGCCCGTCATCGGCAGTGTTTGTCCGAATACTATTCTGGGAGAGTCTGGATGAAGGGGCCCCTTCTGCCCAACGCTCCATCCTGAGGCCGCCGCATCCCTGCTCGCACACTCGCGAAAGGCACACAGATTCCTCCACGCAGGTTCCAGTTTTCAGGGGAGGGCTCAGCACAGAAAGTGGGGCACAACAACCTGCCCTATGACCCTTCACCTCTAACGTGGACCACAGAAAACCGAATCACGTCATCTACTCTCCGGGCGTGTCGGTGAGGATGCTTTGGCTGCGGCCTCAAAAGGGACGCTGGCTCTGTTTCCCCCCACAAACCAAGCGTAGAGGCGTGGTGTGGCTGTGGCAGGGGGAGGGACAGGCCCAGAGAAGAAGGGAGCCGGGGTGAGTCGGGACAGCCAGGTGGGAGGAGACACGCGACCCCGTTGTCATCTGGATGAATCTACGCCAGCCGCTTTTGCTCGTGTCCTGGGCCCCCCGAGATCGAGGTCCAGAAAGAGAAGGAGAATGTGGCTCCACCTGGGTCACACGCGGGTGGGAGGAGCGGGTGACAGTCCCACAAGACCACCTACAGTGGCTGGGGGGGCGGGGGCGGGGAGGGCATCCCTCCAAAAGGGAATCAGGTGTCGTTCCCAAGAGGCAGCACGCCTAGAGGGCGCCTTGATGGCACAGGTTCCAAGCGACTTTTGAGCCCGTGTCGCAAAGGCTGCCTGCGTCTGTGAAATCACGTGGGGGCGGAGAGGACGCTGCCCGAGCTGACCGCACGATGCGGCGAGGAGCTGTGTGCACTGATTCCTTCTACCAAGGTGGACAGACAGCCTACTTCTCTCCCAGGGGCCAAAGCCCACCGTCGGAGAAGGTACCAGAAACATGCTCCCCCAAAGACTCTCTGGGGAAGCGGTGAAGCTCGGGAGAGCCCCGGGGAGGAGAAACAGGGAAGGAGAAAACCCTTTCTGAGATGGGGGAGGAGGGAGCAGGAAGAGAGACCTCGGAGTGGGGCCACACTCCCTAAAACTGGCTGGTCAGAGTTGCCAGCCACCCCCCCCACCCCTGCCCCGCTACCCCGAGG
Organism: Prionailurus bengalensis; assembly: GCF_016509475.1. NCBI lineage: Eukaryota > Metazoa > Chordata > Mammalia > Carnivora > Felidae > Prionailurus > Prionailurus bengalensis. Next base: position 140,424,792 of record NC_057355.1, on the reverse strand, counting down.
GTGGGAACCAAACCCTGATTTCATCTCTCGGGTTTGTGACTCCATGCATCTCTTGCTCTACCTTAATACTGCAAAACTATATTTGGATGTTAAAAAGAAAAAAAAAAAAACTAGGTTGGATGGGGAAAATAGGCAAGATATAAAATAGTTACTAATTTTAACACGTTTTTTATAATGAAGGCGCTGCTTTGAAAATCTTCTGTTTCCACATATGTGGATGATTTAACTTGACTTATTAACTTCAGTGGAACTGGAAGATGTTTTTCGCTTCTGACAAGTCCCATGTTCTGAACGTGGCACAGCTCGGTCCCCCAGCTGTTCCTGTGTGACCCCGGCGGGAGCCGCCTTGAACCGACTCGTCTCGAGAACTTCTGAGGGTGTCGAGACGGGCCCTTGGAACGCCCCCGCCCTCACCGTCAGGGTCTGGCGTCACGACCACAAGGCTGCCACCAAGTTACGCGAGTGCTCAGTTAGCAACAACTAGCAAGGAAAAAAACCCGACCAGTTAATTCCCAAAAATGAACTTTTCGCCATCGTGTGGATTTCTGTTCCCGAAAACTCCTGGAAAGGTAAACCAGGGAAACTGTGCTTTCTCATGTGTCCTCACCTGTGCACCAGGGCCACCCCGAGCCTTTTCCCAACTAGAAGAGTTCACAGCCGAGTCAGGAACGAAGTGAGCTTCCCTGACACCCATTGTCTCCCGGGGCCAAAACTCGCTCGCCTGTGCGTTTCAGCTGGAACCTGCAAGTTCTGTCGGAATTCCCCGACTTCAAGGAAACCCGCATAATTCCCAGGTCAAGGAATGCCCTTGGCGGCTGCCTGCCCCCAGCCCCCGCTGCCCCGCACCCGGGCTAGACCCCCTCAATCAGCACAAAGCATCCTTTTGGAAATTTTTCTGCTCGCCTAGAGGGGCATCTAGCTAAATGTTGGGGTGACCACAGCAGGCTTCCTGCCCAGGAACCTCCACAGAATCCCAGAGAGGGGTGAGCCCCTGCCAGTGACCCCCCCTGAGGGGCCGCTGTCCTTCAGCCCAGGTGGTGGCTCGGCTTGAACAACCCAGAACTGGCTACTTAGGGCCCCACGGGCAATAAGAGAAGTGTTGGGGGGTAGAAAACAAAGGGTAAAGATCCACCATACATGTGGACCCAGGGGTCTCGAACTCAGAGGCTTCCCGGGGCCGGGTGGCCATGAATTCGGTACATGAAAATATAGGTGAGTATAATGAAACCTGTCCCTGGAGGAGGCATGCCTCATCCAAACAGATACCTGGGGGCCTTCACAGGCCAGAAATCCAGACGCCTCTGTGAAATCCACAGTTTTAACAAAAAAAAAAACAAAAACATCGATGAATTCAACCCTTAAAGCCTCATCTGCTGGGTCCAAATTGGGGAAGACAAGTTTGTGGCTCCAAACTGAAAGTCGAATCCGACACGGTTCGCAGAGCCTGGGGGTGCGTGATCCCAAGGGGCTCAGCCCGGAGTGAAAGGTTCAGCCTACGAAGAGGCACACGTGAGTTTCAATGTCAAGAAGCTCTTTCTCCCAACGGAACTGCCTTCCTCAGAAGGCGGGGAGTGAGTTTCCCATCACTGGAGGGATCCAATGAGAAAACGCACAAGGATTTGACGGGGAGCCGGTAGGTGAGCTTATGAACCAAGTGTAAAACCTCTCTTATTTTTTTAAGTTTATTTATTTATTTTGAGAGAGAGAGAGAAAGCAGGGGCGGGGGGAGCAGAGGGAGAGAGAGAGAATCCCAAGTAGGCTCTGTACTGTCATCGCAGAGCCCAATGAGGGGCTCAAACCCACAAACCAGGAGAAAATGACTTGAGCCGAAGTCAAGAACATAATGCTCAACCTGCTGAGCCACCCAGGCATCCCAACCTCTTCTAATAAAATTAAAAATGTGGCAGAGCTCGTACTGTGTGTGACTGTCACTCTCGTATCTTAGCTCTAGAACTAAATGCAGCAACCCCGTGCCCCCCCCCCCAGGGACACGGGTGCCCGTGGGCCCTCCAGCACCCCAGACACGCACCTGCTTTGCGTCCGGGAGTGTGAGGCTCCCTCTGCCAGTGACGCAGGTGTCCATGTGGCCTCCCTTTCTTGTGCCACTTAGGGCATTCCTGAACTCTCAGCCTTCTAGAGAAGCAACTCCTGGCCAGCCCGACCTAAAACTGTCACCCCCAAGCCTCCTTCTCCGGTTTCTCTCTTGCCACAGCACTTAACCCCAACTAACATTATACACGGTCATTTATTTATGACATTGTTCTTGGTCATAAGGAGGTATGCCCCTCGATGGCATGACCTTGATTCAAAACACATCCCTACCATTTGGAAGAGCGCTGCCCAAATAGGTGCTCAAGGAATATTTATTGGATTAGCTCACCGGATGATTTCAGCTGGGCTGATACTTGCCTCTAGGTCGTATTAACACAATTATTTAACTTATATATTGAATAAGAGCCCAAAATGCTGAAGAAATGTAAGAAGCGATATTAGGTACCCTCCGACTTTCGTGAACACTTTGGAACGATGATTCTTCCCATCTGTTCTTTGTTAGTTAAGAAAGCAACATACTAAAGAAGGTCTAACATGTGTGTAATTGTTTAATTAAATGCCACTACTAATAAAATAGCTATGTGCCATCTCCCCCAAGTAAAAATATAACCAGCAGCCTCAGTACCCCGCCCCCGCCCACCTTCCCCCTGGTAACCATCGGTTTGTTCATTATAGTTAAGAGTCTGGTTTTTGGTCTCTCTGTCTCTCTCTCTCTCTCGCCTCTGTTCGTTCTAATTGGGTTTCTAAAGTCTGTTCATGTTGATCACATGCTGGGGTTCACTCTTCCCAAATCCCTTGTGGTATTGCATTGTCTGAATATCCCACGATGGCTCCTTCAGGGTACTTCTGAAGGAGTCATTGCCCAAACAATTACCATTTTCTAGAGTGAAAGGGCATCGAACATCTCCAGAGGCCCTACTTTATAGCTCCATCATCCACTTGAGTGGTTGTTTAAGTTCAAACGGATTACAATGCAATAAAATTTAAAATTCACTTCCTTGGTGACGTGAGCCGCATTTTAAGGGTTCATTGGCCACTTGTGGCTAGTGGCTACCATATTGGAGAGCAGATACAGAACATTTCTGTCACAGAGTCCCATCAGACAGCGCAAGCCCAGAGTATGTGAGTAGGAACGGAAGTGGGAGACCATGAGATAAGAAAATACCCAACCTCACTAGGAAGATCGGGATGTCCACACCCGTTCACCCTCTGCCAACAGGACTGAAATCCCTATTGCTCCGTGATAGGTAGTTGTGAATTTAATAACGTACTTCCAAGTTTCTGTCTTGTGTTTTTTTATCTTCTGCCTTATGTTTTGTGTCTTGTTTAATAAAACCTCCCCAAAGGTCATGAAGATATTCTCCCATGAGTTTAGTGTTTTGCCACATGTTTCTGAGACCCCCCTCGGAACTGAATTTTGTGTGCGGTGTGAAATAGAGACCCCCATTTTTCCATACAGGAACGTGGTTGTCCCAAATCACCAAATTAAATCATTTCTACGCTGTTTCTCAGTGTCTGCCCTATCACAAATCAGGTCTGCATGTGATGAGAATAACTTTCTGGAGTTTCCATTTTGTGTCACTGGTCTGTTTGTCTGTCCCTGCACCAGTACCTTGGTTGGTCTTCTATAACTTCAGGTAAGTTTTTCGGTCTGTAAGATCAAGCTTCCCCATTTTGTTTTCTTCTTCCAAAATGTGTTGGCTCTTCCTGGCCCTTTCCTCTTCCATATATGTGTTAGAATCAAGTTGTTGACTTAAAAAAAGAACCCCCTCGGTATTTTGATGGGAAATTCACCGAATCTGTAGACCAGCTTGGAGAATTGCATGTTTACTCTACTGACTCTTCCTCTCCACGAATATATCTTTTTGTTTTTAAGTCTACAGATTTTTTTTAATTTTATTTTTAATTTTTTTAAATTTACATCCAATTAGTTAGCATATAGAGCAACAATGATTTCAGGAGTAGATTCCTTAGTGCCCCTTCCCCATTTAGCCCATCCCCCCTCCCACCACCCCTCCGGTAACCCTCAATTTGTTCTCCATATTTATGCGTCTCTTCTGTTTTGTCCTCCTCCCTGTTTTTATATTGTTTTTGTTTCCCTACCCTTATGTTCATCTGTTTTGTCTCTTAAAGTCTTCATATGAGTGAAGTTGTATGATTTTTGTCTTTCTCTGACTGACTAATTTCACTTAGCATGATACCCTCTAGTTCCATCCACGTAGTTGCAAATGGCAAGATTTCATTCTTTCTGATTGCCGAGTAATACTCCACTGTATGTATATCCCACATCTTCTTGATCCATTCATCCATCGATGGACATTTGGGCTCTTGCCATACTTTGGCTATTGTCGATAGGGCTGCTATAAACATGGGGGGGGGGGTGTCCTTTCGAAACAGCACCCCTGTATCCCGTGGATAAATGCCTCGTAGTGCAATTGCTGGGTTGTAGGGTAGTTCTATTTTTAGTGTTGTGAGGAACCTCCATGCTGTTTTCCAGAGTGGCTGCACCAGCTTGCACTCCCATCCACGTATATGTCTTTATTTGTGTAATTTCAATTTCTTTCCACGGGGTTTCACAATTTCCTCCATAAAAGGCTGATCCATATTTTATATCAAATTGACTGCTTGAAATTTTATAAATGTTTTGCTGCAAATAGATTTTTGCCTACCTTTCCTAAGAGCTTTTGTTGATTTACAGAAGTGCAACTGACCTTTGTACATCGGGTTTGATTCTATTGCTCTTAGGAACTTCTAATTAATTCTCTTGATTTATTTGTGGGTCTGGGGAGTGAGGGGTTTAGGTAGACCGTCATGCCATCTTCAAATAGAGATGATTTCATTCTTTCGTTTCTCGTGTTTATGCTTTGTTTCTTTTCCTTCTGTTTGATAACCCCCTCAGTACTGGCGGTTTATACACCCTCTTCCCTGCCATCTTGTTCTAGACATAAAGAGATTGCTTTCAACATTCAAGTGTAAATATGGCCTTTGCTGTAGGATTTTTTAGCTATCCTCTATCAGATTAAGAAAGATCTCTCCATGGTTCAAATTTGGCGAGGATATGTCTCATGAAGAGACGTAGAATTTTACTCACCATGTTACCTGCGTGTATTGAGATTATCATAGGGGTTTTCTCTCTTATTTGGTTAACGTAGAGAGCTCCATCGGTGGATTTCTCCATTGGAAGACCAACCTCGTGTGCCTAGAGCAAACCCAACCTCGTGATGTATTGCGTGTTTTATATGTCACTGAGTCGATTCTGCTAAGAATCTTTGCTCAGCATCTTTGCTGCATTTTGTGTGCGGTGTGAAATGGAGACCCCCACGAGTGAGACTGAGCTGTCACTCTTCTTTGTTGTTGCTAATCTGGTTTTGACACGACAGTGAAAACAATTTCGTAACACGAATTGGGGACCGGTCCTTCCTTTTCATTCTCTGTAAGAGTTGGCGCAAGATGAAATTATTGGTTCCTTGGATATTTGATAGAACTCCACTTTCAAATCATCTGGTCCTACTGCTATCTTTGTGAAAAGGTGTTTAACCGCAGATTCAATTTCCTTAATGGTTACAGAACTATTTCCTCTCAAATCAGTTATGATAAGTTATATTTTTTCCTAGTATTTTATTCATTTAATTGAGGACTTTAAATTTATTGGCATACATGTTTTATTCATAATACCCTCATCAATTTAATCTCTGCATCATCTTTTTTTTAATTTCTAGGATAATTTATTTGTGCCTTCTTCTCTTTTTCTTAATTAACTTTGAAAGAGTTTTGTCTATTTTATTAATCATCTCAGACAATCAACTGTTGGCTTTGTTTGTCTTCTCTTATTGTATGTTTATTTTCTGTTCCATTAATTTCTGCTTTTACTTGTTTTCTTCCTGAGAGTTTCCTTGGGTTTAATCAAGCTGTTCTTTTTCTCTTTCATTAAACGAGTTTCTCATTAATTTCCAGTCTTTTTCTGTGCTAATCCGAGTGGATTTCCCCCTTTTCACAGCTTTAGCTTCATTCATATACCACGACATACATACCTGTGACGTCAAACAGTTCTAAGCATTTATTTATTCTTTTGTCCCATGAATTCCTCAGCAGTATAGTTTTAAATTTTCAAACATGTGACTTTTTTCTAGTTACATTTTTGTTATTGATCTCTCCAGTTATTGCAATCTGCTCGGCGACGGTGGCCTGTCGGGTGCGTGCGGTCCTCTGAAACCAGCCGAGGCTGCCTCAGACCGGAACAGCGGCTGTCCGCCTGGACCGCACCTTTAAAGCCACCTCGGTAGCTGTGCAGAGCCCTGGTGCCCAGGACATATTTCATTCTGGTTACATCGGATGCCTGACATCACTTGCTTTTCTTTTTTTTTTTTTTTAATGGTTATGTATTTTTGACAGAGAGACAGAGGAGGGGCAGAGAGAGAGGGAGAGCTATCAGCACAGAGCCCGACGCGGGGCTCAAACCCACGAGCCGTGAGATCGTGACCTGAGCCGAAGCCTGAAGCTTAACCGACTGAGCCCCCAGGCGCCCCTTTATATTTTAAACCTTAGATACATGTTATAGGTTTATCTCAAAACATTACATCTAAAACGATCGTATTACTCTTGGAGCTTTTATTCGTATGAAATGACTATCTTAACTCCCCTAGGTCATATTTTGTCTAATATTAATATAGTGTATCACCTCATTTTCGGGGGGGGATTAATAGTATTCTTTTATTTCTAATACCCCATGGTCTTATCTCTATTTTCACCATATAACTCTCTAACCTCTCTCAAGCCGTACCACCCCTGAATGTCAGTTCAGTGTCCATTTTCTGTCTGTACAATAAAATCAAATGGACCTGCCTTTTTAAAAACATAGATGAGGAAAGAAAAAGACTGGGAATTAATGAGAAACTCGTTTAATAAAAGAGAAAAAGAACAGCCGATGAAACGCAAGGAAACTATCAGAGTCTGGAAGTCAGACTCCTTTCCTAATTTGAGCTCAGTTATTCCAAACAGTCAAAATTATGATGTGATATTCAGCATGAGGCTTCCAAAACACATGGTCTCAACAAGACATGTGTCCCCAGGGAGAGGGCATGGACGAGATCGTGACCGCCCGGAACCATACGGGTCCGTCCGTGTCCAATTTGTAAAAATCACCAAGGTCCTTCTCCAACTGCAAAGCTACTAAACCCTTGAAAAGAGCCGCATTTTAGTCAGTGTTCAAAAAAATTAATAGAGGCTTAATCCCCAGGGACTGAAGGAGCGAGGCAAACCACTGCCCATCTTCTGACAGCGGCCTCTGTGTGGGGGGCTTGGCAACTTCTCGGGGGCCCCGGTCCTCGCCGGCCCACCTCCCCAAGCCTGGAGGCGCCTCTCGGCCAGTTGTGGGTAAGCTTTAAATCAGCTGCTGGGAAAGTCACTGGCGGAATTATCCTCAAGGATACAATTACTGTGTAAGAAGGCAAGACCGTGTTTAAGAAGTCAGAGTTCAGACATTCCCAAACTTGAAAACGTTTTCACATGCCGTCACTCAAATGCTTCATTTTTTTTTTTTTACGATTAATAAATTGTTTTCAAGGCACCTGTTGCCAATACTTAATTTTCATTGAGCAGTTTCTAGCGAACGTGGCCAAGTGTCAGAGTATAGTTCCTGCTTGATGTTGCGTATAATTTTTAGGATATTCTGAATGGCATGTGCTAATTATTTAGTACAATAGCTAATTTTATGGCGCTGAAAGACTGTAACAGAAGGGTTGTAATTACTTATAATAGGAATGTCTCGTTTTTTGTTAAAACCAAAGTGTGGGAGGCAAAAAAGAAAATAAAGGATAATTTTACACGATCCTCGGAAGAATGAAATAGTTAATATTTTCAGGACTTTGTTACTAGTAACACTGGAAGACTAACCATATGTCCTAGACTTCGAAGGAAAACATTGTAGCTTAGCGAAATTTACAGCAGTTTCTAAAATACGTGTTTAGATTTAATTTCCCAAAGCAGATGAAAATCCTTTTTAAACTGTGTCTTGTGCCACAGTTTCCTGTGTAGCATAGACGTTCCTAAGAAAGGAGGAGAAAATTGTTCCAGATTTTCATGAGCTACAGGGCCTTGTTTGAGGTGCACGGGAGTAATGAAAAAGTGGCCTATCGCGGGGCAACGGAGAATTCACACAGGTAGCATTTCATTCCGTTCTCAGGACAGCGTTGTCCCGAGGGCAAGAGGGAAACTGAGGCTCAAAACCCTTTGAGAGCAGTCCCACGGGTTTTAAACTAACGGCTTCTGATGTAGGAATTCACTCCCGGGAAAAGCACCCCAAAAAGCAGTCACAGATGTGGTGTCCCATTCATTTATGTATCAAACAAGAATGTTGCCCTCAGCATTTTTATAATCATGAAAAATGGGAAGCCATCTAAATATTGAGAGACCGTGTATTAAGTTATGAGGGGCCCAACCCAGGGAACTCAAGCTGTGGTTAAAATTATATTTTTTTTCAATTTTTTTAATGTTTATTTATTTTTGAGAGACAGAGCTCGAGGCAGGAGGGGCAGAGAGAGAGAGGGAGACACAAAATCCGAAGCAGGCTCCAGGCTCTGAGCTGTCACCACAGAGCCCGACACGGGGCTCGAAATCATGAGCCATGAGATCATGACCTGAGCTGAAGTCGGATGCTTAACCGACAGAGCCACCCAGGCGCCCCTTGTTAAAATTATATTTTAATGAATAGCTAGTCAGAGGGAGAAAGGCTCATGACTTAATACTAAATGCAAAAAACCAAACGTACATTTGTAAAAATTGTATTACAAATTAACATAGCAAAAAAAAAACTACTTAGAAGGAACGCATTCGAATGTTAATAATTTTTTCTGGGTGGAGAGTTTACAGGTAATTTTAATTTTTTTTCTTATACTTCCTCTGTGTGTGTGTGTGTGTGTGTGTGTGTGTTTTATTCTACAATAAACGTTTTCTAGTTTCCAAGAATAGAAATACCTACTGTCTGGAGACATAAGCATTAAGGAGGCATCTCGTAGTCAAAAGCAGAGAGTTGAGCCAGACTCTCGAAGCGTCTCCGGGATCCATTCTTTTTCTAGAATCACAAGGGTCCGTGGACTCACCCCACTGAGGCCCTCTCGGCTGCAGCTCTCATTCTGTTCCATGATTTTCCACCCAACCCTCTTCCCTGCCCAACACTGTTTCCCCGGATTTCAGCCTTTTCCCTTCTGTCCATCCCTCACTCCTTGCTCCTAACCCCACCCTGCTGGAGACCCCGCAGTCCAGCCATCTGCAGAGCTGGCTGAGGAGACAGCACGGTGGTGGGGGGCACCCGTGGTGGGGGGCAGCCCGCTGCCAGCCACTAATGATTCGAACGTACTCGCCAACCCCAGACAACATCCACATTACTAGGTCTGAAGGCAAGGTCACTTCTAGCTGTGCAGATGAAGAAAATAAAAATGACCTCACTGGCCACAGGACTTCAGACTGACCCATGTCACACACACACACACACACATATATATACACACACATACACACACACATATATACACACATACATATATATCACACACATATAGACACACATACATGTACATACACATACAAACATATATACACATATATACATGATAACCACAGAGGGGAGAGAGGGAATCAGGGTGTTTGCAGCAACAAGGTGACCTGATGGGTGCCCCCCAGCTGCTCCTGGCAACTGGAAGCCAGACCGAGAGGTGGAGGCTAGAGCTGGGGACACCGGAAGGCTTTGTGCCCCACCACAGGTTTCTCCGGACCTCGGTTTCTTCGTGCATCACATACGAAGAGTATCTCCCGGTCTGCCCTATGGTGTATTCAGGTAACATTTATTGAGCACCTGCTGTGTGCCGGGTGCAGGGCAGAAGAGACGAGGTCCCTGCCCCCATGGAGCTGATGCCTTAGCAGGAGAGAGTGACGACAAATACAGAAACACATGCATGTGACCCGCTGCCGCAGGAGGTGACAGGCGTCGGGAAGTAAAGCAAAGCAGGGGAGGGGTGGAGGGACGAGGGCGGGCAGGCGCCTTCTGAGGGCCTCAGGCAAGACCTGGCCGCGAAGGCGATATTGGCAAACACCTCCTAGAAGCGGGAAGCACGAACACGTTGACGGTGCGACAGACGAGACTTCCTGACGAACTGGACCAGGTATGGAAGAGAAAGAGAGGAATCAAGATACCTATCTGGTGTGGACGCGATCAGACCACGGATGAGAGAGCACTTCACAAGCTGCGAAGCAGGAAACCGCACCGAGCAAAGGGCCTTGCAGGCGGTGAATGTTCGGTGCCGTTCCACTAAAGCATCCGCAGTCCCCCCCCACCCAAAAGTCCTCAGTTGTCTGACCCGTGAGGTGACAGCATCGGGCTGAGCCCTGGTAATGACCATGACGGTGGCGATGAGGTCCAGATGATCCCGTCCACATCCGTCATCACAGGGGTGGCGCCCAGCAGAAAGCTCTCCCCGGGGCTTCCTCCAAGGTGGCAGTCTGGCGGGGCTCTCAACCTTCAACACGTTTGACACAAAATTCAGCCCCTGCTTCTCCTGTTCTTCTACTGTTCAAAACAAAAAAACATGCTCGTATTGCTAATTCTTCTAATTTGACTTGACCCCGAGTGTGCCCATAGACCACGCTCGGTTTATTAGAGGAGAAACACGGAGAACAACTGATGTCGCAGGACACCTGCAGAGCCGGTGAAGATGGCCGGCGATTTACAGAAAAGCCGTGGAGACCCGGGATTCAGGGGCCACCCTGGGAGCCCAGCTGGAACTCGCCCTCCAACCCCAACACACGGAGCACGCGACCCTACCCCAAGCCTTCGCCCCAAGAGGGGTGGACGATGCGATCAGGTTAAGGGGAAAGCGGTACAGTTCTGGGAATATTACAAGCCACTTTCCCAGGGGAACCTTTCCATTCCTTCCGCTACGACCTCTTTCCTCTCCCTCGTGATTTCGTACAGAACGACAGCACCGGAGCCCGTATAAAAATCCCCGTCTACAACCACCGGCATCTAGATGTCATTTTCCGTATCTTTCCCCCAAATCACAATCCATTTGCCTGCAAAAATTACTCCGAAAACTTCAATTTTCTCCCTTGTTTATTCCTCCCCACGTTCTAACGTCGCATTACGTGTTGTTAATAAAAACGGTTAAACCATTCAGTTAACTGTTTTGTTATCAATTGCTATTTATTGTGAACAAGACTGCGGTTATTATGTTATTGAAAAAGCATTTGGTAATGTGCTTCTGGAAAACAGCCCTACAAAATAGTTTATTAGTGCATTAATTATATGACTTTTGAACCCCCAAACAAATGTAATGATAATGCGAAATATGTCAGCCTGGTTTGCCAAATGCAGAAGACTGTGATATTGCTTATCCCAAGTGCCAATAATATAAATAAGTTTGTTTTGTTAGGCAGGCGTCGAAACTAGCATTTTCACTTCCAAATAGCCTTAATATTTATTATAATGCCAAAGTAATGTCAACGTTATTTACAGATTAGGAAAAATAATTTGAGGCTTGAGCAAACTTGCTGTTGGACTGTAACAAGTTTCCCGATCACAGAAATATTTATTGCGATGCCATTGGTACCCACACGCGACTGTTTCCAATAATGAGCAAATACGATGAACTTTTAACTGTTTTAAGTCTTGTCAAAATATTTTTCAGTAGGACTGGAATCTTCTGATGTACCGAGTAACGCTATTGATTATACTGTGTAGTTGATATAACCCCACCTTTTGTATCCAAAATTTTACAGTGAATTGTTAGCTTTCCAGAAGAGCAAATAAATCATTATACTAAATATAGGCTGTCAGGCTACCATCCGTACTTAGCACAACCTTAAAAATTAGGAGTCTTATCTGTGCTTTCTGGAAAACTACTACTTTATTTAGCAACGCATTAAAATAAAGACTTTTTGATTGGCTCGGCAGGAAACAAAGGAGGTGAAGCCGAGAGATGAGACGCATTAAGGCATCTTAAAAATTACACGATGCCGTGCATTCAAGAATGAGTTCTGTTTAAATATTTTGGTCTTTCGTGCGGGGGTGCACGAGGGAAATGTTCCCTAAAAACCATCCAAGAGAGGCGACGGAAGGAAAACCAGCTCATCTGCAGGGGGTTTGAATGGTCTAGCTGCCCCGCAGTGAAATCAACCGGCCAACCGGCCAACGTCAAAGCCATGTCGGAAAATTTACTTTCCCGCGGGGAACGTTTGCCTCGCTCAGGTCCACAAAGCCAGAACCACTCCTTCTTTCCTTTGACTTTACCAGAAGTATTTTCAAGTTTGTTTGTTTTCCTTTTTCAAACCTCCAGAGTCACATTCCTTAGCATATAGTTTTCGTTTGGTTCAATTCTTCTTTAAGACAGTCCAACCTGTTCAGTTTTAAAGATGTCTTAATTAGTCTAATCCTGATTGGGCTCTTTCCAAAGCTCCTGTTGGCAAAGTCAGATTTCAATTAACATTCTGCTTCCATACTGCAAATGCCCTTGCTCAGACTTTTTTTTTAATGTGCGATTTTGGATGCCACCTGTCTTCAGCTTTATTCTGCCTCAGAAATCATGCGGCTCCCAAAATGTTTCCAGGCACCAGGCACACGGGAGAGTTCTGGCAAGTAGCATTCTTTGAGATGTTCAAGGAACAGAATTCCGTTGACCAACATCTTGTTCCCTCGGTCGTAGGCTTCAAGGGGACGGCGTGTGCACATTCTTCTGGGTCTTCAAAAAATCATGCATAAGACCCTTTCCTTTATTGGTGACAGCCTGTTCAGACCAAGGATGTGGTGACACACAATCCTGCCTCAGATTTAGCAACATCCACCTAGGTGTGAAAGGCTTCCAAATGTTTTAATGCGTCCAGCCCCCCATTAACCCTGGGAGGTGCTATTTGTTTCCATTTCACGGATGACAATGCAGAGACAATTCAGCGTCTGGCTGATCTGCCCAAGACTCGGGGCCCATCCGTAGCTTGTGAGACTCAACAGTTTTCCACTCGACCATACCGACGTGGCGAGGTAAATGCGCTTGTAAAAAAAGAAATTCAAAGAGGGGGGCACCTGGGTGGCTCAGTCGGTTAGGCATCTGATTCCCAATCTCGGCTCAGGTCGTGATCTCACGGTTCGTGGGATCGAGCCCCGCCTCGGGCTGTGTGCTGACAGCATAGAGCCTGTTAGGGATGCTCCCTCTCCGTCTCTCTCTGCCCCTCCCCTGCTCACGCGCTCTCTCTCTTGCTCAAAATAAATAAACTTTAAACCACATTCGAAGATAAAAGAGGAATACGGTAGTGCATTGCTCCTTCCCCAACCAGTGAAGATGAGGTTCAGAACTTAAGGTGATGCCAAAGCTGATTCCCACGTAGCGACTCTCTATTCCGGACTCAGATACCCTGGGTCTGAACCCCAGTCGCAAACCCTTGGACAAATGCACCTAACTCCTGTGGATAGACCTCAGTTACTTCCTCTGTAAGATGGGGTTGCTAATAAGGCTTCTTTCATACGGTGGCTCTGCGGATGCCGTGAGGCTGTCCTTCTGTCCTTGGAGAGCTCCTTCCCCGTGCCCGACCCATGGCCAACGCCACAGCCCCCCGAGCAAACGTTAGCTGCATGCCACTGTTTCTCAACCTCGGCACCAAAGACCATCTGGGCCGGCTAATCCTTGGCTGAGAGGCTGGCCGATGCAATGTGGGGTGTTGTGCCATTTCCCTGACCTTAACCCACTAGGTCCTGTAGCACTTCCTCCGGCTGTGACCACCCAAATGGCCCCAGGCCTTACCAACCATCCCAGGGGGAGGCAGAACGCTGCCGTGATAGGATGTCCCAAAGCCGCCCGGTCCACTATGGCAGTCACTAGCTACACGAGGCTATTGAGCCCTTGAAATGTGGCTAATTTCACATTAGCCACATTACTCAGTGCATTACTAAGCGCATTCACACAGTGAAATAATGGCCTGGATATAACGGGTTAAATAAAAGACATTCTCGAACTAATTCCACCCGTTTCTTTTAATTTACGTTTTCCCCGTGGCCCCTGGAAACGTAAAGATTCCACACGTGGGTTGCATTAGACCTCTGTTGGACAGCTCTGGGCTAAAGGCTCCAGTCTCCCCTCTAGAAGATACGCCTGATGGCAATCTAAGCCCAGACTCTTGCTTCTGCTTGGCCGGCGGGCGTCTCAGTTGCCTCCCAGCGCGGTGTCAGAGTGAGAAGATTCGTCGCAAGACCATCACCCTTCCTCCAACCCCCCCTCGGGGGACGAAGCCACCTTCATCCTCCCAGGTGACCGAAGCTTGAAGACCTGACGTCATTCTCAGCTCATCCCTGCCACTCAACCAAAATCCGCTATTCTATTTCCCGGTCTGTCCCGGTGTTTCTAAATGTGAACACGGAACAACCAAAGCTCGTGTTTACAGGGAAACACCGGAAACAACCTAAAGGTCGATACGAGGGGCCTGGTGAGTAAATTACAGCCCTTCTCCACGACGCAACACCATGCAGCAGTCAGAATCCCGGGTAAGAACATCGAATGGCATGAAACACGTTTACGACGCACACACGGAAGGAACCAGGTTGGGACACGGTATAAAAAAAAATCATCTTCTTTTGGTAACAGAAGCGTGTCCATTGACACTCACGTGGATCTGTGCATAGACAAAAGACGTAACACTTGTTCGAGGGGCCGCGTCTCTGCGGCCAAAGAAGGACTCAGTCGCCCGTGAGTTACAAACTCAGATCAAATCCTCCAAGGGCCCCCGACTGCATCTGCCTGACACCGAGGATCCCGATTAAAATAAAACCTTGCTTCCTTATCCAATTCCTGACTCGCACGCCGTTAGACGATTTGCTGGAAACAACGTGGTCACCCACAGGCAAGACAGGGAAGGGGAAGTAAACAGAAAGTACCTTCTCACACTGAGAGGCGACGTCTGGGCGTGCGCGAGGCTGGGAGGGCAGAGCCATCTGCCGAGAGCGGCCGTGCTGGACCTGTTTTGTCGAGAGTCTACAGTTTTGAACACGGTTTGTCTGGCGCCCTTCACAAGCACTACATTAACTTGGGTTCATTTGAAATTCATCATTTCCAAAGAGATATGAGACACTGGGGGGTTCGTTTCCAGGATTTTAAATGTCAGGCATCCAAAATGTGCTGTGGAGACACAGCATCTGGAAGACGATGTTTTTGAAATTTATCTACAAACAGAAGCGGCTCCCCAGAGCCGGGCTTTTGCGGCAGAGAAGCATCCCTCGCCACACACGCGGCCGGAACAGACACGGCCCGGATCCCTGATGGGCATCCCTCTCAGAAACACAGAACAGGGTCGAGTTAAAGATGAAGCTTTCACTTTCGGGCTGACCTCTCCAAAGTGCCAGACGCGCCAACGCTGAACAGAAGTGCGCACCCGAAAAGGAATCTCCCTTCCGCGCCCGAGGAAAAATGAAATGTCGGGCCCCCAGCCACACCGGCCTCTTTGCTGGTGCTCAGACCTTCCCAGCACACTCCTCACTCGGGGCGTGTGCCTGGGCTGCTCCTTCTAGAACGTTCCTCCCCCACATAACCGCGTGGCTCCCGCGCGTGGCCTCTGACGTCTCCATTCCCATACTCTCCCCTTGGATACTGCAGTCTGTCCCTCCCCAGACCGCTCCCCCCAGCCAGCATCCCGCGCCCCTTACCCAGCTCTGACTTCTGTTTCTCCCAACACGCCACACAATCCCATTCACGTTGTGAGTCATTTGTTGTCTCCTCCTCTGAAGCGTGTAAGTTCTGGGAAGGCGGGACTTGTTTTGCTCGCTGGTGGGTCCCAAGTGCCTATGGTGGTGCCAAGGAGTCTGCTGGGCATCTTCTCTGTGGCCAGTGATGCTCCCCATGGTACAGGGAGGCGGCAGAGGCGTGCACGGTCGCACTTAAGGCAATGACAAGCCACGGGAGCGAAGCCAACTGTCCAGGGCGCAGAGGTGACCGGGAGGTGCTTAGACCCGCTCGAGCTGGTTTCTGTTGCTTACACCCAAAGGGCAGCTAAGCAAGAAGACCCAACTATCCATCACTGCGGATCCTCAAGGCGTGCTGCGGGAATTGGGGGAGGGGGTGAACGTGAGCGTGGGCTGGAGCCAAGTCTTCATGGAGGAACCATGGATTCTCGGGCCTGGGAAAGCACCAGCCTTCTGTCGAGTGCCTGACCCCCCCTCCCGCCCCCACCTCCACGTCACCACCCCGTCCCTGACCAGCTCACATGACCTACTCCTCCGGACAGCTCTGCCCCTTGACATGTCCGGGGCCCAGAACGGAAATGCAGAATCGCAGGGAGAGTCTGGCCATCACCACTCGGGGGGCTACACGAGGTTCCCCATTAATGCAGCCGCGTGCTCTGCTCCCCACCGCCAAGAAGATCTTCCCAGAGCACCGGAAGGATTCACTGAACAGAGCAGACAAGTGAGACCCTTTCCCTTGAGGGAAATACGGCCGAGGCACAGGAATAAGCTCAGAGCCGGGGCTGAGCACCAGGTGCCGGAAAGCCACGAAGCTCAGCCATCAGCAGCAGGACCCCAGACGCTGGCGGGGGCGGGGGCTGAGGGCACGAGCTTGGAGTCCCAGCGTCCTGATGCAGTGGGGGGGTTGCTAGGTCAGTGGTTTCCGCCTGTGAGCATCAGTTCCCTCCCTGCCACACGGGAATTTTAACCGTGGCGACCTCCCAGATTGTGTAGGGTTAAAGGACAGAATTCACACAGAACCGGAAGCCCAGAGTGAGCACCACATATGACCAACCCCTGCTGTGACTATCGCCGGGAGGGGCCCACAGTAGGAGGCCTAAGAGATATACACTGTGTTTGGGGGAAAACAACCAGACAAGGCGTAAAGAAGAATCAGGGAAAAGATGCCAAACGAGAAGCTGTCGGAGCAATCGAGGTGTGAGTTACGAGGGTGGTCATGAGGGAGGTGGGGGGCGGGGGGAGGGCAGAGCCAGAAGGACAGCGGCGGGTGACAGATTAGACGCTGAGGCTGAGGGCAAGGACAGAGCTCAAGACGCCGAGAGTCCTTCTGTCCCCCTCTGTTCCCAAAGCCTATCTGCACATTATGTCACTATCCCTAGAGTCTGGCTCCTTTGAAAGGTGAGCCGCAGAGAAGGAGGGAGGCACCCTGTGTGTGGTTGGGTTCTTTTGCACACCAGTCAGTGCCTGGCCACCAGCAGATGCCCAGCGACTACTTTTGAGCGGATTCGGGAATGATTCACATATGCAGATATGTAGGATTACGTGCGTGCGTATGTCCACGCACGCACGCGGATATCGTACGTATGTGTAAACACACATGTAACCGTGTGGTACCTAGAGCTCACATTTATTCCTATATATAGATAGAAACACATATATTTCACTTTCAGAAGGACTTAAAGATTTTTATTTTGTATTAAACATATACACACAGAATGGGGCAAAATAAATTAGAAGAGAGTAGGAAGATTGGGCTTTCAGGAAAAAGTAACGTGCCAGGAAGCAGCCTCCTTCGGGGACAAGGCTTATTGGTGGGGCAATGGAATTAATAACACGGCGGGTTTCCTTTATCACCTTGGCCAGTAGGAGCCTCCTACAAATTAATCTGGAAGAACAAATGTTATCTTGAAAACATCGGGGGACGCACATAGCTCAGCTCTACCCGGGAGGCATATTTGGCCAAAACGGTGACCAACATCATTGACAATAATTTCAAAAATCACGAAAAGATTCTGAAATTTGATTTCTTTTTTATATCAAAATCTTCTATAAAACTCAAAGGCATCACGTGCAATGAATGCTCAGCAGAGGCGTCTTTCCCCTGATCATGGTAGTTTTAAAAATCTTGAACTGGAGGGGCGCCTGGGTGGCACAGTCGGTTAAGCGTCCGACTTCAGCCAGGTCACGATCTCGCGGTCCGTGAGTTCGAGCCCCGCGTCAGGCTCTGGGCTGATGGCTCGGAGCCTGGAGCCTGTTTCCGATTCTGTGTCTCCCTCTCTCTCTGCCCCTCCCCCGTTCATGCTCTGTCTCTCTCTGTCCCAAAAAATAAAATAAACGTTGAAAAAAAAAATTTTTTAAATCTTGAACTGGACACATTTGTTTTCTTCCTTTTCCCACCGACTTGTCCCTTCCTTTCCCCCCACTGATTTGGAGCTTGTAGGCGCAGGTCGCTGCCCCACTGAATGGCAGCTGGCTGCACCCTTCCTAGGAGAACGCTTGAGGACAACTCGTCCCCCCTCCATTTTCCGTGTGCCTGGGGCCACCTCTCCAATACTAGCCTTAACAACACTTCACATTGTGCAAATAGACAACCTAGAATAAACCCCGGTACGTCCACGTGTCCAGAGACATCAGGAGCTGAGTACAACAGACATTTGAGAAGGTCTGCCGTCGACCTGCTATTGCCTTCTGGATTCTTTGGTTGTTCCATTCGGTCAGTCAGCAAAACGCTGATCTCCGGCAACGGGGCACAGGCAGCGAGGTGCCGAGGGCCCTGGGGGACCTCTGTGCCCTCAGCTTGCCCACAGTCTACACTGGGTGGGCAGGGCGTACAGGCTTACTTGCTGCTACAGAGGCGGAGGCGAAGCCCTGCGGGGGCTTCCGGGGGTAACGTGCTGTCCCACAAGGACCACCCATCTTCCTGCGGATGCCGTGCACGGAGCGAGAGGTCATCCCTCCTGCAAGCTCCCCCGCTGACACACAGGGTCTCCGGAGGACGGAACGCCACTTTGTGTAGCATAACGAAAGGAAACGACAAAAGAGTCCTGCCCCCGCCCCTCTTGAAACTCAGAAACCCAGACGCCATCCATGATGACAAGGACTGTCTTTCAGGCACCGACGACAAGGAGGGAAGTTGTGCTCCCAACAAAGCAGACGTACAATGGCAAGCCCTTTGGTGAATAGGGGCCGCGTCTGTCTAACTTTTGTGCACCATGCCCCAGACTGCCAGGTACCTGTGGGTGCTTAATAAGTGCCTTTGACGGATGATGAATGCTGTCGTTATTACATCTGCCATTATATCTTTTTAGTGAATGGACCCTCCTTATCAATCTTCATAACCACGATTTCAATGGTATTAATTCAATCATCTCCCGGGCCAAGGGCTTCTCTGCGTTCTAGCCCTCAAGCCTTGTCAAAAAAAAAAAAACCCAAAAAACCAATGCCTTTGACATTTGCCACGTCACATGCCAGAATCAAAGAAAATGTAACTTGTATGCTGTCTTCTCACACGGTTACGGCATAATACGGCTTCTGAAGAACATAAAAGCATTCTTTTCCAGTTTCCGATCTACCGCGATACTTTTTTGGAGACTCCTTTCAACGTGCGATTTGATACTGGCGATGTGTGACTTTTGAAGACAAAGAGCCATTGTTTCTGGAAGCGGCTGCTTAAAGAGTCAATACTTGGAATATTGCTTGTGAACTGCGGTCATCTCCATCTTGTTATTTTTCTAGCGCTCCCCGCATAAGCCAGGGTGGGCACAAAACTGGAAAACACAGATGCCTTGTCATGAACACAAAATAGAGACCCCTCCGGTGCGACTGGTCACTGTGAACTCGACTTACCTCTTCAGCCTTCAGAGTCAAGCCGGGGACCCATCTCGGTCCCGCCCAGATAATCTCTTCCTCCCCCCAGAGTAAGCCCTCTATTATTTCTGACACTCGTTTGGCAAAATGAATTCCTCTCTTCCTCTACCCCCGTCTCCCTCCCTTGTTACCTCCTCACCTCTCCCTCTGATCCTCCCTTCCCTGGAGGAGGAGACCAGCTGGGTAAGCAGGCATCAGGGTCAACATTCAGCAATACGAATGAGGAGAAGACTGGGTCCTGCCTGCAAAGGGCTTACTGCCCCCCGGGAAGACAGATCATCAGCGACCCAGTCTAATCTCGCACGACGGGGGCCAAGGCGTCCGGGAACACAGCGCGGGGACCCGTTGGTTTGTGGGGGACCTCGGGGACAAGGAGCGTTTGAAGCAGGTGGCAGGCAGAGGTGGTGGGGAAAAAGCAGCCTAGATGGGAGAGAAAGCCCAGCTCACGACGTGGAGACGAATCGGTACGGTGTGCTTGGGAAAGAGCCAGAGCCCCCATGCGCTCCAGCGAGCAAAGGGTCAGAGGTGGGATCTGGGCTGCTTACGAAGGGGGTTACATCCCATGCTGAAAGTCTGGCTGTCCCTTGGCACAAACGTACACACCGCGTGGCCCGTAGGAGGTAATCTGTGCGGCACACGTGCCCGCGATGTGTGGCTCGTAGTAGGTGCTCGCTGCTCAAAACCTTAGGGAGTCATGAAATATATTTCAGCCTCACGGTGCTACAACAGGCAGATCCAGGCATTATGGGGTCTTGGAGCTCAAAGGAGTCGCGGGGCGGAGAGCTCTTGAGGAAAATGAATTTAAAAACGTACAACCCCGGGAACACGGTGGAAGGAGCCTGTGCCAGTGAATGACCCCCCTGGCTTAAGCTTCTGGGGCTTCCTTAGCCTCTAGGAATGGCTGATCCTGCCGTGCAGTAAGAAACATCAGGTGAGGGGAGGAGGGCACCTGAGCAAGGGCACCAGTCTGTCTCCGGGCCCATACCCACCTCTTTCTTGTCCCAGCGTGTCCTGTGAGCCACAGGCTCATTGTCACCCCAACTCCATTAGAATTAGGTGGAAAGGTGTGTGCTGTTTTTAGCCACTGTGGGACCCCCATACAAGGCTCTAGCCACTGCGGGACCCCCATACAAGGCTTTAGCCACCGTGGGACCCCCATACAAGGCTCTAGCCACCGCGGGACCCCCAAACAAGGCTCTAGCCACCGCGGGACCCCCATACAAGGCTCTGGCCACCGCGGGACCCCCATACAAGGCCTGCACGAAGGAGGCGCTGGCATAGCGCTGGGTCATCCGGGAATGATGACGTCAGACGTCAGCAGACGGCCTCTCTCATACCGAGCAGGTATTACATGCCAAGTCCTGGGAATACAGCATGGACCATGGTCAAAGGCACGGGGCTTATCACGAAGGCCTCTCTCACCGCCACTCACAGCTCACGAGAAAGACAGACGATGCAGTAATAACACTGAATAGGTCCAGAATGCCTGCTGCAAGCCAAAGTCATTTGAGTAACGTATCTCATTTAATCCTATCAACCCAGGAGTCAGGCAATATTATAACCCCCCCTTACACAAATGAGGTCACAGGGCTAGTGGGTGAGGGGAGGGTCCGAACGTGAAGTCTCACTTGCAGAGTCTCCATTTGTAAACACACATACACACACACACCAGAAAGTGTTTAACAGCAACATAAAAAATTTGGGTGCAGCCAAGGGCAACAGTGTTCCGACAGAGAGGAAATGGGGCACACAGGGGGACCCAGCCCATTCCTGGGGGTCGGGGAGGGCTGCCACATGGAAGGCTGGAGCTCGATGTTACTTTTTTTTTTTTTTAAGTTTATTTATTTATTTTGAGAGAAGAGAGTGAGAAGGGGAAGGGCAGAGAGAGAAGGAAAGAGAGAACCCCAAGCAGGCTCGGAACCTACAAACCGTGAGATCATGACCCGAGCTGAAGCCAAGAGTCGGACGTGTAACCTCCTGAGCCACCCAGGCGCCCCTTGGGCGCTCCAGTAGACGTTCACCAAGCAGATGAAGAAAAGCACTCCAGATAGAAGGAACAGCAAGCCCAAAGAGAGAATTCTGAAAACCCACAGCCCCGCAGTTTCGTGCTTTGGCAGAGCCACCTGAACAGGTCGCCACTGGTACCTGTGAGGGGACACACGTGGGACCTTTCTGGATAATTCTTCACGGCTACCAGGGCTAGGTCCGACAAGGGACTGCGGCAAGAAGAAAGTCGAATGTGTCGGATGTTTCCTTTGAGGATAATTCTTCAGGAGCCCAAATGAGGCTAACAAAAGAGAAATTAAGCACAATGCTGGGTCACAGCACTTGGACATCAGTGTCAAGTTCGAATTTCAAATAAAATTAGAAGATTCTTCTAATAATTATACCGGATGGCACATAAGGTCCAGGGGCAGGCCCATGGAGCAACGAGTGACTAATCATATTTTGCAAAAAAGCATCGGGGGCTGACCCTTCTCGGGATAATATTGCAGGGAAGTCAGACCGGAGGAAAGGTTACCAGCGGTTAATGTTAAATAGTAATCCCTCCGCCACACACCCGCTCCTCCATATTCATAGAAAGCTACCGCCCATCCATATTCATTACCGTCCAAAGAGTTCTAAAGGAGCAAATGCAAGCTCGGAAGATTTCAGTTCTAATAAAAGCGCTTCCGGTGACGAACGCCACGGGCTTCCCCCCCCCCCCCCCCTCCAGCCGCAAAGTTAAAGTAAACTGACCGTGGAAAAATGGCAGGCGGTAGGGCTGGGACATGCCCAGTCTGCCTCCAAGCAGCAAGCAGTGCCTCCCTTCTCGGGGCATTGGCCGGGGACCGGTCATGGTGCCCCAAAG
Source organism: Prionailurus bengalensis (assembly GCF_016509475.1). Lineage (NCBI taxonomy): Eukaryota > Metazoa > Chordata > Mammalia > Carnivora > Felidae > Prionailurus > Prionailurus bengalensis. The sequence goes on along the minus strand of NC_057355.1, from coordinate 140,402,314 downwards.
GTTCCAAGTGCAGGCTCTGGGCTTGCAAGAGAGCCTGGGTCGGAATCCCAGCTCCACAGTTTAAGTCTGGGGGGCAAGCTGTCCCCACACGCTCTGGCTCGGTTTCTCCCATGTCAACTGGCCGTGACAGGACATCCCGCAAATGAGACCATCCACGCAGCCACGCCTTTGGTCCCGTGCGCATCAGAGTGGGAGAGTGACCGGCCGCGTGGGGGTCCTGGCAATTCTGGTCTGGTGTTTGCAACACACACTACAGGGGCCGTCGGCCCCACCGTAGAGACAGGGTAGGCACAGCAACGTGGTCAGCTGGCCGAGAGCGGCATGCTGGTCTGCCTGTGCATCATGCCTTTTGGCTCGAGGCTCCAGAAGTTTCTGGGGACCTGAGATGTGGGGAGGGGCACCCCGCTCCACCACCTGGCTCAGTAAAGGTTCCAAGACCTCGGACTTCCTTGTACAAGTAGCTTCTGAAAACAGCAGAACAGAGTTAAAACCCTTCCAGGGACAGGGTTCAGGGATGCCCGGGCAGCTCAGTCGGTGAAGCGTCCGACTTCGGCTCAGGTCACGATCTCGCGGTCTGTGAGCTCGAGCCCTGCGTCGGGCTCTGCGCTGACGGCTCGGAGCCTGGAGCCGGCTTCGGATTCTGTGTCTCCCTTTCTGTATGTCCCTCATCCTCTTGCGCTCTGTCTCTCTCTCTCTAAAATAAACATTTAAAAAATTAAAAAAAAAAAGAATCGAGTTCACTTCAAACATCCCCTCTGCCAGCCACGGTTGGAGTTTGGCTTTTCAGTTTTCATCTAATCTCAGCTAATCAGGGAGATCCCTTCATTCTTCCACATTTATTGTGCACCGAGTCATTCATAACAGCTGCCCCTATCGTTGGCCTAAAATGGGGCGATTTCCGGTTTTTCAGAGTGTTTACAGATACCTGACCCTCCGATACCTCCTCAGCAACCCTGAAGCCAAGGCAGGTGGGCGCTGTTGTTTTGCTTTTCGGTTTCGTAGAAAAGGAAACAGAGACAAGACAAGTTAAGGAATTGGCCTAAAACTGCATCCTGCAGTGGGAGAACATGAATCCAGGATTTCTGACCTGGGGGAGGGCGAGTTTCTAAATTCTCCTCGGAAGTCTGACAGGCGAAGAGTCTGTGGAGGGATTAGTGGTGGTCCTTAAGGTCCAGCTAGAGCAGACAGCCTTAAAACTCTTTCTATCCTACATTCTAGAAGGATCCCAAGGACCCACCGTCTGCTTGGCTATGAGGCCTGACCTTGTGGACCAGTGGGAGGTGGTGAGGCACACAGGGAAGGTCTGGCTGCTGGAATCCCAGGAGGATTGGAACTGCAGGACCCAGTACAGGACGGACAGCTCCGTGGGATTGTAGGGCTAGAAATATATACAAAGACAACAGAAACAAAGGCAAGTCTAGACATCCTGGGAGAGTGTGCTGGGGCCCTGGGACACTGGTCTTTCTCTCCAAGTGGTGTCTGGGGGGCGGGGAACTAGGCTGGGGCCACGCCTTTGCCCCCATCCCCACCCACACCTCCCCGAATGAGGCAAAGAGGAGCGAGACCTGAATTCGCTTTACCCTAAAGGCGAGCGAAACCCGCCCAACCGGGTGCCGTGGGTGGAAAGGCAGGAAGCTGCGATCGCCCCGAGATAAGCAGAGGCAGTGGCCCTGGCTGATCGCGATCTGGAGACGCTTCTCCCCTGTCCCCTGCCCTGCGGAGCCCAGAGCACCCACCGCGTCCGCCACCTCAGCGCTCACCTGAGCCTGGCCGGGCGCCCGAGATGGGGGCAGATTAGGGGGCGCGCGGGGCGGAAGGGCAGGTCCGGAAAGGAAACGCACAAGGGGTGAAAAATTATACTGAATTCAGCTAAACACACGGCGGAATAAAAACACACCTCGCTCAGAAATCAAGAAAAAAAAGAAAGAACTCTTGAGCCTCTGGCCAAGGTCGCGCCCCAGCCAGGTGCACAGGCCTGTAGTTCCGGGAGAGTCTTGGCGTCCCCGGGTGGCAGGGCCCCCAGGGCGGACCTGGCCCGCCCCGCCTCCACCTAGGCAACTCGGGGTCTGGAGAGGGGGACTGTGGCGGAGAGGAGACAGCATCTTGTCAAAATGGGCTGCTCTTTAGCAAGAGAAACGCTCGCGGTTGGCAAATTCTCCAATCTGGGCGGATTTTCGGAAGGCGCGCGCCCCGGGCAGCAGGCCTGAGCGGGTGCGATGCGGCTGTCAGCGAAGGTCCCCGCGCGGCCCCTCGGATGTCACCCCCAACCCGCGCGGCGCCCTGGCGCTTGTTGGGGTTTGCAAGGGCCTGCGGGGGAGGAGGGGGGCAGGGGGACTGGCCCCTGTCCCGGGGAACAGGCCACTCTGGGGGCCGCGGCTCCGGCCACCCACGGGCAACGGCCACTTTAGGAGAGGCCTGGAAGCCGGACAGCCAGGGGGGCTGCGTCCTGACTCCCCGGGGAGGGCGCGCCACCCGGCCCAGGCCCGGGCGCTCCAGACGCTGCAGGGCTGATCCGGGTGACTGCCGGGTCCCTCCCCTCCTGGCCTCCCTTGTTTTGTGCGTTTTTTTTTTTTTTTTTTTTTTTTTTTTTAATGTACTGTGGTGGGGGGTGGGGCGGGAACGATTCAGTTCTGCACAGCCAGGAAGTGAGATATTTTGGATCTTGGGTGGTTGCTCACGGCGGGGGCGGGGGGGGGGGGGGGGCTTGTCGCCGCACCTGCCCTCAGGCCCCCTTCCCAGGTGCCCAGGAAATGGTTGCAGCCTCCTTCCCTCCGCGTGCAGTCTGCTTTCTTCCCTCAGCTTCAGGGTTGCAAAGGCAGGCTTTCCTCAGCATCAACAGGTGGCTGGAGGCACGATCTCTTCAAGCGGGTCCTTTTCCCGCGCCACGCAGAGGCCACCGCAGGCTCCGGAGCGCAAGGGTGGGGGAGGGTCCTCCCCGCATACACTGCTGGGTGTGCGCGCTTCGCGGCCTGCGGCTCCTGGGGTCCTGCAGGAGAGAGGGCAGCGGGTTCCCAGCTGTCCCTGAGCGTTTTTGTTTAGAAGGGACACGAACCGGGGTTGCTGACAAGACCCCAAAAAGCCCGCCTCGATGGGGCGCCTGGCTGGCTCAGGAGGGGCAACGTGCGACTCTTGATTTCCAGTTCCTGAGTTCTGGCCCCCACCCCCGCGTTGAGTCTAGAGCTGGCTTTAAAAAGCAAACAAAGCAAACAAACAAACAAAAACCCAACACTTCGATTTCCAAATAGATTCCTAAAACTGTAAGGGCTTGAGTGTTTTTAGGGGGGTCTCAGTGTTTCTTTTTTCAAATGGGACGCTGCCGAATACGTACATCAGATAATAAAATAACCTTCTACACAAAGAGCACAATGGGATGAAATTGTGCAGCTGCCCAGATAACTAAAAGATTTAGAACAGGTAAATATTCCTGGCGTATTTCAGGGAAATTACCGCATATTGAGCCATAATATACCATGTGATCAACAGTGCCCTTTAAACTTGACGGGGACAGTGGATCCCCACTGGATGAGATGATCATGAGTCTACCTTGAGACCTTCAGGAAATACGAGGCCTGGAAGAATTCGCCGTCATGACCCGGCCCCCACCCCCACCCCAGGTCTCCTCCACCAGCCCTGGGGGAAATGTCAGAGGGCAAAGTTGAACTCCTTCATCTACAAAATGGGTAAACCGAGGCCCAGCGAGCAATGCGGTCAGCCTTGCCTGAGGCAGGCGGAGTGGTGCCCTCAGCCAGACTCAACTGTTCTCTGGTTACGCTGATGGGCGCAGCATGTCAGGCACAGCGCCCTACCTGTGAGGCAGCTCAATTCTCGGTCCCATTGTACAGGTGAGAAAACTGAGGCTCAGGGAGAATGTGGGACCACATCGAACACTCCTGCGCTATATCCGCGGCTGGGTCTCTTCTGCCCCAGCTGCAGGTCTGAGAAATTCCCTCCGCTTTTCCCATGCTCGGACCAGGGGGTTGGCTCAAGTTTGCCGTGGCTCTGCCCAGACCTCCACCACTGTATGTACAACTGGATTTTCTCCAACTTTGATGAAATGCCATGGAATTTTTCTTTTCTTGTTGGGCGGATAGGAGTTAGGGAGGCAGGTGTGTGGGTCCCGGCATTGAGCGCAAAAGCCACCATCCTGGAGGCACCCGAGTTTTATTATTTTAAGAGGTAGCAGTTCACAGCTTCCTGCATGGAAGCTTCTTCATTTTCTCGGAGCCAAGCTTAAATGCCTTTAAAAACTTGGCCTGCCATTATTCTGTAGCTGTTAATTAAGCTTTGAAACTTTACATTATGTTTACAGTGCGCTGTGCGAATTGCAAAATAAATTAGAACCCGCAGCAAAGAAATGGGAGTTTTCCATCAGTGGAACAAAAATTAGGAGAGAGCCCCTTCTTAGAGGCTAGACTCACTCTGCGATTTCTTCCAAGGGGGAAAATGGACTTTTGAAGAAGTGCCGTTTGCTTCTGAAAAATGAAAAAGAAGTACCTAAGGGATCGGGCTTTCCCCCTGCACGGCAGTCTGGGTCAGATAATTCTGCAGACGGGATAGTGAAGGAGGAAGACGGAGAGGATGAGGGGAATGCGGAAGCAAAGCATTCCTTTGCCGTAAAGGAAACTAACTAGAAACACAACATGGTATAAATCATTCATACAGTTAAAAGCGACAACAGAAAACAAAATTATAATGCGGCTTAACGCAAGCTCTAAAGCAGATTCCAGGTAAATTTTATATTGGCATTTGATTTTTTTTTTAAGCAACCTGTACTAAATTCAGGAGGCCAAAAATAGATTTAAAAGAAAGGCGTAAACAAAAGCCCACACAAGGATAAACAGCTTTGCAATGTTTTGCAAACTTCTAGCCTAGAAAGCACTCTTAAAATACATTCGTTAGAGCGTTATTACTCAATTTTTTAAAATGAAATATGGATGCTTCCCTCCTTCTGTGAATTTCATTTTGGGAAAAAAGGGTTTAAGAAGCCTTGAAACCTCGCCCTGAAGATTATTGTTGTAAAATGGAGCAGATATGTAAGCTTTTATGAACAGAAGAAGGAAAGCTTGGGTTTAAATCAGATAAACTCATTAAAAAAAAAAAAAAATCCTGCCAAATCATTCCCAGCAATCCAATTCTTAAAATTTTCAGAGATTAAAGAGCAATCTTCAATCTGACTTCCTAAGATATTTGATAATTTGTTTTAAAATTAGGAATCCGACGTCTGCCTTCTCAAAACAGATTCAAAAATGATATAAATTTTAATCCATCCTGGCACTTCAAGTTACATTACTTCTCCATGTCCTGTTATAAAGCTGTGAGTGAATCTAAAAATAGAGAAGAAAAGAAAGATTAAAAAATATTGGAGAAGGAATGTCTCTTAAGATGTATCTGGTTTAAATCTGCATGTATCCAGTACGTTTCCTAGGATATCCTCATATAAATGGTGGCTGGCCATGTAAATGACCTAATTCCGCCCCTCGAAAAATAATCCTATTGTGTTTCCTAATTGTAAAAACCTGGCATTTCAAAACCTTTCTAAGAATTCTAAGCAGTAGGATTCATATAACGGAGAGCCAGAGAAGAAGAGGCTTCACTGCTCAGTGCACTTTGCAGACCCTCGCCCTGTCTGCCCCCGACCGAAACCGTGAACTTAATAGAGACAGAGATAACGTGGGCCTGGGCAGATGTTTGGCTTTGTGAAAAGGAGATAAAGAAATTACAACTTTCTTTCTTTCTTTCTTTCTTTCTTTCTTTCTTTCTTTCTTTCTCTTTCTTTCTCTTTCTTTCTTTCTTTCTTTCTTTCTCTTTCTTTCTTTCTCTTCGCTTCTTAAATTTCTTCCTTTCTTTTCTTCTTTTCCTTTTTTTTTTCTTTTTAAAAATTCCCACTTATTTGAGAGATGGCCTGACGGAGTGGTGTTTGGAGCCAGGAGTCTTGAAGTCTTACATCAACTCTTGGTTCCTATGTGAGTGACTGGAGTCTAGATGCCGAATCTCACTGAAGATTTGGTTTTCCCACATGGATGTGGATAGTAACATGGCTGTGGGTGTAGACATGGACATGGACGTGCATGTGGATGTGGACGCGGATGTGGGTATGGATGTGGACATAGATGTGGATATGGACGTAGATATGGATATGGACGCAGATGTGGATATGGACATGGATGTGGATAGGGATGTAGATACGGATGTAGATATGGATATTGACGTGGATGTGGATATGGACGTAGATATGGATATGGACACAGATGTGGACATGGATGTGGATATGGATGCAGATGTGGATATAGATGTGGATGTGGATATGGATGTGGACATGGATATGGACATAAATGTAGATATGGATATTGACGTGGATGTGGATATGGACGTGGATATGGATGTGGATGCAGATGTGGACATGGATGGGGATATGGATGAGGATGTGGATATAGATGTGGATGTGGATATAGATGTGGACATGGATATGGACATAAATGTAGATATGGATATTGACGTGGATGTGGATATGGACGTGGATGTGGATATGGATACAGACATGGATGTGGATATGGACGTGGATATGGATGTGGACATGGATGGGGATATGGATACGGATGTGGATATAGATGTGGATGTGCATATGGATGTGGATATGGATATGGATACAAATGTAGATATGGATATGGATATTGATGTGGATGTTGATATGGATATGGACGCAGATGTGGACATGGATGGGGATATGGATGCGGATGTGGATATGGATGTGGGTATGAATGTAGATATGGATATGGACGCAGATGTGCATGTGGATATGAATATGGATGTGCATATACACATGGATGTGGATATGAATGTAGATATGGACATAGGTATGGATATGGACGCAGATGTGGACATGGATGTGGATGTGGATATGGACGCAGATGTGGATGTGGATATGAATATAGACGTGGACATGATAAAGTTAGAGGTATAAATAAATATAAGTATGATTGAGATACAGGTGTAGGTGTGAATACAGACAATGGAAAAATATAGATATGGGAATGTAGATATACAGGTAGATACAGAAAAAAGACAAATACAAGTACGCAAAAGAGAGACGTGGAACTTGAGATGTGTGTATATAATGTGGTTTGCCTGTCTCGAAGATGCACTGTTGAACAGATGAGAGGATGCACTGTATTGTTCTTTGTGAATTGAAAGCGTGAGAAAAATAAACAGCACCTCCACTTGGACGGTGTCTAGTGCCTTTTCGATGAATTTAACGATTTGAATGCTCCATGAGTAAGAGGATTTGGGGAGACAGTTATCATAACTGGAGTCACCCCTGCATTCATTCTTCTACGCATTTACTCACTCCACAAGCACTTATTGAGCACTTTGTAGGAAGGGAAGGGAGTTTATTTTCCTCAACTTGCTTTTGAGTAGAATTTCTAACGGTCAGATCAGTCACCTGCATTCCTTAAGTACCTTCCCTCAGCCAGACACCGTAAATCTCAAGTGGCTCCCGTCCATCGGTTGCCTATCATACCGCCTAGAAGACTACATGGTATTTGCCCTGCTTGGCTGATAAGGAAACTGAGGCACAGAGAGCAGGCAGAGACCCACAGCTAGTCAGGGGGGCGTCTGTATACAAGCTCAATCCTCAGAAGCCTTTGTTGTCCATGACCTTTAAGAAAAAAGAGAGAGAGAGAGAGAGAGAGAGAGAGAAAGCACGATTGGGAGCCTTGATTCGTCTGCAGACAAGCATGTCTCCAGACAGGGATAAATACCCAGCCAACAATTCCTAGACTTGCAAAGGCTATTTCACTGGCAGAGGTAAAGGGGAAAGGTCTTCAGGACAGGAATGTTCTAGCAGCTGCATTATTGTGATTAGGAACGCCCATGAGCACAGTCAAAGGGGACACAGCTGTGTGCACCCAACTCACCTGGAAACATCCGTGCACAGCAGACTCCTTTACTGTGCCAGACGGGGTGGCCACATCATCTGCCCTGCCCTTCCATTTGACAGAGGAGGAAACCGAGACGCAGAGACACCGAGCGGTCAGGGTCAAGCGCTAGGCGGTTACAGAAGCCCGGATGTGGACCCGTGAGTCCTGGCCTCAGGTCGGAAGTCAATGCTGGCATGTTTTTCTACGTACAAGCGGAAGGCGGAAGGGTGGAGGAGGAGAAATTTTGCTTGGATAAGAATCATGACTCTCCTAGCCGGCAAAAATCCTGCAGCCCGGGGCTCCTTGGCCTCTGATTTCACAGGAGTCCTCCCCCGGGAATAGAAACAGGCACCTGTGCTCCGAGTCCCTTGCTGATGAGTTGAAGGATGCGCCCTTCTGCCCCAGGACATCCAGCAGCACCCTCGTAAACAGTGCAGGGCTGGCGGCTGGTCGCCTGGGCTTGGTCATCCCCAGCTGTCTCTGGGCCGCGGCCATTGTCCCTTTTCTGCAATTCTCCCGTGTTCCTGGTGCTGTCCTGCAGCACAAATGGCTGCAGACCAACTCCAAGCAGTGCTTCTTTGTCTCCCACACGGGCCACAAAACTGCACGCGACCTCGTGACCACACGCCTTTTGCCCTTTGACGCATGCACAGCCTTGAAGAAGAAACATTCCCAACGCTCCATGAGCAGGACGAGGATGAGGAAAGACAAAATGCCCACGCACCTTGTCACTGTCCTTGCTGGTTTGTCCATGACATTCTTTCCATCCCCAAGACCGTTGGGACCCCCCCCCCCCGCCCCCGTCGCTTTGAATGTCGATAATTCAGGAAAACGAGTGGAAGAAGCTTTGGACTGGAAATTAAACAATGAGGGGCTAGCCCAGCCCCCATGTTTTTCTTCACTCTCCTCATGTATGAAGTAGGGATGTAAGAGGCTGTCCTGCCTGTATACGCTGCAGTGACCAGGAAGATGATACGTTTACATCCATTGCTCACCATTATCCGATGAGGTAGGATTTTCGTGATTCCCCAGCGCATAGAGGACGAAAACTGAGGCACCGAGCGGCCACGTGACCTATCTAAGTCACTGAGCTGGTAAAGGGCAAAAGCCTTGGAATTGACTCCAGGTCGGTTTCGCCCTGAGACTTTCTGGGTCGAATGTGAACACGCATTCAAATATGCTTTTGCAAGGTTGGGGGAAAAAAACGCATCCAAGCGCTAGAAGCTATAAAACACATTAAGCTTTTGTCTGTTTGTTTGTTTGTTTGTGTGTGTGTCTGTGGTTGTGTTAATTTACAGTGTTTTAACGGGGTCTGGAGAGCTGATCTGAGTTTTGTCTCAAGTTACGTTCCCGGGCCTCGTGAACTAGAAATCTCCAAGATCCCTTCCTTCCACCTGCAAAATTTTAAGTTTTCGCAAAATACAATGCTAATACTCACTGGTCCGCCCCAGAGATGAAGGAAGGTTTGAGGGCAGCCGAAATGCCAACTTCTGAAACGTCACAGCTCCTCACAACGTCCATGGAGACCTTGGGCAAGGACGTGGCACCTCTCCCGTTGGCCCCAGGCCCCTTGACCTCTAACCTGGAGATCTAAAGCTGCCCGTTGTACCGACCTGCCCGGATTGGATTAAGGACCCAGGGAGACAGCAGAGGGGAGAGGAGCAGACAGTTCTAGAAACACAAGAGATTCTTGTGTTCAGGGGTCGCTCTTGGCCTGTCCTTGGACTTTCTCCACACCTCCACCATTTTCCCCTGTTTTGTCCCCCACCCCCACCCCCAGGGGTTTCCTTTAGTGGCCGTGTGCCAGAAAGGCAGGTGTCTGTCTGGACAGTGGGTGGTTCTCAATGCCCTTTATCCTCTTCATCTCTGTTGATGAGCATCCTTCTTAGAACCGAGCTCTGCAATGACCCTCCCCGCTCGCTGGCTGTCCGGGGGAGACACTCCCCCACGACCCTGCATCTTCCAGAACAGACCTGGAAGCGGAAAGTTCAGAAAGGAAGGGCTCAGACTTCCCTTCAGCGGCTAGTTATGTATTCGTGATTCAGCTCCCACCGTGTGTCGGTGAAAACCGGCATCATCAGCCATCTGCACGGAGAGGGAAAAAAAAAACAAAAAACAACCTGAGTTAGTCTGTCACTTTTAGGTTTTAGGGTAATAGCGGCTTTTACCTTCTTGCTTTGATTCATTACCTTTGCAAAAGCGTAAATCTGTCAGTTTGGCACTAACTTCTATCATGTGCATATTAATAAGAATAATAATCACAACATCAGTGATTTGGGATTTTATTACTGAGTTATTTTCCTTAAGTGCCAGGGCAGAGTTGGTTAGAAGGTCGCAGAAATGTTGTCACGGATCATTCCCGGGAAATGCATTTCAGAACTTCACAAGCATTGTTTTTGAGTAAAGAGGGAGCTTGCCTCACAGAACTTGTCTTTTCTAAACTCGAAATTGCCCCTGCGAATAAAATGGAGTCGAACCTGCCTTCTCTGGAGGCCTCGCTGAAGCCCAGAATGATCCGCTCCGGTCGGAGCCAACCTTTCTCCAAAAGTAATCAGCACCACCCTGATTTAAAATTGCGTTTTAGGAAAAACACCTATTTCCTGTTCATTGAAAACATTTCTAAAGGTGCCTACGAGGTGGCCAGCCCGGGGCTAGGATGTAGGGATTCGGAGCTGCCCCATCTGGTGGGTCACAGTAAGAAATCACGTCCGGAGGATTTCTCTGCTAACGTCTGTTTTACGATATGTGTAAGAGTTTTTTTTGCAGGGCAGTAAAACAGTGTTTCATTAATGATGGAGACAAATTAGTGTGTGTGATCCCAGTAATTTTCACTTGAAACATCAGGCCTTCTCTTGCTGAACATTCTCACAGCAAGCTGATCACAATCTGACATGCATGCAATTCAGGAAGATGGATTCATTATACAATTTTTTTTTTGAATTCCTGAATTGCGATTGTCAGATACCGATTGTTCAGCTAAGGGGTTTTGATGTTCTGAGAGTGGCCTTGTAGATCTTGCTGGCTGCGTAAACTTCCAAAAATGTCAAAGTCAAATACCACGTTTGGCCCTGAAACGAGACGTTTATGACACAGAGTTAGTATAAACTCAGCACAAAAGAGTCCCATCAGATCCGGATCCTAGTAGCCATTCATGCCAAATAACACGAATCGATTTGTCTTCTTGGGGCCGAGGGGTTGCGAAGGGTGTCAGGCTGAGAAAAATGGACCTTTGTGGAATGTCTGCTCTGCGCCAGAAATTGGGTGAGGTGTTTTCACATTTAGGAGCCACCTAGCAAGCAGAAAACCCTATCCCTTTGTGGGGATACAGAGGAAGGAAATACGACCTCAGAGATGTTAAGCTTCTTGCCTGAGATCCCACTGTACCATCATGATCACGCTGCATTGCGCAACGAAGAACGAATCGATCCACTCGCAAGGCCTCAAGACAACTCTAAGGGGGTGCTGTCTATAATGTTTTTAAGTAAGAAATGCCATAGGTGTGAGTAAAAGAAAAAACATCAGTCAATCTCCAGACCGCACTGGGCGGCAGACTGGAAGCCCACTTGAAAATCCGGGCACAGGTGGGGTTCCAAGGGCCTGGGCCACGTGGTCTGGCTCATCCTATTCAGTTTTTCCCTGAGCACCACCTACGCCCCTAACACGTCGCTGACAATGCTCTGCCTTTTCTCCCCCAAACACAATGGAAAGTTAATTGAATGTTTTATGCCTTCGCAATATCAAAGAAATGAAAAGAACGTAGGTTTCAACCATATTTCAATAATAAGTGCATTAATTTTTACCTTTTAACTGACACTTGTACTAATTTACTTAAATGCTCTCTCTGGTTCTTTTTTGATCTGTCTGGCTTTGTTGGGCTGATGATGAAGGCTTACTTCAAATGCAAAAAGATGAGCTCTCTTTTCCTTAATAGCACAATTACAGATTGTGTGATGTCTCCATCATGAAAGAGAGCAGGGACAGACTTTTAAAGTCACACGAGTTTATTACAAAAGTGGCAGTAATAATTTTAATTACTTTCCTCTACAAAAGATATCGGAATTGCCCTAATTGTCTGGTGGCATTTGGAAATTATTGTGGGCAAAATGGGAGAAAAGCGTTTAAGTCGGGTTTTCCCCCATTAGTGAGACTTGGGTCATTGTTTTACTCAAGTACTGTGACACATTGTTCCTTGAGCCCAAGTGTCATAGACCCCAGGTATATGACGGTCCTGGAGAATGCAGAGTAAGTTTCTCTACACAATATCCCAAATGAACTAGAAATGATTAGCTCTAAGCACTCTTTGGGGCTTACTATTTAAAGCCCAGGAAAAACAAAGAATAAAACCCTTGAATTTTGTCAAACGCGTACCATGTTTAAATTCAGCAGTGACTACAGTTCAAAAGACCAGATGTTCTTGTGTATTTATATAATTATTTTGCACAATAGTTTACCAGTGGCAAAAAAAAAAAAAATTTTTTTTTCAAAGCATATTGTTGTATTTGGCATTTCTATGCTTGACAAAAAAAAAAAAAATCTAGAGACTACATTATATTCCATTAATTCTAATTTTATTAAAGCCCAAAAGAGAAAGAGAGAAATAAATGGAGAGAGGGACATATTAGCCTTACACTAAATTAAGTCCGAGAAGAAGAAGCAACATTGATCTGAGAATAAAAAGCCTCAACTCTAATGCATTTAGGTTCAGAAGCTGAAACAGCCTGACCCATTGTCAGTCTATTTTAAGATGAACATTTGTTAAATTCTAATGAAAAATGTTGCACTTAAACTCTGGCAAAGAGACAATTAGTACTTCCCCCAGCCCCTGCCAAGAAAAAAAAAAAAAAAAAAAAAAAAAGGGCCCCGGATTTAAAAGTAAAAGTTAAAGAAGAAGAAAAAAAAAAAAAAAAAACCCTATGAGAAATAAGCACTTTTAAAATAATCTTCTGGAGGATGTTATGTTGTGATAAAATTAGATGCTTCCAACAAAAATTACCTAAAACTAAACAGCTCCTGATTTATGCTTGAGTGTGGTTGCCCAGGGAGGAGGTGACCCAGGTTCCCGTAAGGAAGGGCTTTTCTGAGAGTAAATTTATTAATTAAAAGAAAAAAAAATAGGCTTTTTCAATAAAAGTGGCTCCCCTAAAGGAATGATTCTGGAATATAATAGAACCAGCGTTCTAGAGTATAACGCGGTTAAAATATGAGTTAGGTTGTTAAATTTATATCTGTCTCACTCTTTGTTCCCATGGATGATCGGCGTGAAAAAAAAAAAAAAAAAGTTCTGGGAGGAGACCTGATGTGAATAAATATCACATCATGACAGAAGAGTGAAAACCTTTTCTCGTTTAATATTACCCAGATTTAGTAGCTATTTTTTTTTTCATAGACCAAAAGTAAAAAAGAAAGAAAACTCTGCTTTCACTTAAAGTCAAGAGAACCAGGGGCTCAGAGCAGCTATTTGTTTGAGAGGCAGGGAAGGGATGTTTTGGGGCTCCTGGGTCCACATCGTTCCGTCGGAAGGACCCGCTGGACCGGGGTGAGAGTTTGGATGTTGGAGCAGGAGTTGCTTTTTTTTTTTTTTTTTAAATTTTTTTTTTTTTTAATTTTTTTTTTTTTAACATTTATTTATTTTTGAGACAGAGAGAGACAGAGCATGAACGGGGGAGGAGCAGAGAGAGAGGGAGACACAGAATCGGAAACAGGCTCCGGGCTCTGAGCCATCCATCAGCCCAGAGCCCGACGCGGGGCTCGAACTCACGGACCGCGAGATCGTGACCTGGCTGAAGTCGGACACTCAACCGACTGAGCCACCCAGGCGCCCCAGGAGTCGCCTTTTGAGGCAGTTCGCATTCTGGCCATTAGACTGGTAAACGGGCCGAAACCCCTTGGTCGGCTCCACCGACCCGAGTTCTGAGCAGCCTCTCTCCTCTTGCCACCTGGGCTCTGCGCGGCTGATTTTCCTTACCGTCGATATCACCCGGCCACCGCCGAGGTCATGGCGGGCTGCGGATGTGGGTGGGTTGGGGCCATGTCGCCCCCACCAGGACGGGCCCACTGCTGTCCTCCCTCACCGTCATATCCTCCGCGCTGGACACACAGGAGGGCTCAGTGAACCGCTGCCAGTGAAAGAAATGCCCACGCAGCAGAGAAGGAGATGACACAGGTTATATCATCCTGTCTGGGAAGAAAATCACTTCTCTAAAAACACGCTGCGCCAAACGAAAAGAAACGCACGCCCTGCGCCAGGTGAGGAAACGTTGCCTTCGAAAGCCGTCTCGGCGCTGGGTGCAAGCAAGAACCCTCCCCCCCCCCCCCCCCCCCCCCCGGCCTTCTTCCCTGGTCTCAGAGAGCCTTGGACGGATGCCTCGGAGGCCGTGTAAGCCTGCACGCGTGTTGGTGAACCTGGACCCTCGCTGGCCGCAGCGATACCTGCTCCGGAGAGACGTGCCTGTTCGCACGAGCTCACTGTTCTGTTCGCAGTTTGCTCTGGGTGGGAAAAGATGCTTCGGCAGGCGACTTAGTCCCTGCCAGGATTTCGAATGTGTGACACCGCAAGAAAGACACCGTCAGGAGCGGTTGCTAATTTATTTTAAGTGCCCCCTGAGTTTTTCATTTATCTGGAAAAATAAATAGATAAATCCGAGGCGCTTCCTGCCAACCCAGCCCCGCACCGGCTGCGCCAGTGGCTCTGGAGGTTTGCGGGTGACAGAGACCGCCGTCAGCAAGAGGCGTCGGAGTACTCCTCCGCCAGCAACGCGGGGCGAGCGTCGACTATTCCTGGTTGCATTAGAATAGGATGTATCACATTTGTGTAGGGCTGACCTTTCCTTTTCCTAAATTGGCTGCCGACCCACATGCTAATGTTCTCCCCCCCCCCCCCGGAGAGTCTGCAATTCCAAACAGTACCGCAGGCTTCTCCAAGCCCGGATTCAGTGGCAAGTTTGGAATGCGATCAGTCTAGTTTAGAAATTCATTATCCCAAGTGAGAAGCCCGGCGAATATTATGGTTTCATAAATATGCAGATTTTGTTTATTTAAACATTTTTTTCTTATTACACTTTGTGTTTTCCCTAAATTGGGTCATCATTTTCATATAATTGGAATCTGATGCGTGTGTCCTGTTTTCCTTAAAAGCCATCTGGTTCATTTTCAACGTTCGGAAACCAAATTATTTGCGGTAATATTGGGACTCGTCCGTGGTCTCTTTTGAACCGACCCGTTGGCCTTGAGGTGTTGGACCCCGGAAGCCCAAGGCCATTTTGAGAAGGCTAGCCTCTCACAAAAGACCTCAGAGATGGGACCCACGGCATGAAATTCCGTGGCCCACCCAAGCCAACTGTCAACTGGACAGTATAAGTCAGCAGAGTCCATTGGGCACCATCTTGAATGGAGGGTGAATGACTAACAATTATCAGTGTGGTTAAGAACGGAAAACGCAACTCCTACCTTCTGTTCTCACCAGATCACGAGCTCCCTGAGGGCAGAACCTTCTGCTGTGAACAGACCCCCCTGCTCCATCTTTCCAAGGACTGAGCACCTAGTTGGTGCTGATGATGTATTTGTTGATGCGGGTGGGTTCCAGAACCTTGAATTATAATAAAGTAGTGCGGTGTATTAGTTATCCGTTGCTGCATAACAAATTCCTCCAAAACTCAGTGACAGAAGCAACACACATTTATTATCCCAGAGTTTCTGTGGGACCAGGAATTCAGATGTGGCTTCGCCGGGTCCCCCATTCACAGTATCTGCAAAAGCAGTCAAGCCTCTGTGGCTCTGCGGTCATGCCCGGGGTCCCCGGGGCAGGATCTTCTTCTGAGCTCCTGAGTCCTCGAAGACCGCTAGGCTGAGGGTCATCGTCAGTTCCTTGCGAGGTGGGCCTTTCCATTGGGCAGCTCACAATATGGCAGCTGGCTTCATCTGAGCAAGTGAGTGGAGGCCAAGAGAAGGTGCCTGCAAGACAGAAGTCACCTGTAACCGAATCCCAGACGTACCATCCCGTCCCCTTTGCCGTCCTCTACTGGTAAGAAGAGACTCCAGCCCGCACGCAAGGGGAAGGCATCACACGAGAGCGTGAGTCACTGGGAGTCCTGCCGGAAGCTGCCAGTCGACCACATGTGTGTCTTTGGTCACGCCATAGGTCAGACTTAAGTAACGAACCCAACGAGATGACCTAGCCGCTATTCAAAATAAGAAATTAAAACGAAGTGACCTCCTGCTCAGTCTAAAACACAGTTGCACCCTCACCAACTGCTTGTTGCTATCATTCTGGTAGTCATTTATTTAGGGATATATTGAAGAATGAGTTCCACATTTCTGCTAACGTCCACCAGTAGAAAGTCTTGAAAAATTATAACGTGCGTGTCGCTTCTTTGACCAACAAATATGTATTAAACTCACCCTGAAGCAGAGCAGAATTCCAGGTGAGTTCCCCTGATTCTGGTCTAGGGCGATGCGGCTCTGCATGCCGACTAGTCACGTGTCTGTGGGCAAGCGGCTTCCTCTCTTCCTCCGTTTGCTTCATTTGTAAATGAAGATAAACACGCGCCTCCCTTATGGGCCAGTTGTCACAATGGTATGAGCTGAGACGGTGTTTTGCAAACAGTAGGCCACGACCCATTTGTGGATCTGTTATTGGTTTAGTGCGAGGCTCAGCAAACTCTTTCTTGTAAAGGGCCAGACAGTATTTTATTTGGGCTTTGCGGGTATAATGGTCTCTGTCGCAACTCTTCTGCAGTGCAAAAGCCGCCTAGGTAACATGTAGACAAAGGAGGGTGGCTGTGTTCCAAATTCTTATTAACAAAAACAGGTGACAGGCTGGATTTGGCCCAAGGGCCATAGTTCGCCAACCCTTTGCTCAGTGGATTACAACTAGCATTAAAAAAAAAAAAAAAAGAATTACGTGGGGGCACCGGGATGGCTCAGTCAGTTAAGCGGTCGACTTCGGCTCAGGTCGTGATCTCACGGTTCGCGAATTCAAGCCCTGCGTCGGGTTCTGTGCTGACAGCTCAGAGCCTGGAGCCTGCTTGGGATTCTGTGTCTCCATCTCTCTCCGTCCCTCTCCCGCTCCCACTCTGTCTTTCTCTCTCAAAAATAAATAAACCTTAAAAAAATTAAATTAAATGGAATAGAAACATCAAGGTGCGTTGCACACGGCCAAAGGGAGACCGTTTTTTCGGACTTTTGATTTCGGCAGTGGTATAGAGATAGCTATGGCTAGACCTGCCTACCCACACATATCATTTACTGGGTTGAAATGTGACATGTAGATATTTCTGTAGTTTGTGATTAAAAACAAAAGAAGAACAAGAAAGCCACTGAGTTCATGCATGTGGTGCCCTTCGTATGGCCCCTGGCCCATAGCACATGCACAAGAACTGTGAGCCACATAAAATTCGAAGCCAGATGCATGGGAGACACAGAGACATGGGCTCCAACCATGTCTTCAAGAGGACACCCTCGGAAAGAAGTCGATAATTGTGAGGACACGGGCCCTCCAAGAGGCTAATGGCGAGGCGGCTCAGGGGAAGAGGTGAGTGGGGCCACCTGCAACATGAAAAAGACACGAAGGCTGGTCCACGTCTAGCACAGTGCCAGCGAGTCCCCAGGAAGGAATGCGGTCTTCCTGACGGAGAAAGACACAAGCTCCAAACTAGGCTCGGCAGGCGGGGAGAATACGGATTTTCGGTCCCGCAAAGGCTGTCATCATTAGTTGGCCATCATCAGTTTAATTCTTTTCGACAGTTGGGCGCACTAAAGCAGTCCTGCACTCATCAGCAAATCCCCCCCTGGAGGGAGCAACGATTGCGTGGCAAGCCCTGTTTTCGGACTAACGATATGGTGGCAAGTGTCACAAAATCCCTGCCCGGAGGAGCTTCCATTCTAGCGGGAGACACAGAAAATAAATATACAAATGTACACATGATATCAAATATTGGTGTTGGCTGTCAAATAGGGTAAGGACGGAGAGGTGGGGGCCTGGGGCAGGGGAGGACATTGGAGAGAGATGTGACAAAGCAAGGCATGGAGCTGTGTTCCCAGGGGGAAGGGTTCTAGGCAGGGAACAGCCCGTGCAAAGACTCCGACCGGAAGCAGCAGGCCTCCTGCATCGAGTTCTGAACGAAAACGCAGAGAAGGGGAGAAGGGCCTTCAACTTCCACAAGCAGGCGGCCTCCCTCTCCCTCCATCCTTGCTGCTGAGGTGCCAGTCAAGGATTTGAGCTCTTTGTCCGGCGTGCTGGTGTGGCCATCTCAAGAAAGGGAAGAGGCGCACCTGGACGGCTCAGTCGTTTAAGCATCAGACTCTTGGTCACGATCTCACGGTTTGTGGGTTCAAGCCCCTTGTTGGGCTCTGCGCTGACAGTGTGGAGCCTGCTTGGGATTCTCTCTCTCTGCCCCTCCCTGCTCACTCTCTCTCTCTCTCTCAAAATAAATAAACTTTTTAAAAAACGAAGGAGGAGGAGGAGGGGGAGGAGGAGGGGAAGGAGGAGAAGGAGAAGGAATTCAACCAGAGCAAGACTCCTGCTTTTCATTTACATCCTCTGCTAGCAACCATCATTATAATGATTAAATCAGTAAACCGGGGAATTCTGGCCGTGGATTGGAGAGCAGTACATTCTTCCACGGAAGCCCAGTTGAGAATATCCGAAAGTAGCTCTCACTGCAGTCCTGTGAACAACGCAAAAACATGGGATTTTCTTTTTCTTTGTGCCTTTAGCAATGCTTTATGGAAGGTTTTTTTCTTTGTTTTTTTCTCAAAATGAAATAAGTGAGTGTGTCTTTTTTTTTAAGATTTTTTTTTTTTTGCTTATTTCTTTCTGAGAGAGAGAGACACACACACAGAGTGCGAGCAGGGGAGGGGTAGAGAGAGAGGGAGACACAGAATCCGAAGCAGGTTCCAGGCTCTGAGCTGCCTGCACAGAGCCCGACGCGGGGCTCGAACTCACAAACCGTGAGATCGTGACCTGAGCTGAAGTCGGACGCTTAACAGACTGAGTCCCCCAGGTGCCCCAAGTGTGTGTCTTTTTAAATTTTTTTTCAATGTTTTTTATTTATTTTTGGGACAGAGAGAGACAGAGCATGAACGGGGGAGGGGCAGAGAGAGAGGGAGACACAGAATCGGAAACAGGCTCCAGGCTCCGAGCCATCAGCCCAGAGCCCGACGCGGGGCTCGAACTCACGGACCGCGAGATCGTGACCTGGCTGAAGTCGGACACTTAACCGACTGCGCCACCCAGGCGCCCCAGTGTGTGTCTTTTTAATTAGCGCCTGTAACATACGTGTTGTTCGGTTTTTTTCTCTTCATTCATTTCATTAGTATTTGAATGTGGTTTTACTTGAATGGTGTGTTTTGGAGAATTTCAGGAAGAAATTGCTTCCATTTGGAATCTCTCCTTCCTGTTAGACTGCCTTACCCCAGCCCCCTGCTCACACACGTACGTATTCCCACAGATAAGCCTGGTCGTGAATTCTCTATTTGCACCCCTCTTGGTTACTGTAAGCGGCATGCAGGTGAGAGTCATGTAATTTTAATATCCAAGAGGAAGCAAAGCATCTGTCTGTCAATCAACCAACGGTGAGCCGGGTTCTACCCCGTTGTCATGTAAGCCTTCCCACTTTCAGGAAGTTCAAATCTAGCAAGGGAGACCAGATTCAGAGGACACATTGGACAGAATGCCCCCCGAGCTTCGGCAGTCGACACGTCCCTTGGGAGGTGTGTTAGCATGTGGGGCACCTGGACAACAGCACAGTATATTCCAGGGCGTCCAAGCTTTCAACTCTTGTTTATTGAGCATCTATTATACTAACAGGAAGGGCAAGGTCTCGGGCACTTCCTATCATTATCTCATTTAGCCCTGCCTTTGCCCTACAGCAAGCACTCTGATCCCATCCCACCGACGGGCAACAAGGATCTGAAGGTGGACTGTTTGACCACCCACCATCTCAGGCCTACTGAGCATGCATGCAGGAGCTGATTTTGAATTCCGGCTCCTAAACCTTTTCTCTCTATGGCCGTGGCAAGTTGCTTACCTTAATTTATTTATCTGCAAAATTAGTACAATAAAAGTTACCTTCCTGTGGTGGAGACTACTGGTTACCTACCTAGTATCTACCCTACTCTTCATGCGTATTAAATCAACCCTGGGGTTATCGAAGGCAGCAATGTACCTCGCTAGCCTCTCTTGCAGGCAGGGATGGCCAAAGCCTTTTAGGTGGACGTCATCAGATGGGCCTCCTAGGGACAACTTTTAAAGGGAGGCAACTAGTCTGTGAGGTTCACCCTCTCGCCTTTGTCCTCGTTTCCCTTTCCGCTGCCTGGAGTGTGGGCGCGATGGCTGGGGATACAGCAGCCATCTTGCGACCATGAGCCAACCTCGAAGAACTAAGGATGCCAGAGCAGGTGCTTGGAAAGATTCCGGTCACCGCTGCATTGAAACAGAAAAGATTCAGTGTAGAGCCACCGTAGGAGCTCTGCGGAACTCACGTAATATGTGAGAAAAATCACATCTAAAAGCTTTAAGACACTGTTATTTGGGGGCATGAACAGCTGAGCACAGTTCCTAGCTGGTAGCGTACCTTATAGATTTGTTGAGATAATTTAAAACAACGTGAGGGTTTTTTTGTACCCGGGCTATATCCTCCGTAAGTTTGAGACATAATTATTGTTGTCACTTGACGCTTACGTATGCATAAAGTCTGTATTTAGAGAGCCTCGGGAAACGTCACGAGAAAACCTCAAGTAATCATCTGCCCCACTTCCTTGCAGATGAAGCAGATAAGATACCGAGAAGTGGAGGGACTGGCCTCTGGACCCACAGCTGGAGAGCTTGCTGGTGGGGAGATGGGCTTCGTGACCAGCTTCTCTCTCATCCTCAAGGCAGTGACCTTCCCATCAGGCAGTTTCGCCTCTATTTTTCCCCGAGCCAGTAAAGAAAAAGAAGAAAGACGACCATTTGGGGCGCTTTTAGCTCAACAGCGGTAAAGGACTTGCTATGTTGCAGAGCCATGACCTTGACCGTGGCCGTCAACCGTATAGCCTTTTCCTCTTGCCGAGTTTTGAGGAACCACAGAGGGGACTACAGAAGAGCTCATGCAGCAGGGGACAGGGGACGCTGGCTGTTGCCCACTTATGGCTGTCGGTTGTAAGGGGGATCGGAGCTTGAACTTGGGTGAGGAACTAATGGCGGGCTTCCACGGCTTGGAACTGGCACCGTGGCCTGCCGTAAGGCATGAGGTCGAAGTCGGAAGGCACAAGGGTGATTCCACAGAGTCAGGAGGCTGGCGGAAGGACGGGGAGCGCACTGGAAACCCGTGGGCTCATCAGAAGGAGACAAGGAACTTGCCTGAAATGAAAAACCAAAAGCAAAAACCCACAACACCATTTATCAGTAATTCCAAGCTTACCATTCAACCCAAACTTTGAAACAGAGAAATGGTCGCGCGCAGCCCAGCCGTTGTTGCATGGCACATTACACTTACAACGTGTTTTATATGCTCTCACCGAGGCAGGCTAACACCATCACTTCCATCTTGCAAATGGCACAGTGACTGTCAGAGACCCTAAATGATTTGCTCTGGGTCTCGCAGCTAGTAAGGCAGCCAGTGGGGATGTCATCCCGGGTCTCCTAACTCATCGCTTTGCCTTGCCATTACAGACGATTTCCCCAGACGTTGGCCAACACAAATGAGAGCAGGTGTGCCCAAGACAGTGCTACAAGCTCTGGCACCGGATAAGGGGCAGAATGGCATGGAGGCGTAAAGTCACCAGGGGGGGAGCAATGGAAGGGAGGCAAGGTTTGAGTTCAAAGTTACAGGCTTATTGCTTGCGCTAAAATATCCTGTGGGCAATTCTAAGACAATGGAAGAGAGATCAACACGTTTCCACACCGGCAATAAAGCTATGGGGATAGGACCATCTTTCTGCCCAGCCAGAGCTGGCCCAACTCAGCCCACCCCTGCCTGCCTATCCCAGCACATAATGCTCCTATTCCCTGAAGTGTAACTGCACAATGATACACACGGCATTTCTTAATTGTGGGCTGTCTCTTCCTGTTGTGCAAACTGATGCTGAGTTGATTGATTGCCATTCCAGAAAGGAAGTGCCCAAACTTGAGTCCGCCATCTTGGAATTCCAACTCTGTGTCCCAACTTTGGGACCGTGAGCTTTTACAAGGTCCAGTCTGTAAAACGGAGATGTTGAAGGTTACCTGTGGATTGTTTTGTTCATGAAATTGGAAAATGGGCAGAAAGTTGCTGATGCCGCACCTGATAGGGAGCCAGCATTTGGAAGTTCCAGATTGTGGACACCTCTCACTGGATACTTATGAGGATAAGATATCCGTTCCAACCAAAGGGACTTGCTATTGAAGGAGACATTTAGAGATATTTTATGGCCAATTCTCAAGCTCTGACAAAGTTATTTGCAATTTAATTCATTCATTTATTCATTCTTCAAAATAAACGTGTTTTCCTTTAAAGATGTTAATCAGGTGTCTGAAAATGTTTGTAACGTTTGGTTTGGTAATTTTGCTCTTTGCACTCTAGCCCACTGGACATTTCTAAATATGGAAAATACCTGAAGTCAAGTCCACGGACATATTATTTATGGTGGTGGAAAACTGGAAACACTCGAAATGGCAAAAAGGTTAAGTATACCGTGAAAGGTTTGCCCAATGAAATAGTAGATTATCCGTTAAAAATTTCATGGAGATGGTGTTTATGGTGACATGGGCAAATACGGAATTTATACCCACGTGTGTACACACCCACACACGTAAAAATAATCACAAAATATAGAGAAAAATTGAAACACTTAAATCCCAAATTACTAGCAATTGCCTCAAATAATTGCAGTGCAGACATAAGATAAAATAGTATGCGTGGTGTACAAGAATATTTAATACTCCAGAAGACTGTGACATGTGACGGAGAAATCGTGGGTTACACAGCAGGACATACACTATGGCCCAAATATTTGTTTAAATGTCCTTATTTCTATAGAAACACAGGGCAAACTGATGTAGCCCTGAACACCTTAAGGAGTGACAAGTGAATGGCGGGATTAGAAATGACTTTTACTTCATTTGTGCTCTTCTGAGTTCACAAATACTCTCCGCCAACAACATACATTTCTCTAGAATCAGAAAAGGACCCGGCTCCCCCCCCACCCCGCCACCAGTAATAACGCACAGGTAGGTGTGGGGGCCATTCATCGGTACTTCCGGTTTTCCACTTCCACCACCTGATAGGCTGGCACTGCCAGGCCCCACCCCCGGAGAGAAGCCACGTGACTAGTTCTGGCCAGTGAGCAGCGAGCAGAAGTGAAGCGTGTCACTTCCGGGGGCGGGAGCGCTAGATTCTCAAGGCTAGAGCCCAGAGCTTCCGGTGCTAATTAAAAGGTGGGGTTTAGCAAGTGCTGGAGGAATGCTGGGGGCCCAGTGGCACCACCCCCCAGGACTTTTCTCTTTCATAAACTCAGGAAGGTGGGGAGCAGTTGACGGAGAAATAGTGCGCCACTTCCTTGACTCATGACGTTCCCGTTCTGAGCTGGGACAGACACGCTTCAGGGAAAAGCGAAATAGGACGCCCGGTCCTTTATATTTTTCCCATTTTAGTTACGAAGCCTTCACATCCGTTTTGTTAATAACACCCCCATTGCCTGATGACGGTATGACCCTAAAAAGTAGAGTGCACGACGGTGTCCCTTCCACAGGTGAGACGCCTGCGTCCGAACACGGTTGCCTGGGGGTGCTTAACCCACGGGCGTCAGAGTCAGGATTTGAACTCGGATCTGCCTGCCCCCAGGTCTGACCCTGTCCACCCACGAGGCCTTCTGTTTATCATAATGGCCTCTTACTGGGGTCTTCGTGTCATTGTTGGGTTCATCGGCTCGACAGAGGCTTTTATATTTTCTCCAGATGAAATCAATCTCCCCCCCAGTAGACTGATGTCATCACTCTAGAAACAGGGAACCCTTCTTTCCTGAAATTTAAAAAAAAAAAAAAAAAAAAAAAAGCATTTTCCCTTGATTATCATCCCTATCCCCCAAACACGGATTATAATATTTCTGTACATCCCCTCAGGTACCCATGTGTGTAAGTTAGGTGTTGAAGAGGAGAGAGACCAACGGAGAAAGCAACTGGGAGGGAAAGGGTTAAGCATTTTATTATTCTGGCTGCATTTGTAGTAAATTGTGTAATAGTTTTCATGTCTTAATTACTTAAATTTTATATTGAGCTATAGTGATATTATCTCTCTTTTTGTCTCCACACAATTGTATTTTATAATAGCTTTTATTAGAACCTACATGAATGGAATTTAAAATGAACACATCATTTCTGCTACTTGGGCCGTATAGAAAAGACAGCACTTCTCTGATATTTGGCATGAAAAGTACTTTCCTTTGTATTTTATGACACATAGCAAGTTATATTAGGTGGGGACATATTTTGAACAGAATGGTAACTAAGGGAGACTACGGAACTCTTTTTTTTTCTGCTTTTAGTAACTTCCTCTGTGGAGAGGGGTTTGGGGTACTCACTATGTCAAAAAAAAAAAAACCCACCCCCAGAAAAGAATCACCTAATTTTAGTAAAATGCAAATGATATAGATATAGATATATATTTTTTTTGAACTGAGGTTTTCTTTTAGAAAAATTGGACGTGGTCTACATATTAGAGGATTGTTGGAAAATTGGGTGTTAAATTGCAATATCGAATTTCATCTGTTAATGTAGCAGCTACATTTTTTTAATCCAATCGTTAATATTATGTGTAGCAAATTGTACAAAGTGTGTCCCACCCTGGCCCCTTTTAAAAGACTGTGATCTCTCCAACGTGGAGTTTTCAAAATGAACCAATAACTTGCATTCAAAGAAATGCAGCAAATGCCTCAGTACAGAGCTGAAAATGGTTTTTGTTTATATTTTCCGTTCCCCCCTCCCTTTTTTTTTTATATATAAAATCAGGGGTAAAGGGATCTGTAAATCGGAAAGTCTCTTGCATATAGCAGCTCAAATACAAAGAGGGAGAACCTCAACAAAGGATTCGGTGGGTCCTTGAGAGAGGATGGCAATAGAAATAAATGTGAAGAAATATTATAGATGCATATTTAATATTGTTGTGTTTATTGCTTCATTTATAAAAGTCAACCAGCTAGAAACTGTGAATGCATAAGCTTCTCGCAGGATAGAAGTTAGAAACGGTGTGGGGTGTACCTCCACTCTTACCGTTCCCAAGGCAATTAATTTAGAAAATCATTGCTTCGTTATAATGAATGCAGTTCTTTAGGCTGGAAGGAGAAAACATGTGAAAGGAATAGGCATTTGTTCTTGGCCACTGTCTGTTCCTGCCTTTCCAGTTACTATGTTCCCCAAAATAAATCTTCTTCCCCGGCCAGCGCGCCTTACCTCCTCTGTGAAGCCCCCTTGGGCTTCCTTGAAACATTTGCTTGCTCCCTATTTTGGCTCTCACTGTGCCTCGAGTCTCAAGACAGGCTATATAGTTCTAGGTCCCTTATAAACAGCCCTGCCCCTCCACTAAGTGGGAAGTCCTTTCTGCGGATGGACCTTGTCTGATCACGTTTCTATCTGCAACCCCTCATCCTGTGTCCTCTCTCACGTAGGATGCTTAGAAACGATGCCGGGAGCATGCAGCTGAATTCTGCCAATGCCACGTCCCCGGCTCGGGGCAGGGAGGGGTTTTGCCACCCCACCCAAAGATTAACACACTACCTCTGCCTTCAAGAGCACTGAAAGTCCTGATTAAAGAAGCCATAGAATAATTAGATGTAAGGTGATAACGTGCAAATTGGGGGTGACAGACTAGATTTTTTTATAATCATCAGAGGAGACGCTCAAGGGTTTGGACTCGGGGCTAGAGGGGGGCAGTATTCCAAGATGAGAATATCACTCCACAGGGCCTGGCCCGGCATATATTTCTGAAGGAGGTTGTGTGTTCTCATATGACACTCAGACAGTCACCATGTTTTATATAAAACCATATATCAAGTGGGAAGAAAGCAAGGAGGGAGGGAGGGAGGAAGGGAAGGAGGGAAGGAAGGAAGGAGGGAAGAGAGGAGGGAGGGAGGGAGGGAGGGAGGAAGGAAGGAAGGAAGAAAGGAAGAGGAAAAGAAGGGGGAAAAATACAAAAACATCAGACTCCCAGACTCTTGCCTTCTTTACAAGTCTCTTCCCATGATTTTCCAATTACCAACTCCAGTCCATTTCCAGATGCTGATTCTTTTTAATCTGCAATGCAGCGTCCCTCCCTTTACTGGAATAGACCCTCTCTCCAAATCATTGCCAGCCCATGCTTTCCTTAGTCTGTCCAGCTCAGACCCACACTTCCTTCCCTGCTCTCCATAAATCGCAGATTCCTCCTCCGAGGTCTGGTTCCTCTCCCTCACACCCCCACCCTGCCGCACCTCCCCCCCCCACACACACACATCAGTCCACTTTTATTTCTCTCTTCTTTTTATTAACATGTCCGCACTGTTCCTAAACATAAAGGGCTTCTTGAGGAACTAATTTCACCACATTTCTTTGGGTGTTATATGGATGTTCAGAATGGAGATCAAGAGGCACAAAAATAGATTTTGTTGATTTATGAGACCTGGCTGTTTTCAATTCCCCATCAGTATGGGCAGGCATGATGCAGTCAAGAGATAAAGCATCTGCTCCCCCCACGTTTCATTTGTGAACTTTAGCACCAGATGTAAATCATTCATAAAATCCCAAAGTGTTGGAAGGTATCCGTCCCTCATTTTCGCAGAGATACACTCCACATACTGTACCCGGAGCTCTCTCTCATTTGTTGCAAATGGTAGGAGCAGAATTTTAATGACTACCAGAAATAAATTTTCAGCAGCTGGAAAAAACAAACAAACAAACAAACAAAAACCAGGTAGTTCTGGAAAACCTAACACGTAGTCACTGCTCGTCAGAGTTCTGGAAACAAAAAGGGACTCCACGAGGTTATCGCAATGCAACGTCGCCACCTGCAAAAGACGTTAAGGGAGACGAGATATTTTGGCTGGTAGCTGCTCTTTTTGATTCCTTTTGGGGGTGTCAGGTCTGTGTTAATAAAGACTCTCTCAGCGGTGGCTGCAAAGGGCATTTGCTTCTGGTTGAGCAGTGACCCCATCTGTCGCCTTGGCCATACCTTCCACATTGCCATGACTCCATTCGGACGTCGAATGACATTTATTGAGGATCTGAATAAGATACAGTTCCTCCTTTCAAGATGTTGAGAGTCTTGCACTAGGGGAAGAGGGACCGAGGGGAAGATAGTATGTACATGATACTATGACACTATGGAGTGCCGTGGTGAACCTTCTTCCGCTTTGCGTGTCGCATCTTCCCGAAACAACAAATCCATTCGTTTGGAAGATCCAGATGGGCATGGGCAAGCCAATTAAGGAATTCTGCCATCTTTGAACCAAGGAAAGGGCAGGTGATCCAAACCAGCTCAGATAACCGGTGGAGTAGAGTGATAGCAAGAAAGAAAATGGTCAGCTGAGGCGTCCCAACGGTGCTGGTTCCTGCTCCTGGGCCATCGGGGTGCTTTCCGTTCCCCTCCTTTAAAACCCCAGCTGTTTAGTCTTTCTTCTCTGACTTTGGGTGACGCCATGCCCTTACAACCAACGTTGCCATGAACATCATCGAGAGTCCATTTCAGGGGTTTGCCATGAGGTTACTCTTCCGGATCTCTCTGGAAAACTCTGTGATTATTAAAGAACGTACAGAATTCAAAAAGAGCACAGGGTATCCGTGCGGTCTGGACGTGGCGGGAAGCTATCCGAGAAAGCTTCCTGGAGGAGGTGGTGTTTAAAAGATCATTAGAGGAAGAACAGGAGTAGAAACGATGGACTTTAAGCCTCTTTTGCAAAATACAGACCACGGTTGTGAGACTGAGGGCTCCAGCTGTAATGTCCAGAGGGATATACATCCGCTAGTCAATGTCTATGGAATATATTCTTTGTAGGAGGCGTCTAGAAAATACGTATTCTTTCCTTAAATCCTCCCAGCTCCACGGAGCATCGCACAACTGAAGACGCCCAAGTCCCAGCTCCTTGGACCGTGGTAGTTTGCTTCCCCTGCCCTCTCTGCAGCAGGAAACCTCTTTTTCATTCCTCCCAAAAAAGAAATTCTGTAATTCCCCCAAATTCTTCTACAGTAATTATGGGGGGGTGAAGGGAGGTTCCTGCGTGGCTCATCCGTGATTGTTCTGCCTCCTACAGAAAATGGAATAAATGGCAAGCCTCGGTGAAGAATTTGGGATTTCTACAATACCATTTCCTTCTTGCTTTTAGGTCAACTAGCAGGGGAGGACCCAAGGGGATCCTGCACGTAATAGCTGAACTGAAATTTTTTTTTTAATTTTTTTTTCAATGTTTATTTATTTTTGGGACAGAGAGAGACAGAGCATGAACAGGGGAGGGCAGAGAGAGAGGGAGACACAGAATCGGAAACAGGCTCCAGGCTCTGAGCCATCACCCCAGAGCCCGACTCGGGGCTCAAACTCGCGGACCGCGAGATCGTGACCTGGCTGAAGTCGGACGTTTAACCGACTGCGCCACCCAGGCGCCCCTAGCTGAACTGAAATTTTAATGAGAGTTACTTATTGTGCCTCTCCAAGAATTCATCAATCCATTCATTCGTGCATCCACTTGCTTGTGTATCAATCAACCCATTCATTCTTGGCTATGCTCTTTAAAGATTAGTGTCATATAAACATGATGGAAAGCATGCCGAAGTTTCTTTCTGAAATCCTGAAAAGGTGATAGGCTAAGGAGAAAATACACTGATTGGTCTGGCTGTCCTGAGGTCTGGATTCAGGTCCCGACACCTCTACTTACTGGCTATGAGACCTAGTCTCTACGCCCCTCCTTTCTTGAAACAGGAATCGTAATCTCTGCTCTTTCTGCACCAGAAGGCTTTCAGAAAGACTGCAGGAACTGGTCCTTGGCTTTGTAACACAGACTCCCAATTCCATGAAGCTATTGCCTGGGTTCTAGCCTGTGGCTCTTAAGGAGATGTGTGAGTTGATAAAAGTCATTTGCATTGTCTGCATCCCCTTTCCTTCCTCTGGGCTATGGGTTGGGGGGCGGGGGGTTGGAATACCGAATTACAAATATTCTTTCCAGCTCAACACACTTATAAACAGAACCCTGTGTATGGCTTTCCTAAAACTCTTGATGTCTTGCTTGCCTCTGTCTTGTTTCCTAAGACAGCCCGGACCATTCACGTCCATCCAGCCTTCGCATCTCGCTGGCTCTCGTGTTTTATTTTATTTCATTTTATTTTATTTTTCAATTTTTTTTAGTTATTTTTGGGAGACAGAGAGACAGAGTGGGGGAGGGGCAGAGAGCGAGAGAGGGAGACACAGAATCCGAAGCAGGCTCCAGGCTCCACGCTGTTCAGCACGGAGCCCGACGCGGGGCTCGAACCCACGAGGCGCAGGATCACGACCTGGGCCGAAGTCGGGCGCTCAACCGACTGAGCCACCCAGGCGCCCCTGGCTCTCATGTTTTAAATATTAGTAACAGCGAGGTGCGTGGGTGGCTCAGTCGGTTGAGCGTCCGACTCTTGATCTCAGCTCAGGTCCTAATCTCAGGGTCGTAAGTTCAAACCCCGCGTTGGGCACCACGCTGGGAGTGAAACCTACTTTAAAAAAAAAAATTAACAGTATTGGTGATAGCAGCTCACCCGTGGGGAGGGCTTACTCTGGTTCTGCCACTCTGCCCGGAGCTGTGCATGCCTTATCTCCCTGAACTCTCACGAGAACATTAGGACAAAGGTCCCACGACAACTCCTCTACAATTTAGGTCTCAGGGACGGGAAGCGACCTGGCGGGCTGGGGATAGAGCCCCGCAGAACGAAGCCGGGCCTAGAGTCTAATTCTTAACCATGCGGCCTGATGTTGCTCTTGAAAATACTTCCCCCAACTTTTTTCCCTCTTGGACTGTCTCCATCCTCTCCTTCCCTTTATGCACCCACTTTTGCGTGTGCGCACACACACATGTTCACACACACACACACACACACACACGTGTTCACAGGCACACGGGCAGATAAGACAATGCAAGAGGTCACCGCTTGATCTGTCTTGAAGCCTGATACAGTCACGTGTCCTCTCTCAGTTTTAACCCTCGAGGTCCAAGTCTTTAAAATAAGGCCACCGGATGTATCTCCCTGAGATCTGAACTCTGAGCTCATTTCTCAAGTGAAGACAATTTACGCCAAACATCTGTGTTATCACTTCCATCCCTACTGTTCTGGTTTCTTCCTTAAAATGTGTGATAGTTGATCTCTTTCTCTATAAAGTGTATATGCCACGCAATCTCACATCCTTCTGCCTTTCTTCTTTGCTTTTCCATCCGAGCAGGAGTCTTGAGTTTGTCTTCCGCGTCACTCATTCAAATTTCTTCACTGCCAATTTCCTGTTTTCTACCCTAAAATCAGCGTCGACGTCACTATCCTGCCCCGTTTCTAGCCCCTGACGTTGTTTGCTCGTTTGCTTTGGAAAGTGATTGGAAAACGAGAAAGAAAATTGTCCTGGATGCCCCCAGCCATCACAGATGGGCATCTGGTCTCTCTTTTGCGCAGATGCAGAAGGCCTGTCGAGGGTGCGTGTGCGTGTGCGCGTGCGTGCACGCACAGGTGTGCACACGCGTGTGTGGCCATTGGGGAGAGGTGGAGGAAGTGCCACTTCCCGCAGGAGAGGAAGCCACCAACTGGCACGTCGTGTCCGGGTAAGTGAGTGAGGTTTCCAGGTGGCTGTTTCCACCTCCGTCACCGCTCACGCCCCTCTGCGCCCACACCGTCTTCCTCCAGGATGATCGGCTCTGGATTGAGTCACTGCTCTGCAGGAAGTGTGAGGACGCTCAGCGGCGGGGACTTCACAGGAAGCTTGGCAGGCTGCCGCCCGAGCCACAGCACAGGGAGTTTAGATGTCAAGGTTTGGGAACTAAAAATACAAAGGGAATATGCGATGGGCAGATGCACGGGGGCCGACGCTCCCGGTGATTTTGTTCTGTAACCCCCTAGAGCTTTCCAGAAGAAAGACGGTGCCCCCCCCACCCCAATGCCAATCACCCATCAAGGCCCTGAGGCAGCATAGAATGTGCTTTTCCACGTTCGAGGCTCCCTTGTGCTTCCCTTGGAAGGCTGGAGAAACGCAGGCAAATTCTCCTTCGGAAGTTCCAGTGCACCCGATGAAGGAGCCCGAGGGTCCTCCTCGTTCCGGAGTCGTCCCCACATAGCTCAGAGCAAGGGGCTTTGCCACCTGTGCTGGGGATGACTCAGGGAGCGTTCTTCCTGTTTTAGCTGATGCTGTGCACCATCCGGTGTGACTTGTTTCTCCTTGTGATGAATCACACAGCCACACACAGGAAGCTGGCCCTACAGGAAAACGTGGCTCAAAAGGAGCTTGTCTGTGTGTCAGGGGCCTGGGGTGAAAGGCTGCTCCTCAGAACCATTTCCACTATTCCTTTTCCAAAACCCCTCGGCCATTGTCAAAGTTCCTCTGAGTTATTTGAAGAAATGCTCTTGGCTCATGCGGCCATGGCCCTCGATGCCAGGCCACTGCCTATAATTTGCAAAGACGTTGACCTCACAAGTAGACCTCAGCTTCTGTGTGGTCGGAAACCTGGAGTAGAGGGGCGCCTGGGTGGCTCAGTCGGTTAAGCGTCCGACTTCGGCTCAGGTCACGATCTCGTGGTTCATGAGTTCAAGCCCCGCGTCGGGCTCTGGGCTGACGGCTCGGAGCCTGGAGCCTGCTTCCGATTCTGTGTCTCCCTCTCTCTCTGCCCCTCCCCCCCATTCATGCTCTGTCTCTCTCTGTCTCAAAAATAAATAAACATTAAAAAAAATAAAAAAAAAAAGAAACCTGGAGAAGATAGTGCATCCAGGATGGTCAAGTTTGGAACTCAGGGACCAGCTAGGTCGACCTCTTCCTTTCCAGTCGATGAAACCCTGATATTCAAACCGCATGAAGTACCCCACCTCCAGGCCGCCTCCTTGACCCTTGTCAGTGCACCAGTCTTGTGTCATTGTGATCGACAAAATAATGGCCTCCCAAAGATGTCCACATCTCAATCCCCAACACCTGTGAACATGTCACCATACATGGCAAAGGGACTTTGCAGATGTGACAAGGTTGAGATCTTAACAGACCCTGGACTATGCAGGTGGGCCTGAGGGCCTACGACTGTCCTATAAGGGTGGGGCAGGAGGGTGGGAGACAGGATGTAACAATGGAGGGAGGAGTTGCATTGCTGATGACCCACGAGCCGAGGAACGCAGGTGCCTCCGGAAGAAGGAAAAGGCAAGGAAACAGATTGTCCCCGGGAGTCTCCAGGAAAGAACACAGCCCTGCCAACCCACTTTGGCCTTCTGACCTCCAGTGTAGCGAAATAATAAAGTCCTCTTGTTTGAGGCCACTCTTTTTGCTTTGTTACAGCAGCCACTGGGAGCTAATACTGTCCGTTTCTCTTTCCCGTCAGTTTCCGGCTTGGGACTGAGAGCAGGGTTGACAGCAAGAGCTGTGCCTCATCCATTCTGTGACCTAGCACGGCGCTTGACACATAGTAGGTGTTCGGTTCATGGGTCTGAGACCACAGGGAGCCCTCGGGGGGGGGGGGCGGGCGGGAGGGGCGGGGGGGCTGGTCCTGAAGCCGGGAAGGAGCAAAGACAGAGCGGAACCCTGCACCTGGTCTCCCCCAGCGTCCTTTCTCCTGCACGCTCCCGCTGATGACACGGGTCCTGCCTCTTCAGGACATACCCTGGCCTCTCCCCTGAGCTGCCCGGCCCCGTGACGGGCAAAGGAGCCAAGAACGGACATCACTCCCACCCCAGCCCTACCTGTTGGCCAGGACTGTGGCTGCAGTCCATCGAATGCTCTCTGTAGGCCAGGCACTGAGCTAAGCTCTTTGTTGGACTTAATTAAATCCTCACAGTGACCACGTGGGGCAGGTCTATTATGACCCTCATTTTTTTAATATGGGAACTAAGGCTCAGAGAAGTAAAAGAAACACAAGAAGATAAAAGACCGCGGTTCCGTCTGACTCCCACGGTAACGTTGCTGTTAACCTGTGTCCCGCTCGTCTTTGAAACTCTATTCCTCCCCCGACACGTGGAGACGAACGCCCACGTCGGAGGGTGCGGCCATCGCCCTCATTCGCTCAGCCGTTCAGTCCAGAACTTTTGCTGGGTGTCGACTCGGTCCCGGACCCCGAGCTAGGCGGCGGGGAATGCAGACAGAGGCTCTGCCCCGGGAAACCGGAGGAGGCACGTCACTCACAAATAAACCAGCGTGGAACGCAAAACATCAGGGGAAGGCTAGGGAGGATGTTTTCAATTAAATGAGACAACGTTAGAGAAATGAGGACAGTGCCCGGCACACAGGAGGTGCCCGAAAAACGTTGGCCGAGCGTCCGCCTGGCCCTTCGGGCACCAAACTGATTCCCTCGCTCGGGAACATCTACTGTCCCCGGGTGCTGGTGGGCTGCGGACAGAGCGGGAGAGGCACCCAAGGGAACCCTCGTCTGAGAACTGGAGGCTGTGGCATCATGGTTGGGCTCCTGAGGATCCCGCCCCGATGGCAGTTAACTCATGATCGGCACCCACAACGAAGGAGCCCCAGTAATACCCTTGCGACAGCCCCCAGGCCCTTTCCCCTGCCTCTGCCTCTCGTTCTCCACGCTGTCCCAGTGGGGATCTTTGACCCAAAACTGCAGACCAAGTTCGTTTCCTCCATCGCCCGAGGGGGAGCCACACAGTCACGAGTCTACACGGGCAGGCGCAGGGCAGCACGCCAGGCGTCAAGGGCTTTCAGGAGGTAAAAACGGTGAAAACGACCGTTTTCCCCCCGAGAAATCGGACGTTTCACTCACCGATTTTTAATGTTAGTAACGTGAAACATCATCAGCCATGACAATCTGCCCGATCCGAGGTGACGCTCCGTGGGGGCCAAACTGCACCCCCAGCTGGGCACGGAGGCATGAACACGTGGTAGGCCACAAAGATCACGGTCATGATGATGAGAGCGGTCTGAAGCGCGAGCCCCTGCCTGCAGCGTTGTGTTTTATAAGCAGTGTTTCCCTAATGGTCCCCATTTTCAAGATGGGGAGACAGAGGCTCAGAGGCGTGAGTTGGCTTTCTCAAGTCCTGGCAGCTGGTGCCCATGGCAGGTGTCTAACGGGGGGGGGGGTGCCATCCTACCTCTCGACAGCGGCTGCACACGGGCGAGCTGGGCTGCACGAAGAATGCCAAGAGAGCCAATAACCTTCAGGTGCACCCTCCCTCCGGCGCTGGGTGTTGGGACCGTGGCCAAAGACGGGAACCGTCCTGCAGGGGCTGAGGGTCCCGGTCCGGGTGCCTGTGTGAGGCACACAAGGGCTGATCATGCCCCTATTGACTTCCCTCAATGCCATGCCCATTCGCTTTATTCAGAGCCCTGTATGTGTTTGAAAATACTCCTCTTCATTATTCATATTGTGCCACAAGAATGATATATTTGAAGAAATCATCATGAATAAAGTGGCCAATTTAGCAGGGAGATTTACTAGGAAAATACTCAGTAAAAAATAGCCAGCCACCACATTTTCTGAAAGAGAGGGGGGAGAAATGCTGTTTGGGCCTTAATAGTTATGGAACAACGCTCATAGCTGCGGGATCCTATTCGGTAATGTTTCCTCCGACAACCCTCGGACAAAGAAAGAAAAATTTATTTTTAATAATGATAAAAGACGAAATAAAGTGGCTTCGGTTCTAATTAAACCTAGTTGCGGCGAGAGAAAGCATTCTCTTCTCCCCTATCGCTCTGAAATCGTTTCGGGGGAGGGCAAACACGTGTGTACATTAAAAATAGAATTGCTAATAATCCTGTAAGTAAGTGTTCTGGGTTTGGGAGGCCAGATGGCAGGGCGGTAGGAGCAGGAGTCAGGAGCCCTTCTCGGCTCACTTCTCACTAGTTCTGCAGTCCGGGCGGAAGCTAGCTACACGCCTGCACCCCTGTATCCTCGCCCCTGCAAAGGGGTTATTATTATACCCAGCAGAGGTGGCCAGCTGCCCTCTGTGACTCACGTACCCTTCCATCGTGCGCCGTTGTCACGGGAAGGGGCCGGCACTGTGTGGGTAAACCATCTCACTGGAAACAAATCGAAGCGTTTACCAAATGCTGTGGTGCAGATACCCCAGGCTGGCCAATTTCCAGCCCCCGACATGACGTCACTCCCCAAATGCGGAGTTGGGAAAGGCCGCACACAGTCCGTTTCGTGATGGCCCTGGAGGGCAGTGACCCCACACCACGTTCCCAGCCAGCCTCCCATCCCGTACTTAGCTGTAGTCCTGTGGCTGTTCTCACCAGTCTGTGTCGCTTCCCCTGCAAGCTGTTAAGAGGTGGGGCTGCCTCCTCCGTGTTCACACTTCTTTCCTCCCCCTGGACCATCAGGCGATGGCGGGCCCACAAGGCAGAAGAAGCCCGCGTCCCCAAAACACGGCACGGAGGAAGCTGTCCCTAGGCAGAAACACCCACCCTGAACTGCGACATGGCTTGAAAATATCCTTTTGTGCTCTTCTTCTTCCTATTATTGTAGCATCTAATATTATCCTAACTAATGAACTGGCTTATGGGGATGATAATAATAGTCCTGACCTCAGAGAAATCTGTGGAAAGCACTTAGCCGGGTGCCCGGCACATGGGGACACCAAATGTTGTCCCTAGTACCAGAAAGTCACGAGAGAGAGAATCATTAGAGTCATACGTTATCACGCAGAGAGAAGCTGTCTACTTTTCTCAGATAGAAATATGCTGTCGTTCGCAGCTATCTGCTAACTAATTAAGCCCGCTTATTGAACATCTACTACTTGCAAAGGTGAAGAAGTCACCTTTTCCTTCCACGAGGCATATACATTCCAGTGGGGAGAGAGTCCCGTCCATCCATGGCCATGTGAGATAGGAGGGGCGAGGGCTCCAACGAGACAGTGATTCAGAGTAACCACTCAATGGCGTCTAGGCACAGAGAAGTCACTGGCACCTACGTGAGCACCTACCTTAGGGCAGGTTTTGGGGTCATCTGCATTTTACAGATAAAGAAACAGAGTCTCGGTAATTATCAGAACCGGGGTTCCAACCCCAGTCTGAATCCAGAGCCGACGCTCTGAGACACTGCGCAGTACGACTCCCTGAACAGGGATCCAAGATAGCACGGGGGCTCCCGAGAGATGAGATGCTCTGGGGGTGGAGAGGTGGGCCAGGCCACGTGAACTCGAGGGCCGTGCCAACGGTCTGGGCCTCAGTAGTTTGGAAAGAAGGTGGGCTCCTGACTGTGGAGGGCCCCAGATGCCTGGTTACGGGGTTTGGACTTGACTCCAAAAATCAAGGAACTTGAAAATAAATTCAAGACAACCAGACAGGGCTTGGATGATTCGGCTTCCCTGCGAACGACTCCCGGGCTTTAACTCCAAGTCGGAGAGATTTCTCTGATTAGCTCGCATTCCCATACACTTAACAGTTTCTCTCCAGGACTCAGATTTATTTAAGTTCACCATTAAAATGCAAGCTGGAATCTGCTTTAACATCTCCATAGCAATGAATGTCCTTAAAACCAGTGCCAATTTTAATGATTAAATTATCTTTATTTTATTTTCGGGCCCATATCTGCACATTTCCCCACACTAGATTATACTTTGACTAATTCAATTGTACGTTGCCAACACCAGTGAGGTGAGACCCTCCCCAAAGAGATCAATTCCAGCTGTGAAATATACGTAGTTAGGACATTTCTAAACACCGTAATTTTAGGGGTGGTTATGGGGCTTCTTATCACAATAGTTTTGAATCACAATTTATAATCTGGAATTACACGGAAAAAAACTCTTCAGCCCAAGGAAGTTCCACGTTTACAATGTGATTGCAGGGAGTGGTAAACGATGTCACCTCGGAGAAGCGCTTTCTCCCCCGCAGTGTTTTTTGCAAAATACTTACAAGGAATTAATGCTGTTTGGATGGCGGCTGTGGACGGGGGCAACCTCAGAGGCCACATACACATCACGGAGTGAGCCCGATGTTATCATTAACATAATGTAGATTAAAAACTAACAGCCACAGATGGGCCTCTGCCAGGTACCCATTGGCAAAAGCTTTCCCGGCACCCGGAGCGTTTTGACCCTCTCTCAAGGTCAGAATCTGCCTCAGTGGAATCACATTGCTGGAAGCTCAGAAACACGTATCAAATATTGTAAAACCTTACCTTATTCACCTGCTGAACGCTTTCTGACCTGACCCTGACGACTCCCATTCACTCCTTTGGGTAGCCCTATAGACATCATCTCCCCCAGGAAGCCTTCCACGCACCTGATCCCTGGGACTCACCTGTCTGCTCTGGGTTCCTGGCATTCTTCGCAACCATAGCACTCTCACTGGGAACATTGTAGGGTGGGAATTTTTCACAGTGGGTTGTAGCTTATCCTCTGAGCCGTTCGTCTTTCTCTCCCTCCTCTGGACCAGGGTCTCACTGGGGGGTCCGACATCCAGCTCAGTAAGTGCGGACGGTGAAGCCCCTCCTTGGACCTCTGGCTCCTGAGCGGTCCAGTGAAACTCCAGGCAAGCCGGCCGGGGAGGGGAGGGTGTTGGAACCCACCAGGATCCCTGGCTACTCTAGGCCCCCACCAGTCTCTCTACAGGCTTCGAGGGAGTCAACTGCCCTGACGGGGCCCCAGCCGCACTGGGGTTTCTGATTTGCTAGTTCGAAGGGCCATTCTCTTGGAACAAGCTGATCAGTTGAATCCAGGCGGGAGCCTTAACACCACCACCCTCCCCCCGAGGGAGGAGGGAGGACACAGGAAGAATCTAACATAAATATAATGGACATCTTATCCTAAAGAATCAAGGGAAAGACTAGAGGTTAAAAACAGAGCCGGTCTTGACTCAGCTTCTTATTAGCCAGGTGCTGTCCTAGCCCGACTTTACTTACTTTTCCTATAAGGGAGAACTTTTCTTATCCCATTTCTCAGGTGAGGAAACGAAGTCACAGGACCAATAAGTACCTTTCCCAGAGTCAGGGCTCCTAAGTGGCCGTTCTGAGATTCAAGCCCAACAGGCCAGACTGTTAACTACTCCTTCGAGTGAAACTGTCATTCATCACAATGCAATGGGCTAATTGCCCCAATCAGGTATATAGGTAAACATTGATTCTGAAGGAGCTCTTTAAAAAAAAAAAAAAAAAAAAAAAAAGACCAAATTACTGTATGTGGGCGCGAGGAGATGAAGAAAAATTTCTCAGAAAGGGAAGTCATTTTGTTGGGGTTTTGAAGGATGAGTAGGAGTTGGCCGGGGCAAGCCATGGAGGAAAGGGCATTCCGTGTTTGAAGACTAGAGGGAAGTTTTACATGACTGATGTGTAGGGGGTGGAAGGGCAAAAGAGGAGACGCTAGAGAGTTCATCGGTGGTCAAACTGAGAAGAACCTTGTATCAGATGTTAAGAAACCCATTATTCCACCAAAGTTAACAAGAACTGATGATCGGTGTTTGGGTTTTTACCTTATTTCCCTTCCTTTCCTACCCATCTCTTATAAGCGTTAAAGAAAGAACTCTGGAAAGCTGTAGGGATGTGGCAGGTGCACTCGGATAACCCTGGCTGTGGACCTCGGGGCTGAGGAGGCAGAAGGCAGCGCAGTGCATCAAAGAGCCCACAGTGTAGACAGGGAGACCTGTAAGGACACAGCCCTCTCCCTGGACAGTGCAGGCAAGGATGGGGGAAAACCGTCTCAGATACAAAGATTTATAGTCTCCCCATTGTTGGCAATCAGGAAACCCCAGAAGCTCAGATAATCTGTAACCTAGATTATGAATCCTGAAATAGCACAGAGCATTATTCTTCCACAAAGTTATTTTTAAAATGTACTTATCGGATGTATTTATACCCTGCATCTTTCAATTAAAAAAAAAAAAAGGATTTGAGGCAGCTGAAACAGCCAACATGAAATAAGATTAATAAAATAGGAATAGAAAATTTTTTTAACGTGGCTTTAATAAGCAAGGGTCAGCACAGTTGCTGGGACTGATTTAGAACCAGGCTCTGAGTTTCCTAGTGGCCAAAGCAAAGAGGGAAACTGAACGGTATGTAACTTGGATTGTCCGAAAGCAGTGAATGATGCCAGCTCCCCGA
Organism: Prionailurus bengalensis; assembly: GCF_016509475.1. Lineage (NCBI taxonomy): Eukaryota > Metazoa > Chordata > Mammalia > Carnivora > Felidae > Prionailurus > Prionailurus bengalensis. Next base: position 140,363,228 of record NC_057355.1, on the reverse strand, counting down.
GGGAGACAGACTCTTTCCGGGTTCGAAACTCTGAATGAAATACCGCAAATTATTTCCCAGGAAATGCAGAAATAGCATCGCACGGCTCCTGGTAACCTTTGCGTGAAAGTTGGAGACGTGACCCTGGAAGCAATGTGCAGGAGAAAGGGGCTGTGGTCAGCACACGAGATTTCTCCGGATCCCAAATTTCACCCTGCATTGGTTCATCCCTCCGCTAACAGCTATTGATGGCTGTTAAATGCCCGGATTGTCTTGCAGAGGGAACAGACCACAGGGAAAAAGAAACTTCGGAGAGACATAAGGTGGCCCGACCGATGCTTGAGAAACGAATAGCGTTGCCGAGCAGAGGTGAGCAGCAAAGTGCGAAAGGGCTTTGCACACTCAGGGGTGGGGCCGGGGGCAGCGTGGGCCTGTCCCAATGCCCAGCTGTGACAGTGGACAGGGCGGTGCCCGCAGTGGACATGGTGGAAGACTGACCGCAGCCCCGGCTCTGATCCCAGCTCATCGTGAGACTTTGCATGAGCCTCCTTGCCAGCCCTGTGCCAGCTTTTCTTCGTCTACAGAAAGACGGGATTGACCCTAGAATATCTGTGTCTGTCTCTTCCTGCAAGAAAATTCGGATTCCATGTATGTGTCCTCGAGCCGCAGGGCAGGACTTCCTGAGCCAGTGATAAATCAATGAACTCTCAGTGTTTTGAAAGGACCCAAGGTGGGGCCCCTGGGTGGCTCAGGTGGTAATCTCACAGTTCATGAGTTCGAGCCCCGCGTCGGGCCCTGTACTGGCAGCTCAGAGCCTGGAGCCTGCCTCGGATTCTGTGTCTCCCTCTCTCTGCCTCTCAAAAATAAATAAACATTAAAAAAAAAATTTTATTTAATTTAAAAGGACCCACAGTGCTGAACTCAGCCCAGCCTTCCTCCTCAAGCTTCATAACCACCTTGGTGGATGTTTTCCTTCCTGTATCAGGTGTTTGTACCCAGCGGCCAAATCCTTGGAGATGAATCGTCCAGGAACCCAAATACACATGTTACATGCTCGCAGGGTGACTTCATATTGAATCTCACCCACATATAATTACATTGTTCATCACCGGGGTTGCCTTCCCGCCTCTATGATAGCCATCTATCTTCCTAACGAGATAATTTCATCAGTTACCAATTAGGAGCTTTCCGGCTGTCCATTTAGGGACCAAGTGACCTGTAGTGCAGTCAGAGGAACACAGCAGGGTTCCCTTGCTCCTGACCCAGTAAGGGCTCCACCAGCCCGTAGGAATTTCGCTTTGACTTTACAGCATCGTGAAGGCACCGGTGCATTTTCTGGGCAAGGTGGCCACAGTTTCGGCGACACGGAGCCCAAGGCACAGTGCCGTTACCATTGTCTGACTGTCGTTCAGCGGCTCGGGGCTGTCTTCAGATCTCCCTCTCGTGTGTTATAATAACTTGAGAAAAATGTAGGTGCAGTTCTGGCTGAGAACCTTCCTGGTTTGTACGTGGACGTCTCCTCTCTGTGTCCTCACGGGGCACAGAGAAGTTGTGGGATCTCTCGCGCTTCTCATAAGGACACTAATCCCCTCCCGGGCTCTACCCTCACTCATGGCTTCATCTTACCCTAACCCCCTCCCTAAAGACCCCGTCTCCTAATACTGTCGCATTGGGGGTTAGGACCTCCACATAGGACTTTTAGGAGGATATCGACAATCAGTCCACCATGTGGGGTCTGTGCCGGGTCAGGGGGCAGTGCCCTGGGCTGTTGGGAGAGGAAGGATGGAGTTGCCCAGAGTCGGCAGGGCCTCCTAGCACGTAACTGGGCACATGGGAGGTTCCCAGGTGGATTAAATATTGACTGGCTGCTTAACCAATTAACCTATGTATTCCTCTGGGTTGTTGGCTTAAATCAGTAGAAACTTAACTCGGGCTGATTTCTGCCCGAAAGGCAGAGGGAACTTACCGGAAGAATGTTGGGGGTGGGCAGATCTGATGGGAGGCTGAGGACTAGGCTTGGGCAGGACCCCAGGAGCACACACAGCATCAGCAGTCATGCCCAGACCCCCAGGAGCCACCAAGGGCGAAAGCTGCCTCTCGGGGCTGAGCCAAGGTCATGAGCCTGCCCTCTGTATGCACAACCCAGCCGGTGAGGGAAGGATCTAGGAGCCTTGCTTGGAGCTTGGGAGGGGAAGGGGCAGAGGGAAGTGGGCGCCCAGAACTGTTCAGCTGCTGAGTCCATTTCTGGAAATCCAGAATTTCCACCAAAAGGAGAGAAGTATAACTACAGAGGGCTGGGTGATGCTGGCAGCCAGAAAATTAGAACTATTCTTGTCCTCGGTCCCTCCAACACTCCTCTGGCTCTTCTGATTTCGTGCACTTGGCATCCACCCTGAATAAAGCAGCTCCCACAGGAAAAGGGTCACGGGCAGCGGTGAGAATGTCCAGGACCACCATGGTGAGTTAACCCTGCACCCTCCAGCCATTGAACCTGACTGGTCCAAACATCCTACGAGGCCACGGCCGCTGCGTGTTTCCAACTTGATTCTCTTCAGCCTGGAGTGTGGGGAAGAGTGTGGCTTGTCCTTGCCTCTGCGTATGAGCTTCTTGGATGTACTCGATAATTTTTAATGTGTGTATTTTTTTTGCGTAAAAGCCATTCTCCTGAATTTTTCGCATGCTATAATATCCTAGCTGCTATACCCAGTCATGGAAACCTGCCCGTAATTCTTCCATTCATCGATTCATCTGTTGGTTTGCTCATCCCCTCGGCCAATTCTTCCATTCATCGATTCATCTGTTGGTTTGCTCATCCCCTCGGCCAGTTGGTGGTCCGTCCGCGGGTAAACCCGTCCCGAGCACCTGCTCTGGGCCGGCCTCTGCCAGGTGCCAGGACATAGCGACGGGCAGGCCAGGTCTCGTGCCCTCAAGGAGCCGAAAGTCTAGTCAGAGAAGCAGACGTGCCAGCCGTGAAATTATACCACAAGGGTGACCGCCGCAGGGATGGCGTGTTTCCAGAGCTGCCTGAACGCACACGGAGGGCATGCGGGCCCTGGACAGAGGTGCGGGGGGGGGGGCGGGGGGTGCGGATCCGGGGCGGAAGAGCCTTGCGAGAAGAAAGGGCCTCCTGAAGGAGCCCCGAAGGACAAGTCAGAGCTCCCCAGGTGAGTCATTCCTAAGGACGGAAAGGTCACCTCCCGGCGAGGGTTTGTAAGCAGAAGGACGGCATCATCAGTGTGGCCCTTTCACAAAGACAATTCCGCTACAGGTTTAGAGGCCATCACATGGTGCTGCCAGTTTCTGGGCACGAATGGGGATTAGCGGGACTCAGTGAGACTCGCTAAAGGCACATTCAATGAAAGCTGGAGGGACCCCTGAGCTCCTACACGGGAGGGAGCCAGGTGGCTCTCTGGGTGGAAAGGAGACCCCATACTCTGGCTTTAAAGCTAAATCACCATGTGAAGCACGCTGGGGGACCGGGTGCTGGTAGGGTTTTTGGAGGGAGGGTGTGAAAGCCTCCAAGCCGTGCCTTCCAATTAAAATTAAAAACGAGGGGCGCCTGGGTGGCGCAGTCGGTTGAGCGTCCGACTTCAGCCAGGTCACGATCTCGCGGTCCGTGAGTTCGAGCCCCGCGTCGGGCTCTGGGCTGACCGCTGGGAGCCTGGAGCCTGTTTCAGATTCTGTGTCTCCCTCTCTCTCTCTGCCCCTCCCCCGTTCATGCTCTGTCTCTCTCTGTCCCAAAAATAAATAAACATTGAAAAAAAAAATTTTTTTTTAAATAAAAATAAAAAAATTAAATTAAATTAAAAACGAGGGCCGCGTGCGTGGCTCAGTTGGTTGAGCTTCTGACTCTTGGTCTCAGCTCAGGTCACGATCTCACGGTTCGCGGGTTCGAGCCCCGCATCCGTCTCTGCGCTGATCGGGCACAGCCTCCCTGGGATTCTCTTTCTTTTTGCCCCCACCCAACTCATGCTTTCTCTCTCTCTCTCTCTCTCAAAATAAATAAACTTAAAAATTTTTGTGATTACAAACTAAATCAATACGCCAGGCGACCTGGCCCCTGAGCACCCGCACAGAGCCCAGCTAGGACGGAAAACAGAGAAGGGGAGCGTGCCCTTCTGATAGGGCGACGGGCGAAATGCAGGAGGCCCGGTTCAATTCGAAGTGCAGACACGCAACGAAGAATTCTCTTTTTAGTGCTTGTCCCAAATATCCCATTGTCTGTGTGTATCTGACATTCCGATTTAACTGGCGGCCCATATTTTTGTGTGCCAAATCTGGCCACCCCCCCGTATGCCACCTTGTGACTAGAAGCCTTGGCTTTCTGTCCCTGGGGGCGTCTTTCCATTTCCAGCTCAACAAAAACTAACTTGGGACATTTTCTGGCTAAGGTGTCCCAAGGGAGCCATTGGCACGGTGACACTTCCATGGCACTTGGGTCCTTTTGGGGGCTTTATTGCCCCTTCACAGCACCGGCGAGCAGGGCAAGAGGGCCTCCTGGCTTTGGGAGACTGTTTCATTGGCATTTCCAAGGAAAACAAGATGGAGGACGAGGGGGAAGAATTGACAAGAGATCTACCATCAGGAGTGAGAGGTTTTCGACGGCATCGAGAATGACCCAGAAGCCAAGGCAGCAAGATGCCTGCACCATCCCCGACCTGGAGACAAGCCCGAGAGCTAACGTGAGGCCCACGAGATACGGCTGGCCCACCCCTGCCTCCAGGGCCTCCAGTTCATGCCCCACTGAGGCCGGACAGAACGGCCCTCCCCAGGCCCCCACTCTTGCTGTCCGCCGGGTTCGCTCCCTCCCTGAGTGCACAGGGACGGGGTAATTGTACCTCCCCGCGGAAGCACCAAACAGGGTTGAGCGAGCTCATGTGGGCAAGCTCTTCAGCCATGCAGGGGCGCCCAAATCATAGTAGGTGCTCAGTAAATCTTTGCCGCATCTGAACCTGAAATGAGGAAGCCCTAGGCTCCGTTGTCTGTGCCGTCCTGATCATGGGGATAAATAAATGGGCTTTTCCATAACAGCAGACGCCATTCACTACTAAATTCACTTTGAAGCACAGGGGGTAAAAAAAAAAAAAAAAAGGCCCTCTCCATCCTCTATCACCACTGAGGAAAGAGATAAGGCTTCTACTCAGAATGAATTCCGGCTTATATTTATGTAGAGGAGTAATCAGACCATCAAAGCAGAACCAGAAAGTGAAAGAGGGTTAAGACAAATGAATTTAAAAGCACACAATACCCCGTCCCTGGTTTGCTTTCCCAGGCAATGAAATATTTCAGAAGATTAAAAATGGTTATGTAACACCCAGAATCCACATTGTCAAAAAGATTTGTAACTCAATGTTTCCCTACCCAGGTACCAAATGAAAGAGTTTCATCTAGGTTTTGATCATGGCAATTTTTTTAAAGATATAAAATATATTGAAATATTTAAATTGCTTGTCAAATGTAAACTCGCCTGTGTCCTGACACTTTTAAAATATAACGTGGCTTCAAACATCGCTTCTCCTGATAGGATTTTTAAAGTTGTTTTATAATGCATTAATAGTGAAGATCAGGCTCTGAAAGACTACTGTATTTGTAAAATTCACTTTTTTTTTTTCCCCTCATCCCCTATAATTTCCAGAATGTAACTCTGCCCCCAGCTGGTTAAAACATCTCTGACATCAGAGAAAAATGGGAATCTTCTAAACATCTCCCTTCGTCAGGACGTGCCGGGGAGGGGAAGGGCGTTTGGTCTGCGGAGTTAATAGCTACGTTCCGGAAAGAGATCCCCCAACTCTGGCTTGTTTGTTTGAAGCGAGTATATGGTATTTTCTCTTTGCACGAACGAGGACCCCCAGAAAAGAAAGGAGAATGCCTTGCAGAAGGACGCAGGTTTGCAATTCCCACGCGCGAGCTCGCCATGAATGAGGTATCGATTGCCTGGCTATGATCGTTGTCACCGGAGATCAAGCAAGACGGGAAGTTAATAAAGATGGCCGTCAACGCCAAGGCCTGCGTCCGGAGACACGCCGAGAACTCGGATTTGTTGTCTTAATGTGCGCGTTTTTGCCTTTTCCATGAAGTTGGCTAAAATTTATTCTGCCTTGGCCGTGTCCTGTGCGAGCTGCGTGACGGGGCTCCCTTCGTGCAGCCCGGAGGTCCCTTCTCAGCCCGCAAGGCCAAGACCACGTGTGGCCTGGATGGCAGGCGGGGGGCTTGTGTTCATACAGGCTGTGCCTTTGACCCTCCGGTTCCTGGCGGAGGGAGGGGATTTTACAGCGTCTGTTCCAACAAGGGTCTGTGGACGAGCTCGGGATGTGACCTAAAGCCTAAGGCTCAACGTGAGAGACTGGAGACTCTGGAGACCCAAGAAAGGCTCAGAGGATTTTAGGCAGAATGGCTGCTTTGAAACCAGTGGCAGTGGGGCGCCTGGGGGGCGCCAGTCGGTTGAGCGTCTGACTTCAGCTCAGGTCATGATCTCAGGGTCCGTGAGTTCAAGCCCCGCGTCGGGCTCTGTGCTGACAGCTCAGAGCCCGGAGCCTGCTTCGGATTCTGTGTCTCCCTCTCTCTCTGCCCCTCCCCTGCTCATGCTCTGTCTCTCTCTGTCTCAAAAATAAATAAAACATTAAAAAAAATTTTTTTTGAACTGTAGTGGCAGAATCAATGGGACACTCTGGAGAATCACGGCATTCCTATCTTCCTGTCATCTGGTCGCAAGGTGACCAAACCGGGCACAGAAGACAAAGGGCAGGCTCCGGGATGACCTTGGAGGCCACTGGACGTCTTGGGTCTCCTTTCACAAAATCGTGGTCCAGATTAAAATGATAACACCGTGCCTAGCACGGAGTAGGCACTCAGTGAATATAAACGCTCATTCTCCGCCCAGAATTTCAGACGGGGGCTGGCAAATGTTTTTGTTCTGTTTTGTTTTGTTGCAAAAGGCCAGAGAGTAAATATGTGAGGCTTTGCAGGCCAAGAGGCAAAGTCAAAGACATCCTATGTAAGTACCTGTCTGATAAGAGAAGACAGCATTTTCCTCAAATGTTTATTGATGTCATAGAAAGTATAATAATTGAGACTATTTTACAGAAGAAGAATTGCTTTTTTTTTTTTTTTTTGGAGACAACGTATTTTTTAACTGACATTCAAAGTTAGTTTCTCTTATCCTCAAATCCATTGCAAATGTTCATCGTAAAGACCATTCTTAGCCTGCTAGCCACGGGCTGGATTTGGCCACAAGCTGTGGCTTGCCAAGCCTGGTTTACACCAGGCAGGCAGACCCCCACAGACACTTCTCTCTCTCTGCCCATGTTCTCTGATGTCCTGGGTTCCTGACAAAAGGTTTGCCCTCCACCAAAACCCTGCGGCTCTGTCACCTCCCCCGGGAAGCCTTCCCTGATCCCACCTTGCCCACGGTAGGTGATAGAACGAATGAATATGGCCCCTGCGCTCAACACAGCCTCCTGGGGGGGGTGGCCGGCAGGGAGGCGGTGAGCCCCTTGAGGGCAGGCCCAGGTTTTCTTGTTCAGCTTAGTCAGTAGGTGTATCCCCAGCCCCTGCAGAGTAAAGCGTGTGTCACTGGGGCGGGAAGCGAGGGAGGGACAGAGGAGCTAAGTCTGGACCACGCTGGGGCAAGGATCCCTCCTCTTCCCAGTCATGGGGATCGATAACAATACTAAGGGGTATGGGGTCACCTCGGGGGGAGCAGTTGTTCAAGCGTCCAACTCCTGATCGTGGCTCAGGTCGTGGTCTCGTGGTTTGTGGGTTCGAGCCCTGCGTCGGGCTCAGCACCACTGCTGTGGCACCTGCTTGGGATTCCCTCTCTCTCTCTCTCTCTCTCTCTCCCTCTCTCTCTGCCCCTCCCCTGCTCGTTAGCTCTCCCTCTCTCTCACTCTGTCTCTCTCAAAAATAAATGAATAAACTGAGAAAAAAATACTAAGGGCTATAGTGTTCTCTCCTAAGTAGGGTCCTGATCATTTCAGCTAGTCCTCACACATATGTGGGGTCCTGTTATCTCATATATGTCCTGTTATCTCTCCATTTTACAGACGAGAAAAGGTGAGGTCAGATGGTTTGTGCACGTTCCCATGGTTAGGGTCTGGTGGAGCCAGGGGTCAAGCCTCTGGCCGCCTCCTCCCCTACCCCATCCCCCCAACCCCCACTCCATCCCCCGCATGCCCCCCAACCCCCGCCAATCTCGCCCGTTCAGCCACCAGGGCTGTTCCTGATTCACTGGCAACTCCTCCCCTGGCGTCCTGCCCCGGCCCTACAGCCCGGTCAGCTTCCCAGAGAGGACCATTTCCCCACCACGTCCCTTTCCATCCTCCGTCACTGAGAGCTCGAAGCCAGAGGGCCTAGAAGCTCGTGTCAAGCGTCGAAGACTGTCGTGATGCTGCCCTTGCTGTGGCCCCTCCCGAAGAGGTGAAAGCAGGTGGAGGGAGCACTGAATGGCGGTCCCAGAGGCGGCCTGGGCAATGGGAGGGGGGCACTGAGGCCCAGAGAGGCGGGGCTTGCCCCAGTCCACAATGGTAGCAGCCAGCCTGGGAGAACAGCCGCCCAAGCAGACAAATGACTAAGGCTTGGTTGGGCACCGGGCACCTGGGGGAGACTTGCCCTGGGTCAGTTATGGCAGCCCCACCAGAGGCCGAAGCACTGGGCACGATCAGAATGCCCTCCAGGGGCGCCCGGGTGGCTCAGGTGGTCGAGCATCTGACTCTTGATTCCGGCTCAGGCCACGATCTCACGGTTTGCGGGTTCGAGCCCCGCGTCGGGCTCTGTGCTGACGGCTCGGAGCCTAGAGCCTCCTTCGGATTCTGTGTCTCCCTCTCTCTCTCTGCGCGCCCCCACCCCCACGTTCTCTCTCTGTCTCTCAATCTCTCAAAAATAAATAAACATTAAAAAAAATTACACACACACACACAAAGGATGTCTTCCGGAAGTGCGGCCAGTCAACTGCGGGTAAGTGGACACCCTTCACCAGCTGGCTCCCAGCCCCTGGGGGGAAGGTGGGGGTGGGACGCTGAGCCACCTCGGGGTGCAGGGTGGGCACCCCAGCCTCAGGAGCCGCACCCCCCCCTTGCTCTGTCGTTCAAAGCAATTTCCACTAAGCAGAGCCAGCAGGGGTCAGGAGCTACAGACCCCTGTCCTGCCTTTGCCTCTTCCTGGGGTTCGGGGCAGGCCCTGTGTCCTCCTCTGTGAAAGGGACCCGGGGCTCAGGCCCGGAGCCGCGTTTCTGCATCTCCAGCGCCCCCCCTCCCCTGAGTCGCCTGTAGGCCTGTGCCCTGCACGGCTCCAGACTTGGTCCCAGCCTCTCTCGTCCCCTCCTGGGCGTCCCCCACCCATCGCACGGGGTGTGCGGGGCTCCCTCACAGGCCCAGCTGGGGGCGCGATACAAGCGTGGACCAGACACCGCCCTTGCCCCCGACGAGCTGGCCGGCTGCAGAGGGGGTGCAGACACCCCCACATAGGTCTGCTTCCGGGGAGGGAGTGACCAGTGACACGCAGGGAAGCATATACTGCCAGGAGGGCTTGGGGGTGGGGAGGTCTCTTTAAGTTGGAAGAGAGTCGGAGGAGAGTGGGCAGGCTTCCTGGAGGGGGCGGTATGGAAACTAGACCTTGAAGGCTGGTAGAGTTGACCTGGAGATTTGGATGATGGGGGAAGATACTGGAAAGAACCCATTATACAGGGCTGCCTCCACCCCCCCCCCGCCCCCAGAGGGGCTTCAACATGTGGATATCTTGAGGTGGGGGGGGGGCTTCACGCCTGGGTCTCCTTTACTTCCCCCTTCATAAACTTTGTGCTTTATATGAGATCCATTTGACAGGGTTGGTAGATGAGGAAGGGGCCCCCTTGCAAGACTGTGGGCCAGAACAGATCGTGACACTCCCTCCATCGCGCCCGGGCTGTGGGGCTTTGGCCAAGTCACCTGCCCCTGGAGCCCCGTTTTCCTCATCAGGAAAATCAGTCACCATCATCTGTCCAAGTGACCCCATCACCGGGTCCTTGAGAGCTACCCACCTGTCCAAAAGAGCTTTGGGGAATATAAGTTATTAGACAAAACCTGAGACTTTGTTATTAGGGCAGAATTAATTATTATTAATTGTCTGCTCGCTCTGTGTGCAGCCCCATCGGACATTGGGGGGCAGGGGTGGGGGCAGAAGGAAGGATGAAAACACGGGGCGGCCCTGCCGTGTGCTCAGCTTGGTGACCCTCTGTCTCACTTGACCCTTCACCCTAGTCCTTGTTTTTCAGAGAGACTGAAGCTCAGAGAGGTGACGGGCCCTGGCCGAGGTGACACAGCCCGGAAGTAGCAGAGATGGGCTTTCATACTTGGTCTCTCTTGCCACTCCGTCACGTGTCCCTGGGGCGGAAGCTCCTAGAACGTGACTTTTCCGTGGTCCTTAAAGTGCTTGCAATGACATCGCGAAGTGAAGGTGTGCCTCATTCGTTCGTTCAATTATTGGTTCGTGCATTCACCCATCGACTCAATCAATAACCGAGCATCCCTCCACGAGGGCCCTCGGTGTGCACGACGACACCGGGAGGTACGTAACAGACGGATGATGCAGTCTTGGATGGGGGCCACGGCTGATGGTGAAAGCCACCAGAAACCTCGGAGTCTCGAGGCAGAAATAAAATTCTGGGCTGCTCCCCACCGCACTGCTCTCAAGCTACGCTGAATGGTCTTAGGGCCCGTCTCTTCCCCATCACACAGTCTCCGCCCCCACCTCCCCCTCGCCCCCCACCCCATCTCGTCCAGGGCCGGGACCTTCGAGGCCTCTGTGAGGATGACTCCCGCCTTCCTAGCTCCTGTGACTTCAGATCCTCAGATCCAGCTGCCTTATCAACATCACCCCTGGACACACGAGAGGAGGCTCACCCACAACACGAGGGAAACAGAAGTCGCGCTGCCTAAGCGCCGCCCCCCAAACCGATACAATGAGACAAAGTCACGTCCAGCCTTTCCATCTTCGCAGGTGGCCGCTCTGAAGGCAAAAGCCTCGGCGTCCCCCTCAAGCGCCTCCCCCACGCTCCATGTTCAAATGCTCAGCGAAACCGGCTCTGCTCTCCACGCAGATGCAGAATCTGACCCCCTGCAGCCACGCCCCGCCTCCTCGCCCCGCCCCCACCCTCGCCCAGCAGGTGAATCTCCTCCCGCAGGCAGGTGACGCCCCGCCTCTCCTACCTACCCTCCCACCTCAGAGCCAATGCCACACCATGACGGCAGCCTCCAGAGGGCCACCATCCTGTCCCTCAACCTCGCCAACATCGCCCCCATGCTCCGCCCTTGATCCTCTCTGCCCCAGCCGCTCTGGGCCTGTTCTTGAACCCACTGAGCCAACGTCTGCCTCGGTCTTTGCTCTCCGTGCTCCCTCCGCACCGCCGTTGGATGTCTACCCTCCGAATATCTGCACCGTGCTCACACCTCTGAGCAGCCTCCACCTGTCACCTTATCAGAGCAGCAGCAGGTGGGGATAAAATACCACCTCCCCAAACGCACGCCACGCTCATGGTTCTCTTTACCCTGCTTAATTCTCCCCCGCTGTTCTCAGCACCCTTGTCATGTTGTAAATACACCCGTGGGTTAGTTACCTGTCTTCTTCCGCTTGGACGGAATGTCCAGGAGGCAGGGAATGTCGCTGCTTGTTCACTGATCTTGACGCCGGGACTAGAACAGTGCCTGGCAGAGGGTGGGAGCTGCATGAGGATGTGTTGGAAAGGAAAGGAGGGAAGGAGGCAGGCAAGGAGGGAGGCAGGGGGGAGGAAGGGAGGGAGGAAGAAGGGAAGGGAGGGAAAACAAAGGAGATACCGCAATGGTCGGGGTCTCAGCAGGAAACAGAACCCACCACAGACGATCCAAATGAAAAAGCTCCTAACAGAGGTGAGGGTGTTAGGAGACCGAACCAGGAATGGAGTGGGCACTCAGACAGGAGCAGCAGCAGGAAAGTCTTAGAACCCTGGACTGGGGGGACAAGGCCAGAAGAATGGAGGTGACCTGTGCAGGAGGAGACACCAGCTGAGAGCCAGATTGTGCAGGAGAGCTCTTGCCAGAGGTGCAGAGATGGAAGGGGGTGGAGGAGGGAATATCTAACCTCACCCTCCCGCCCACCTGTCTTTTTCTGGTGCCTTCCACTGTCTGACTCCATTGGAATTCAGCTGTCAAGAGAGCCTAGGCGCGAGTGGAGGCAACAGGACGTGGTTTGCACAACGGAAGCAGCATGTGCAAAGGCCCTGTGGCAAGAATGAGTCTGGCGGAGTGGGAGAAAATAAAGACATCCGTGGAGGGGGCGTGCCAAGCCCAGGAGAGGCCAGAACTTGGGAAGAGCCTGGAGAAGGACGCCAGAGCCGGACCACGCCAGGTGGCTCTTATGGGTATGTGACCCCACCTCCAGCGTTATCTGGGATAGTCCTCAATGTCCCCTGGGGTGGGATTAGTAAGGAGCCCTCCCTCGCCCCGCTTCACTCTCCCAGAGGGCCCTGGTTTAGTCAATAACCACTCTGGTCAGCCTTCTACAGAGTGTGTTGAAGGTTCCATCTTTAAGAGCAAGGGGACCAGACCGGACCGGACCGGGAAGGGCCTATTCGCATTTGTAAAGAGCAGCTGAGTTGCAGTGAAGTCTCAGGGGCCATGGTGGGGGATGAATAGAGATGCCACTGAAGCCACCCAGGTCACCCGCCGAAGTAGGTGTGATCACTGTGCCAGCCTTTGCACCCCCAAGGGCTCCAGATGCAAACCCAGACGCCTCTCTTGTCATCTGGCCCACCCTGCCCTTCCAGGTTCAGCCCCTGCCAGCCCCGGCCGGGCATCGTGGACCGAACTCCTCCCCACAAATCCTCCCCTGCACCCAGCGCCTGTGTGTGCCATTCCAACCGGAGAAGGGACTGCCCTTCGCCTCCCTTGCAGGCTTTTCTGATGCGCCCGGTGTCCATTAAGGACCTGCCCACACCGTTCTGTCCTCAGCTGTCTCCATTTCTCCCTTGTTAGGCCTCAAACTGCAGGAGCGCTGAGGGCTTGTCTCCTTCTCCAGGACAGAGAGCATATGTAGCCTAGTGCCAGGGAGAAAAGATTGTAGGAAAGAAGGACAGAAGAGAAGGGGAGAGGGGATGGAGGGAGGGAGGAGGAGAAATGGGGAGGGAGGGGGTGAGGAAGGAGAGAGAGGAGAGAAGGGAGGAGGGAGGAGGAGAAGGTAGGGAGAGAGAGAAGGGAAGGGGAGGGAGGGGAAGGGAAGCAGGGAGAGAGAAAAGGGAAAGGGGACTGAAGGAGGAGGGGAAGGAGGGAGAGGGGAAGGACAGAGGAGAGAAGGGAGGAGGAAAGAGGGGGAGGGGAAGGGAGGGAGAGAGAAAAGGAAAGGGGAGGGACAGGGGAAGGGAGGGAGAAGGTGGGGAGGGGGAGAGAAGGAAGGAGAAAGCAAAGCGGGGGCGGGGGGAGGGGGGGAGGGCGGGACAGATGCTGCTAAGCTACTTGGGCTGCTTCTTTGCAACTTACCAGGAGTCTGGAAGCTAACTTCTAAGACCCGTAACTTTTCCTTCCATGGAGCTTCTCTGCAACACTTTCTCTTTGTTCTGAGTTTTCTATCCGGCAACCTTTCCACGTCCCACACTCTGAGTTCCACAGAAGCACACTCCGGTGCAAAAACTTCCCCTCGCAGTCTTGTTGTCTCAAGCATCCTAAGGTTGTATAATAACCAAATGTCTTTGTTCTCACGATGGGGGCATGCATCAGAAATCAAAGAAGCAGGAGGAAGAGGAACGTTCCAGGCTATTACTGTAACAATCCAATTACAATGCCTATCAAACTTAACTTCACAGGTTATAGCTCCTAATTGCCTGACAAAAATTGACACTTCAGTCGCAACGGCATAATATAATCAGAGTCCAAATTAAATTTGATCGTGGGCAGAAAACGATGCTATCGTTCGAAGGCATGGAAACAGGAGATCAGCTAGCATGATACCAGGGATCAGAAATGAAAATTATTCATTAATGGCCATGCGTTTCTGATAATGGAAATGACACAGTTCAGACGGCTTCGTAAAAACACTATTAATTAAAAAGATGATAGACCTAACAAGCCGTAGAAAGCAGAGGACTTTTTTTTGGGTGTGCTTGTTAAGGTGAAGGATGACAGTATGTAAGAAGAGAAGTTGAGGCACTTCGGAGAGACGTGTTTCGCTGGTGCAGGAGCCCGGTTTACTGGCCCTCGCTCTGCGAAGTGGCTTTCTCCAGGGGCCCATGTTCCGGGACCATAAAAAAGAGAATCTGCGGCCATAATATGGCTTTGCACTAAGTGCAAATAGTGCTGGCTATAAAACAGAAGGGCCCGATCCATAAAAGAAATGCACAGGGGAGTTTTGCATATAGTAAAAGAAAAATCCAGGAAGAGACTCTGTGTGTGTGTGTGTGTGTGTGTGGCCATGAGCACGATGTATCTTCCATCTTGCAAAAGTCTGTGTGATTTCTGGTTTGGGGGATTGAAATACACAGAAGGAAAACCCAACCTAAGAGCGTCTCGGGGTTTAGGGAAATTTGAAGTGCCTCCTTTTGGTTTGGAAAAAAAAAAAAAAGAATTACAGAGAAAGCATACTCTGCCAAAAAGAGTTCTGTTTCTGCCATCCAACAGGTCAACCAGAATTTACCGGTAGCTCTCCGAGCGTTAGGCGCCACGCTGGACGTGGGGGCAACAGCACTGAACAGGCGGACGCTGTGACAGTTCATCGAAAAAATTCCGTCGGGCCAAAATGAGGGGCACTGGCTGGGTTAGAGATGTGGTAAGTACCAGAAGGCTTGCGGGGGTACGTCAGCACGTGACAGCAGGACCCAACCATCGGGGAAGCCGGGGGTGCTTCTCAGAGGAAGCGGCATTCAAGGTGAGGCTTGAAATGGGAGATGGGTGAGGAAGAGGGGATGGGTTCCCGCAAAAGACTTGCGCTGCGTCCGTGGGTATCACAGAGTGACGGGCTCCCCAAACGCCAGCCTATAAACAGACACCTGGATGCATTAGCAGAGGGCACAGAACTGGAAAGAGGGAAGAGACAGTTCACCCCAGCTCGATGCCGTAAGGATCTGAGCTGGAGGGAAGCTCTCAGGCCTGAGGCTCTTA
This sequence comes from Prionailurus bengalensis, assembly GCF_016509475.1. Taxonomy (NCBI): domain Eukaryota; kingdom Metazoa; phylum Chordata; class Mammalia; order Carnivora; family Felidae; genus Prionailurus; species Prionailurus bengalensis. The sequence continues at coordinate 140,348,154 of NC_057355.1, read as the reverse complement.
CTGTCAAGGGACACGACGGAGGGTCACGTGGCCCCCAACCTGTCATTTTCAGGCGTAGCTCCGATCAATAAAACGCGGGTGGAATTGGCCTCAGCGGCTTCGGAACACAAGATCCAAGAGGCGTCCCACGGCCTCAGCGTGTCCTCTTTCCCTTTGCCACAAGGACTGGCAAAGCCCAGGTCGAGGGCTCCCTCAGCCTGGGTCCCAGAGTGTAGCACGAGTCAGACGTCAGCCTTGGTTCCCGTAAAACACTGGGGCTTCCGGGTCAGCCGCTGCGCAGCCCGGACGAGCCCCTCCTGACCGATGCAGCAGCCATCTGGGCACCATGGGGAAGGGACCAGGTGGGGATCCTGGCACCCCAGCAGCACAGCTAAAGGAGCGGGGAGTTTGGAGCCAGGGGGAGGAAGCACCCAAACGGATGATGCTTCAGGGAGAAATTCTGGGTCCACGTAACCAAGAGCCCCCCCCGCCAAGCCCACGGACAAGCGGTCTTCATCAAATGAGCTGTCTTTAGGGGTAGTGAGCGCCCCATCCCTAGAGGAGATCAAAAGCGGTGGGGGTGTGATTTTGACTCATCTTTAAGTACCAGGTGACGTGGAGGAAAATCCTCCTTTGGATGGCTTCTGAGGTCACTTGAAACCCTGAGAGTCGGTAATTGTCGGAGTCCGTGTAGGAAGCCAAGTGTCACCTGCCCCAGGACCTCCGGTGAACGAACCATGGAGCCCCAGGGACCAGGCTGTTCAATCCAATTAGATCCAGCCTGGGCCACCATGATTCAATGAACACTCTGCACGGAGCCAGACAAAATGACCTAAAATGCCTGGAAATAGGGTATATACGAGCTGTTTCAGCCCCAGCTTTCCTGCCTAATGCTCCCCCACTTCCTGTCTCCCTCTCTCCGGCCCGTGCTGCGCCCTCTCCTCCTGCTTTCAATTTTGCAAAGGGTGAGTAATCCAGCACAGGGCGACTGGACGAGGCTGTGTCCCCCGCTGGACAGAGAAAGGACATCTTACCACTCTGCAGAATTTTCCAGAATAAGGTGGTCTCCAGGGGACAGATGGACCGACTCAGGGTAGCCCTGCAGCTGGACTGTGACCCGGTTCCCCCGGAGCCTCACGCCGCGGGCGTCTGAGTGTCTGGGCACCTGTTAGCGGATTCCCGGTGAGTCGTTTGGAGACTGTGACCCACCCCGGGAGGGCGCTTGGCAAAGTGCCCAATGGTGAGACTCACGTCTCTGCACACGGGTGAGACGGTGAGGGGGTGGGGGGTGCCGGCAGGCCTCCAGGAGGAGGCTGAGTCTCCCCTTCATGGCCGTGTGCAAACTGTCTCCGAGCAGACTCCCGGGCTCTCAGGAGAAGCTTCGGCTGGCCCAACTCCGGCCCAGCCACCGCACAGCCTCGTAGCTGAAAGTCAGCCTTTCTACCCCTTAATCCCAAATGCCCAGCACAGAACGGATCTGGTTGGCCCAAGGGAGTGAGCTCGGCTGGTACAGAGAAGGCTGCCTGGACCCCTTCCTGTAGCAGGCTTCTGGGTGGGCACACTCTTCTAGAAGAAGGTGGGCATGGGGAGGCAATTGCTTACAGCCCCAGTGCACACCCAAGTCCTAGATCTGACGGCTCCAACTCTCTAGGCCACTTTTGACTCAGTTGACCCCCATTTGTTCATCTGTCCATTCAACGAGAATTTCCTGATCATCCACAATGAACAGGCCTCGTGCTAGCTGCCAGGGTGCTGGTGGTAAAGGCAGGCACAGCACCTGCCCATGCGGACCTTCTGTGCCTCATGGGGAGACAGAGCAGAACCCCACAGAGAAAGAACCATAACTGATGAGATAAGTTCTCTGGATGAAATAAGCAGGTGCCGTGCCCGAGAGTGAGCGTGTGGGGGTGGAGGGAGGAGGGAGGGGTCTCCTGGGCAATGTGCCTTCGGAGAGGTTACCCACGGGAGCCCTGAACTGCAACCCCGGACCTGAGGCAGCCCGGGCAGAGCCCGGGAAGACCATCCTGTGCCGTTCCCTTGCCCCTGAGCACCAGCTGGGCAGGAGTGGATGCATAAGGGAAAGAGGCCTTCCTGGGGCTGCCCACCTGACGAAGGTTCTCTCCAAGCCCTGGCTTCTCCATCACAAACATCCCCCCTTGATTCCTCCAAGGCATTTGTCACAAAGTGCCCTTGTTTCCCAGCTTGTTTATTTCCAACAAGAGGTCCATTTCAACCTCTTCAAATCTTCTTCCATGAAGCCAGAGATCTTTTCCATCCTTCCATTATGTCCCTCTGAAAAATGCCCAGAAGAGATAATTGAGATATGAAGGAGAGAAGCCTGAGCCTTTGACAAAGCATCTTGTCCGGGCGTCGGTGGGGGCACAGCAGGTGCTAGCCCAGGGTGAGGCGGGGACCTCTGGGTGCAGGGTCAGGGGGTGCCAGACCGCAGCACCCACAACATTCCACGGAACCCACAGCAGAAGGAACATGGCCGCCGTGAATCCCAGCAGCAGGGACCGTGGGGAGCAGCATCTCTCTATGGTGCCTGTGTTGTTCTTGTCTCCTGGAAAGATGCCCCCGAGATCGCACAGGCACACGTTCACAAAGAGAAACCTTGTCCCCCCTGACTGTCCCAGCAAGGGTGGCACCCGGAAATAAACACCTGGCAGCTTCTCCCATGAGTTTACTGACCCCACAGCGCTGGGCCCTCACTCTCCCCTCCCGTGCACTGGTATTCGGGGGAGGTCTTGCTTGGTTGCCACTGTACATACAGGCTCTGCTTTTTGGCCCCGGAAGCCAGGAGGGAGGCGACATCTGTGCTAAAATGGCAATGAGATCTTGGCAGGAGAAACCTCATTTTTGTGATTTAAAAAAAACCCAAAAAACAAAAAACAAGAAAAACATTACAAGGCTATAACACCCAAATCACATGCTGCATACAGTATACATCTAGAGGCTCACAACCAGAGTCACTGGAATAAAGGGCAAATGGGATAATCCTTAACCTCACGCTGTAACTAAAATAAATTCTAGAATGAATTAAAGAGTTAAATGGACAAATGGAGACTAACAACAACAACAACAACCAAAAAAAAAAAAAAACCCCACCTCGCTAAATATTTCTGTGACCGGGGGTGAGAAAAACCTTATTTACCATTATTGTCTATTAAACTAAGGAAGAAGCCATGAGGAAAACATAGTGAGATAGTCTGCACATAATGGAAAAAGAGCTTTTAGAAAGGAATATGAAGACGACGTTCCCCCCACCTCTCTGCCCATAGAAAAATGTGCAAGTGGCATGAACAGGCAATTTATGAAAGGAGAAATCTAAGTAACACTCTTTGGGGAGAAAAATCAACATATCGTGTAGCCAGAGAAGTAAGAACACAATGAGACACTGTGTTTCAGTTATTCAAATTGGCAACGATTTGTTTTTCCTGGCAACACTCAGGTTGGTGTGTAGGGGGGACGACGGACAGCCATACGCACCACTGAGCAGAGTGTAAATAGTCGCACCATTTGGGGAGGCCGATTTTTACTAGGACCTTAATTTTTACATTCGCACTTGTGGTAAACAGACCCATTACCTCCCGAAGGTGCTTACGCCCAAACTCCATATAGAACCTGGGCATATGTTATACGGCAAAGGGGCATTAAGGCAGCAGATGGAAGGAAGGTTGTGACCAACTGACTTTCAATTAGAGGTTGTCCTGGATTAGCCCAGCTGGTGAGTCCTACGTCATCACAGGGTCCTTAAGGGTGGAAGCAGGAGGCGGAGGGTCAGTCTCAGAGTAATGTGGTGTGAGAAGGGGCGGACCAGCCCTTGCCAGTGTTTAAGGTAGAGGAGGGACCACGAGCCAGGAATACAGGCAGCCTCTAGAAGCTGGAAAAGGAGCCTCTTAGCACCTCTGGAAGGAACATAGCCCTAACACACCTTGATTTTAGCCCAGTGAGACCCATTGTAGACATCCGAGCTCCCAAACGATAACAATAAATTTGTGTTATCCTAAGGCACTAAACTTATGCTAATTTGTTACAGCAGCCATAGAAAATGACTCCAATCATATTCTTCCTCCCCCGACAAGATTTATCTGCAAGTGAGATAATGATGTACAATGCCTAGTACATTATGCACACCTATAATGTGGAGTACTATACAGCCATGAAAATCATTTTGTGAGAGATAATTTATTTTCCTGGGAAAATATCTATGACATATTGGTTTAAAGGCTATAAAACAGCATCTACAACAGCATACAGTCTCTGAAAAATTACATGTGTCCTTAGCATATCTATTTATGGCAAAATATTAGTTGTGATCACTGGCTGATAGTAGGCCTGTAAATAGTTCTTTTTTTAAATTTTTTTCTTTTTAATGTTTATTTATTTTTGACAGAGAGAGAGAGATAGAGCATGAGCAGGGGAGGGGCAGAGAGAGAGGGAGACACAGAATCCGAAGCAGGCTCCAGGCTCCGAGCGGTCAGCACAGAGCCCGACGCAGGGTTCGAACTCACAGACCGCGAGATCATGACCCGAGCTGAAGTCGGACGCTCAACCGACTGAGCCCCCCGGGCGCCCCAATAGTTCTATTCTTCTTCTCGGGATTGTCTCTGCTCTCCAAATATCTAGCAGAAAGCCTGTATTGTCTAATGTAACTTTGAAAAAGTACTACAAAAGTGGACTAGGGCACATTCATATCATGAAATAATATACTGCCACCCACAAAAAAAGTCAAATTGTAGAATATTCCATGACGCTGGAAAATACTGGTGACGTATTACTAACTGAGAGCATTTCTATGGTGGTGGGTACATTATGGCTTATATCTGGGTTAAACGAAAAGTATACACATGCACAGGGAAATACAGAAACACCAAAACGTCAACAGTGTTGGGATGTGATGTCTGTATACATTTTCTGAAATTAGGAGCAAACGGGGCATTTTTGTTGTGGGTGATGTTTGGCAAAAGACCCAAGGCTGGGCTCCTGGACGAAGGTCATCATGGCTGCAAGGTCAGCAGCGATCTTACAGCAGCCCTGGCGGAAATATTCTGGCCTTGGGAACCAGGTGAGCTAGTCCGCAGGGACCGAGGTGACGGGGCAGAGGGCCCAAATTCCCACGGTGATAATGTCTGCCTCGCACATCAGACGCTTTCTCAGCCGGTGGCTCTCCAGTCAGTTCCTTCCTCCTCCAAGGTCCAGAGCCCCACGGCTGCGTGCTCATCCTGAAATCCAGGCTGGAGGGCTGCTGGAAGCCCGGCTCCAGGGCGGAGGGCTGGAAAATTCCCCCTCGGAATCCCCAGTGTCGATGCCTTCAGGTGTCTCTGGGTTGGTCGGATTCCCCAGAAAAGAGCCATTCAAACTCCTCCCCGCCCCACCCCGGAAGGAGGGTCAGAGTCCTGGGGCTGCTGAGGAGAAGGCAGAGGGGTCTGGTGCTTCCTACCCCAAATCTCATTTTCTCGTTTCACACTTTGATCTCCTTGGTCCCTGATCTCTGGACGCTCTGCTCCAGTCTTTCTCAGAGACGGCGCACAGAGCCTCTGTTGGCCTCAAAAACCATCCTTTCACCCTCCGACAGACTTTCCGTTCTCTGCCCCTTGTCCCCGTCCCATCCGGAGGTGGTGTCCTCCCTTCCTGAGGTCGCCGGGGCACTGCGGCACCCCCGGCTCGGAACATTACCCTCCCTCTGGTTCACAAGAGCATCCCCAGTCCCCATCTGCTCTCCAGCTCCACACGGGCGGCCGTGTCCTCTCCCCACCTTTGGTGTCCTTGTGGGTTTTGTCTCTTTGCGTCCCCTTGTCGCTTCTTGAGCTGACTTGAGGAGAGAGAGAGAAGTTAAAAGGGTGTCCTCAATTGCTATCTTTAAGCAGCCATCCACCTTCTGGGCTCCTGATGTGTATTAACCGCATTAAAATTGGCGACAATGACCCGGAGCGTGCAGGTGTTATTATCACACCCATTTATTGATGAGAAAAAGAAAGAATCATAGAGGCTTTGTGACATTTCCGGACCCCTCCCCCGGGAGCCTCTCTGAACGCGCAGGATGCCGTGGGAAAGGCTTGCCGGCCATCGGCATGAACAGGTGCGTAAGGGAGGCCGGGAGAGGAGCCGGCCCGGGGAGAGCCCACGCGGGGCTGTGTGAGCCGCGTGGCGGTGTGGGAAAGCCGGGAGAAGCCCAGAATGAGGGACACCTCGGGGGCACCCACCGCCCCTATTTCCAGGCACCAGGAGCAGGTGCCTCTTAAGAGGCACATTGGATGTTCTCCACGTCCTCCTCCTTCTGTACCAAAGCCACCACCGTCTCCCTTCTGGGACCAGGGCTTTGAGCTGGGGCCTTATTGGGTGCCAATGGGCTGTAATGCCCCAACCCCAGCCCAGGCAGGGCTCCAGCTCGCCTCTCCCGGCTGAGGGGACAGATGGGGAGCCAACCTGTGGCTCAACTGAGAGAAGGTCACGCATGAGAGACACGGCCCCGTTCTGAGCAACCGCACGGAAATCCCGAGGCTGCCCGGACCCACACTCATCTGGCTGTGCTTCGAGAGGTCAGGTAAAGGCCTCTTTTGTTCGTTGCCCAGGATGCGACCCGGTGGCAAGTCCAGAGAGCGGGGCCACCACGCCGAGATGGGCCTCTTGGGCTCATCCCCCGGCTCCGAGAGCGACCGCGGCCATCGGATGCCCAGGGGTTGACATGATAATCAAGCACCGTAGGGATTTGGCAGTCGGAGGGCAAACACGGAGAGATGCCAAGATCATTTGGCGTGAACTAACTTTCAGGCCGGCCTGGAGACCTGCCAAGTTGCCAGGGGCAACCAGAGCCTCAACCTCAGCGTTCGAATTTTTCCAGAAGCTGCAGTTTCCCACTCAAAAGTGAAAAATCCACGTGGAGACCTCAGGCCGGTCCTCTCTCCTACCCGGAGCCCCTTCCCTCATCACCTGGGCGGCGTCGGTCAAACTCTCTCCACAGGCCTTCTGGTGCCTTCCACTCAGTGCAGAGGTCACAGAGGCAGGGCGGGTCAGCCCTGCTGGTAGAATCTAGCCCGGAAACTGGGTTCAGAATGTTCTGTAGGCTGAGCGGAAGTAATAGGAAATGCCACTCATGGATGCCAATAGTAAAAGCGGGGCTTCTCCCGCCAGGCCTAGGGAATGTTCTGGAAAGTGCTGTGGGCAAACCTGTTACTGAGCTTACGGGCCATTGTCCTTCACAGCCCTCTCTTCCCAGCACACCCCAGGGACTCCGATTAGCAAGACCAAGGATCTAAATCCTCTGAAACTGTTGCTAAGGCCACAGGGTTTCAGGTCAGCCCTCCTGCCCACCAGCCATGCACATCTGCCTTTCGTACCTAACATGCTTAATAGGGAGCTTTGGATAGTCACCTGTGATGTGGCCTCAATTTGGGGAAAAGGCCGTGCCGAAGATGCCCGATTTGTTGAAATTTTTTTAATTTTTGTTAATGTTTATTTATTTTTGAGAGAGAGAGACAGAGAGCGACAGAGCGTGAGCAGAGGAGGGGCAGAGAGAGAGGGAGACACAGAATCCGAAGCAGGCTCCAGGCTCTGAGCCATCAGCACAGAGCCCGACGCGGGGCACGAACCCACGAACCGTGAGATCATGACCTGAGCCAAAGTCGGACGCTTAACTGACTGAGCCACCCAGGCGCCCCCCGATTTGTTTAAATTTTCCACTTTGCAATCTCCAGTCCCCCTCTGTGGTTGAAAATTTCTAACTCGATTAGAATTGGCTCCTTTGTGTTCCTAAAAAAGAGACTCTGCTTCAGGGACCACGTATGGAACTAAAGGGAAAGAATATTTTGAATTTCAGTGAACTCATCTCAACTTTCATAGGGCGTTTTATAAAAGCATTTCCTTAAAAGACAGGAAGGAGGGATATAATGATACAGCATCTTGGTGCATTCGAGAACACGCTGTGGCATCAGCAAAGGCCATACTTCCAATACTGTCATTCCCTGCTTTGAAAACTCCTCTTCATCCCTTGAAGCCCTAACCCCTGCTTCTGTGGAATAGTACCTGACGACACTGCCCCTTTTCATCTCTAGAAACAATTAAGTGCTTTTAATGCGATGCAGTCACATAGCTCTTGGTCTGTAACCTCCACCCTGTAACCCAGGTTTATAACCTTAGTCTGTATTTCATCTGCCACGTGTGAAAATCCGCATCTAAAAAAATCTATCTTCCACCATCACAAAGGCAGGGAGGGACTAAGCCCCTACAGTTCACTGTGGTTGTGACAAAGTATTGGGAACCCAAATGCCATCGCTGTGGTGCCTTCCTAGACCCCCCCTGGGCGGCAGGGAAATCTCCAGACCGGTGATCTAGACTCTCCCCGACCCCACCCTCTCTCCCACCACGGGTGATGTGCAAAGGCTCCCATTCCTTCCCTCCTCAAAATCAAAAGTCAAAAGGAAATGAAGTCAGAATTCTCTTTGTCCACTCAGAGATAAAGAACCACACGTGTGTTCTCCCCTCTCAGCAAATGGCCTTGAAGAACCATTCCCATCTTCCACAGACTGCTCTGGGACGTGTGCCTCAACTGTAGCCCTGTCCACTGATCCCGGACCCCAGCCAGAAAAACCCAACGCAGGGTCCTGGGAGAGGTGGGGACTGCAGGCTCCGGAGCCAGAACCCCAGGCTGGGGTTCAAATCCCAGCTCTACCGCTCCCGGGCCTAAACCACGGAACCTCTCGAAGCTTCCTTCCTTCGAGAAAGGGCACGGTAACAAGACCAAGCTTAGAGGACCATTGTAAGAAATAACTGACGTAAAGCATAGAGTGCTCAGAATACAGCGGCTCAAAGTGGGAGTTCGATGACGCTGTTTATTTTGATTTTAATTCTATATATTATGTCAAATACCCGTCTACCTCATTGCCCCTCTCCGCCTCCAGCTCTTGGAGCAAAGTGCGAAAGCCTTGCAGGATCCCGGGGAAGCTTGCCTTTCCCCGGGCCCTCCTAGGCTCTCTGCTGTGGCTTGACAGTCCCAGGGCCTGTGGGTGGGAACGCCGACCCCTGTTCGAGAAGAAAGGACCCCCCCCACACACACCACACACACCACAGCCACCCTCTGACACTTCCATCTTGACTCGCTCCCTTCCCTCTGGGTCTAGGGACAGTGTGGAAACAGCAGAGGTAAGACAGCAGCGTGCATCCGAGGGGCAAGTCATGTGTTTTGAAACACACCAGACCTCGGCCTGATAAAAAAAAAAGGGGTACGTGGCAACCATTTCACAATACGTGTCAATCTAGCCGTCACACTGGACTCCTTAGACTTACACAGTGACGCGTGTCAATTATTTTTCAATAAAACTGGACGGGGGTTGGAGAAGATGTGGCAACTTTCCCACCTTTACCTGTGTTCTGAAAGTTTCTAGAGCATTAGGTCTGCTACTTGGGGCTTGGATGACAAGTGACTGTGTAGGGTCTGCATGTGGGTGGCTCACTCAGTTGAGCGTCCGACTCTTGATTTCGGCTCAGGTCATGATCTCACGGTTCGTGGGTTCGAGCCCCATGTCAGGCTCTGTGCTGACAGTGCAGAGCCCGCTTGGGATTCTCTCTCGCCCTCTCCCTCTGCCCCTTCCTGCTTGGACTCTCTCCCCCCCCCTCAAAATAAATAAACTTTTTTTTCCTTTTTAAATTTTTTTAATGTATGTTTATTTTTGAGAGAGAGAGAGAGAGCCCAAGTAGGGGAGGGGTAGAGAGAGGGAGACACAGAATCCAAAGCAGGGTCCCGGCTCTGAGCTGTCAGCACAGAGCCCGACGCGGGGCTCGAACCCACACACTGTGAGATCATGACCTGAACTGAAGGCAGACACTTAACCGACTGAGCCACCCAGGCGCCCCAACTTTTTTCTTTTTTAAAAGTGACTGTATAACCATGTAAAACAAAACGGACTTTGGACCAAGAGAAAGGAGCACCCCCCCACCTTAGAAAGCCAAGCTTGGTGCACCCCCCCCCCCCACTGCTGCCATTCCGGGCGGCAGGTGTAGGCAGGTGGGATCTTCTCCGTCTCTCAGTGCCCAGGCCCAGGCCCAGCACACAGTGGGACCTTCCTTGTGAAATAACTAAATGTAACTAAAGAAGGTGCCTGAACAAGTTCAAGTGGGGCTATGCCTGACCTAAAGGCAAGGCTAAGAAGATACTGATCATAGGTCTTTGATAATTGACCACATCTAAATTTAAAGTTTAGTTACATAAAGGGATATGGACAATGAATCATCTTTAAATAAAAGAAGGCATACGGAATAAAATTCTCAATTGGGGCAATCATAATATTAATACTCACAGAAAAAATAATAGTAGATAACTCCTCTTGTGTGTTTCTTACGTGACAATATCCTGGATGCTTCATTAAATCCCCACAAAACCCTACAAAAGAGATGCTATTCCCAGACGACCAAGTGGAGGGTTATTGAAAGAGGCTAAAGTTGGGGCGCCTGGGGGGCTCCGTTGATTGAGTGTCCAACTTCGGCTCAGGTCGTGATCTCGCGGTTCGTGGGTTCGAGCCCCGTGTCGGGCTCCGTGCTGACAGCTTGGAGCCTGGAGCCTGGTTCGGATTCTGTGTCTCCCTCTCTCTCTCAGTGCCTCCCCTGCTCTCTCTCTCTCTCTCTCTCTCTCCCTCTATCTCTCTCTCTCTCAAAAATAAAGTAGACATCAAAAAAATTTAAAGAGCCTAAAGCAGCTTGTTCACAGGACCCGTGAGCAGCAGAGCCAGGATCTGAGTCAAGACCATCTGAGTCCAGAGCTGAGCTGAGCTAATCCACAGGTGGGTATAGAGTCCCTCCTGCGTTCTCAGCTGTCATGTGGAAGTCGTGTCTCTGCCACCTGAGACTTCGGAACCTGGTTCTGACACTAGAAAACCCCCATTCAATTCTTCAGCGGCCAAACAAGAGCTAAGTTTGAAATGCAAAAAACAAAAGGGAAAGTGGATGTGGTTTCTTTATCTGCTGTAGACGAGGCAAGGCGTTGCCCTCCAGGTCCGTGTGGCCCCGAGCCGGCCAAGGGCTATTGCCTTCTCCACAGGAACATGCAGTGTGGCCTTGGACACACACATCACCTCTCTGAACCTCAGTCTTCTTTTAATTTTTTTTTAATGTTTATTTATTTTTTTGAGAGAGAGAGCACGAGTGGGGGAGGGGCAGAGAGAGAGGGAGACACAGAATCCGAAGCAGGCTCCAGGCTCCGAGCTGTCAGCACAGAGCCCGACGCGGGGCTCGAACCCACGGACTGGGAGATCGTGACCTGAGCTGAAGTTGGCCGCTCAACCGACCGAGCCACCCAGGTGCCCCTGAACCTCAGTCTTCTTAACTACAATTCAACCTCTGAGCTGTCCTCAGGGGAGTACCGTTTGCCAGGCCCTTTGCTGGGACACAGACGGAGACTTCAACGAGTGGACCAGGTTCCCTGGCTCCTGCCCTCAAGACGTCCTCGATCCGTGAATGGAGAGGGTTAAGCCAGGGCAGAGTCCAGCACAGGGAAGGCCTTTAATTGTTGTGGCTGCTGTTTGTTGTGAATAAGGCGCCACGAATAAGAATCTCGGGTTTGCAAGGAAGGCCCCTGAGCGGGGCTGCGGGGCTGGTGGCCAGGAGCACGGATGTGGAAGCCTGTGGCAGGGACAGCCACAGGTGGAAGAGGTCGCGGGCTAAAAAAAAAAAAAAAAATCAGTTTGTAAATCCCAGTTGGTGATCTGAAGAGGGCCAGCCTCTGCCTCCAGCCCTCTTCTCCTCTGCAGCCCCTTGAACAAGGCCTACAGCGTGGAACGTTGGAGCTCCAGGCTAAGAAGGAAGTGGCGGACCAGCTAGACCGTGATGGGAGAGCCTAACCCATGTGTGCTGATCAGTGAAGCCAGGAGACCTGAGATCCTTAATCCCTGCTTCTCGTGCCACTTATGCCCTTTCTCGACCACATTCTTCTGGGTTCTGTTTCCTCGAGAAGGACCCCAAATCTCTCCCTGGCCCGCCCCACCCCACCCGACTGCCCAATGTAACAGTTTCACTCTGACACTGAGGACTAAGCTGTGTAACCTTGGGTTAGTCACTTAACCTCTCTGAGACTGTTTTTTTTTTTTTCCATCTATAAAATGGGTATAAATACTACCTACCTCAAAGGGGCTGTTTGGGAATTAAAGCAGAAATCAGCTCCTGCTCCATTATGAGAAAGTAAAGCTGTCGATATCATTGTGCTTCCGGCCACCGTGGCTCTTGAAGAACCTGAAACCCAAATACAAGCGGGCCAGAGGTCCAGGCTCTGCATAGAACAGCCTTTGAATAAACAACAGAGAGATAGCCAGAAAACAGAGAAATCAAACTTAACTCTTTCCCAAAATCTCTTAAAGAACATTGAAGGAAATTCAGTTCACGCTCTGGAGTCAATCACCTTAAAAGTACTGTTTCCTGGGGCGCCTGGGTGGCTCAGTCGGTTAAGCGTCCGACTTCGGCTCAGGTCGTGATCTCGCGGTTCGTGGGTTCGAGCCCCGCGTCGGGCTCCGTGCTGACAGCTTGGAGCCTGGAGCCTGGCTCGGATTCTGTGTCTCCCTCTCTCTCTCTGGCCCTCCCTGCTCACCCACTCTCTTTCTCTCTCTCTCCCGCAAAAATAAACATTAAAAATTTTTTTTAAAAAAAAAGTAGTGTTGGGGCGCCTGGGTGGCGCAGTCGGTTGAGCGTCCGACTTCAGCCAGGTCACGATCTCGTGGTCCGTGAGTTCGAGCCCCGCGTCGGGCTCTGGGCTGATGGCTCAGAGCCTGGAGCCTGTTTCCGATTCTGTGTCTCCCTCTCTCTCTGCCCCTCCCCCGTTCATGCTCTGTCTCTCTCTGTCCCAAAAATAAATAAACGTTGAAAAAAAAAAAAAAAAAAAAAAAAGCAGTGTTTCCTCCGCACCTGCTCTCAGCCTGCAGCCGATCTCACAGCAGCCCTCCAAGGCTTTCTCCCTCTCCCATTTCTACTCAAGACCCCACAGCGCCTGATCGTTCCTCTGCTTTCCCCAGACTTTCTGGCTCTACCTTTCTTCCTTCCAATATCCCCTCCACTCCTGAATCAATTCTGCCGATCTTTTTACTTGTTCCACTGCCCAACCTATAGGCAGCAGAAAACCAACCAGGAGGATGAGAGTCTTACAGAGCAGGTCGAAGCGTGCGAAAGGCCGCAGACACCCCTGCATGAATCAGGCTTACTCCCACTACGTCGTGGCAACTTGAATCCTTTTACAAAGATGCGTAAGACACGGGACACTCTTTGTCGCCAGCAAGGGCTCCAAGCTTCAAATGCTCAGCTGGTTTCCTCTTGGAGAATGTCCTAGACCATGTACATGCCTAAAGGAACTTTTGCAGCCGCTGAACATAAAAGGCTAGAAAGAGGCCAGAAAAGCCTGGGCCGGAGTTCCCTGGCAGACCTTCTAGAGCTTGCCACCTCCACTGGGAGAGAAGAAAGAGAAAGAACCAAACCAACTGCCCACTTGGCCCCCATGGCCTTGCCCTGTTTGACCTTCCAGTGAAGAGGCCATCTCCCCAACAAGACCAATTCTCCAGCCACACCGGAGGGAAGATCACGGGAGAAAAATGCACGTTGACCCAAAGGAGGGAACTACTTGTGTTCCTCGCTCCTCTCCCATCAAAAGTTCCATCGCTGCTCCAGTGGCCTTGTGGGGTGTTTTCAAGGTCTCCGTTTTGACCTTGACATCAGAGTGAAGGAATACACCTTGAACTCCCTCCAGAAGAAAGAAAGAACTAAGTCAGACCCAGCCTCCTGCAGACATTTGGTAGAGTCTTTGTACTTGGAACTTGGCACAGAGTCTACCGAAACCCTTGAATCTCAACTCAAGAATGCAAGAACGAGACCCCGGAATCTGAGCAGAAGGCCATCCCCAGTTACCCCAGGGGAGGCCCATCGCTCGGCCAGACCCTGCAAGAGCCCGCAGGTCCCGATACGCACAATGCCATTCCCTGTGGAAAAGTGACGGCTGGCTCAGTGTGTGTGGCTTAGAAAGCGGTGCGTTAATATGCAATCAAGGCGGCAGGGTTGGGGGGGTGGTCATCGTGCTGGCACGTGTCACAGGACTGCCACAGCCAGTAGCAACAGCAGGGAACGATCTTTTGTGAATGACGCGTCTAGATTTGGGCGCACTGCTCTGTGAAGGCGGGGGTCACAGCTTTGCACAGCCCACACATTTCCTGACTCACCGTCGGCTCTGGAGATGCAGTTTTAGGTCAACCAGGCTAATGCCCTTGGCTAAAGGCAAGTTTACGTTTGTGGCTTTGACGGAAACACCACCGGAAGCGTAAAAGAAAGCAAAAAAAATGACAGCAGTGAGGAACGGGGACACTGTGCTGGGTTCCAGGAACTGAATTAGACTGGCCGGTAAATTTATGCGTTTCCCAAAGAGCTGTGGACTCTTCAAGGGTGAGAACCACATCTCATTCAATTCTGTTTTCCGGATCCTGGTAGATCCTGACACGTGTTAGATACTCAAAGAATGAATGAAGGGCCAAACTTTGCTTGATTCCAATTATACAGGAACTAAAACTAGGTGGATAATATAGTTTTCAGTGGGGAAAAAATAAATGACGCAGCCTCAGTACGTTACACTACAGTAACGTGACGCAATATCATATGCTCTTTACAAATGATGATGGGGGGGTGGGGCTCCTGGGTGGCTCAGTCAGTTAAGCGTCCCACTTCCGCTCAGGTCATGATCCCGCGGTTCGTGGGTTCGAGCCCCACGTCGGGCTCTGTGCTGACAGCTCGGAGCCTGGAGACTGCTTCGGATTCTGTCTCCCTCTGTCTCTGCCCCTCTCCCACTCATGCTCTGTCGGTCTCTCTCTCACGCACAAAAGTAAATAAACATTAAAAAAAAAAAAAAAGAAATGAGATGGGATGCCTGGGTGGCTCAGTCGACTAAGCATCCAACTTAGATTACAGGTCATGATCTCACGGTTTGTGAGTTCAAGCCCCACGTCTGGCTCTGCACTGACAGTACAGAGCCTGCTTGGAAATCTCTCTCTCTCTCTCTCTCTCTTTCTCTCTCTCTCTCTGCCCCTCCCCTACTCTCTCTCTCTTAAAATAAATAAATGAACTCATTAAAATTTTTTAAAAAAGAAATAATAATGGATTCTTCAACAGACGAACGGATCTAGAAAACGTGGTCCGTCCGTATAATGGAATATTATTCAGCATGAGAAAGGAAGGAAACTCTGACACCTGCTATAACATGGATGAACCCTGAGGACCTTCTGCTGAGTGAAATCAGCCAGACACTAAAGGACGAGCACTGTATGATTCCACCTATATGGCGTGCCCAGCATCGTCACGCCCACAGACACACAAAGGAGAATGGCGGGTGCCATGGACTGTGGGAGTTGCGGGGAATGGGGAGTTACGGTTTAACGGACACAGAGTTTCCGTTCTGCAAGAGGCAAAGGATTCCAGAGCCGGAAGAGGCTGATGGTCGCACAACGATGCCAATGTGGATGCCACTGTCCCCTCAAAACATGGTGACGATGATAAATGTTCTGTTACGTGCGTTCTACCATCATTAAAAACAAACGCTGGAGATCTTGTAGAAAAGGAGAAATGCAGGACGCTAAGTGCAAATAACAGAAAGGCAAAAGGGCACAGGCAATGAAAACGCACATGCAGGTGGAAAGGCACAAGGCAACGTGAACGCCTCTGCGTGGTGGGTAGCGGGATTACCACCGTGTCATTACTTTTAAACGTGATTTGCTAGTTTCACATTTCCTTTGCCAAATTCCTAACAAACAACAACAATAAAAAAAAAATGAAGGTGCCAAAGAATATCCAGGAGCCGAAACTTCCAAGATACCACCAGATCAGAACGAGATTGACTGAAGAGCTGTAGTCAGGGGGCTCCAAGGTTTCTGACATAGGAGGATTCAGAGCTTAGTTAGTGTCACCTTAACAAATTCTTTTTGATGAGGATCATGTAGTCGGACTGTCCAACAATGGATTAGATTAGAAAGATTTCTATGGTGGTGCGCCTGGGTGGCTCAGTCGGGTTAAGCATCCGACTCTTGATTTTGGCTCAGGTCATGGTCTCATGGTTTCATGAGTTCGAACCCCACATCGGGCTCTGCACAGGCAGCACAGAGCCTGCCTGGGATTCTCTCTCTCCCTCTCTCTCTGCCCCTTCCCTACTTGCGCTTGTCTCTGTCTCTCTCAAAATAAGTAAAGTTTTAAAAACTTAAAAAAAAACCACAAATGATTTCTATAGCATAAAGTCGATGCTAAAACATGGAGGGAAATGGAGCATCTCTAGAGAGACACAAAGATTGGGATTGCTGTTAACACGCACCCTTGGCCACGGATGTCGGGATGGAGGTGCACGTGTGTTATTGAGGATGAACTGGGGACCATGAAGCCTGATTCCCAACAGACTATGAGCGAATCGCTTCTGTCCTTGAGACCTCTCTCTCTCTGTCTGCAAAATGAAAGTCTGCACCAAGGAGCCTCTAAGAAACCTTTGGGTTCCAAGTCTCCAAATGGATGGAGCTTATCAGCCCGTTAGAAGCCATGAAAAAGCGTAGGAATATTCCAACACCAAATGTCTAACAAAGCCTCCTGTTGCAAAAGGATTTCCATGAACGTTATTTTTAAATTAATCGGATGCATATTGCAGTGCTCACAATAAATATATGAATACAAACAAGAGAAATTCATGTAAATATATAATTATATTATGCACATTATATAAATGTCATATAAACTTGGAGCGGGTAGAAACAAACCGTGACTACAGATAATCATGAATAAATAACTTGTTATGCTTAGCTGTTTCTGCGGAGCACAAGGTTTGCATTATGGAAAACGACTTCTGTCACCCCCCCTCTCCTTTGTTGGTTTTTATGTAGGTCTCATCCGCCACCGAAACCCAACAGTGGCAAAGCAGCAGTCATTGAAATGGAATTATTTCAGAAGATGCAAAAGTGCCAGGTCTTCTGAATTCCAGTGAATGTGTCCAAGTAGCATGGCGCTGTACCAAGGGGTGAATGGGGTGGGCAGAGGGGTCTTAAAGGACCCTGAGGGAACAGTGGAGAGAGGTGGGAGGGCCAAACAAGATGGCGACCATTTGCCACATGGAATTGAGATGGGCTTCCCCAGGTGCCATCAAAGATGTCCTGGTGACCTGTGTGCCTCAAGGACAGCCTTGAGCTCCGTGAGGTTCTGTGATAAGCAGGAAGTTGGGGTGGTCAGAGGCTGCATGAGGATGCAGACACCTGTGCTAGCTGAAGAGCGGATTCAGAGAAAACTCTCCCACCTCTTTCGGGATTCAACAGATGCCAAGAAAACCCGGGGAACCAAGGAAGTGGACCTAGGCAGAGGCATCGCTAGGTTTTGCAGGACTGTTTCGGGAAAGAAGCGTAATATCAGCTGTTGTGAGTCAGGGGAATGGCTTTGCAAGCTGAGGTCACCCACAAATTCTCAGTCTGCACATTTGATGTTGGACCTTTGAGAATGTCCTGGAGCCCTTACGGTTTTTTCAGCATCGGGTATGACATTGTGGGGAAAGTGATGGCTCCATTCTTCAGAGATGCCCACAGGGGTTGGGAAAGGCCAACTGTCGGTCACAGAAGGGATGATGGTCCCTGACTGTGGCTCTGTGGCAGGCTTGTTGGTTAAAAACTGATCAACTTTGGTGGAAAGTTACCTGGGTTTTGGGATACTCCATGCCAAATAATTGATCTTATCACATTGGCATGACCGGTCCTCTAGGAAAGTAAAGGTAAATCGTTGGAGGAGATCGCTAGGACCAAGCGATCCTGGTTTGTATCCCCCTAAAATTTGTGTGTTGAAGCCCTAGCTCCTGATGTGATATTTGGAAATGGGACCTTTGGGAGGTAATTATGCTTAGACGAGTTACTGAGGGTGAGACCCTCGTGAGGGGATTAGTGTCCTTATGAGGAGAGGAAGAGTGCGTTCCACATATAAGGGCACAGTGAGAAGGCAGACATCTCCAAACCAGGAAGAGGGCCTCACCATGAACTGTACCTGCCATAGCCTTGATCTTGGACTTCCAGGCTCCAGAACTGTGAGATACAAATATTCTGTTTTTTAAGCCCTCAGGTCTGTGGTATTCTGTTATAGCAGCCCGAATGGACTAAGACGGATGCAATGATTTACCAGATTTACTTTTGATCAACTAAATAACAATGATAATTATTGCTTTGGGTTGAATTGTGTCCTTCACACAAAGTCATGTGGAAGTCCCAACACCCAGTATCTCCATGTGTGACCTTATGTGGAAATAGAGTCTTTGCAGATTATCAGGTAAACATGAGATCATTAGGATGGGCCCTAATTCAGTGTGACTGGTGTCCTTTTAAAGGGGAGGAAGTTAAGGGCATCTGGGTGGCTCAGTTGGTTAAGCATCCGACTCTTGATTCTGACTCAGGTCATGATCTCACGGTTCGTGAGATCAAGCCCCGCGTCAGGCTCTGTGCTAACGGTGCAGAGGGGGCCTGGGATTCTCTCTCTGTCTTGCTCTCTGTCCCTCCCGCCTCTCTTTCTCTCTACATCTCGCTTCCAAAATAAATAAGTAAACTTACAAAAATTATTTTTAAAAAGGCGGAGATTTGAACAAAGATACACATGCGCCGAGAGAACCCCATGTGGAAAGGAAGGCAGAGACCAAGATGTCAAAGCCACAGGCCAGCACACAGATGGCGGGCACCCCCACCAGAAGCCACTGCGGAGCCCTGGTCCAGATTCTCCCACACGACCCTTGGAAGGAACCAACGCTGCCCCCTTTGACCTCAGATTTCTAGTCTCTACAACTCTGACACCGTTAAGTTTCTATCGTTTAAGGCACCCAGCTTGTGGCACTTTGTCAAGACAGTCCTAGAAACCGAGTCATCGGTGCTGATGACGACGGCTACACCAATGCCAAGGCCAGTGCGGACTGTGATGGCTGCACTCACAGGACTTCAAAGCAGATGGGGACAAACCCAAGGCCTCCGGGAGAGAACATCTGTGTCACCTTGAACCAGTGGCCTGGCCTCTGTGGCTTCCGTTTTCTCACCTCTACCACTAGGACCACATAACAGCTTAGAGGGTGACCACTGGCCACACTAAATATGAAAAAAAAAAAAAAATCCATCCACAAGTGCCCAGGCCAGGGCTGGGCCCTTCGTCAATACTCTGCAACTAGTAGCTGTTACGTTTGTATTCTAGAGCTCCCACTTTACGAAACCCTTGTCCCATCCTCCCAACCATCTTGTCCCTGGCTAACAGCTATTACTATTTTCCCTCCCACTTCAAGACCTAGAACGGGCAGCTGATGCCCCATAAATTTGGGCACCCCAACCCAGCCCAGAGACCCCCAGTTTTTTCTCTAGGTGCTCGAGGCTTGGCATAGCCTGGGGAAAAAAAAAATGTGCGCTCCACTGAAACCATTTAATGTGTAGATTTTATACCCTAAACAAAGATAACACTAATGAATTCACAGTCAACCTTTTCAGCCCTGTGATGGCAAAAGATTTCCAGTCACTTTCGCGTGAGCTACATTTGCACCCAGGGTCACCCAAAGAAAAGGACAACACATTAATCTTTGTCCTCCTGGTGTGGAGCGACCTCTCAAATAATCCATCGCACGGCACGAAGTGCAACTCAAAACCTTAAAACACCATCTATCTGGTCCCCAATTAAAACGTAATCTTTTTAAGCTGCCAATACCCACTGACCAGAATCAATAGAGGGGACGATTATGAATGGCGTTTCTTAGTGATCTGGTCCGACAGGGGATGGATTACGGCTGTCATATCCAGAAGGAGGGGAAAGTGGACCCGCTTGGTAACTGCCAGACGGACGAAAAAATGGCAGATAACCTGAATCTTCCCCCTTGGTTTATCTGACGTAGGAATCATGGCTTATCATTGTGGCCATGAAGGTGATGCTTTTAAAATTCCTGTTAAGCCACGGTGTATTTTTCAGGAGATGAATTAAACATCCCTCCCGGCATTCCAGGGATATTTTGGAAGCGTGTTCTCTGAACCAGGTGCTGGGTGAACGTGTGTGCAACTGTGAGGTTGCTGCGTGGTGATGTTTCAGACACCATCAGTTTCCTCCCGTGCCACTTTTAACACACGAGAAAAGTAAGGCCTCGACGTGGTATGGAGCTGCACACAGGTGGCTGGAGTCTGCACGTGGGCTCAGGGCTCCTGCCACGAAGGCTGGGGTCCCCACTCCCTCACCAGCCTTCAGGCACAGAGGTTAACTCAACGGGCTCTGCACCCCACACCCGCTGGGGCGTCTTCACAGCACGGACCCGGATGACCCTTGAATCTAGTGACATCCACACCCCCACGTTAGCTCAGGACTTCATCTGCAACGTTTGCCATCCATGAGACAAGACTCGTGGCCACAGCGTAATTCATGAGAGTGAAGGTGGTTCCTGGTGGGGTCCGCTTCTGGAAGAGGGGCTCTGGGCCCGGTGATGAAGAATTAGGGAGCGAGAAAGGCCAAGAGACGCCAAGAAGCCCAGGGGATGACCTCAGGAGAGCGCCTTACAAGGAACAACGGTTGAGGAAAGAGTGAATGGAGACAGAGAAGGGACAGAGGGCAGGAGGGGCCAAAGTAGCCTCCTGGGCTGGGCACGGAGTGTCTGTGTGTTGACAAGTGTCTCAGGAAGTGTGGGGCTGGTGGACTTGGGGAGGAGAGGACAGAGATCTACTGAGGGGATGTAATTGGATTGTTTGCCATGTTTGCTAAGAGATGCCAGCTCAAGGTTAGAGTCATTTTCATTACTTCAGTTGTTTAGATTGCTAATGTCTTCGATTGGGGTTCTTTTCACATGGATTCAGAATCAAACAGGTTCTGCCTGGGGTGGGGAGTGGACCTTAGGCCTAAAGGCAGCCCTCAGGACAAACGTGGGCTGCCACATTGTTGGCGTGGGGGACCGCGCCCCAGGAGATGGGGAATGGTTTTCCTAAGGAGGTAGCACCAGAGGTCTAGGACAGTGACTCGCCCAGGTCACCAGACAGGGGTGGCCAGGCTAGAATCCAGCCCCAAGTCCACTCCCTCTGAGACCTCTGCTATTGGCCTTGGCTGAGCTGCCAATACCAAAGGGAATGAAGCCAATTTCCCAGTGGGCTAAAGAGACCCTTTCATAAAGAAGGCTGTATACCCTCCATGGCACCTTGTCAATAGATGAGCACTTTTTTGACAGGGGAGGTTTGGACAGTCAGGACAACTGAGCTTGGACTGGACTGGGTAGACGAGACAGAGTTGGGGAAGGACCATCCTGATGGTAGCAGGGTTCATAGAGAGTAGAAGTGGGAATAAAACTGAGAAGACAGGTCATGTTCAGGATGAACGATTCGCCTTGAATGTGAAGACAAGGGCTTGGGGAGGCAAATTTCCATGAGGACTCTACCTACAAAGGACAGGCTCAGTTCCCCATGCGTAAGGAAACA
The DNA here is from genome assembly GCF_016509475.1 of Prionailurus bengalensis. Classification (NCBI taxonomy): domain Eukaryota; kingdom Metazoa; phylum Chordata; class Mammalia; order Carnivora; family Felidae; genus Prionailurus; species Prionailurus bengalensis. The sequence goes on along the minus strand of NC_057355.1, from coordinate 140,326,747 downwards.
TTCAAAGTTCAATGTCGGACTCACCACATTCCACTGCGGTTCTGTTTCTTGTCCTGACTCTCTCGAAACAGAAACCATCCGATAAAAGTCTACTTCTGACCTACATGACGTCAGAAATCTTTGAAAGTCAGACTTGAGGGTTCAAGGTAGGTGACCTTCTGATACTTTCAAAGGTTGCCTCTCTGTCGAGAACTTCCTAATTCATTATGTGGGACATCGTTGAGATGTTCAAATAGATCTGAATCTGAAAGACGTGTAGTTGGAAGCTTGAGAAAGACTTGTTTTCCCTGGGCTTCTTCGAATATACATCCACCCAGGACCAAGGTCAATAAATGCTGTGACATTGTAACATCATATTTTAAAACAACTAAGTCGGATTTGAATATTTGGTATGGTTTCCACTGAATTTAAGTGTAGTTCAGGGGCAATCCAGGGCAGCAGAATGAAACTATCCTCATAATTGTGTAACGAGACAAGCAATCATGTTTAATCTTCACGAAAAAAAATAGCACTATGCTGTCCAGGACATAAGTGTTGACGGTTTAATTTTACAATGAGCCCAGACATCCTTCTGCGGACCGGGCTATAAGGCATTGCTCCCATCTATTGAAAACCAAGCACGGTTGGTCCCTCAAGTGCAAAGGGGCCAAGGTGAATGTCGGGTGGAAGGAGATACCCAAGCTCTCCCGCCCACACTCAGCCTTGCCCTCCAAGCAGTTGGTACTTGGTCGCCTGTGATGTGGGTACAACGAGCCCATTTTTCCAGGCGGTTTGAAGGCTGAGGGAATCCGTGAGGGTGCTTTGGGCTGCAAGGAACAAAAACAGGTCTGTATCTGGCTTAACCAGGAAGGAATGCTGTTGGTCACTGGCACACAGCTCTTTTTTCTCTTCTGTTCCATTGGCTCTGCCTTCTTCCACATGTGTCAGTATCCATCAAGGCATGATAGCTGCCAGCATCCCTGGGGGCAGCATGCTTTCTCGTTCACAGTCAGAAGGGAAAGAACTAGCTCTCTCTTACTCTCTCCTAAGACCAAGGAAGTTTATTTCCCCAAAGACCTTGGCATGCCCTTCAGGTTGCATTGGCCCAAAGTGACGTAAGCCTACCCATCACTGAACTGCCTGGGGCCGGTCAGCGGTCAGCTGGGATGGACAGGGTCTGGTGGCATCCATGGCATCCACCTTGGGCACTCACCTGGAAGGTGTCTGCGAAGGGCCTCAGTGTCGATGAGTCGCCAGAAATTAATGATAAAATATGTAACATATGCAGCAATTGCTATGCGTGCTGCCAGAATATCCGAAAGCATCCAACTATTTCATTAATAGGATTTTAAATACTGTTTTTCCTGCCTCACAAATGGACCCAGGTTAGATATACAAGAAAGTTTTAGACCTTAAAGAAAATGCCACACACACACACACGCACGCACGCACGCACACACACTTTAAAGCTCAGAAGGAGACCAACTGAAGACCAATTTGTATTACAGAATTTTTGAATGTAAGCAGAAACCACGGAGGCACCATTAGTTCTAAAAATCATGATTTAAATGATGACACCAAAGAACCTATAGCTGTTGAAATGCCAAAGCGTACAATATAAATAATCAAACACGATCGTGAAGAAATTAGTTTGCTCAACTGAATTTTCTCATTTTTAAGTGGGCAGATGTCTTTCGTAATAACATACTGATTAAAGGCAACATTTTTTAGGAGCTCACTAAGGGTGGACCTGGGCCAGGTACATCACTTCCATCATTTTATTTCATCCTCACATACCTGAGAAGGAGGTGCTATCCCATTTATGAATTAAAAACTACCCCCATTTATGAATGTGCTTAAAAATTAAAATTTAAGAAAGCTCCTTGAGTTTCCTAAGACGCCCAGGTAATGAGATGTCAAATGAAGGGTTGGAGGGTCCAACCAACATGCTGCCATGATGGAATTCTTCTAGGCCCATTTAACTAGACTTGGTCCATGGATTCATTCATTTTTTCACTGGCTTACACTAACTGCATGCCTTCTGTGTTCCAGCCAGGCACTATGTTAGGCTCGCCGGGAACCACTTTGCTGGAGGAAAGCACAGACACAGTAAAAGGTTTGTTCTGACATTTCATTTTTCCAAAGGGCCGCAACTCAATACATAGTCCATGGTCTCACCTATCAGAGAAAGTCACTGCTGAGGTTTTTGAGGATTCCCTTCTGTCTTTTAAGTGTCTCTATTGTTGGAACAACTCAATAAGGTTCTCGGGGGGGGGCGGGGGGAGGGTTTTAATTTTATAGAAGTATTTTTTTAAGAGTCTTTCTATTTTAAAAAATGCCAGTAGGCCACAAAATATGATTATATCATAATTCACCATATTTGGCTATTATTTGGAATTTATGTGGCTTTTACAATTTCATATTATAAATACTATTGCATTAAATATATTTATATAAACTTTTGAGTACAGTGCTTGAGGTAGAAAATATACCTAGGAATCTAATCACAAAAGATAGAAACGTCTCACAGACTTTTAAGGATTTGTGTGATGAGTTGTGTCAAAGACACAGATAAGCAGCCCAAACAGGTGAGCTCTCAGGACTTCAAGTCTTTGAAATCCGATGTAATGGGGTCTCGTAGGGGTGCTAGCCTAGGGTTCAGGTCTAGGCATAGTCTCTTTTGAGTCATGGCAGCTGCTAATATAATGACTAGCCCTTTCGTTTTAGAGGATCACTGACCGACGTCCACCTAAATGAAGTTACAGTGCCAGGTCAGCCAAGTTATTTGTCGGGAATGAGTTCAAAGACTTTAGAAGTAACCTTGGCCAGGGTGGAATGATAATGACCGACTCTATTCCCAGTCCAAAATTTACGGGAAGTTTCCGTCTCCCTTCCGGTGGCCGGGATATGGAAAGTGACAGATGGTTAAATTAACAACAACAACAAATAGACACTTTCACATCACTTCCACATGAGTTACATAAGGGCTTCGGAATAACAAAAATCATTCTTCAGGCCCCATCACCCACCTTGGACAGTTATTAGGACCCCAGGTCGTTCTGTGGCACCGTGGTCCTGCCCAAGTCTAGCACAGCCACAAAGCAGGTGCTCGAAGTGTGTGATGGGTTGATCAATTTGTAGCTGAGTCAGAACAGTTTATTAACTTCCAGTCTTCACTTGCAAAAATTCTCCTCTATTTTCATTTTAAAACAGAACGTCTTGACAGCTCCATATGAACCTCACATGTTTCAAGAAAGGCCCTATCTTCAGCTACTACACAGAGCGGGGATCAACCAGCACCACAGCCCAAGCGTCAGACCCAGCCCCGCAACCCCCCGGCCTGTCTCTGTAGGGCTGAGGGCTACGAATGACATTTACATTTTTAAGTGGTTGAAAAAAACACAAAAAAATATTTCATGACACGTGACAATTATATGAATTTACATTTCTGTGTCATAAAAAAAGATGGAATGGAACACAGCCCCGCCCCTTCATTTGTGTCTTGTCTGTGGCCACTTTCACACTACAACTGCAGAACTAAGTAGTTTGTGACAAAGACCTAGTTTATAATATATAATAACTGAGTAAGGCAAAGTAAAACATTAACAGAAAAAGTTTGTGTACTACCTCCCAATGGGTACATAGATAGTTGGTAGATAGATAGACAGATAGATAATAGATAGATAGATAGATAGATAATAGGTGATTGATAGAGATAATAGATGATGATGATGATAGATAGATAGATAGATAATGGATCGATAGATGATAGATAGATTGATAGAAATAGAGAAAGAGATGATGGATAGACAAAGTTTCATTAAAAATCTATCAGACATCCTTTTTTTTTTTTTTGATTATTTACTCTACCCTTGGCTTTTTAAAAAACACACATGCCCCAGAGGTTGCAAAAGGTACTGTCCGGAAGGAGGAGGCAGTTAAAAAACAAAAACAAAAACAAAAAACAAATGCAACAAAGTTCCAACTTTTTAAGAAAACACAGCAAAACAAAAACACAACAATAATTTTAAAAATTCCAGAAATCGCCAAAATGATCCCAGGCAGCCATTGGGCTAACGTCAGTCGGGAGGCAGGCTCCCCTCGCTGGACCAGAACTAATTCTCTAATGAGGGAGGTGAGACTGACCTTCAGGGGAGATTTAAATGGGCTCCAGACACCATCCAGCGGGGCCGTCAGCCTCTCAACACGAGCGCGGCCCCGCCCGCCTCCCCCGTGGTAAAGGTTGCCCCTCAAAGTCAGCAAGTAACTTACAGTAATGGATTTCAAAGTCAAGAATCTAATGCAAATCTAAGCATTTGCTATACACTCTCGGAAGTCTCGACAGATTAAGTTTGAAAGTATTTTCATAGATCATATCTACATAATCTAATAGAGGTGATTTCAGGAATACAGAGGATGCTTCCTGCAATGTACTCGCCAGAGCGCTTCTCCACCAATAACATCAATAAGGCGTGCGTTTCCGTCTGAGGGGTTTTTTTTCCCTTTCATCCAATTTATAGAACCACGCTGAGGGGTTTTAAATAACCTGTTTCTGCAGAGAGGTCTTTGTCTTGGCAAAAGTACGGGGGAGAAAGCGGGCGATTCCAAGGAGAGAGGACCCTCGCCTCTGCTAAGTTTATGTAACGTAATTGACTTTGTTAAAGGACGCTTGGAAATCGTGTGGTTTACGTCTCGGGGGGAAAGCTTAATACGCCCCCCACGTGATGTCCCGCCTGTTTAAATATTTTATTTTAAAAGGTGCAGCCAGCTTGTGACTCCGTCAGCACCCACCCTTCCCGGGCTGCGATGGGTTCTCCAGCCCACTCCGTGTACCCGTGACTGCAAGCGAAGGAACCCCCTGGCCTCTTCCTTTGACAAGGGGGCCGGTGCTGTCACATTACCTATCTCTGTCAAGTTACACGCCGGGGCGGATTTCCCTAGCTAATGTCTTTGGTGGGGGGGGGGGGGGGGGCGGTGAGGGAAGATCAGACTCTTAAAACTTCAATTTTCCTAATGTAAGTCACTTTTTCTGATGCAAAGCGGGTCAGTGCGTGCAGGGTCCTGGGGAGGGGAGAATGACAGCATCGCACAGCCTCGAGTGCAGGCTGTGAAGACATCACAGCTCCCTCCGTTCCGCTGCTTCTATGTTGCTGGACCTCTCTGAGCCTCCCTCTCCTCTGCTATAGCAGAGTTTATTATCATAAACTTAGGCCGATATTATTATTATATATTATTATAATAAACCTAGGCCGATACACCAGATCAGGAGCACCGGGCTCTCCTAGGACTCACGTCACAAAGACAGCCAGCTGGTGTTCTCAAGGGGCTCCGAGGTGTAGAGCTCAGGTTCCTGGGACGACTCAGGCCGGAGGACAGCAAGGGGACAACTGAAGCAGACACTGTCAGCGTGAAATACACCAGGAAGGAAACCAGATCGGAAGACCCGACAGAGAGGGTTGGTTGAGCAGAGTTGGCCTCGCCGAACACAAACCTGAGGGAAGAGAGGGAGCGGCCAGGCAGAGGATTGGGGGACCAGCACCCCAGCAGGTGAACGGGGCAGAGAGCTGGTGCAGGCTGTGGCGGGGGGGGGGGGGGGGGGGGAGGGCGGCGCACCAGGACCAAGAGGAAGGAGAGGAAGAGAAGGTGCAGGTGACGCTGAGTGCCACGGGCTTTGGAAAGGGCTCGGATTATACGCCTCGGGCAGTGGGAATCCGCGTGATGGTTTCAGAACGGAAACGGCCTGAATGAGTCAATGGAAGAGTACGAATGAATGACCGAGGCCCATGAAAGAACATCTTTAAAGCTTTGTGCAAGTACCCACAAAAGAGCTGTGTGTTTATTGCCCTTTTATGCTGTACAAGCCCAAACGCAAGGGGAAGTGAGGTCTGGGACAGATGCGGTAGACTGGAATGACCTCCGTCAAGGCTAGCTTAGCTTGGGGAGCTTGGAGGTCACCTGTGAATGAGGCAAAGGAAAGACACAGGGATTTAGTCATCCCCTCTACAGGCATGAGCTCACGACGCTCAGTGCCGAGAGTCGTTCTAAAGGAGCCCTTTAGAGACCACGTCCGAAGCGCAGCACAGATCACAAATGCCCGCTTCCAGGGGCATTTTTACGGGGTGCGATAGCATGTGAATGAACGGCTATCGCTTGGAATACACCCTCCGGGGGAACACAGATCAAAAGGGCACCGCCCCCCCAACAATGTAGGTGGCCGTGGCTCCCAGGGTCAAGGCAGTGACGTCAGCTTCAAGCAACAAGTCATTGCCGTGTGTAAATAACACGCACCCCTTCAAGAAACGCAAGGCGGCGAAAAGAAATCTGCCTCATTGGCTATTTTTAATTGCTACTCGATCTTAAGTATACGTTCGTAGATTAGTAAGTGGACTACCCCGAGTTCATGTTTCCTCGGGTCAGAACACTTTGGTGGGGGGAAGGGTGGATCTTTTCCTGGAGAAGTTAAGAGATGACCTTGTATCTGGGGGCATCTCATTTTAGGGCTTGGGCAGCTTACATAGAAAGTCACCGGTGTGGTCGTTGCTAAGCCAGCGTGCTCTTGTTAGAGTTATCCTTGTATAAGAATGCTTGGAAAGATGTCAGCACAGAGTCTGGAGTAAGGAATGTGTACTAGACAGTCTCCTGTCACCTGCCACCCCCCCCCCAGCCCTCTGTACCCCCTAGGCTTCTGTCCTACCCCCACCCTACCCCTGTCCCCATCCCCCCCATACTCCACCCCTCCCAGCCCTCTATACCCCCCTCAGGCTTCTGTCCCACCCCACCCCACCCCTGTCCCCAACCCCCCATTTCCCACCCCTCCACCCCCCACCCTGCTCTCCTCTGTGCCTCCGCTGCAGGTGAAACCTGGCAGCCGCATTTCCCAGCCGTGTTCTACGGAAGGTCCTTGCAGAGGGAGGCGCCTGTGCAGGATCTGGAAGGCAGGGAGAAGCTGGAGCCATCACGGCCCCTGCGGAGCCTGCAGGAAGCGGTTTTCACCGACTGGGTGCTAGCAACTGGGCTGTGATTTCTGAAGCTCCCGAAAGCCCAAGCTGGACAGCGCCTCCCTGATCTTTCCAGCTCCAGCTCTCTCGGGTCTTCCCGAAGACGCCAGTGCCCTGTGTGTGATGAGTCCCTTCCAGCCTGAGACGCTCGGGGTCCCGTGGGCTGGTCTGACCTTAGCCTCACTGATACAGGATGTCAGTAGCTCCCTCTGGGCCCGGCTCGGGCTGCCCTTGACCTCGGGTCTTGGCCTCTGTGGCTTCTCAGCACCCAACGGTTCCCCTCTGTTAAAACATTAGAGCTGCAGGAAATAGATCCACGAGCGGAAGAGAGTTCCCCGTCACCGGCGACGTACAGGCAAATACCAGAGGGTCACTAACCAAATACGTGAGGCAAGGGACTCCCAGGAAGGGGGCCCTGCAGGTCCTTGCGTGAGAGAGCTTACCCCACCTTGAGACCCGGGAGCCAGAAGCCCGAGCGCCTGAGGAAGCTCAGTGCCTAGCTCGGGACCCCTTCCAACCTTCTCCCCTGGACATACATTTCACTGCGGTCCTGGAAATTAACCTGTGCCTGCTGGCCCGAGGCGAGGCCAATCTCAGTGCCAGATCAACTCTGCCTATGGGCACAAGGAAAACAGGCCTGAAGGCAAAGTAAAAGCCACCCGGGAGAAAGAGAGCTGTGGTCTTCGCAGCTCTGGCCGGGGCACGGGCCAACTCCAGTGCACAGAATCCGGGCACTCACTTCTCCTCCATCCCTGGCTGGCTGGCCAACTTCTTCAGGATATATTATACCGTGGGAAGGCTCTCTCCTCCCCTGTCACGGCCAAGCCGGGCTAGGTCTCCCTATCGGAGCACATGTGCCTTGGGGTCATCACGGTCCACACAGCAAGCCTTGTTCCTTTGGGCGCGTTCAAGGGAGCGAGAAATTGTCCACCTCTCTGTAGTTCCAAAACTCAATGAATCTCTACTTTGGAACTACATTAGTATCGGAAAGCTTAAGCTTAGTGTTCTGACAGAGCCGCCCCCCCCCAAAGGTTGTCCTCTAAATTAGAGGGAAGTTTATTTCTGGACATGATAGTCCAGAGCAGGAAGGCGAGCTCTGGGGCTCCACGTGGGGAGCCCACACTCTTGGGGTGTCCCTGCCACCCTCGAAGGGTGGTTTCCATCTCTGGGTCTAGGTCGGGGGTCCCGCCTGTTCTTAGCCTTGATTCTGACCCTGCAGACCTTGGAGGGTGACCACAACGTAGAAGATAAGCAGGTGCATTTGAAGTATATCAAATAGAAGGGCAGTGCCCTTGATCGCAGGTCTGTTGTCCGCGGGCGAAGGGCAGAAGAGAGATCTTCCGCGAAGTCCATGCCTTCACCCCAAAACCTGTGGCATGCTACCTCACGTAGCAAAAGGGACCGTGTGGATGTGAGTTAGGTTAGGGACACTGAGCAGGACAGCATCCTGGATTACCCAGGAAGCCTCTCAGCAATCGTGTGAATCCTTGAAAGCAGAGAAGCTTTCCTGACTGCTGTCAGGCAAAGAAATGTCACAGCAGAGAAAGGGTCAGAGATGGTGGCTTTGAGCTTGGAAGAAGGGAATGTGAGCTGCCTCCAGAAGCTGGAAAAAAAAAAAAAAACAAGAAAATGGCTTCTCTCCCGGGGTTTCCAGAAGGAACGTGACCGGCCGACACCTTGCTTTCAGCCCAGGGAGACCTGTGTGTGAATTCTGCCCCCCAGAACTGCAAGAAAAGAAAATCGTGCTGTCTTAAGCCACTAAGTGTATACTTTGTTACAGCAGCCACAGGAAGCCCCTACACCCAGCCATGTGACCCCCCAGATGCAAGGGAAGCTAGGAAATGCGACGTCCCTCCCTGGAGGGTAAGCCCTTCCCTCCTGTACCGCCTGGGCCCCGGGAAACCCAGAGAATGGGCTCAAACCTTCCCTGCCGCCCGGTGCAATTCACACGGCTGGGGGCCACCTCTCAGGGCGCCGGCCGGAAAGTGGGGCACCAGCCCCCTCTTGTCTCGGGTCCCCCAGCAGATCAGGAGTCCATCAGTGCCCACCCACGAGGAAGAGAGCAGGAGTCGGCCTCTTCTCCAAGATGTCCCCCCACCTAGTTCTCCTGTGTCCCCTCTCCCTGCCACCGCTCAGAGCATCTCCAAAGGAAGAGCAACTTCAAAGGAAGTTGGCAGACCACACAGGAGGCCAAAGCCCGTAGCCCATCTGGAGGAAGAGGAAAGTGAGACTAGAGGGTTATAAGATACGCAGAGGCAGTGTTTCAGCGTCTGCGCGTCCCTCGGTCCTTCGGCTTTCGGGTGGGATTCAGCACAGCCTCCCGACAGCCAGCCTGGCCACTCTGTGATGGGGGCCGCGGATCCTCTAGGCTGCACAAACCCCCTTCAAAGAGTCTGGACCAGGGCCTGGGACCCCACCACGCCTCTGGTCTCGCATAGGTGGGACCACCCCAAAGCTCCAGTACCTGGGGGTGCACGTTGCAACCACACCCCTTTCCTTCCCTGCGTGGCTTCCTCACCGCCCCCCGTGTGCCCCTGAACACCCAAGTCCTTGTCCAGGGTCCACCCTGAGGGAGATCCACGCGAAGTAAGGGTCCTGAACTGACAGAGGGACATGGCTGATAAGTGGCATGGTCATAACTCAACATGACGGCCCCATGGACATACACACAAGTAATCACCTCTGACAAGCCAGTGCTGCCCAGCTGGAGAGAGAGAGTCCGGGATCAGTGCCTTCCGGCAACGTCTTCTCCACTGCCGGAAAATAACGCACCTCCGTTCCTCTCGGCCGAGCAGACTTTTCTCTCTGCCCCTGGGAGCCAGCCCCAACATGTGGCATCCGATCTGGTCACTGGACACCTCCACAGGGCACCTGCTGTGCACCAGCCCCAGAAGCCACCAAGACCGAGGGGGACAACTGTCCCTGTAGTTACTCCCATTCCGGGGAGACAAGGAAGTGGGTGAAATAATAGCTACAACCATCCTTCCTGGGGCGCCTGACACAAGGAAGGCAGGGGGGACAGCCATAGCCCATGCCTCTGAGGGGACTTTGGAGAACGATACAGAAGATGGGTGTTTTCACCACCTGCCTTGGCTCTCGATACCCAAACCACCTGCCACCCAGGCCTGGGTGTTTCCTCACCTCTGTGTAAATGATGGATTCGCCAACAAAACCTTCACATCGTTCCATTCAGCTTAGAGCCTCCCTCTCCCAGCCAGCCCCGGACTTTCAGAGGCAAATCCTACACCTACACGTGGCTGTCAAAGGCGGGAGGGGAATGGGGAGCCCACCGAGCCCCAGGGAAAAGAGACCCTCCCGAGCGGATGGGGCAGCATGGCTGTGTAGCTGCCCTCTACATCTATCAAGGAGAAACATCAGGGAAGTGTGGATGGTGACACATCCTGGGTCCTCTGTGGTCCCCACTCCACCCAAGCAAGCCCGGAGACACTCTCGTCCTGGACTCTTTTGCTCCCGTCACCTCCACTGGGGAAGCCACACATACCCCCGCCCGCCACCCCCACCGCCCCCACCGGTCTATTCCGGTCCCCGCCCTCTGCCACCCCCACGGGTCCATTTCAGTCAACACCGTCCCTCTGGCTCCTCTTGCTGACATCGTCATGTACAAGGACTTCTTTTGCCGGATGCTTATGTCATCTCCCCCAGGAAGCTCCCTGAGGACAGGAGCCAGAGCTCAAGCAAATGGGGCTTAGCACATAGCAGGTGCACCCAAAGGTATTGGCCGGTTGATTGAGTGCACGCGTCCTTCGACACTTTGGAGTCACGTGCTCCAGGAAGCCTCGAAGGGAATGATCAGGACGGACTAATTTCTGGGTCCCCAGCTTTCAGCACAGAGGACATTATGGTGTTGAACGTGCATAACCCTTGTTGTCAGGCCTCTGGCTCTCCCCCTTCCTCTGAGGGGTGCGATGGACACACGTCTGTGCGATGGAAAGTCGTCTGTAGAGAGGAGCTCTGTGTCTCTCCCTGACACCTCTGTTCGCCAGCGCAGAGCAGTGCTCAGTAAATACTTGATTACAGAAGAGCTCAGTGTAGACATGAGTCCCTTCTTTCTCCTTCTTGGCTCCCCTTGACTTCTTCAGCCAAACTTTACGGGTCCCTGACCCACCCCAGCATTGCACTGGCCCTGACCCTGAGACTAAAGCGGACTATACAATCTCTGCCTTCAAGGAGGGTGGGGAGAAAGAAAGAAACTAATGGACAGTAAGCCTGTTTTTTTTTTTTTTTCTCTCTCTCTGTCTCATCTAATCCTCACAAGTGCTTCCTATGTTGGGTAATCTCATTCCGTTTTGCCAATGAGAAAAAAGGATTAGACAGGCAAAGTCAGTTGTCCAAGGTCATAAAACTAATAAATGACAGGGTTTCTGTTTGGATCAAGGACTGTCTGGCTCCAAAACCCATTCCACTGGAGTTCCTCACTAGGGAAGAGTTAAAAACGACTTTAAAGAGAAAACAAATAAATAGTGAATAGTAAGCAGATGGCTGTGAGGCTACAGGCAGAAAAACAAATTGCTGTAATTGATCAGGAAAGGGCCAGGTCACCGCTGGCTGGGCCAGGGGACAGATGACCAAAGGGCAGGAGCAGCACAGTGATGGGGAGAGCAGACACACAGCCAGCACCCAGATGGTGGTGACCAAACCTGAACTTAGGGTTGTTCAGGCTGTGCACTGCACAAGGGAGGTCCAGGGCTAAGGGGGCGCTGTTCCCATTCCAGACAACGTCTACTAAGACACTCTTCTGACAGATGGAAGTTAAGTGTTTTATGGGAAGAAGCACCTTTTTCTAATTTACACAGTGGCGCTGGCTGGACTAGAGGAAGCCTTAGTCCCAACTCAGATTTCAGTCCCAGGACTGTGATGAGTCACAGCAAGGAAAGATCTACCAGAGAAGCTGATAAAGAAGCTCAGCTCTCGGGTTCAAGACAGTGCATGGAGAGGCACATGGGGCGGAGTCCGGTGGTCTTAACAGAGGCACCCCGTGTTCACTGTTACTGCATCGGTGAGCTCAGAGAGCCGAACAAATGTCCAACTGTGGGGAAAGGCTCGACGAATTACCACATGTCCACGAAATGTAATCCTTTACGACTGTTTTCTTAAAAAAAAAAAAAAATCATATTTTAAAAAAAGGCAGGGGGGTGGCGCCTGGATGGCTCAGTCGGTTGAGCGTCCGACTTCGGCTCAGGTCGTGATCTCACGGTTCGTGGGTTCGAGCCCCGCGTCGGGCTCTGTGCTGACGGCTCGGAGCCCGGAGCCTGCTTCGGCTTCTGGGTCTCCCTCTCTCTCTGCCCCTCCCCTGCTCCTTCTCTGTCTCTCTCACTCTCTGTCTCAAAAAGAAATGAACATTTAAAAAAAAACTTTTAAAAAATCATATTTTCGAAGATAGCTGGATAGCTTCAGAAAATAGGCTGCAAAAAAGCATGGGTAAAAAAGGAAGATGCAAAATTTTTTATACAAACCTTTTGTGCGTGTGTGTGTGTGCATTTGTACGTATACAAATCTGCAATCTCAAAGTTTTCTATCATGCACGTGTATTCTTGCTTTCAGTAAAAGAAAACCCGGCCAATTAAGTGTCTGACTCCTGATTTCGGTTCAGGTCACGATCTTACGGTTGGTGAGACAGAGCCCCTCATTGGGCTCCGTGCTGCCGGTGAAGAGCCTGCTTGGGATTCTCTCTCTCCCCCTCTCTCAAAATAAATAAACATTAAATAAAAAGAAAACTTATTTATTGTCTTAACGTAGTTCCCAATGGGCCTGGGACCCTGTTTCAGGGCCACACGGGGTCCTTGTTTCTGACTTGCCTTCGGAGACCTGGCAGCCCCAGCCTGACCAAGTCCAGGATCCGGATTCCTCGAAACCGGTCTTGTGTCCAAGCTACGGGCCCATGGCACGCTCCTCCACGGTGGCAGTGTGGGCTCACGGGACTCACACCGCTCATAGAACGTCCCCTGCTCGGATGGGACGTCTATAATCCGCTTTGGGAGAAAGACACCCCCGCGCACGTCAAATGGCCCTGTGACATAGTCAACGTGCGCTGTGCCCTGTAACAATGCCACCGGAACCAGACGCGGTACAATTTAGAAAGCCACGATGGTGTCGGGGTTACCGTAACGCAGTTAGAAAGGACTTTAAAGTCACTGAAGGGGACCAGGAGGAAACCTTTCTTTCAGCCTCTTCTGATGGAGGCCCCTGAAAGGTGGCGGTCGGCCGGAGACCCTCAGGAAACCACCAAGAAGACAAGACAACCTCGAGGCTGGAAGGGGCAGAAGAGAAGCAGCCGCCAGCACGGGCCCCCTAGGCGGACAGAGGGGACACACGCAATTTCCCGTGACGTCTCCCCCAGCTACCAGGACGGAACTTTCCCGGCTTTCCCTAGCCCGCTAACTTTTCTCAGGAAACTTCATTTTTTTACTGACATTTCTAGTTGCAAATCTATCTTAAAACTACATTAAAAATTAGAAATTCAGGGGCGCCTGGGTGACCCCGTCCGTTAAGCGTCCGCCTTCGGTTCAGGTCATGATCTCACGGTTCGTGAGTTCGGGCCCCGCGTCGGGCTCTGTGCTGACAGCTCAGAGCCTGGAGCCTGTTTCGGATTCTGTGTCTCCTCTCTCTCTGCCCCTCCCCTGCTAGCACTCTGTTTCTCTCTCTCTCTCTCTCTCTCTCTCTCTCTCTCAAGAATAAATAAATATTTAAAAAAATTTTTTTAAAGTATTAGAAATTCACATCTCACCCCTGATTCCCCCTCCCCCGCACAAAAGCCATTTTTGTCTTTCCCACGTTCTGCACCCTCCACTTGGCGATGGTGGTTTCTTCCTTTTCCGTCTGATGAAGCTCCATTCTTTCCGCAGCCGGCACCCAAGGGCCTCCCTGCAGCGGCCTGCTCTGCCCCCACCCATCGCCTTCAAGGCCCTCCTGGGGGCTCCCCCTGTCCTGCTGCTCCCCCTGTCCTGCCTTCCCCGCTTTTCTGTGAGCTTCTAGAAGGCAGGGGCCACGTGCATTCACCGGATGTCTCCTCTGCCAAGCACAGACCCAGGCGCATTTTACTGTTGAGAGAAACATGTGAACTCCCTGTAACCGTAGCATCACACGTATTTTTGCAGCCAAGCTTTCCTCAACGTTCTAGCAAGCATGGTCCGCTTTTCGGCAAGATAAACACTGCTTAACATTCTTTTTAAATTTTTTTTAATGTTTATTTATTTTTGAGACAGAGAGTGTGTAAGTGGGGGGGGGGGGGTGGGGGTGGGAGGGCAGAGACAGAGGGAGACCCAGAATCTGAAGCAGGCTCCAAACTCCGAGCTGTCAGCACAGAGCCTGACACGGGGCTCGAACCCACGAGCCATGAGATCATGACCTGAGCTGAAGTCGGACGCTCAATCGACTGAGCCACCCAGGCGCCCCTAATGTTTATTTATTTTTGAGACAGAGAGTGTGTAAGGGGGCGTGGGAGGGCAGAGAGAGAGGGAGACCCAGAATCCGAAGCAGGCTCCAGGCCCCGAGCCGTCGGCACAGAGCCCGACGCGGGGCTCGAACCCACGAACCGTGAGATCACGACCTGAGCCGAAGTCGGACGCTCAACCGACGGAGCCACGCAGGTGCCCCCGTGCTTAACTTTCTTAACAGCCGTGTGATATCCAACCCATTCTTCACTCCACACACACTGATGGAGCGTCTGCTCTATGCAAGCACCGTGCCCGGCACAGAGGATCCAAAGAAACAGCCTGCCTCCCGCCCTCTGTTAGTGACGACAACGTGCTGGCATATTCGCAGATTCAGAGGATCGTGAAACCTGAAGTCGGCGCCTACCCCAACCTGCCCGTTTGACAGATGAGCACACAGAGGCACAGAGGCTAGTCTCCAGCAGAGCCCTGTCCGGTCCCTGGACCCCCAGGCCCACAGCGCGGGGCTCTCGACAGCCCAGTCCTGTCTCCGAGTAACAACAAAGGAATGCACTCCTTTATTAGTTTGACTTCTGCAGAGTTCTAAATCAAACCAAAGCATTCAAAATTTTAAGGTTTGATCAGCTGAGACATAAGGATATTAAATATGATTGCATTTGAGGGTACAGACTCTTTTTCCATTACCTGCTTTGATTAAAAAAAGCTATCTGGGCTCTGAGGTAGAAAAGTTAAATGCGACCAGAAAAAAAATAAGTAAAAATAAAAAGCCTTCAAGTTTGCTGTTGTTCCTAATTTCTGTAAGAGAATAGTGTTGTTTAAGATGTGTTCGTCATCGCATCAAGAACACATGAGTTAGCATCTACAGTTAATATTCTCCTCTCCCTCCTTAATTGCTAAAAATGAAAGCGATTAGGAAGAATAAAAAGTTATTCCCCTGATTCCTTAGGGAACAGAAGAAAGGCTGCATTTTTTAACGGAACATAGACCAGCAGCTTTGATTCCGACGTTGAAATTTAACCGGTGCAGTAGCCAAGTTTAAATAGTGATAAAGTTTTGGGGCGCCTGCGTGGCTCAGTCGGCTGAGCATTCGACTGCGGCTCGGGTCATGATCTCACAGTTCATGAGTTCGAGCCCCGCGTCGGGTTCCGTGCTGACAGCTCAGAGCCTGGAGCCTCCTTTGAATTTTGTGGCTCCGTCTGTCTCTGCCCCTTCCCTGCTTGCTCTCTCTCTGTTTCTCTGTGTCTCTCTCAAAAATAAATAAACATTAAAAAAGATTTTAAAAAAACAGTGATGAAGTTTTTTGTCTTCGGGTCGTGGGGGGGAAACTACCCATAGCATCGTTTGGGTTGTAATACGTTAGCTGCTACCCGGGGTCTGTCGTGTTGCTGGGACGACACATGAGCGAAGGTTGACAATGTCCTGCGTAAAAGTGGGGGAAAGGCTCTAAAAGGGTGTCTGTCAAAATCACCCAAGAGACTTACAAGCCGTAGAAACCTAGTGGTGACCATCATCTCGTACCTCCCCACCAAAATTAGAAACCAGATGTTTGCAGACCATGAATATTGGACCCAGCTTCCAAGTGTACCTGAACTTGGCCTTGGCTGATTACTTTGCAGCCAAAGTCCGGAATGTCTTAGCTTCCCCCAGAGTTGTGACCGGGGTTGGGGGGAGGGTAGGACGTAAATCAGGGACTTTCAGGGACTTTTTAGGGTCCACTTCACCCAGAGAAGTGTCAGGATGTGGGGTTACCAGATTCAGCAAATAAAAATACAAGATGCTTGGTTACGTTTGAGTTTCTTTTAGGATAAGTATGTCCCGCGCAATATTGGGGACATACTTATCCTAAAAGAAACTCAAAAATTCCTGGGTGTCCTGTGTTTCCTTTGGCAGCCCTCGGTAGGAGGCAAGCTGTGTGCCAGCCCTCGTCTTGTCTTTCCTGGATTTGCTCCCAGGGTCCCCATACCCGGGCCTCAGAAGACTCAGGCTGGCCGGGGTCTCAGGCAGGAGGGGCTGTTAACACGAGTAGGCTATTAACAGCAGGTGGGACGGGACCTGTTTCCAACAGCTTAGCCTGCAGTCCTAAGGCAGAACCTTCCAGAGAGCACCTCAGTGTCTACATGCAGAAGAAGAGCCGATGCTCCTTGGGGTTCCCTGTTTGGAGTCACGTGATGGGCCTGGTCTGGGGCTCCAAGGTAATTCTAAAGAGGCCAAGCCCTTGCCTTGTACTTCTCTTTCATTCTTAAGTACCTGCCATCAGGTGAGTAACAGTGCTTGCAAACGGTTCAGGTGAGAGATTATCAAGCTTGTATGTACATAAACATCACTGGGGAGCCTTGCTAAGAATCCAGACCTGGCTGAGAACCCAAAACCCTATTCCTCAGAGTCACTACTCCTATAGCCTCATTTGCACCCAGTGATCTGCATTGTTAAATAACACCCAAACCCATACACACACACACACACACACACACACACACACCAGGTGATCCAAGTTTAAGTAGATTCTCTGAAAAACACTGACCCAGGTCTTAGGCTTCACCCAACCGCAGATAGGAAAAGGCCTTCCTTTTTAAGGACGATATCAAAAGCATTTTCTCCAAAGATCATATCATTCTTTACTCTGGCAACTCACAATTTGATTATGGATCATTTCTATTTTAACAACGTGAAGTAAAAATCAGAATGAAGAGTAATACTCGTGCAAATGGATCGCTTTTCCAGAAATCAATTGTCTCCTCTCACCCAGTTGTTTTGTTTCTGCAACTCAGTATCGTTTTCCCCACGACGAGGACCGAGTGGAATTATTTATAATGGTTTAATTGTACGCATATAGGTGACTTTTGTGCTGGCAAGACAGACATAATGACAGAATTCTGAAGTATAATGTGAAATTATAAGATGAAAATAGTTATAGAATTTTAGAATTAATGGAAAAAGAAAGTCGATGACTTACAAAAAGGTAAGCTGCCTTGAAAAGGCATTTTCCTGTATTTTCTCCAAAGTAAGTATGCAAGAAATACAGTTTTAATACAATAAGCACCCTCTTATACTTAATATATAACGATACAAATGTGTGATTAAATTTGCACGGAACGTTATTAGACATGCCACCAGTAATTGCTAATACGAGACAGTCTCATCAATGAATCTATGTTAAAATATGAGAACTTTTGCCCTCGTTATTTGGAAAGTTCGGTATGACCTAAGGCTTTTGGTGTCAGAAAACCACAATTATTTCCCCACAGGCTTTTTAAATATAGCCTATTTAGGAAAATCCTTATATTTATTTTAGAGGTACACAAGACATAATTTAAGGATATGCAGAAAATCCTTGGGCTATTTTAAATTTTTTTTAATGTTTCTTTTTGAGAGGGAGGTCGAGACAGACTTCGAGCAGGGGAGGGGCAGGGAGAGAGGGAGACACAGAATCCGAAGCAGGCTCCAGGCTCCGAGCCGTCAGCAGAGAGCCCGACGTGGGGCTCGAACTTGGAAACTGAGAGATCATGACCCGAGCCGAAGTTGGATGCTCAACCGACTGAGCTCCCCCAGGCGCCCCTTCTTGGGCTATTTTGAATAGCGTACCCGCAAAATAACCACATAAAAGTTCGTCTAGAGAAGACACGTTGAAAATTGTAGCGGGCAGTGTCATGGGTTGAACCGTGTCCCCCTAACAGACATGTGAAAGTCTTGACCTTGTTTGGAAATAGGGGCTCTGCAGATGGGATGGAGTTCGGTGAGGCCAGCCAGGCGGGCCCCACTCCCTTAGCTTGACGACCTTAGCTTGACGACCTTAGCTTGACGATAGCAAGGCCTCGGGTGTCTTAGGAGCCCTCCTTAGCACATCAAAGTCCCTCTGGAGGCCTCCCTTCTGACTTTACCTCCCCAAACCCACAGCATAAAGCCAGCCATTCTTCCAACAGGCACATGAAAAGATGCTCAACGTCGCTCCTCATCAGGGAACTACAAATCAAAACCACACTGAGATACCACCTCACGCCAGTCAGAGTGCCCAAAATGAACAAACCAGGAGACTATAGATGCTGGCGAGGATGCGGAGAAACGGGAACCCTCTTGGACTGTTGGTGGGAAGGCAGACTGGTGCAGCCGCTCTGGAAAACAGTGTGGAGGTTCCTCAAAAAATTTTAAATAGATCTACCCTATGACCCAGGATTAGCACTGCTAGGAATTCATCCAAGGGATACAGGAGTGCTGATACATAGGGGCACTTGTGCCCCAGTGTTTACAGCAGCACTCTCAACAATAGCCAAATTGTGGAAAGAGCCTAAATGTCCATCCACTGAAGAACAGATAAAGAAATTATGGTTTATATATACAGTGGAATACTACATGGCGATGAGGAAGAATGAAATCTGGCCTCTTGTCGCAACGTGGATAGAACTGGAGAGCGTGATGCTGAGTGAAATAAGTCAGGCAGAGAAAGACAGAGACCATATGTTTTCACTCTTATGTGGATCCTGAGAAACTTAACAGAAGACCATGGGGAAGGGGAAGGGGGGGGGGGAGTTAGAGAGGGAGGGAGCCAAACCATAAGAGACTCTTAAAAACTGAGAACAAACTGAGGGTTGATGGGGGGGGGGAGGGGGAAGGGTGGGTGAGGGGCACTGAGGAGGGCACCTGTTGGGATGAGCACTGGGTGTTGTATGGAAACCAATCGGACAATAAATCATATTTTAAAAATTGAAAAAAAAAACCAATCATTCTTCACAACCCCGGTGCCTCTCTTCCTGCCCACGGGTCCTGTCCTTGTGCTTTAATAAAATTACCTTTTTGCACCAAAGACATCTTCAAGGATTCTTCCTTGGCCGTCGGCTCCAGACCCCACGAACCCCACCATCGCCCCAAAACCTCATCATTTTCCTCCCCAAAGCGGCCGGCTGCCCCTTCAAGTCTCGCTCCCCACGTATCCCCCTTCCTACCAAATATTTCTCAGAACAGCCAGAGCTTGTATCATATGAATACTTGAGTCCGTCTGTACAAAGGCCACGCTACCACTGAGCAGGACTCTTGTGCAGAAAAGAGCGGGCACATAGTAGGTGCTCAGCAAACACAGTCATGGGTTTCCTCACATCACACATGTGGGCATGGCTCCGGGGCGGTAGAACCTGAGTCTTAGGACTAAAAGCCAGAGGGAAGGTAATGAAGCCACCTCACCTGACAGGACCGGGAGAGACATCTGGAAAGCTTCGCGCTCCCCCACGCGCCCGGGTGGCTCAGTCCGTTAAGTGTCTGACTCTTGATTTCGGCTCAGGCCATGATCTCGCAGTTCGTAGGACCGAGCCCCACATCTGACTGCGGGGTCGAGCGACCATCCCCGGCTGAATGTAGAGTCCCCATTTCAAAGCTCAGGCAACGTGTGTGCACACGTTCAGGCGCGTGCCCCAGGCACTGGGATGAGAGACAGTGGAAGTCAGACCCCCGCCCTCAGGGACGCTTACAATCTAATGGCTGATATACTTGAGACAACCTGAGGAAACATGGGTCTTGAAGAATGATCTCAGGAAAGAATTCCTTGGAACAGTGTCAGACAGAGTCAATCATCTTGGGCTTCCTGGAGGAGGTGCCTTGAGATTACGTCTCAGGCCGTGAGAGTTCACTATCAGTGTGAGGACTGACCTCACCTTGTCCCCCGCCCCCCCACCAAGTATTTATCGATAGAGATCAGGTGCACACAGAAAGCAAATTCTCTGTGAGGTCCCAGGGTAGGAGAGGACGATTTTGATCCCCAGGTTTTGATCTTAAATCTCTCTTCCTCCTCGTGAATTCCTCCTGAATTCTCCTCGTGTTGCTCATCACGGTGTGATGGGTCAATGGTTGTCGCGACTCGGCGTCCATTCTCCCGGGCCGGCTGAGACCACTCCAGGGGGTGGACATCTCTGACTCCCTTACCCACTTCTGCTCTGCCAGAGCCTGGGGCAGTGCCTGCCACAGAGGAGGGGCCCGACAAATGCTTGTCGAATTAATAAAATCCTCCAAGATCTTTCTGCTCTAAGTGTCGACCAGCAGCGTTGACATCAGCCAGTGCTTGTGAGAAACGCGGTCTCTCCCGCCCTGCGCAGACCCGAATTTGGATTTTAACGGGCTCCCAGGTATGGAGGTTTGCACGCGTGTCGCAGGCATATTGAAGTTGGGGAAGTTCGGCTCTAGGGCAGGAAGGGCCGTCTTAAGCCCGGGGTAGGAAGAGTATATACAGTGAGCAGTGGGAAAGTCAGAGGTGGAAGGAAATCGTTTGCCCCAAATGCCCCCAACGGTCTCTCTTTCCATCACTCACCCCCACCACCTCTTCTTCGGCTCTCGGGCGCCTCCTCCAGGAAGCCTTCCGGGCCCCACCTGACGGAGTCGGGGTACTCACCCACAAGCACCTTCCGCACTATTATTTTAGAGCTTATTCTTGCCCCCTTGCTTATCTATCTGCTTCATGGGTTTTGGAACAGAGAGCAGACGTTCTTTAGAAAACTTTGTGTTCCCAGTGGCCAAGGGAGTCACCAGATGGGACAGGTGTTCAGTGAGTCCCTGTGGGGCGACCGAGTGACCCTTGGAACCTCGGTCTTCAGGCTCTACTGCTCTGCCCTTTCCACCTCGCCAGCGGGCATCTCAAGGAGAGAAGCCAGGGCCACAGCAGCCAACACTCAGTCTGTGCAGGGATCCGGGACGGAGGCACCCGGGTTCTTCCAAAAGCAGACTCTCCTGGGGGGAAAGGTTGCATTTCTTCTTTTCAAAAAAAATTTTTAATGCTTATTTATTTTTGAGAGAGAGAAAGAGACAGAGAAACAGAGCACAATGGGGGAGGCGCAGAGAGAGAAGGAGATACAGAATCCGAAGCAGCTCCAGGCTCCGAGCTGTCAGCGCAGAGCCCGACGCGGGGCTCGAACACATGACCCGCGAGATCATGACCTGAGCCGAAGTCGGACGCTCAGCCGACGGAGCCACCCAGCTGCCCCGAAGGGCTGCATTTCTTGGGGTTGAGCTGAGTATGGAAAAAAGAAAAGGCATACCACTCATGGGGCAAAATGGAAAGAAGCTGGGAAGGCCAGCTGTAAGGAATCTTCTGAGCCTCCCAGACGCTTGAGAGACGGGAGAAGACAGAGCGCGGAAAGAAAGCCTGCCGTGGACCACAGGGCGCTGCCCACGCCGCTGCACAAGGACCCCGGGCGGGGCCCCAGCACAGCCCCGGGAGCCAGCAATGCACCTGTTAGACCCTTCCCAGCTGGGGCTCACGGTCTAGACCGGGGACCCGCAAACGTCCCCTGTACCGGACCGGGGAGCAAATACCTCCGCTTACAGCCTACACCGTCCTTGTCACAGCTCCTCCACGCCGCCATTGTGCAACGGAAGCAGCTGGGACAAGTGAAAAGCAATGGGTGTGACTGTGTTTCAGCTGAACGCCGATTCCTCAAGAAGGCGGGCAGCCCACCAGCGCTCGCTGGCTGACCGCTGATCTACAGTAGGGCACAACGAAGAGAAGACTGGGCTGGGCTCTGCGAGTTCTAGAAGGCCCAGCAAGGATGCTAGGGCGGCCTCTCAGGGGAAAGTGGCCCATCGCCAGCGGGTGTTGGTACCGGGGCATGACGAGCCCTCCGGGAACTCTTCCAGGCAATAGGCGAAGCCGATGAAAACGGAGGTATCTGAACGAAAGGGGACGAGCTGAATATACCCCAGCTCCTAGTTCAGAATAAGAGGTCTGTGACATCGACCTCTCCATGCTGCAATCAATCACTTCCATCAGTTGGGGACCAATGACTCTTGGCTGTGGACACACACACACTCTCACATTCACCCACTCCTTTACACACATACACACTCCCACGCACACTCATGCTCCCACAAAGAGAGAAAGACAGACAGAATTGGGCACGATGCCTGCCCAGCGGATGTTCGGAATGTCACCATTAACATCTTCCCCCTAGTCAGAGAGGCTTCTCCATAAATGTACAAATGGTGTTTGGACGATAAAAGTGATGGGACTAGAGAGTCAAATCATCACCCTGCCCGGGTTCCCATTAAGAAGCTCTGCTACTTTGATGCAGAGTTATGGCCTCCTGCCTCTATTATATTACCTTCCATCCATAATCGTGCTTCATATCCACATTATAACACGGAAAAGGCTTGGCTCGTAGGCATCCCGTACGACGAGAACACTCGTTTTATTTATTTAAAGCATGGCTTGCCCAGATGGTCTCCAGAGATAAAGCATCTTATATTCACGGGGATCCAGGTACTGCTGGAGATGTGTTCATTCAATATCGCTGCCATGGAGCCAAGGCTGAAAGCACTTTCTCAGGCATAAGCGATCAGAAAATCTACAATGGGAGCGTCACGTTAATACGGCCGTTAAAATAATATCCAGTGGCTCTTTCAAATAAGCGTACCCAGTTGGTGCCTTCTGGAGCCACAAGTCAACCAGCTTCATTCATCAGTGGTCAGGGATGGGGGGAGCGAAAGAAAGCTGTATCTTTCCTTTGTCAAGGGCTCTTTGCAGTGATGGGGCTGGACGAAACCAGGCAGCCCCGGTTTCTCTCAGGTTCCGTTGCTGAAATAATTCATGTGGTCATGCAAAGAAACCTCCAAACACTCAAAAAAGGAGGAATAAGGACTCACTTTGGGAGTTTCTCCTCTATGTTCCTTTGGCAAACACTCGATGCGTCTGAACTGTGTGCTGGGAGCCGTCTAGCCTGCAGAGACGGAGACAGAATGAAGACACAGCAACTCTTCCCCAGTCTTCTGGGGCAACAGGAAATAAACAACTAATTTTAATATAGAAAGATATAAAATAAAAATAGCGTGGGGGCGCCTGGGTGGCTGAGTCAGTTAAGCGACCAGCTCTGGGTTTCGGCTCAGGTCACGAGCTCCCAGGTGGTGAGATCGAGCCCCACGTCGGGCTCTGCACTGACAATGTGGAGCCTGCTTGGGATTCTCTCTCTCTCTCTCTCTCTCTCTCTCTCTCTGCCCCTCCCCCTCCCACACTGTCTCTCTCCCTCTCTCCAAATAAATAAACACACATTTAATTTAAAAAACAGCATGATAGGGGCGCCTGGGTGGCTCAGTCAGTTAAGCATCCGACTTCTGCTCAGGTCACGATCTCGCGGTCCGTGAGTTCGAGCCCTGCGTCAGGCTCTGGGCAGATGGCTCAGAGCCTGGAGCCTGTTCCCGATTCTGTGTCTCCCTCTCTCTCTGCCCCTCCCCCATTCATGCTCTGTCTCTCTCTGTCCCAAAAATAAATAAACTTAAAAAAAATGTTTTTTTAAAAATTTAAAAACAACATGATAGAAAAGGTTCATTAAAAATGTAATGTGACAATGAGTGTGTTATGGGCAGCCCAGTGGAATTGATATCTGAGTTGGATTTTGAAGCTTAAACAAGAGTTTACAAGACGAAGAGGGGAAGTGAGGGAGGGCTTCCCGTGAAAAGAAAAGATGCTGCGGCTACTGAAAATGAAGAGTGGTCTGTAATGGGGATACCACAAAGAGGGAGCTGCCAGAAATGGGCTTGGAAAGGTAGTCTGGAGGTCAGTCGCAAAGCCCTCATTAGCCAGGCTAAAGGATTTGGACTTTCTCCCGCACACAAGTCAGGATTTACCAAAGTACTCGCCAGGTAACAACACTTTCCCAAGATGTCAAGAGGTATTGCAAAGCTAAGTTTGTAGATAGAACCCTGTGGTAAACACTGCAGGACTTCTCAGGGCCTTTAATATTTTCAGACGCATTGGCACTTCAGAGAAGGACTACTAAAGAGACACTATTTTCCAGATACTTTACTCATAGCATCTTGTTTCAATTTGAAGAGAGTTGTCTCATAGAACCCGTGTTCCAAAGAACTCAACATTGGGAAATGTTACCAAAGCCGCACAGGGCTGTGGAGTGCTTTGTTTTTGTTGTTGTTTTCTTACCGAGATATAATTGACATGTAACATTATAATAGCTTCAGGTGTCGTGCCACGTAATGATTCATGTGGAGTGTTTTTTGAGTAGAGCGGTAATATATGCAGATTTTTTAACATTTTTTTTTTGAGAGAGAGAGAAAGCAAGAGCAGGGGAGAGGGGCGGGGGTGGGGGGTGGGGGCGAGAGAGGAATCTTAAGCAGGCTCCATGCTGTCAGAGCAGAGCCCGATACGGGGCTCAAACTCACGGGCCCTGAGATCAGGACTTGAACCGGAATCATGAGTCGGACACCCAACGGAGTGGGCCCCCCGGGCGCCCCACGTGCAGCTCTCTAAGGATGGAAACCTAACTCTGGCAGCAGGAAAATTCGGAGCGGGGCTGGGGGCAGGATAAGACACGGGACCGGTTTCACACAAGGAAGGAGGAGCCAGAGGCTATGTGTGCTTTTAACCGTGCCGCTGGGAAGATGTCGCAGCGACATCTGGGACAGGAGGGGACCCAGGAGGAGAGGCAGGGTGAGACAGGACAGGTCGGGATGGGCCGTCTGACAGTGGCACCTCCCAGGCTCGCTCAGAAGCCCAGCTACCGATTTGCTGCAGCATTATTTTAAGCTCATTTTCTTCTGGAAACTCGAGAGGAGGGCTTAGTTTTTAATGGGATGCTATGAAATGCATGTTAATTATTGCCAGGACTTGAGTCTTTTAGTGAAATACATATTTATAAACCTTCGTGGAGCATAGATCATTTACCTAATAGAGCAAGACTTCTCCGCAGTCGTCATCCTAATCTATCAGGTAAATATCCATTTATAATTGGTTATTTAATCCCTGCTTTTTTCCCAATAGGTCAGAGTGGCCCTGGAAGGCCGCTTGGCTGCTCGCCGAAGCCCGCTATCATCCATCAGAATGTCAATAGAAGACGTAGGCTCCGGAGGAATTAGGAAGGTTACTGCCGGGGACAAGAGCTAACGTTCAGACGGGAAGAAATGCGAAACCGAATGAAACAGCTGCTGTGGGAGAGGGCAAGGGGAGCTTTCGTTTTAATACCCAGTTGGACTCCAGGGCGGAGGGGCCAAACGGGAAGGGGGACAGGGTGGCCTGGGATGTGGGTCTGAAACTTCCTGTCCTCCTGATGGGGCCCCTGGAGAGAATCCCCTCCCCTGAAAGGAGAGAGTACATATTCCGCTCGCCCTGACCCCTCACTTTGTAGCGCCCCAACAGACACACACACACACACACTTTCTTTTATTCTATACATAAATATATATACTATATATATCATTTATTATGTATCTATTATTTATATATATACTATGCATTACAAATATAGAAATATGTAATATTTTATATATTCATAGAGTTGTTTATAGAATTCTATATATCTATAGAATGATATAGGATATATTATATACAAAAAGAGATAAATATGCTATATATTATATATATTTTATTCTATATATAATTTCTTAAAGATTTATTTATTTTCGATTTATTTAAAGAGTGCTGATGAGGGAGGGGTGGAGGGGGAGGAGGACGGGGGACAGAGGATCCGAACTGGGCTCTGTGCTGATGGCAGTGAGCCCAACGCGGGGCTCGAACCCACAAACTGTGAGATCATGACCGGAGCCGAAGTCGGACGCCCAGCCGACTGAGCCCCCCACGCGCCCTGCACTGACTTTTACCCTGCTCGGTGCTCCTGCCTCTACCGGACCTCATTTACAAGCTCAACATCTGAGCGCTGTTCTACTGAGAAGGAGCTAGAAGCCTGGAGAACAGGAAGGCCCATCTCAAGTCCCACAGCCCACAGTGGCGGATCTGGGGTGAGAGGGGGCGGATCCCATTCTCCTCTCCAGCTGCTTCTCCCACCAACAGGGGATTGACCCAGGAAGCGCTCCAGGTGCCGGGGCGAGGTTAGGAGGCGGCCTTGGATCTGGGAGTGTTTCCGCAGCCAAGGGAGATGTGGGAGCAGAACATTGACGACGAGGAGGCCAGAGGATTTTTGAGCCCCGTGATGGGAAACCCACCACCCCTCATGGCAGGTGGCCTAGAGAGACCTGGTGGGATTTATCAGTTCCTTCCTGCTAATCTAACTGGCCCTGAAATCACGCCTTGCAAATGTCCGTGTGTGTGCACGTGTGCACATGTGCATGTGTATATGCAGGTATGTGTGTGCGTATGTGTGCGTGTGTGCACATGTGCGTAGATATGTGTGTGTGCACACGTGTATGTGCAGGTATGTGCGCATATGTGTGTGCAGGTATGCGTGTGTGTGCAGGTATGTGCGTGTGCATGAGTGCACATATGTGTAGGTATGTGTGTGCACGCATGCACGTGTGTGTGTGCAGATATGTGAGTGTGTGTGCACACGTGTGTCCGGGTATGTGTGTGTGCATGCATGCACATGTGCATGTGTATATGCAGGTATGTGTGTGCATGTGTGCATGTGTGCACATGTGTGTAGATGTGTGCGCACACATGTATGTGCAGGTATGCGTGTGCATGTGTGTGCAGGTATACATGTACATGTTTGTGGGTATGTGTGTGCATGTGTGTGTGCACACGTGTATGTGCAGGTATGAGTGGGTGTGTGCATGCACGTGTGCATGTGTATATGCAGGTATGTGTGCACATGTGTGTAGATGTGTGTGCACACATGTATGAGCAGGTATGTGTGCATGTGTACATGTATGTAGATAGGTGTGTGCACATATGTATTGCAAGTGTGTACATGCATGTGTGTGTGTGCATGCACACGTGCATGTGTGTATGCAGGTATGTAGTGTGTGTGTGTGTGTGTGTGTGTGTGTGTGTTGCAGGACCCACCTTCTTGATCAAACTTCTCTGTGGAATCCCACTGGAGGAGCACATCAGACAGGCACAACTGCTATGGCTAAAGTATGGGGTTGCTGAACTCTGGAGCCCTGCCCCCCAGCACTCCACAGAGCCCCCACCATCCTCCATGCCCCTGGTAGCCCCAAGACACTGCCACGACACCCTGGTCTGGGACACCAGTGGCAGCCATGGCTGGAAACCACGGAAGGGGACTGGCATGCGAGGGGCCCAGGCTGGCCCTCCACGGGGGTCTTGGCCCTGGGGCATAAAAGCCACGAGGGGAGAGGGGATCCCAAATGTGCATAAGCCCACTCGATGTTCACTACCTCCTGGCACAAAGGTTTCCAAAACTTGAAATCCCCGGTGCATGCCATGTGAGATTTATAGGCAATCATAGGAAAGAATGTTCTAAAGCAAAAGACCAGGCGTACAGAACGAGAGATTTTGCAGCTGGGCGGGGAACTTAGCTTATTCTCTTACTTGAGATGGAGAAACTGAGGCACGGGCGTCCCCAGGTCCTGCGCCCAAGGTCACAGAGCTACTGAGTGTGAGAGGCTCCGGACAATTGGGAGCCCTTCCGTTTGTCGACATGGTCCTCTCTCCCTCAAAGTCCCACTGTGTAGAGAAAATACGGTAAAATCTTACTTCTCTGAGATCAGGAGAAAATGAACCGTTTCAGCCAGTAGATTTTCCAGGTAACTGAAACATATACCTTTGAGCCCCAAAACGTTTTAAGATTTTAATTATTTTAATGGAAACATTTCCTCTGTTCTTAAAACAGCCTATTCAGTGTGATTAACCTTGTCTCGTTGGCTCAGGGCCATCAGTACGAACTGTGGCTTTGTACTGTGATGTAAGCCGGCGATAGATAGATCATGCCGGAATCTTCCAGAGGCTGGTCATCCACCGCCCACACCACCGCAGCAGCTTCTGGTCTTGCCCCCTCCAGCTCATCCTGCCCCAAGCCTTTCCCCCACCAGCAGCGGAAGGGCTCTTTTCCAATGCCAACTGCCCCCCGCCCCGCCCCGCCCTGACTAAAACCCTCAGTGGCTTTCCGACACACCGGCCGGCTGAACCATGGACCCCCCCCCCCCCAACGCATCTCGCTGCTCCCCACCACCGTCACTTCAGGGGCCCTTCCTGCCATTCGAGGTCTTTCCCCATACGCTCGGGTCTTGCTGAGCGGCGTGCAATTCATTCCCCAGACGTTCTGTGCCGCGGCTTCCCTCTGCCTAGGACGGTCTCACTGCCCAGGACTGCAGTTCTCAGCGTTGGGCTGGGGACCCCCTGGAAACCACGAGAGCCTCTCAGGGGCCCCTGATGGCCTCTTCCCTCTCCCTGCTTCCTGTGAGTGTGAGGCCAGATTTTCTCTCACGACATCAGCCAAAGCAACAGATCGCAACAGACTGAATGCCGAGCTAGAAGGCGAAGACGTGGCTGTCCTCTGACAAGCCACGCATTAGGGGAAACTTGCAGGAACATAAAACAAGGCCACAGAAGTGGCCTGCATTTTTCTTCTTTTGGAATAATTTTTCAAAAATATATACATATCTGTGACTTACGTTCGCATGCAATGGGCTTATTGTCGTTACTTGCAACAAAGTTAGGAAATATTTTTATAGTTTATCTTCTAGGTTCTAATGTTGTACATAGTTGGTGGCTCCCCCATGTGACAAAAGCTCTTTGGGGTCTAGAATAACTTATCCGCGTATGAAGGGTTCTTAGGACCAGGAAGTTTGAGCAGCCCTGGCCTGGACCGCCCATGCCTCCTTCTCTGCCTTTCTGTTGACCTTCCCCCAAAGCCGAGCTTGGGACCTTCCTCCCCCCCTGGTTGAACCCCAGGTGGGGCAGGTGCCCAGTGCACAAAAAGTACCTTCCCTCCACCTGGCACTGACCCCTGCATGGAGCTGGTCTGTTTTTGTATCTGTCTGTACCCCTAAATCGTAGTGCCCTGGAGGGGACGGACGTTTCTTCCTCGCCTTGGTACCCCGGAAGGCAGACGGCTCTCAATGAATGCAGTGCTGGGGCATCACCATTCGGGGTTTGTCTGCTCACTCCTCTCATTTACCTGTCTGGGTAAATCTCCTAAGCCTTCGAATCTTCCATTTCTTGGGGAATAAAAGTGATACTAACATCCACGGGACTTCAGAGTCTCACGACCTGAAAAGCAGCATGTAAACTTGAAAGCACACCAAAGTGAGTTATTGTTGCTGCCTGGCGTCAGGCGCACTCAGGAGCTCTCCGGTTTGTGGATCGTCCCCAGGCAGCCAGGCTTCTGGTCCCCATGCCTGCGTCTTCTGCAGCAAGTATTTTTAAACCAGCTGTTGACCCTCTTCCTTGAGGCTGGGGAGGGGAGGGGATGCCCGTATCCAGCAGCATTTAAGCCCCTCCCCCCTTGCTGCCTCTGCTCTCACTCATCTGGGCTGGGACACGAGAGAGAGGCAAGATTTCCAGAATGGGCGGGTGTTTTCCTGAGGCTGCCCTAACAAGTTACCACAGCCTAGGTGGCTTCGAACAATAGAAATGTATTCTCCTGCAATTCTGGGAGTGGGATGTTGGCGAGGCCACGCTCCCAAGACACTAGGGAATAAGCCGCCTTGGCCCTGCCCTAGCTTTGGTGGCTCTGGACAATCCTGGGTGTTGTGCCTTGGCTTGTAGCTGTACAACTCCAATCTCTGCGCTTACCATCACGCGGCCTTCTTCCCTGAGTCTCTCTCCTCTTCTCATGGGGACACGACTCGTTGGATTTGGCCCACTCTAATCCGGTGTGACCTCATCTTAAAGTAACTCATCACTCCTGAAAAGACCATAATTCCAAATAGGTCCCCTTCTGAAGAACGGGAGGTTAGCGCTTGAACATATCTGTCGGGAGAGGAAGGGGTTCACAATTCACCCCACTGCACACGATTCAAACAGAAGGCCCTAAGTGAAGACCAAAAAATGTCAGCAATGCGGAAAAGGGCGTGAACTTCAAAGCCAGTCTTTATGATTGCTTTTTCAGCTCTGGAAAGACCTTTGTTTACCTTGGGCTCATGAGAGTGGTTTGCACACCTGGGATGGTCAGAAGCCTGCCCTGCAGGTAAGAAGCATGGGGCCATGCTACAGAAGGAAAGTGGGGAACCCCGGATGCAGATTGGAGCCCCACGCCAACTTACGAGTCCTATGATTCGGGCAGGGTGAGCCTCAGTTCATTTATGGAAGGGAGGGACGATTGTACTTTCTTCTGAACATTTTCTAATGATTAAACATATCCTACAAAGTGTAGAATATAACCCCTGGAACACGAAGCACTCAATAAACAGGAGCTCTAGCTACTACTATGTAACTATTACTTTATGAATGATCCAGTCCTGTCAATAAACTTCATTCAATTGGATGAGATACCAAAGTGAGTTTGGTCGTGTCACACGGAGAAACCATGCCATATTTGAGGGGTTTACGGGCAGGCACGCAAAGCCCAATACCTAGTGGACCTTATCTAACTCTCTCTTCTTCCCTCTAGGTATTGATTTTTAAAACTGATGCCCCTTGAGGAAACAGGACACATAATGCATTGCTCATCACGTCCCCTCTATCCCATTTTGCATCCTACTGCCCCAGGCAGCCACTTGGACCCAGGTCCAGAAGAGGGAGGGAAGAGAGCACTCAGCACGTGCCAGGTTCCGTTTGCAATCGTGGTATCATTTATTCGGTCACTTAGCAAATACCGATGAAGTGTCAACTCTATGCTGGACTTGGGCTGGATTCTGTCAGTTCAGCAATACCAGGATGGCATAGATTCTGTGTTCTGGGCTCCATATTCTAGAGGGGAAGACAGACAAAACCAACCAAAAAAATGGGAGATACAAATTATAGTCAACGTTACGGAAGAACAATAATTTATCGACCCCTGTGATCCTCTGAAATAACACAAATCGTTCCTGTTTTATAGATGCAGCCTAAAGCTAGGAGGGGTGAACTGAGTTGTCCAAGATGACCCCGAGAATGGGTGGTGATGGGGGACATAGGCTCAGGTCCGCCTGACTCCAGAGCTCCGCCTCTCTACACGTCCCGATGGAGCTTCTCCTGATGGGAATCGGGAGCTGCAGGTTCGCCACTACAGGGCTGTGTGACCTTGCCCAAGTTTCCTTACCTCTCTGATACTTCACTTGGCCTACCTATAAGAAGAAAAAGAGAGATGCATGCGAAACTCTTATGTCAGCATGATTTCTGTCGCTTAGGAAACATCCAGAAGTAATAACAACTATAACTGTCATCAGAGTACTTCTATACAACTACTGAAGTGTCAGTGGAGGGAAGGCGCCTGGGTGGCTCAGTCGGTTAAGCGTCTGACTTCAGTTCAGGTCGTGATCTCACAGTTCGTGGGTTCGAGCCCCGCGTCGGGCTCTGTGCTGACAGCTCGAAGCCCGGAGTCTGCTTCGGATTCTGTGTCTCCCTTTCTCTCTGCCCTCCTATGCTCACATTCTCTCTCTCTCTCTCTCTCTCTCTCTCTCTCTCTCAAAAATAAATAAACATTAAAAAATAATACAGGGGCTCCTGGGTGGCACAGTCGGTTAAGCGTCCGACTTCAGCCAGGTCACAATCTCGCGGTCCGGGAGTTCAAGCCCCACGTCGGGCTCTGGGCTGATGGCTCAGAGCCTGGAGCCTGTTTCCGATTCTGTGTCTCCCTCTCTCTCTGCCCCTCCCCCGTTCATGCTCTGTCTCTCTCTGTCCCAAAAATAAATAAACGTTGAAAAAATAAATAATACAATAAAATTTAAAAATAAACAAAGTGTCAACGAGTAGATTTCCAGAAGGATCCTGCATCCAGGAGTGAAGGACCCATGTACTACTTACAAACGCCATTCGGTGCAATGGCCAGTCTCAGCCGCTGTCTCAGGCGATCTGTTCACGCCACCTGCACACACATTTATGCTACATAAGGACAGAAAGGTGAAGCCCAATGCAATCCCTTTCCATGTGATCCCAAACCCACAATGCCTGAATTTTGAATTAATGAAGCCTCACATCCACATTTATTTGGAGTCTCAATAAGGAAATACATAATCAGAGACGGGAGTGCCCAAACCTCCCGCAAAAGCCCCCAGATGAGCCCCTTCTCCAGTTTGGGAGGAGGGCTGTGGATGAAACTGGTCTACAAGCCGATTCTGTGCAATGACAGCCTCTGGGAGGGGTCTGCTTCCGTCTCAGGTCAGCCCTCGGGGGGCTTGCCGCCGTCTTGAGAGACTCTGGGTCTTGAACCCAGCCTGACTCACCAAATGCGGGCAAATATTGTGAGGGTCTCCAGTAGAAACAGTAGGGCAAAAAAAAAAAAAAAAAGTAGAGGTTATGAGTCATTAAATCATGCTCAACATGCTGAGTCAGAAAGATCTCTTCAGTAGGCAGAGCTGTCCAAGAGCGGGACGAGTGGATGATCGTGAGTTCCCCGTCAGAGGAGGCATTCAAGCAGTGGCTGGATATCCATGTGCCATGAGACTTTATGCGAGAGTCCAATCACCAGTCAGAGCTTGAGTAGCCATTTGAGTCCCGGCCCGAGCCTCAGAGTCTGGACTGCACACCTCACAGGTATTGATTCAGAAATGTCTACACTGAGGTCTAGTTCTTACAGAGAGTACAGAACATGGGTCCTAGCAGAAGAGAGCTGTAGACACCGACCTTAGCTCAGGCCACTTATTAGCTGTGTGCCTTTGGGCATGAGACTTACCCTCTCTGAACCTGTTTCTATTTTTGTAAAATGGGGTAATACTACCTACTTGTCAGGGTCGTGTCAATTCAGTGAGGTTATTTATGTCGGATACTTGCTTTGCAAGTTTGTTAGTGCCGCTGTAAACAAACGACCCACCGGAAACTTAGTGGTTTAAAACTACACAACTGTATCATTTTGTGTTCTTAGGTATTCTGTAGTTAGTAGTTCTGGCCCCAGGGTGTTGCTCTGTTGCTCGAGCAGCAGGTTTGTTCTCCTTCTGGAGGCTCTAGAGAAGATTCTGTCTTCTTGCCTTGTGCGGCTTCTGGGAGGCCCTCGCATCCCCCCGCGTGTGGCCCCTTCATCCTCAGAGCCAGCGGCATGGCGTGTATCCATAACTCCGTTGTCAGATCTCCCTCTGACCTTGTTCTTCTGCCTCCCTGTCCACAGGGAAGGATGTTTATGATGACACTGAGCCCACCAGACAGTTCAGGATCATCTCCCTATTTGAAAGGCCAACCGACCAGCAAAACTTTAATCCCCCCTTCGCCTCGTAAGGTGACGTATCCGCAGGTTCGCGGGGTGAGGACGTGGACGTCCGTGGGGGCGCAGGCCCTTCTTCTGCCTCCGGACAGCAGCGTGGCTTTACGAGGTGCGCACGTTGTGTGATTCATCACACGCCAACCAAATAGGCCAGGAGCTGCCGGGGCCCCTCCGCCATCCGTGCCCAGAGTGGGGCGTGCTCTAAGGGGTGGACCCGGCCCTGGTTGTCGCTCCTGGGATGTCTCCCGTGACCGATGTGAGGACGAGGCGCATTTAGCGCCCGCTAGTCCAGGACCCCCGTAGAAGACCCCACGGAAGGACGGAGCACCCCGTGCCCTGGAGAATGTCATCAGGAATTGACAGTCGCCGGCCATGTGGGGAGCGTGGGAGCCAGAGTCGAGCAGAATCTGTGCAGGTACGGAAGCTGGCTTTCAGGGCGGATGTTCTCTGAGCACGCACGAATGTGGTCACGCTCGCTCACCTTCCCGCAAACGGGCGAGGTTACAAACACCCAAGCCGTTGACGAAGTTTCAAGTAGAAGGGACTTGAAGGTGCCAGGGAGAGGAGGAAAAAGGGAACCAAAGGTTCTGGGGCGCTCACCTGCCCCAGGCACCGCATCGGGTGCTTTGCAGACACCCACTTGGTCGATCGTCAAAAAAAACCCCTCTGATTTATTTTAATTTTTTTTAATGTTTATTTATTTTGGGGAGAGGCAGACTGAGAGCAGGGGAGGGGCAGAGAGAGGGGGAGACACAGAATCCGAAGCAGGCTCCGGGCTCCGAGCTGTCGGCACAGAGCCCGACGCGGGGCTTGAACTCATGAACCGGGAGATCATGACCTGAGCCAAAGTCGGCCGCTTAACCTGCTGAGCCACCCAGGCGCCCCCAAAAAACCTCTAAAGGAAGGTTTACCATCCCTGCCTTTCGGAGCATCCGAATGACCCTGGAAATGGTTCAAATTACTGAGCACGTAAGTGATGGGAATGAGACTCTGATGCAGGCGCTATGGCTTGGAAAGTCTTTGCTTGTCACAACAGGCTTTGTTGCCTCGGCAAGAGAGCGTCAGAGCTCTTGTGTGGCATCCTCAAGCTCATTCAGCAGGTGGGGAGGAGGAGGGGCTTCTAGAACATAAATTCAGGTCTCTCACCTCCCAAGCTAAGGCTGTCCTGTACCGTACTATCCCTAGGGGGCTCCCTCTAAATAATGTTACCATAATGGGACACCTGGGTGGCTCAATTGATTGAGCATCTGACTCTTGACTCCGGCTCTGGGCATGATCTCATGGTTCATGGGTTTGAGCCCCACATCAGGCTCCACCTTGAACACAGAGCCTGATTGGGATTCTCTCTCTCTCTCTCTCTCTCTCTCTCTGCCCCTCTCCTGCTCTTGCTTTCTCTCTCTCTCAAAATAAATAAAACAAACATTTAGAAAAATAAATGGATAGACAGCTAGAGCTACCATATTAACTCATGTTCAATGTAGAAATTTTTTAAAAATAGAGAAAAGCAGAAGGAAAGAAAAAAATTTAAATGACCCATAATGCAATCATCCAAAATTAGACATTATTATCATTTTGGATCAATCTTTCCAATATCCTCTCTACATACATATTGTTTTGTGATGAGCTGAAATTTTTCTGCTCATAAGAAGTTTCGCTTTATGGTTTATTTTTCACTCTACAGACCACAGACGTTTTCCTGTGTCATTATTCTTCAAGCACATCATTTTTATAGCTGCATATGGAGGTAACACAATTTATTAAAACACCACGTACTGTTTCACCCTTAGATTTGGTGGGGGGGGAGGGTTGTTGTCGTGTTTGTATTATAACTTTTCAATAAAGTCCTGGTGGATAACACGGCACATTTAAGTGAGAGTTTCTATTGGATCCGTTTCTAGAAATAGAATGGACTGGATAAAGCATATGAACATTGCTAAGGTCCTTGATACGTACTAAGAAAAGACCTTCCGGAAAGAATGTAACAACACTCTCCTGGGCTGTGTATGAAAGCTTTCTTCCGCCTACACTCATGGTAAGGCTGAATTTCACCTTTTCTTCAAAAATCTTTGCTTCTTTGAGCTTTTTGGTTTTAAGCAGTTCCCATTCCGCATCCTAACACGAAGAGAAGCTTCTTTGCGATGGCTCTTTTGTCCTACGATTTAAGTTAAGGGTCCAGCTTTTTCTGTAAGGACCAGATAGTAAATATGGCCAGAAGCCATGTGGTCCGTGTTGCAACTACCCACCTCTGCCATTGTAGCAGCCACACCGTGTGGATAAATGAAGATTGGCAGTGTGCCGATAAAACTTTATTTATGGGCGCTGAAATTTGAATTTCATATAACGTTCACGTATCATGAAATATTATTTTTCTTTTGAATCCCTTTCCAACCATTTAAAAATGTAGAAACTATTCTGAGCTCGCGATCATATGGCAAGCACGGGGCGCATTCGGCCCACGGGCCTTGGTTTGCCAACCCTCCAGTTTAACCGAAGGCCCCATCCACACAGGACCCTTCCCCTTTTTAAAACTCTCTGTGAGAGAGGCTTTTTTTCTAAATCTAGTAGTTTTCAACCCTGGCTGCATATTATAATTACCTGGAAAGTTAAAAAAAAAAAAAAAAAAAAAAGCCAGTGCTGGGCCCCACCCCCGATGCATTCAATCTGGCTCTTTCGCAGGTGCGCACAGGCCTGGCGCATGAAAGTCTCTTCAAGTGACCCTAAAACCCAGCTCGCAGAGCACTTCAATTAGTCACAGACACACTGAGCTCAGTCCTGCGGGGACCCATGCCTGGGCCACCTTAGCTTGCGATCCGAGGGGCTGCCAGGAAGTTGAAGGGGCCGTAGGAGGAGACGAAATGCTCTGCACGACTGTCGCAGGTCTCCGGGTATTTTAGGCACGTGCTGACAAAGGGCTCCTGCCTCTGGCTTTCTGCGGGACTCGATGCCAACCTCCCCGGAGAACCTCCCGGCCACCAGGACCCGCCCAGGCTCGGTGGCTGGAAAATCTGACCCCACCAGTGGCTTAGGCCTGCAGGAGTCAGGGCACTGCCGGGGGCTCCCGCCCTTCCCACCGGATTCACGCTTGGGTCTCTCAAAAGACCAGGGGCAAGTGTCTCCCATTGGGCTGTCTGGTCCTGCCACCCAGCAACGCAGGCTCCGAGCGGAGGTTCAGTCCCCACCCGGCCTCTCTCCTTGGGTCCTTCCCACTCTTTGCTTTTCTTTGCAGATTTCAAGGTGATG
This sequence comes from Prionailurus bengalensis, assembly GCF_016509475.1. Classification (NCBI taxonomy): domain Eukaryota; kingdom Metazoa; phylum Chordata; class Mammalia; order Carnivora; family Felidae; genus Prionailurus; species Prionailurus bengalensis. The sequence continues at coordinate 140,290,165 of NC_057355.1, read as the reverse complement.
ACAAAAGAGAGAGCAGTCTTAGCATTTGTTAATACCCACTTGACCCACAAAAGAAAATTCACCAGCATTCCGCAGCTTCTAATTTAAAAACCATTAGACCGTTCCGCTCGGCAGACCAGATCTAAATATTCTTAAAGGGCTGGTTTAATTTAATGATTACCTTAACAAGCCCCCTTTTAAAATGATGATCCACCAAATTCGGGGGATTTGTTTTGGAATCTGATCCAATAAGTGGCTTTATACAAAGAGGAGCAGAACAGAATCTGATTTGGTTCAGAACGCGGTGAAAATCGTGGAAATTACTTTGCATATTTAATCACTGTGGAAACATGAGTACAAACTACTTTCAAGAGATTACCTTAGGAAAAAAAAAAAAAAAAACAGCTTCAGGCTTTGCAGCCAGCATGCCAAGTACTTTGGTTTACAGGGAATTATTTGGATTTTCTAGAACACTCAGTGTTTCAAAGACTTCAGGCTTCTCAGCCACTGGCAGAAAGACACGTTTTAAATAGCGGAGCAGAAACTGGGCTCTGGGAATGTCAGCGTCAGGGGTAGGGCCCACTGGGCGGCCTGAACTCCCTTACTTTTTGCAGCCAGAGGTGAGCGAGATTAGCTGGGGAGAGAAGGGGAGGATTTGTGACCCCAAGAGAAACCTGGAGGGGTCTGTCATCAGGGACGGAGGGCACATGGCCCGTCTTGGGGAAGACAGCCTTCCCTACAGAGAGGCAAGACTTTGGCGTGAGCCCAACCCCACTGCCCAGGGGCCCTGCGATCATGGCTAGGTCACTTCACCCCCTGGAACATTCCCTTTCTCCTCTGCTCTTCTCGTCTGCTGGGTTTCTGCTGCACTATCTCGTGCCAGCGAGGCTCTCTCGGACCACCCCGTCTAAAAGAAACATGCCCCTGACACTCTCTTCCCTCTTCCTGGTCTTTATTCTCCTTCTTTCCACGCATTAGTACCTGCAGTATCTTGTATGAACTTGGTCACGCTCTGTCCCCCCGTCTTAGAAGGAGGCCAGTACCTGGTCTGCTCGATTCACCGGCTGTTTCCCCCAAAATGCAACGTGGTGCCTGGCTCAGTAACTATCTGGATGAAAGAATTCATAAGGCCCACCTTGCCATTACCTACTTGAGGATGAAATGCAATTATACACGTGTGAGTACTTAGCAAAGCAAACAAGAGTTGTACACGGTTGGGGGAGGAGGGGGGGAAGGCATTGTAGACAGATTTTAGGAGAGAAAAGGCCTGTGTTGGACCCCGGCTACATTCTCCTTCTGTGAACTTGGCCAAGTTGTAGAGTTGCCTTTCTGAGCCTCAGCTTCCCATCCGTGAAGTGGAACCACACGTATTTCATGGAATCACAGCAAAGCTTCAAGAGGACACGTGTGAAGCCCCAAGCCCAGTGCCCGACACCCGGTGAGTGGTCAAAACCCAAGGGTTAGTGACGTGATTTCGTAGTTGTGATGGTTAATGCCATCCTTCAACTTGATGGGGCCATCGGTTGCCCAGATAACCGGTTAAATGCTATTCCTGGGGGTCTGCGAGGGCCTTTCCAGAAAAGGTTGGCATTTGAACTGGTGGACAGGGGACAGGGGAACATAAATGGCCCTCCCCAGTGTGGGCGGGCAGCATCCAATCAATCCAGTGAGAGCCTGAAGAGAACCAAAACGTGGAAGAAGGTTGTATTTGCTCTCTGCCCGAAACATTCATTTCCTGACCTCAGCACTTCATTCTCAAGTCTCCAGACCTGGACCGGAGTCTATGACACTGGCTCCCTGCTCTCGGGCCTTCAAACTACCCACCGCCGGCTTTCCTGGGTCTCCAGCCTGCAGATGCCAGATGGCGGGACTCAGTTCCATCATCGCGCGAGCCAATGCTGGATAATACATTTCTTTCTGGAGAGAGAGATATACATATCTCCTTGGCTCTGCTTCTCTGGAGAACCCCGACTAATAAATGGGTAAGAAAACCACTACAATGAAGGTGACACAGGAGGACATCTGTCTGTCTGTCTGTCACGGGGGACATTCGCCACCTTGCGTTTTCCTCCCTGACCAACATCTCGCCTGAGGGAAGTCTGAGCTCCCTTCCAGAGGATTTGGAAAATAGATGGGTACTTTAAAAAGCTCTCCAAAAAGCGCAATGTTTTTAGATGGGTCCCTAGTTCCAACAGCTGGCAGCCGGTTCCCATTGTAAAACACTGGTACGCAAGCATCTGTCTCTATGTGCACACATTCATCACAGGCGCAAACTTATGCAACCACTCCACGCTTGTGATGCACACACCCTTGTGAGTGTGGGCGTGCGGATGCGTGTGTCTGGGTCTGTGGGTTTCGGAAATGGGTTGGAGAGACCAGATGTGTGTGCGGCGTGTGGATGCGCGCGCGTGTGTGTGTAAATAAAGAGAGTGAGACGTAATGCACACCTACCTGCTCCCTGGGCTTTCTCTTCGTGGATTCCTTGAAACTTCCCAAATTTCCGAGCTCAGCAGTCAAGAGGTTAATGAACGCGCTCTCTTTCCCATATGCACCGAGCAGATAATTTTCTTTTACTCCTTATGATAAGTTGAAAAAGCCTTTGAGTGACAGGACAATTTGTCAATCACCTAGAAGTAGGAGGGGAGCCTCCTGTGCATAATTTTACAGCCGGAATCAAAAGTGACCTCTGGCTGTACTCCCAGCCATCTGGACCTGTCCCATCTCAGCCCTCCTTCTTCCCGGGTGCCTCTCCCCGGCCCAACTGGCTGTGCCTGGGACACACCAGCCGCCATGCCGGTCCTCCTCCCCCTCCAAGTCTTGGCTTCCTCGCCGCCCGCCACCTGGAGCTCGTGTGGTCCTTCCACAGAACTTACCTTCACTTCCCCTGGAAGGATGGCCGCCCCCACCACGCCCACCTCCCGCCCACCTGGAAAACCCGCACCTCCCAAAGTTGGGTTGAGTGCCCAACCCTTCACCTCCCCCCAGGTGGGACCGGCCACTGCCTCCTTTCCACCTGCACTGTCGCCAGTAAAGATTGTCACTTTCACGCCTGTGTCACTGTCTTGCACACGATCACCCTCTTCCCTCCTGCTCCCGTTAGACTGAATCTTACCGTCTCAGACACCTTCCGACCCCGGTTCGTCCCACGGGGCACGTATCGAGCCCTCTGGAAGTATTCGCAGACCGAACGAACCAGTCAACCGACAGATGGCGGAACGGGAGGTTGGAAGCCCGGAGGAGTGAGGGCGTGAGAAGGACCAGGACGAGCACGGCCCCCGCATGGCCGGGAGCCCCTGAACCCACGACCCCTGAACATAGAAAGGCAGCACAAGGGCACCTGGGTGGCTCAGTCGGTTACGCGTCTGACTCGATTTCAGCTCAGGTCATGATCTCCCGGTTCCATGAGTTCAAGCCCCGCGTCGGGCTCCGCACTGACAGCGTGGACCCTGCTGCGGATTCTCCCTCTCTCTCTCTGCCCCACCCCTGCTCGCACTCTCTCTGTCTTTCTCAAAAATGAATAATAAATAAAAAGCTCTTAGAAGAGGCAGCATCCCTGTTACTATTAACTAATTACAGCTCTGTTTTTTGACTTCCTATTTCGCTCTGTGTATTTATAAATACTGTTTCAGATTCTCATAATGACTTCACAGAGTGGGGATGATTATCATCCCTGAGCGTCAGAGAGGTTGGGCAACTCCCCCAAGCTCACACAGCTGGGGTTTGAATTCTGCTCGTTCTGGCCCCAAAGCCACGGATCCTTCCCACCCCCGCACATCAGTGACCGCGTTTGGGTTGAAGCTTTGACAGTCACCTCGGGTTCCCGTCAGGGACCCCGGGCTGGCCGCCCTCTTGGCTAGGGTGACATGTCTTTCTCGAACAGCCCGACTTCTCCAGCACCAGCCCTTTCGGGGGCTGGCTTTGCTAAAACCTGAATTATGGAAATCGGTTGTCAATTACCCCGGGTGGCTGTGTAAAGGAATTCCTGCAACAGTCCCAGTGAAAAGAAAACTTTATTTTCACCCCTTTCCAGTAAAAGCTAATTCAGAATAACTCCATTTAACAGTTATTTTATGCTGAAATACTGAATACCTCGGGGAGTCTTTTAGGGATTTTAAAGTCTCTTTATTTATAAATGATTCATGCTGCATTTTCAGAAAAACCTACAATTAGTGTGGGTAGCACAGAAGCTCCTTAGGGAAAGGTAAAAAAAAAAAAGAAAAGGAAAAAGGAAAAAAAGAAAAAGAAAATACACATGCATTCTCTGCACCCTTTTATCCATTGTTGTTTTGCAGTGGACTATAAAAAGAGAACTGAAGGGAAAAACGCAAGGAGATATTTTGTCTAACCTTTTAAATACATGCCCCGTTTGACAGTATTTGTAAGTAGCTGTTCCCGTGATCTGCTCAACCCACAAAATTCTTTTAATGCGCATTTCACTTTGGCACGCGCTCTGCCTGCCTGCAGAAGCTTAAAGGCATCGGAGATGCTTTGGGAAGACCCCCTCTTGGCAGCATCTGAAATGAGCCTCCTGGGAGAGACCCGTGACTCTGGGGGGTCAGCCCAGTGGCCCAAGGGAATAGCGGAGGAAAGCCTCCTGATTCTTGATCTAAGGCCTCGCAGGAGACGGCCTGTGCAAAGCAACTCCAAATTCCCTCTCCTTTCTGAGCCCCACTTTCTTCTCTCCCCCCGGGAGGGGGCTGTATCATACTTACCTCATGGGGTTTCGCCATCCGGTCATTCATTGAATGCCCCCTTTTTGGACACCTGCTCCGTGCCGTTGTGCGAGGCAGTCTCTGGGTCTACCACGCACACGGGTTGATGGAGAAGATGTACCCAAAAAATCCGTGTTCGTGGTAGGACAGAGGCTACAGGAAGCCCGGAGAGCACAGGGGGACTCCAGATGCAGGAGTCAGGGAAGGCTTCCTGGAGGAAGCGATTCCTCAGTCAAAATGGGAAGGACGAGTAGGCACGATGCCGAGAAAGGTTATGAGGCTGGGGGCACCCACGTGGACCGCGATCCGGGGACCAGAGAGAACGAAGCACGCGCCAGATCCCGTGAGCCGTTCAGCCCCCGCTGGAGGAAGCCAGCATCCGAAATAGAAAGGTGATAACGATGCCCTTTAGAGGATCCGCAGGATGATTATTTCACTAAGAGGATCTTGTAAACTCTGGGGCGACACAGCCCGGCACGATGTAAGTCATTGCCTGACAGTAGTACCTTCTGGACGGATTCGGGGTGGGGGCGGTAATCGAACTTGTGGAGGGAGCTAGAATTTGCCGATGCCACCGACAAAGGATCTGAATGCTTCTTTTTCCGCGGGTTCTCGCTGAGCGCATTCGTTACCGCGTGCCGGACCGGCAGAGGCTTGTACCTCATTCGTCCACGCATTCATTCGTATGTGAAACCAGATGTTGTATTTTTGCGTGTGACTGATATTTGGGGTTTGTCGGAAGTAAATCCAGCCGAACTCAGGGTTGTTGCAAACCACAGGGAGAAAAAAAAAAAAAAAAAAAAAAAAAAGAGGAAACAATTTCCATCCTGAGCAACCTGCAGAATCCGTGCCCAGGACCCCGCTTCCCCCACCTGGAAATAGCTCACCCCCGTCATTTATACCTGTCTCTCCTGAGTCAGCAAATACACGGCCAGTGCTGGAGAAAGAATGGTGTATGCATTTAACTGAATTATTTTCAGTTAAATGAGTATTCTTCACATCTCTACTATGTGCCAGGCAGTGTGAAAAATGTAGCAAGAAGGCAGGAATCAAGCAGACCCGGTCCCTGCCCCCAGGAGCTCACGTGTAGTGCAGGGCGATGTCACACGAAGCTGGGACAGAAGGCATGGCTGTCCACAGGGGCCGGGACCGAATAGGTCAAGATCTGGAGGCCAGATAGGACGAGAGGCATGAGCTCAGGGGAAGGTGGGTTCTAGAGCTGAGCCAGAGTCAGACACTTCCTGGCACCGGGAACTCCCCTAGCAGCCTCAGTTTCCTCATCTGTAAAGTGGGGACACCAGCCCTGCTATCCCCACCCAGTTGTTCCGACGAATAGATCAATACACATGAAGTGCTTTGAACAGCATCTGACACATAGTCAGAAATAGTTAATCAATCTTATTATCATGATCACCGTCGTAACGGTGGGCATCATTATTCTAGATCGGCGAATAAATGATAAAGGAAAGGAGAAGACAAAAGTCAAGACGGGGAGCCTCTCCTCGCCGTGAGCCCAAAGGCATGAAACCACGTGTCCACAAGGTGCCCTGTGCAGGAGTGTCCACGGCAGCGTTATTCGTAAGAGCCACTACTGGGAACAACCCCAATGGCCAGCAGCTGATGAGTGGGCACACGAGATGTGGTTACCCGAACCACACAAGGGAAGCACTGATCCACGTTACAGTGCGGCTGAACCCTGAAAACGTGATGCTGGGTGAAAGCGGCCAGTCGCAAAAGACCACGTGTTTTGGTAGGATCGCATTTATACCAGACGTCCAGAATAGGCACGTTTCTAGAGACAGAAAGCAGAGTGGTGGCTTCCCAGGGTTGAGAGTATGTGATTGTTCATGGGTGTGTGGGGGGGTGTGGGGGGAGCTTGTTTTTCAGGTAAAAAAAATGTTCTAATTTCGGGGCGCCTGGGTGGCTCAGTCGGTTGAGTGTCCGACTTCGGTTCTGGTCGTGATCTCGCAGTTCACGAGTTCGAGCCCCGCGTCGGGCTCTGTGCTGACAGCCCAGAGCCTGGAACCTGCTTCGGATTCTGTGTCTCCCTCTCTCTCTGCCCCTCCCCCACTCAGGCTCTGTTTCTCTCCATCTCAGAAATAAATAAACCTTAATTTTTTTTTTTTTTTTTAAATGCAGAGACCAGGAAGCGGCAGGTCTGGAGGACGGACCCAGACATGGGCACTCACGTTCTCGGGATCTTACTCCATGACTCTAGTCCTTTTTGTTCGCTAAGACGTGAGTCAGTTCTTTAAAGAATTAAAAGCAGCAGGGCAGCAGACAGGCACGAAAGCTTTGACCTCCCATTCAGTCAGTGTTTGCGCGAGCCCCCTGACATCTCCATTTTCTCTGGGCACCAGAGATGTAGCGGGAACCTATCCAGGGAGCTCCAGGCCTTCGGGGAGTTCACAACCAGTGGTGCTAACAAATACACCCATGTAAAAATATGGAAGGTCCTTTCAGAAAGTGATGGGTGCCACAGAGTCAATAAAGCAAAGAGATGTGTGGGAGAGTGGCTACAGGGAGGGCAGCCTCTCCGAGGACATGACGTGCCAGCTGAGACTAGACAGCAAAGAGCCCATCGTGCAAGGACCCAGAGTAAGAGTGGTCGGGACAGGGGAACGGACGTGCTCAAGCTCTAACAAGCTCATAGAGCAGAACCCACGTAAATTCCTGATTGGGAGCACAGAGAGGTATAGAAATGAGAAGAGATGGATCCATTTGGACCAGAACCATAAGGGAAGAAGCAGCCTTTGAGTTGAGCTTTAAAACTTTTTTTAATGTTTTTATTTATTTTTGAGAGAGAGAGAGAGACAGCACAGGCAGGGGAGGGGCAGAGAGAGGGAGACACAGAATCCGAAGCAGGCTCCGGGCTCTGAGCTGTCAGTACGGAGCTCGATACGGGGCTCGAACTCACAAACCACGAGATCATGACCTGAGCTGAAGTTGGACACTTAACTGACCGAGACACCCGGGCACCTTACCCCACTGACATTTATGATTCTGATCATGCCATTGCTTTGGAGGAACTGACACTACAAACACGAGACGTGAACTCAGAGGTGAACTAGAGCTGTGACAGTGGGGATGTGCCAGTCTGGGATGGGGCTCGCCAACAGGCTCTGGGCTCTCTGCAGTGACCAGGTAAGAGGGCATAAAGAATCTGCGGCCCTTGTCCCCTACACAAAATTCACTCAAGAGGAGCCTGGGTGGCTCAGTCAATGAAGTGTCCAACTCTTGATTTCAGCTCAAGTCATGATCTCACGGTTGGTGCTTGAGAATCTCTCTCTCTCCCTCTCTCTCTGGTCCTCCCTCACTCGAGCACGCACTCTCTCTCTCTCAAAATAAATAAATAAACTTGAAAATGTAACTCAAAATAGAGCGTAGATCTAACTCTAAAACTTAAAACAATAAGACTCTTAGAAGAAAATGTAGAAGAAGCTCTTAGCAACTTTGGGTCAGGCAGAGGCTTCACAGATTTGACACCCAAAAGTGTGATCCAAAAAAAAATTGAGAAAGTGGATTTCATCAAAACTATGCCCTCTTTCCTTCAAAAGACACTGTTAAGAAAATGAAAAGACAAGACACAGACCTGGAGAAAATATTTGCAAAGCCCGTATCTGGTAAAAGGCTTGTATTCAGCGTAGATGGGAAACTCTCACAATTCAATACGAAGAAAATCAACAACCCAACTTTAGAAACAAAAATGGGCAGAAGATTTGAACAGGCATTTCACAAAATAAAAGAAAGAAAGAAAACATAAAGATGACAAATAAATGCAAGGGGGGGAAAAAGACGCTCAACATCATTAGTCAATAGGAAAACGCAAACTGAACCCACAATGAGCTGCCACTGTGCACCTGTCTGAAAGGTCAAGATTTAAGGGGGAAAGGGTACCAAGTGGCCACAAAGATGTGGGGCACATGGATCCCTCAGACGTGGCTGGTGAGGCAGCAAGATGGTGGCAAACCCCTTGACATCACACCCCAGTGATCTGATTTCCAAGTATTTATCTGAACAAAACGAAAACCTATGTTCACATAAAAAGCCCGTAGGAGAATGTTTATAGCAGCTTTGCTCAGAAGCGCCAAAACTTGGAAACAATCCAAATGTCTCTCAACTAGGGAATGAATAAATAAACTAGTACACTGGAACACTGTCCATCAATAAAATGGAGCAAACTGACTCCTCATACATACAAGGGATCTCAGTGAACCCCCAAGTCATTATGCCAAGTGAAATAAGCCAGGCTAGAAAGGCAAAATTCTGTGTGATTCCATTTACACATTGTTGCAAAGGTGAAACAAAGGGGCTAAGTAACAGATCAGAGGTTACCAGGGGGCTAGGGGTGGGGAGGGTTGGCAACCAAGGGACAGAGGAAGATTTCTTACTGACCCCCACATCTCTGGATGGTGTTGACACCACAGGCTATATTTGTCAAAACTCACGGAACTATACACGAAAAAGGATGAATTCTATGTACGTGTAATTATACTTTAATGTGAAAGGGAGGGGGAGAATGAGGTCATTATTCAGTTTTTTAAATCCATAAGAAGACACAAAACCATTCTGTTAATGAAAGAGCCCTCTCTTCATCAAAGGGAGCGGAGCGTGTCTTTGAACGTGATGGCCTTTCATTTTTAACATTAGAACTAAAATTGTAGAAAAACAATAAGTTGTGTTGAGGCAAAAAAAAAAAATCACATCAAAACGATGCTGGATTTTAATTTTTTAGAAGGGAAAGACAGAGAGGTCCAAATATTCCATTGCCACCCACTCTGTGCCCACATGGTGCTTTCCACCTGCTCCTTGGTTAATTGCACAAGTGGAAATGAGGCAATCAACTTGAACTAACTTTCTTCTCCCTGTTTTCGACGTTGTGTTTCCAAAACTCCTTGTCAGAGAGGTGCACCAAGCTGATGTTCCTCCCCCGTCCCCCCTCCGCCCTCCCCCAAAACGTTCACAATACAGTCAGTCAAGTGGTCTACACGACAGCAAACTCTGGGTTGACTGATTTTTTTTTTTTTTGCCTCCTAAATTGACAGAATCAAATAGTTATTTATTTATTTACTGACTAATAATTTATATCCTGTCTCCTTCCGAAAAAAGGATCTGAGGGCCTCACTGGCTGTCTTGGCATTACCTCCAAAAAGCGTAAGCATCTCGAGGAAGGAAATAACCACCGGAGAAGTGGTCTTTGGTTCCATTCCAAGATCCACGGAGTCGCATGGTAATGCGTAATGAGCCCATTTACGGCAGAGTATGAATAATGGAGGGTCCGACCCAGCTGCTACGTGAAAGTCGGATCTTAGATACAAAACCACATCTGCAAGGCTGCCTGTGCAGGTGAGGGAAGGAGATCGGCTGGTTAATTGGGGCCCAAAAACTTGACACATGGAAGAAAAGGGTGCTTTCTTCCCCGAGCAAGTCAATTAAGCTAAAAAGTCGCTTCCCACCATTAAGTGTCATCTATGGGCCAGCACTTGACATACAGAATTTCAAAACCTGGCAGAGTAGACGCTGGGAGTCTATGGAAAACGAGGGGCTCCTAAGGGCAGGTAACTTGCCCGGGGTCAGATAAGCAATCAAGCCAGGAGTTTGATCCAGCTCTTCCTGAATCTGGAGCCCACGCTCAGCCCCTTCTCCAAGTTGCCTCTGGGCGTTTGAGCCCAACCTGCGTGTCCGGCACGGGCCATCCGTAATGATCCCGTGTATTAAATAGCGGTGATGTCCTTTGCTCGCTTTTGGACACCGCCACAAACGGATTTTCACCGTAGCTGCTCTCGGTTGGGATGATCTCAGCCACAAGCAACAGCAAGGCCAAATTCAAACCAGCTTCGACAAGCGAGAGGACGGATTACCTCCCCCGCCATAGGGGTCCACAGGCAGGGCAGGGTCCGGGCACCGTATGTTGGCGTTCTGCTTTGCTATTTCAGGATTCTCTCTGTTTGGCTCTTTTTCAGGGTGGGCCTCCTCCTCGGGCAGGCAGGAGCCAGGATGCAGCCGTTCTGGGGCTTTCTCCAATGGGAAGAAATGCGCCCGTCTCCTTAGGTGCAAGAGACTCTTTCCTAAAAGACCCAGCTGGCATCACCCCCAGAATCTTTGGCCAGGACTGCGTTACAGATGCACACAGTAGGTTACATACCCATTCTTCAGCCACCTCCTGGCAAGGCGTTGGAGGAGAAAGCAGGTGAATACCTTCAAATTCATTTTGTCCTCCTGGACATCCAGGAAGGCTGAATTTCCCAGCCTCTCCTACAGGTTCAGATCGGGGCCATTTGACTGGCTTCTTCCAAAAGAAGGTGAGACAAGCAATGCCCCTTCCAGGCCCATCCGTACAATGTCCACGCACTCTCATCGGCTGCTGGACGCAGAGGACCCCGTGAAGCCCCTAACAGATGACAGCACCACAGGATGTAGAAACCTGCGCTCCTGAGTCACCTGATTCAAAGCTCACCTACCAGTCTCATTGTTGAGGCTGTGTTGTGTTAAGCCGCTGAGATTTTCGGGTTCTCCGTTTCTGCGGCTAGCGGTGAGCACCCTAATACAGATGGCTCCGACTAATTATCTGGGGTGGAAGAGAAATTGGGGAGTCAACCAAAATAGCCACCGCACGGCTCTGGTTCTGTGCGTCACACGTGACTGAGAGGGGACAGGTCCAGGGTCTCCCGTGGCCGGGGGGATGGAAAGAAATCACTAGTGAGTGATTTTGAAAGTCAAAGTCTAACAATTATGGGACCGCTTTGGAGATTCACATTAGTCTCCCTGTGACCTTGGGCAGATCACGCCCCAAGTCTGAGCCTCGATTTCTCCAGAAGAACGGAATGTCCAAGTTCTCTCTCCAGGCTCCCAGGGGTTCGAGGTAACTCGAGGGGCCCGTCTGCGCTTGCCTTGGGTCGATGCTGCTGAGGCAAACGGTCGGATAGAGGGACCTGGGTAGAGGGTCATTTTCAGAACCCGGGCCGCAGGACCCACTTCTTGGAATCTGCATCGAGAAGCCTCAGGCCCCCCAGCAACCGCGGGGCAGGAACGTCTGTGGGCGTTAATCCACAGGGCGGGAGCCTCTCTTATTGGAACAATTATTCCAGTGTATTTTATATAATTCTTACAAAACACGATTTTCATAAGTCTGATCAGGGAGCCAATTAATATAACTATTATTTATTGTGACTGCCAAGGCATAAACACCCCACAAATCAAACCGATTCCCTGCACCTACTTGGATCTCCCCACATTGCTAAGTAACATCCATTATACTGCTTTATCATCACATTTGTATTTTTTATTATTAATGCCATCAATACAATATTTATTCGCCATGAAATAGCCTTCCCCTTAAGAGGGAAATATCTTTATTCGTAAGTTCTCCTAACCGTCTCATGCTGCACACACACTGGCTGGGGTGTTTATGACCGGGACACAAATTATTTGGGAACAAATAACATCTGGCAGTTACTGAAGATCTAGGGAGCACCAGGCCAGGCCGTGCCTCCATTATTTACTTCATCCATGCGATGCAAGGGTTATCCCGGGCAACCCCGTTTGACAGAAGAGGCTACCGAGGCTCGGGAGGGAAGAAGCAACTTGCCAAACAACCCGCAAACCGCCAGTGAGGAACGAGGTCCTCTCCACAAGGACTCTCTCTGTTGACAAGATGCCAAGAGGCTTTCCGTATTGAGGGAAAAAAAGACTAAAGCAAAGCACTCAAGGCAGAGGCAGAAAGAATTAGTAACACTTGAGGAGGAAATTTCTTAGTACCTTTCCATTTCTCCATTCCTTGCCTCCCTCACACCTCAGCCCCTGCCCGCAGCCAACGTGCCCAGCCATAACCGCTCCCGGGCAGCTCACATGGTGTTGGCAACGCCAGCTCTAAACAGGGGGAAAATAAGCCAACAGCTAGTGTTGTCAGGTAAAATACAGGATGCCCAGTGTCTAGGTCGTAGCTTGCACTGCCATAGCAAAATGCCCTCATCGGATGGCTTAAACAACAGACGCTTCTTTCTGCGTTTTAGAGGCTAGAAGTCCGCCATCAGAATGCTGGCAGGGTCGTCTTCCAGGGAGGGCACTCTTCCTGGCCACCTTCTCTCGGTGTCATCACAGGGTGGGGAGAGGGGGCCACTAATCCCATCACCGATGTCCTGCTCTCGAGACCTCGTCTAAACCTAATTATCTCTTAAAGGCTCTATGTCCAAATACCTCCCATTTGGGGGTCTGGCTTCCGCATATGAATGGTGCAGATGGGGCACATTTCAGTCCATAGCACCCAGCTAGATTGGAATTTCAGATAAGCGACAAATAATTTTTTAGTATAAATATGCCCCCGGTAGGTATGTCTCACACTCAAATCTAACCCGGCACTCCATCCGTAGTCTGATTTGCTACATCTGGTAACCATACCAACAACGTTAGAGAGAAAATTTGTGCTGTTTTGTTTGTTTTAATTTTTTTAATGCTTATTTTTGAGAGAGAGACAGAGAGCGAGCAGGGGAGGGGCAGAGAGAGAGAGAGGGAGCCGCAGAATCCGAAGCAGGCACCAGGCTCCGAGCTGTCAGCACAGAGCCCGACGCGGGGCTCGAACCCACGAACCGTGAGATCATGACCTGAGCCAAAGTCGGACGCTTAACCGACTGAGCCACCCAGGCCCCCCGAACTTCTGCTGTTTTAATGCTACTTCCTTCGCTCGTCCCCTCTGCAGATCACCCCCAGGCCTCAAAGGAAGAGAAATCTTTTTTGATGAGTCAAAGCACAGGACACCCCTGGTCCAAATTTCACCGGTGGCTAGGCTTGCTCTGTCGTACTGGTCAGCTTGCACGCACTTGGCTTTCCCGCTGGCTCAGACCCAAGCTGGGTCTGTCTCTTTCCACCCGTTCCAGCCTTCCTTACCTGCACCCGGGTGGGTGGGACAGGCAGGCCTCTGAGGACACTGCCATCCCAGACTTGGGAGGGGGAGCGGGGAGCGAGGGCAGTGCACCTCGCGCGCAGGGTCCCACGGCTTTATCGGACAGATAGCCCACCAGATAGTCTCCTTGGTGACAGCCCCGTGTACCCGCTTCCTCCCCCAGATCCCCTCTCCAGGAGGAATGCGGAAAGAGGACAAACTGTGAGCACGGGCGGGGCCCGGCTTTCCAGCGGTGTGCCAAGGGGGGCACCCCACCCAGAAACCTGGGCGCACGGGTGTATGTGTTCCAGCTGCATAACGTCAAGCAGCCTGACAGGGAGCAGCAGCCATAACCCCCTGACGCCTCCAGAGAGTTGGGGCTTGGGGGGCAAGACCAATAATCAGTGCTTATCGCGGGGGGTGGGGTGCAGAAATTGGGGTGCACCTGACCTCGTGATACAGCATACAGAGGAGTGACTATGTTTTCTTCCTGAAGCCCACCCAGACCAGCATCACCACCGTGTTCACACTAGCGGGCTGGCTCTTCCTATAAGTGAGTCCATTACAATAGGGTCATTTTCTTTATTTCTTCGTACTCTCCAACCCAAACCCTCTGCTAAGCCCTACAGAGGCAAAGATCTCTATATGTTTTTTTTTTTTTCTTTAAAAAAAAGAAAGGGATAGGGAGCCCCGGTGGCTCAGTCGGTTAAGCTTCCAACTTCGGCGCAGGACATGATCTCACGGTTTGTGAGTTTGAGCCCTGTGTCGGGCTCTATGCTGACAGCTCAGAGCCTGGAGCCTGCTTCAGATTCTGTGTCTCCCTCTCCTTCTGCCACCCTTCCCCCACTCATGCTTTGTCTCTCTCTCTCTCCCTCTCTCTCAAAAATAAATAAATATTTTTAAAAAGTTCTTAAAAAGAAATGGTGGCAGCTGCTATTGGACAAAGCCTGGCGGGTTCCCCAAAATATTAAAAATGGAACCACCATATCCGTCAGCTGTCTCACTTGTGGGTTTGTATCCAAAAGAGTATTTTACGTCTTATCTCTAAGAGATACCCACACTCCCACGTCCATCGCAGCGCTGGGCACAACGGCCAAGACGTGGAAGCCGCCTAAGTGTCTGCGGTGGATGAAGGTACGGAGACAAAGTGCCAAGTGCGCGCCCAGCGGAATATTCTTCAGCTGTTGAAAAAGAAGGAAATCCTGTAATAAGCAACACCATGGATGAACCTCGAGGATGTTATGACGCTGAGTGAAAGAAACCCGTCCCAGGGCAACTCCTGTGTGACTCCACTTACGTGAGCTATCTAAATTAGGGCAACTCGTAGAAGCCAAGAATGGCACGGTGGTCGCCAGGGGCTGGGGACGGGGGGGCGGGGGAACAGGACAGGTATTGAACAGGGATAAGGTTGCAGCAAAGATGAGAAAGTTCTAGAGACCAGCCACCTTCCCCGGACCTGTACACGGCAATCCTGCACTGTGCACTTAATTATCTATGAAAAGGGCGGGTCTCACGTGAAGTGCTCTTCCCACAATAACATAGATTTTTAAGAGAACGACCCGGCAGCACCAGCGAAGAAAGAAGAAAGTCAAAATTTTGTGTATACCTGGAGGCCCCCGAAACATGGAAAAGCCAAAGACAATACATGGAACCACTGTACAGGAAGGGGGGAAAGAAATCAGACTGCTGAGTTATTTTTAGACGCATTGGTCCACACTACATAATGTAACTTTCAAGTATGGTTCTATTTCTTCGAGTAGAGTGAGTCCCCAGATACTCCCGTTCACATACTGCGTCTGTATCTTAGAAATATCTGCTTCGAGCAGATAACCAGCCATCCTAATTAATAACACAAAGTCACAGGGGGGGCTTTCTAACTGAAACCGCAGCGGGGAACAGATAAGAAAAATATACCGTAGGTGTGGGGTTGTGGGTTTTTTTTTTCTTAATTCCCAAATTCCTGCCAGGATTCTACTATGTCTTACGAATCCTAGAATAATGAAACATGACATGATATAACCCAATGTGAGCCATCAACATGACATAAGCCAATGCAAAAGGATTCATTATCACCAAGCTTGTCAGAAATGCACGCGGAATGTTCTTCTCGCCGCCCCTACCCCTGGGTTACAGAGTTTGGAGATCTGGATCTGAGTAACAATGATGGCTGCAAATGACAAGAACAGCCCCACCTTGCTTGGGCTCCTTCCTGGTTAAATGATGCTCAGCACAGTTCATAAACTTAAGAGCCAGATTGTCACACCCTGAGTACAAGGGTCATTTTACCTGCCGGGGACCACAGGTGGCCACAGTGCCATCCGTATTTGCCAGCTATCACCACCCCACCCGATAATTGCATTTGCCTTTTTTTATATTTTTTTAACGTTTCTTTATTTTTGAGAGACAGAGCGTGAGCCGGGGAGGGGCAGAGAGAGAAGGAGACACAGAATCCGAAGCGGGCTCCAGGCTCCCAGCTGTCAGCACAGAGCCTGTCGCGGGGCTCGAACTCGAGAACCGAGAGATCATGAGCTGAGCCGAAGTCGGACGTTTAACCGACGGAGCCGCCCAGGCGCCCCCAGGCTTGCCCTTTGAGCTGAAATGGCAGCACGTGGAATTTTTCCAAGAAAACTATTTACTTAAGATCGTAGGATCTTCCCTGAAAATACCACCGTTTTTATAGTGAGCGGATACGCAACTTAGTTATGTAGACACACAAAAGCCTTTGCCACCGCTCCATAGTTGTTCAAGGTGCATTTTCCTTATAAACAGTCCCTTTGCTCATAAATTTTCTACGATGCAGGATTAGGCCCTTCTTGTAGATGGGAAAACTGAGGCCCTGGGTGGGGTGTGGCAGGGCATGGTCTCACCCCCTGTGACACACAGTCGTCGCCTCACTGGTCCGGGGCTGGATCCTGGTACCCAGCTGTCCCTCCAAGCTGGCTGTCATCTGGGCTGATGGTCCAGACGCCATCCCTCGCCCATCGGCCTCTCACAGCCTTTGGGAGCAGCGGCTCAGCGTTTGAAACACCACAATATTTCTCTTGCTCGATTCCCCGATGTTCTCAAAGCTCATCAGAAACAGCAACTCGGGGGCCCAAGTAGGAGAGAATCTCGACAGACTTCAGGCCCAACCACAAAGAACCCTGCTTCTTGGCCCAGCAGGTCCCAAACTGCAATCTGCGACTTCCTCTAAGGTGACCCACAGGCGGTGCTCTTGGGGGACCCCGGACACAGGCCCCACTGGTCTGTCAGTCATTCTGATGTCACCAGAAGCCATCAGTGACCAAAGAAGGTCCAAGATTGCTGATTTTAGTTTTTACAGAGAAGCAATTTGGACGTGTTGGCAGTGGGCAAAGTGCTCTGAAATCAATACATGTCTATTAATTGTCAAAGAAGTTTTCCCAAGACGCCTAGCCTCAAACGATGCCTTTCTTCAGCCAGATGCTACGTATGCCTTTGCCCAGAAAGGGAGCACGCTGCTGGGACCCCCCACGCCAGCAGAGCTGGGTGTCCCGAAAAAGAAAGAGGGAGGAAGGAAGGAAGGAAGGAAGGGGAAACTTCCTCTAAAGGAAAATAATACCAATTGTATGTAAAGCTTCGTAGTTGGTAGACCGTTGATGTGATTTATCTTGTTTAATTGCATCTCCCCATCAGCGCTGGCGATGAAATGATAAATGTGAGGTTCAGGGATGAAGGACTCACTAAGGGTTGCTCGGCCATAAATGCCCCCACCCTGTGCCGTCAGTGTGAACCCCTGTCTGGTCATCATGAAGGGCCCTTCCGCTTCTGTGACTCTCAGGACCCCACACCCTTTTTAAAAAAAATTCTTTTTTAATGTTTGTTTATTTTTGAGAGAGAGAGAGACACAAAGCGTGGGCTGGGGAGGGGCCGAGAGAGAGAGGGAGACACAGGATCCGAAGCAGCTTCCAGGCTCTGACGCGGGGCTCGAACTCGCCACCTGAGCGGAAGTCAGACGCTTAACCGACAGCCACCCAGGCGCCCCAGGTTTTCGGGCCCTGCGCGCTCCTCCGGCAAAGGCTTCGTGTGCGGAGCTCACGCCTCTCCAGCTCTCTGAGGGCTCCCACGGGCTACGCTGTGCACTGGCTCGGGCTCCACGTTCGCAGTCTCTAGGCTTTGGGCGGCAGGTGTCCCCTCGCAGTCGGGTGACCGGAACGGAGCTGCCAAGCCACCACCTCCTCCTCTCCGGGCTCGCGGGTCCCCTCCCCCCCACCTGGCTCTGGGGACCCACTTCTTACCACAGCCACACAGAGCGGCCTCCACTCGTCTGGGAACCTGTGTCTTCCTCCTGCGAGTTCGCGCAGCCCTTGGCCCTTCCAGGTGGCGGGTGAGATCTTCACGGTTTGAGCCCCGCGGCCGCCGAGCAGGCCGTGGGGATTGCCTCTAGGCTTTCCTCTGGGATGGGAGGGCATCTTCGGCGGCCCTTGGCTGTAGGACCCATGTTCATCTCCTGGGGCCTCCATAACCAAGTTCCACAAAGCCGGTGCCTAAAAACAAAAGAAATCCCTCCCCACACGGAGCAGGAGGCCAGAAGTCCAAAGCGAGGTTATCAGCTGGGCCACGCTCCCGCCGAAGGCCCTAGAGGGGAATGTTCCCTGGGCTCTTCTGGCTTCTGGGGGCCCCAGGCGGTCCCAGGCTTGCGGCCACATCACTCTTCTCTCTGTCCTGTCTCCACACGGCCTCCTCTCTGTGTGTCCTCTCCTGTCCTCTCATTTCCAGGTACTTAATGAATCACAGCTGCAAAGACTCTACTTTCAGATAAGGTCACCTGCTAGGTTTCAGACGAACATGAGTTTGGGGACAGCAGTCAACCCAGCACACAAACTGCACAACCGTGGCCGTGAAAGAGATTTGAAGCAGGCAGAAATAGTAGGCTTGTGACTCCCGGGGCCCTAACGCCCGGGGACATCCCACCGCGCAGGCCGCCGCCCACGGAGCCAAAATGTACGGGCAGGTGTTCACACTGGCTGTTTGCCACCCATGCCCCCCACCCCCGCCCCCGGACGCCGAGGGACACCCAGCCCTGCGGGGAGTCAGAACACCAGCCCGTTTCCATGCACATGGCATCATGGAGCCTTTCCGCCCCTGATTCCTTTAGACGACTCTGCCTGCCAAACGCGCCCCGGAATCTTTCCACGGGAGAGGCTCCGCAAGGGATCGAACAAGATCTGACAATACGTTCATCTTTAATCTGCACAGTGCACCTTTGCTTTGCAAGGGGTTTGCTTTTGCGCGGCGTGATATTATTTCCGAGAAATCCTCCGAATGTGCAGCCTCCGTCTGGGTGGGGGAAACACCCAGCCGGCGGAAGAGGGGAGTCGGGGGCTGAAGGGGGCCGGTGAGCCAGAGCTCCCGGGACTCCCACGCACACAGACGTGAGCCCTCAGGAAGGCGGCCGCGGGCAGTTTCCGCCCGGGCTCCTGCCCCCCCCCCCCGTGCCCAAGAGGCGTGTGGTGCCACCGCGGCAGGGTGAAGCCCACAGCATCCTCGCTCCCGGGCCGGAATCAATTCCCTGAAAATAGAAACAAGCCACAACCGCGCCCACCTGGGCCCTGTCTCACCAAGGGCCGCTTTCAGTGGAAAGATGTAACCCTCCCTCGAAACCGAACAGAGTACCCCTGGGTAGGGTATAAATAAGCCCCCTGCCTATTGTCGCCATTAGTTTCGTGCGGGGATGATCCAGTTACAAATCCAATATTCAGTTCCCAAAGAAGCTTTGCTGGGGGGGGGGGAATCACACTGGGACGTGAATGTCCCGTCGACAAAAACTTTGCAGAAGAACAGACAAGTGCATACACATTTCTGCGTGTGTGTCTATGCACACGTGTGTGCGTGTGTATACAGATAAACACATATATATGTGGGGGGGGGTTCTAAATCCTCCACGGCACACACCAATGTCACATTTTAATGTAATATCATGCCCGATGCATATTCATGAAATAGAATCTTGGCAATGGCACAAGAGAAGTAGCATGAAGTGTGTTTGGCACAGTGCGTCACGTTTCCAGGCCAGCGGATTTTTTGATTAAAGTCCCTTATCCGTTTTATCATGCATATCCACTCTCTGATTAAAGTGATCTGGGGCTGACACTCACAATGTCAGTATGCACTGAGACCCTTCACACAAAACATGGTTGGAATTTATATCCTTAAAAAAAAAAAAAAAAAAGACCCTGTATCCCCAACAACAAAACGAACGCAGGGCAACATTCATTTCACTGGAAGTCTCCACAGGATGGCTGGGAGGGTCGTCTATTTCTCGAGCTCAAAAAGATTTAACTCGGAAAATTAATCAGCGTCCGACCTCAGAGGCTAAATGTTATTTCCTTTTTTTTTTTTTTTTTTTTTTCCCAAAGTGAGGTTTCTTCTTTCTGATTTGCTGGGCTTTTTGTCAAATGTTTTTCCTTGAGAAAAACATAATCGCCACAGACTCTCCCGACAGAATATAAATAATGAATTTCCCCCAGATGCCGGCCTTTCCAACGCTGTGGGAGTCAACATGGCCCATTTTCCCCCCAAGGCACTTTCTAAAATCGTTCTTTGGAAGGTGCCCCCTCCAATACGCTGGGGTGGGGGGGCACCAGGACCACTGGTCACTTCATAATGGCCACAGACAAGGCGGAGCCCCCAGACAGGAGTCAGGGTCTCCTTCAGAGGCACAGGACGCTAGGTCACCGGCTGAAGGAGTCGATCGACCCATCTTAAGCCACTTGATGTCAGAGAGAGAAGACAGGATGGGCGGCTGTTGAGTCCAGAGGGTTTGGGAGGAAGAATCTGCTGTCGGAGGGCTGGTGAAGCAGATCCGAAGTCTGGGGTCGCGTCACAGCTGACCAGCCAGCTGGCCTTGAGCAAGACCTCTCGTCTGTCCAAGCCCTAGGTCCTCCTCTGTGGTGGAGATAATGTCATCCACCTTGTAGACCCGCCGTGCAGATCACATGGAATCAAATCTGAGAAGGAGCTCCGTAAACAGAGAGAGGCCCTCTGAATTTGGGAGCCTGTTACTGAGGCCCTCGGAGAGGCATGATCTCCAGATCGGCATTGCTCTGAAAAAGCCCCTGTTCCATCTGTTGTTCCAAGAAATCTCACATTCACGCCTTCTTTGGTGTTTAAATTCCTCGGCTCCCCAGGAACCTGCCCCCTGGCCCACTGAGCATCTCCCATTGGGAGCCAGAAGGTCCCCCCTGTCGGCTGGGCCACACCCCTCCAGCGCCCAACCCCCAGGCTGGGTGAGATGGTGCTCTCCCTCTCCAGCTCCCTGTGTTCCAGCAACCCCTGCAAGCCCCACCCAGAAGCCTCTGTCTTCACCCCACACAGGAAACAGATGGGCCATGTATTTAGCGGGGTCCCTACTAGACTGAAAAGCTGAAGGCTGGACTGTTCTTATCTGCTATTGCACCCCCAGCTTGCCGTGCAGGTGCTGGTGCACAGTAAATGGCCCGTGGGTTTGTGAAGCCAGCAAATGAATGAATGAGTGGAACCAAGCCCAATGGTTGACACCCTTTGAGTCCAGGCCCCACCCGGCCTTTCTGACTCTCTGGCTCCAGGGCCTCAGAACGGCCCTTCCGAGTCAGCCTCTGTGAGTCCGTTGGCAGAGGAGCACAGGAGGCTGAGAGGGGCAGCCAGTTGTATGTTGTCACCCGGCTAGAAAGGGGCAGAGCAGGACAAGGCCTCCTGGGGGGCCTGAGGTGTGGCTGACCAGTAGCCCCTGGAAGGCACCGGGGGCTTCTGATTCACAGAACTTCCTCGAGGTGATCCACAGAGCAGGGGGGCCCAGGTCTGCAGAATCCCAGAGCAGTACCTTTTAAAATGAAAGACAGATAGGAAAGGAGATAGATGGATAGATAGATAGATAGATAGACAGATAGATGATAGATGATAGATAAATAGATGATTGGTAGATAGATAAATGATGGATAGATAGATAGATAGATAGATAATGAATAGATAGATAATAGATGACTGATAGACATCTAGATGATAGATAATAGATGATAGGTAGGTAGATGATAGATGATTGGTAGATAGATGATGGATAGATAGATAGATAGATAGATAGATAATAGGTAGATAATAGATGATTGATAGACATATAGATGATAGATAATAGGTGATAGATAGGTAGATAGATGATAGATAATTGGGAGATAGATAGATGATGGATAGATAGCCAGCCAGACAGACAGAAAGACAAAGAATCAACATACAGTTGCCAGCCTTTCTTTGGCCAAACTGCTCTAAAACAAAATCCTAGGGGCACCCGGGTGACTCAGTCAGTTGAGCGTCCAACTCTTGGTTTCGGCTCAGGCCATGATCTCGCAGTTCATGAGTTTGAGCCCTGCGTCAGGCTCTGCACTGGCAGTGAGGAGCCTGCTTGGGATTGTCTCTCCCTCTCTCTCTCTGCCCCTCCCATTACGGAAAGTGGTCTGGATCACCCGGCAGAAGAACCAATAGATTATAGATAGAAAATAGATGATAGATAGATAGATAATAGATGATAGATAGATTGATAGATAGATTGATTGATTGATTATAGATAGATGATAGATAGATAGATAGATAGATAATAGATTATAGACAGATTTATTGATTGATTATAGATAGATGATAGATGGATGGATGGATGGATTATAGATAGATAGATAGATAGATAGATAGATTATAGACAGACAATAGATTGCAGACAGATGATAGATAGATGATAGATAAATAGATAGGTAGATTATGTATAGATAGATAGATGATGGATAGATAGATTATAGATAGATAGATAATAGATTATAGATAGATAGATTATAGATAGATAATAGATGATAGATTGATTGATTATAGATAGATAGATAGATGATAGATTATAAATAGATAATAGACGATAGATCGATACATAGATACATAGATAACAGATTATATATAGATAGACTATAGATAGATGATTAGATAGGTAGACAATAGAGATACAGAGAGATAGATAATAGATTATAGATGGATAGATTATAGATAGATAATAGATAGATAGATTATAGATAGATGGATGGATAGATAATAGACAGATAGATTATAGATAGATATTAGATAGATAGATAGATTATAGATAGATAATAGATGATGGATTGATTGATTATAGATACATAGATAGATAGATGATATATGATAGATATATGATAGATAGATTATAAATAGATAATAGATGATACATAGATACATAGATAACAGATTATATATAGACTATAGATAGATGATTAGATAGGTAGATAATAGAGATACAGAGAGATAGATAATAGATTATAGATAGATTATAGATAGATGGATGGATAGACAGTAGATAAATTATAGATAGATAGATAGATAGATAGATGGCAGAGCATTCGTGTTCCCTTTAGGCCGACGCTGGGGGAAGTCAGATGCTCGGCGGCCCAGAGCCCGGGTTTACCGCTGTGTCACAACCATCCAAAGGCAGAAACAGAAACCAAGCAGGAGATGGGTGATGTTGACGAGGATTCACAGCCAAGTCAGACCCCGGCTGGGAGGGATGCCACTGTCCTGCCACCGTCCTCCAAGGGCCCCTGTCATCTGCGCCCATCCCGAAGTATTGACCAGGGCGGTCTGGTGCACCGGGCACGGTGTTGAGCAAACGCTTGTTGATAACTGCCACCAATGACGGCAGAAAACAGAGATTTGGGGCTGAGAGATGGGCTGATAGCAGTCCCTGGAGTGTCCGAGTGAGGAAACTGACCCGTACGTAGCTCGTAATCTGCAAAGGGAACAAGAGGAGCCTGATGCACGTTGGGTTCTCCGCGAAGCAGCCACGGCTCCAACCACACACAGCCTATTTGACAGATGTCCCCATTTGACAGATGCAGAAACTGAGGCCCCATGACTTGATGAAGGTTTTGGGACCAGCAGGCGGCTGCGGAGGACCAGGCCCAGGCGTGCTCTGCCCGCACACCTTTTCTATTTCAATAGCTCCCCCCGCCCCCAGGCCAAGACGCTACCCAGGTCGGTCCACCCTGAGTGAGACCCACCTGGAACTCTCTGGATACACATATTTGACCAACCGCTGTGATGCCTAAGTTCCCACCTCAGCAGCTATGGAGATTGCACTCGCTGCTGGATTTTCCTAACGTGATTTTGACAGGAAGAAATTTCCAGGAATAACGTGACTAAGAGTTGGGGGAGCCACAGCAGAGCTGCGAGCTTCCTTCGCATCTAACCCCTCTGTGACACGCGTGCGCGATTCATTCTTCCCTTCGCTCACTCACTGCTTCGTTACCCCACATCTGCCTGTGCCAGGCGTCACGCTGGATGCCACGGGTGCAGGGAGGGTGGACTGCCTGCCGTCCACCGCACAGGATCCCGTATGTGGTCGTGTCCACGGCCACCGCACAAAGAATTTGAACGTCCCATGCTGCCTGCAGAGAGAGACGTGGCGTACATCAGGGCAGCCTGGAGGCCACAGGGCCCTAGGTTTGAAACCTGCGACCCTGAAGCTTTGTGGCCCTGGACAGATCAATCTGCAGGCCTCAGTTTCCCCACTGAGCAAGGGGAAACAGGGAAGAGAACTCACCTTGCAGGGCTTTAGGAGAGCCCCATGAGACAAGCTATGGAGGCTGCCATAGGAGAGGCCCCACAGAGGAGGTCACAACAGCTGGAGGCTGGGGGATTTCTATTAGTCCCCCAGACCACCAAGGCTTCTACTCACCCCGGCCTGGCAGGTGGGAGCAGTGCATCGCCCAGACGGCGAGAATCAGTGCGAGCACGGAGTACGTAGAGCCAGGGGCCGGCGGGGAGAAATCAGGGGGCTGGGGTGGTCCGAGTCGAGTGGGCGGGGGTCAGTGGAGAGAATTCCGGAGAATCCCCTTAACGATGGTAACGGCGAGAGCTACGAGACCACCGCTCTCGTTTCTCGAGCCGACGCTGTGCTGCGCGCCCTCCGGGCATCCCATCTCTTGACCTTCCCAGCCACCCAGGGGATAGCTACTATGCTGAGTCCCATTGCACGGACGTGGAAACCGAGGCCCAGAGAGATCAGGCGAAGTCCGCCAGAGCCGCACAGCTAGGAAATGGCACAAGCACTCTGGGCCACGACGAGGGCGCGAGCGGGTTCGAAAACCCTTCGGGACCCTTGGGCCTTTGGCAGCTGTGCTTACGGAGCACGGTTATTTGCTGCTTAAACTTCTTCCCCACTCTCAGGGAGCTCAGTAATTTCATCACAGCCAAAACAAAAGAGGGCTCACATTGCCGTAAGAGTCGTTCTCGATCTCCTGAGCTACGTTATTCACACGGAGTCTTGCTTTCACGCCTTTTTGACATCTGTGCTCTTTAATAAAGGAGGCTACTGGCTGCCACAGCAGGCTTCTCGTTTGTTCTAGGACAGCTGAGGCACCGGAGAAGGTCCTTGGAAGGCTCACTAGCGGTCCCAAGGGCTCGGAGAGGGGCACAAACAACCAGATATGCCGCGAGGCCAGCTCCCCTCCGGTGGGCCGTGCCCCAGGCTGCGGGACCCATGGCTCCTTCCAGCCCAGAGGCCCCATCCCCAGGGCCGAGGTTCGGGGCAGAGGAAGAGGGCAGGTCTCAAGTCTGGGCAACCTGGTGCGAGAGCTGTGAACAGTGCCCAGGAGTTGAGAGTTCATCTTGAGCCGCTTGCTGGGCTAAGAAAGCCCTTCGGGCACATTCTGTCCTCAAAGCCCCTCAGCCGCTCTGTGCGCCAGGCACCACTGTTATTCACCCCATTTAAAGACAGAGAACCTGGGGCGTCCGGGTGGCTCAGGAGGTTAAGCGTCCGACTTTGGCTCGGGTCATGATCTCACAGTTCGTGAGCCCATGTCGGGCTCTGTGCTGACAGCTCAGAGCCTGGAGCCTGCTTTGGATTCTGTGTCTCCCTCTCTCTCCGCCCCTCCCCCTGTCTCTCAAAAATAAATAAACATTAAAAAGAAAAAGACGAAGAACCTAAAACTGGCTGAGCGGCCATGCCAAGACCCCACACGTGCAAAGGACGGAGCCGGATTCCAACCCCGAGTTCTTCCCCAGAACTTCTACACTTAACCACCACGCTGCTCTAGTGTGGTCCCGCCCTGGCTGTGCACCCGTGGGCAGGTCACTTTACCCCCCTCTGCCTCGGTTTCCTCCTCCTACGCCAGGGGGCTCGCTGGGACAAGCCAGGAGATCTTTGCTAGAACACGCTTCTCGTGGTGCCTTGAACGAGGTCGGTTTTCCATAGCCAGGAGTCATGTTATGGCTACAGAGGGGCTGTCCAGGGACCGCCGTAACAAAGCTCCACAGGCGTGGGCGTTCACACAACAGAATATATTCTCTAGAGTTCTAGATCAGAGATCTGGAGCTCAGAGATGAAGGGGTAGCCGGGATGGGTTTCCCCTGAGGCCTCTCTCCTTGGTTCACAGACGGCCCCCTTCTCCCTGGGTCCTGCCATGATTTCCCTCTGTGCCTGTGTCCCAATCTTCTCTGTAAGGAACACCAGCCAGGCTAGACTGGGACCTCACTTAACCTACGTCACCCATTAAGGGCCCTACCTCCAAAGACAGTCACGTTCTGAGATAGTGGGGGTTGGCGCCCCAACCTACGAATTCTGTGGGGACACACGTCAGTCCACAACACTGGGGACGCCAGACAATCTCTCTTGCAGGAAACGATTCTTTTATTCTCAGTTCCTCAGTGTTGGCTTCGACGGGCCCACCAATGACTATGGAAAGTGAAAAGGGATTCTGCCTGATGGTACAGTGACAAAACTTGGCCTCCCTCTGTCCTTGCCTTCCAGGAGTGGCAGCGTCCCCGGTGACTCAGATGTGTCGCATGGTGTGCAGCTTATAACCTTCGCGACATTTAACGGTCCCAGCGCTCCTAAAGGGGGAGGTTCTAGCACTGCCCCCGTTCCTCGGCTGTAGAGACCACTGCCCGAAGGCCAAGTGATTGGCCCCAGACCCCAGCGACCACGTGTTGAAGCTGATCTTGAATCCCAGGGCTCTGATTCCTCTTCCAGAGCAGTCCCCAGTCTGGGATGTTCTTTCTCTTGCCACACATTTCAGTCATCCGGTCAACAAGGATTTATTGAGCTCCTAGTTTGGGCCAAGCTTTTATGCAGTTTACATGACAGCGGAGGGTGACAGGATGGGGAGAGAAGCAGACCAAAGAATTGCAAACTGTACAGGGGCGCCTGGGTGGCTCAGTCGGTTGGGTGTCCGACTTCGGCTCAGGTCATGATCTCGCAGTCCGTGAGTTCGAGCCCCGTGTCAGGCTCTGTGCTGACAGCTCAGAGCCTGGAGCCTGCTTTGGATTCTGTGTCTCCCCCTCTCTCTGCCCCTCCCCTGCTCATGCTCTGTCGCTCTCTGTCTCAAAAATAAATAAAAACATTTAAAAAAAAAAAAGAATTGCAAATTGTACAAATAAACAGGATGATGTGATAAGAGGGAGAATGCCTTTCGACAGCATGACCTGCAGAGGTCTCTGGGAAGAGGTGACCGTTAAGGGAAGACCAAAGGAGGCCAAGAAAGACAGTGCAAAGGCCCTGGGGCATCCTGGCGTGGGCCGTTGTTGATGGGTAGGTGGGGCCAACTCACATATGATCTTGGAAAATAATATTCTTTTTTAAAAAAATTTTTTAATGTTTATTCACTTTTGAGAGACAGAGACAGAGTGCCAGTGGGCAAGGGCAGAGAGGGAGGGAGACACAGAACCTGAAGCAGGCTCCAGACTCTGAGCTGTCAGCACAGAGCCGGAGGTGGGGCTCGAACTCACAGAGCTGTGAGATCATGACCCCAGCCGAAGTCAGACGCTCGCCTGACTAAGCCACCCAGACGCCCCTTGGCAAATAATATCCTAAATATTACAGAAGTAAAAATAAGCTGGGCTTGCGTGGGAGACTGAGAACCGTCCGATAACATGCAGTACTCTCTCTGATGGGCCCTTTAATTTCTTGTAGGAAATGGGAGCGATGTAAATGGTACTTAAGCTTAGACTTTCGGAGTCCACAGCCCACTTTCCCTTTGCAGGGAGCACGGTGGGAGGCTGTTGGGAACGTAAGCGGTCCCAGCGGAAGCCTCCTTTGGGTCAAACCAAGGACACCACACCATTCAGGCTGCATCTGCAGAGCACCCACAGTGACCTCGGTTTCCCGCCACCCTCTGGGGTGCGGACCAGGGTCTGGACCTCAGGGGGGCAGCGGTACCCCCCGGTCGTGGTTGGGGCTGGACGGGACAGGGCCGAGGAGAGCGGAGGTAGCAGGGGGGTGGGAACCCGGGGCCCCGGGGACGGGCGTCCGCGGGAGGCGGAGGGAGAGACTTAAGAGCCGCGATCCCGCCTCGTGGCGCCTGCTGACAACACAAGGCACATCGCGCCGCCGCCGTAAAACAGCAGGACGATCTTCTGAGTCCTAATTGAGGAACAGCTGCGCTTTAATAGGCCACACCGCGTGGCTTCGCTGGTCTCTCCTCAGGCCACACCCCCAAATGAAGGCTCCCCGGGGAACCGGGAAGAACGAAGTTTGCCTCTGTGTGGGTTGGGCCGGGGTGGGGGGTGGGGGCGTGAAATTGTCAATAACTTAGTAAGTGGATGGGTAGGAAGTGTGCTGGGAGCACTGGGCGGAGCAAAACACACCCGGCTCGGCTCAGAGTCCAGTAGGGGGCGTGGCACGCTTCGCCCCCCAGCCCAAATCTGGCCTCCCACTACTTTGGCAGGGCCCGTGATCCGCGAGGGGTTGCACGTTTCTGAATGCTCGGAAAACAGTCAAAAAGAACAGAATTGTATGATTCATGAAAATGGCGCGAGGTTCACATTGGGGCAACCGCAATAAAGTTTTATTGGCCCCTGGCCACGCCCATTTGCCCAGCTATGTTCGATGGCTGCCTTGGCCCTGCAAGGACAGGCTGGAACAGGTGGAACAGAAGCCGTGCCGGCCCACAAAGCCCGAGATACTCACTCGCTGGCCTTTACAGACAAAGCCTGCCACCACTCGCTGGAGGTGGAAACGCGATTCCAAGAGGAAAGGGGGACACGGCTTGCATTTACTGGGCGTGGGGCGTCTTACAAGCCCCAGGCCACTGAACCGTCACCGCCCCGGGGCGGTGGGGTTGGGGCGACTTTCCCCGCTTCAGGAAGGAGGAGGCCAACGTTAAGAAAAATTAGCAACTTGCCGGAACATCTAGTAGAGTATTGCTAACTTTGCTTTGCAAGTATTCAAATGACAAGATGCCAAGGAGAAGTAAAAGCCACCCAAGGACTCGCATCCCGTGCTGGGGAAAGGGTTAATGTGTTTTCGGTTGTGCATGGGATGCTCCATTGTGCTAGGTGTAAGCATGACCTTGTTATTGTCTTTGTTTGGAGATTATGTGTGCTTTCAGGAGACGCGTATAGGTGACAAGTTGTGTGATGGGTAATTTTGCATGTTAATTTTATGGCTTGGCCACGGTACCCAGAGATTTGGTCCAATACTAGTCTAGATGTTGCTGTGAAGGTATTTTTTTTTAGTTGGGATTAATATTTAAAACAGCAGACTGTGACTAAAGCAGAGTTACCCTTCATCATGTGGGTGGGCCTCATCTAATCAGTTGAAGGTTTTAGGCAAGAAGGCTGAGCTCCCCTGAGCAAGAAGGAATTCTCACAGCAGATGGCCTCCAGCCTTGAGCTGCAACGTTCGTTCTTTCCCTGGGTCTGTGGCCAGCTAGCCTACCCAGCACGTATATCGATTCATCCCATTGCTTCTGTTTCTCTGGAGAAGCCTAATTTCCATGTTGCCAAGTAGCAGCTGGGAACTGGAGGCAAGTCCATCAGTGAAGCCACGGGCAGAAGAGAAGTTTCCTGCCTCCTGACCCAAGACTGGTTCTCAACCAGCTCGGGCAACGGCTGAGTTCTGCCTCCTGTAAGACATGGGGGTCGTTAAGGCAGTGCCCTCATGGTGATGCCGTGAGGATTTAATGAAATGATACAAAAATGATGCATAGAAAGCCCTCAATAAATGTCAGCTCGCGTGGTCATTAACATCGCCGACTCTGGGCCCCAGTCCCCTACCCCTGGGCGAGAGTCGAGTCAGCAGCGGCCGCAGGCGCTCTCCCGGAGAGCATCTGACCTCTTCAAGTCCCAGGATCCAAGTCCCGGGCAATCTGTCATCTGCGATGGGTCTGAGCCTCGAACACACGCATCCTACTGACTTTCTGAACACCCACTTCCTATGCGTAAAAGCGTAAGAAACAGTTAAATGTTTTCTATTGTTGTATCAGTGAACCAGTTCAGAGACTGTCGACTCAATTCAATCAAAATTAGTGACAAGAGAGCAATTTCCCGTTCCGTTCAGCATGGAGAGCTTTTTGTTTGGCTTTGTTTTTATTGGAGGTGATTCACTGTATCTTTCCTAGAGGTAAGCCGAGTAGCCCCAGCAGCTTTGTATCTCCTTTTGTCTCGATAAGTGTTATCCAGTAAAATGAACACAATAAGACTATGTTTACCTTAATGCTGTTTAAAAATCACATCGCAATAAGAGATCAATAGCTCTCCACAACAATTTACCAAAGACTGGGCTGGGGAAGAAAAATTCAAATTGCATTGATTTGTTTTTTTTTTTTTTTTCCGTGAGTGTGTGTGCGCGTGCGACAATAGTCGTCCGTGAGCGCGAGTGTTGACAATATGGCACATGAGCGCTGAATCTAAAACACAAGGCAGAAGGAGCCAGGAGGAGGATCACTAAGCTGTTGTGGCTGTCACCCGTTGCCCTGGGGATTGGTAGAAATTCAAGAAAGACAGGAGTGAGGGGTGATTTTTTTTTTTTCACACACTTCTCATTTCGGCACGGGTCATGGTGTTGGAGCACACAGGTCTGGAAAAGGACGGGAGTGGAGACCCACCGCCAGCCCCAGGTTTCCTGGGGTCGTGTGCTGGGAAAAGAAGTTGGGTGCCTGAGGGCAGACGCTGCGTCTCATTCATGTTGGACGCCAGCACACAATAGGTGCTCACAAAAATGTCTACTGAATAACTAAATTGAGCCGCAACAGGAAACAAGGGAGGGGAGGGGAGGGAGGGGACGGGGAAGCAGCTGAGACATCTGATAGACCCAAGCCTGGCTCTGATCCACGTTCACTCTTGACCTTGGGCGTGCCACTGTGACCACATGGACCCCAGAGTTGCAAAAAATGAGCGGCACCGTCACATACACACCTCCCAGTGCGCAGTGGGCGCCCAAGCAATGACAAGACAGAGACGGGACCAGATCGTGCTCTTTCTGCCACACACGTTGGAGCCTGAATTCCCCGGAAGGAAAGGCATTCTTGCCCTCGGTCGCCCGGTGAGCAGGGTTCCCCCCGGGGGGGGGGGGGGAGGCAGCAGGACCGCCCCCCTCCGTGGCCACAGCCACGGCAGAACTAGAAGCAGGAGCTGTGAGCGTTTGCTGCCCAGGAGCCCTGCGTGTCTGCTCCGACCGCTTGGAAGTATGCTTTGGAAGAAGTCGAATTAAAAAAAAAAAAAAAAATGGGGGGGGGGGAGGGAGGAGAAGGAATGTAAGTGGAGAAATTATTGGAACTGGAGAGGGGTTTTAATGGCAACGTTGGCATCCTGCAATTTCACACATTAAAACATATTTTTAAAGAAACGACTACGGTGCTGATTGTGTAAGGGCAAAGCTTTCCACTCTTCAGACTATTAATAAGGGCTTCCCATAGAGAAGACAACTACATCCTTGATGCATTTTTAATCCTTTGCCAATACATTTGACTAAAGCTGTTTGCTGTTTCAATGACAGGATTTAACTTGCCCTTCTGTATTCAGCGTTCCTGACTATTAATGACATTTAGGAAACACACGAGCTACAAAGTTACGTTCTGGTCGACTCGCGGCATCTCTGCCACGACCCCGCGGAAGGAGAGGCGCCGGCCTGCAAGTGGGCAGGAGTCCGCTTCTG
The DNA here is from genome assembly GCF_016509475.1 of Prionailurus bengalensis. Taxonomy (NCBI): domain Eukaryota; kingdom Metazoa; phylum Chordata; class Mammalia; order Carnivora; family Felidae; genus Prionailurus; species Prionailurus bengalensis. Next base: position 140,258,682 of record NC_057355.1, on the reverse strand, counting down.
AAGCAGCCTGCGGCCCCGCGGGGGGCCGTGGGGGGCCCCCCAAAGCTGCGCTGCCCCCACCTCTCAGCAGGGAGCCAGTTCAAGGTCAGCCCTGAGCCACTGCACCTGCAACCTTGACCGTCATTCCCATGAGAACCACCCCACGCCTCCTGCTGGATGATAGGACGTCCACAATATTAGACCGAATTCGTGGAGGATATTTAGATTCTCGGGACCGCCCCACCTCGTTCCAGTGCCAATAATGAAGTCGTCCAGGAAGAAGAGGCAGCCGGGAAGCCGGAGAACCTCAAACTGGGGGGGGGGGGGGCAGTCAAGGGACCAAGAGAGAGCTCTAGGATCTTCACAGAACACAAGCAGAGGAAAAAAAATCCGTACCTGGGTGTGGCTGATTTTTTTTTTAATTATTATTTTAAGAGGGAAATTAATGCTCAAATGACATTGCGTGTGCCGATGCCCTCCAGGCCACTGCCTTTATTCAGCGGGGTGATGGCGTGTCAGTAAGAGCATTAGCCAGGCAAAAACTAGAACATGGTGAAAAACCCATGCAGATGAAAAAGCCTGGGGGGGCAGGGGGCACCTTGAAGTATTCCTGTCCTGGGGAGGGGGGCGGCGGGGCGGGGGCTCGAAGACTCGGGGGGAGCGGACAGGCCTGTAAGTGCCAAGGAAGGGTAAAGCACGAGTTGGGTTTATAGACAGCATCTGACGACGACCCCCCCTTTTCCATCCGCAAAGAGTCATTCACACAAAAGCCTTTCAGCCTCCCCGTATTATATGCTCAGCGCTGACCCCCTATTGTAATGAAAAGCAGATCCCCCTATGAATCACAGAAAATCAATACCGCCTTTTACTAAGTTTGCGTTAATTTTACACCTTTCAGCCTCGGGATGGGAATTATGGCCTCCGAGACGAGAAATCTTCTTCCCCTCCAGTCTGCAAGTCAGTTGTCTGGGTTTCAGATTGGGACAACCCGATCGCTATTTTAAAAAGGGGGGAAAAAGAGACCACGCTGAAGAGGAAGAGGAAGAAGAAATAAGGGGTGTTGAGGTGGGTGCAGTCTGAGGGATTTTAATAGCTAATAATAGGAGAGCGCATAAAAGCTCAGATCCAATTTAAGCGAAAGAGTCCCTGTGTAAGCCCTGCTTGTCAGTCTCGGGGTTACTGTATAGGGGCCAGCTCCTGAGCATAGCAGCCCAGAAATATAAAGTCCAGATTTAATTCTGATACAGAGAAATACAATTTCAAAACCGGACGTCTTATCATCGGCATGTCCCACTGGAGAACTCATTTCCCTAGCAAAAGGCTGTCAATGCCATTATGTTGTACAAGGAAGCAATTTACCACTACAGCTAAACAGGGTTACCAGGACTGTGGGAGCCTACGCATGTGAAGTTATCGCTCCGAAAAAAAAAAATAGCATTTCAAATGTCAGTGAAATGGGAAGGAATAATTGAAAAGTATCAATCAGAGAAGCAATGGGGTTTTGAAGGCTGAGACCACAGCCTGCCTACTAGGCTGTGCTCCCTTCTCCTTTCTTTCTCTGCCCTTCCCTCCGTGCTTGCCTCGCGGGCCTGCCCCTCCCCGTTCTCTTCGGCGAAAACGTACCTCCTCCCCATGCAAGTTCAAATTCAACCCCGGGGAAAGGGAAGATCGCTGCTCGGTCCTCGTTCTGGCTCACGGCATGAAGGGCAAGCTGACGTCTCCAGCGGCTGTCCAGCGGCTGGCAGGTCCTGATGAGAATGTGCTCCCCTCTCAGGGTCCTGAAACGCCACTCAGCTCAGGGTCAGCAGGAGGCATGACCCTCCAGGGCCTGGGAACCCACTCACGTTCACGAAGCACCAGGACGCTGGCCCTGAGTCCAGTGAACTCCTAACGGCGACCGGGGACATCTCAATAAGGCGTGGGGTCTGAAGGGCACCGGATCGCGTTTCTATCCGGGACCCGCCACGGGTTTGCCGTGACTCACCCTGAGAAGGTAATCCCCCATCTCTCCGCCTCCCTGTCCTTGTCGGTACAATGAGGATAACGACGTCTGCTTGCAGGGTCGCAGTAGGGAGGAGACGTGACATACGGAGAGCGGCTAGAATCCCACCCGGCATGAAGGAGCTATCAAGGTTGCTATCATTATTCCGCCGCAAGAATACCTTCCAAAAGGTCCTGTGCCACCCATCGGTTCACCTCTGGGAGCTCAACTGCCCCCGACCGCCTTCTGTTCTTCCAGCGCTCCGAGCCCGTGCCCACCACAGGACCTTTGCACTCGCTCTTCTTCCTTCTGCAATGCTCTTCCCTTTGGCCTTCACCCAACTGGATCCTTTTTTCGTTCTCGGCCACACGTCATTTCCTCAAGAGACCTTCGCTGACCAACCTCCTTAAGGTGGCCCCAGCCACCAGCCATTGCTTTCGTGTCACTGGGCTTTTTTTGTGTGTGTGTCATTTATTTTGAGAGAAAGAGAGAGAAAGAGAAGAGAGGAACACAGAGCGAGAATCCCAAGCAGGCTCCACACGGTCAGCATAGAGCCCGACTGGGGGCTCAAACTCACGAACCACGAGATCACGACCTGAGCCGAAACCAAGAGTCGGACGCTTGATCCACTGGGCCACCCAGGCGTCCCTGGGCTTGATTTTCTTTATGGAGCTTTGGACTGTCTGTCTCCCCAACTAAAATACAATATATATGGGAGAAAGAAATAGAGAGAGAGCAAGATTTATTTTAAGAATTCGGCTCCTGTGTGCAGGGAAGCTGGCAAGTCCAAACTCGGCCGACTAGAAATTCAGGTTAAGAGTTGATGTTAGATGCTGGCAGGCCAGGCCGACAGGCAGGAAACGCGGGTGGGGTTTCCATGCTGCAGTCGGGAGACGGAATTGCTTCTTCTTCAGGAAACCTCAGGCTTGGCTCTTAAAGCCTTCAACTGATTAGGTGAGGCCCACCCACATTCCAGAGAATAATCGGCTTTACCCAAAGTCTACTGATTTAAGTGTTCATCTCATTTAAAAGTGCCTTCACAGCAACATCTAAACGGGTGTTTGCTCAAACAACCAGGTCCCGTAGCCCAGCCAGACTGACACAGAAAATTAAACATCCCACACAGTTGGGTTAAAGGATTCCCCAGAAAACACTCTGGAAATCTCTGTCCAATATTGGGCTCTGGACGTTCTAGGTCTGCGAACCCACTCCCACATGGCGTCCCTGGGTGCCGTGTGAGTTGCGGAGGCACCTGACATTGTGTTCTGCCCCCTGGGTTTTCCAGAACCCCACTGCACACAGCGAGTCTCGGAAGGCATTATCATTCAGCCCTGGGATGACCGAGCCGCCTGGAACCTCTTCTCTGCCCTCCCAGTTGCATCCAGCTCTGCGTTCACCCCTCCCCAGACCCCGGGGCCCCCCTCTCCCCCAGGCTAACCTGCTTCCACTCACAGCCTCCTGAGCCCAGGAGTAAGGGAGCTCTGGGCACCCCTCCTGTGTCTGAGAGTTAGGGGAACGTGACTTCCTTTCATGTTAAGTGCCCCTTTTCTTGATTTGTTCAGAGGATCCTCAGCCGTCCTCATGACCTCCCGGTGGGTCCGGTGAATGCTCCAAGGTCGCTGCCGCAAAGCCCCGAGCTGTACATTTAAAAATCATTCTCGCACAAGAGATGTTGCCAGAGGCCCGACCTGGAGGTAGAGAGCACTGAGTGTGGCCACATCCGCTCTGCTCTGCATCAGCTCTGTTTCTCTTCGTGTCTCCTACTTGGCTCCAAGGCCCCCAGATAAACAGGAGAACGGTTCTAGAAACAGGTCTGTGAAAGACACCCCCAGCCCCCAGTCTCCTGACTCCTACAGGGAACACTGCTTCGGAAAGCCGAGCGCGTTGACATCACTGTGCCGTTGAAGACAGCAGGTCCCTTGGCTCACAGCCAGTGCCCACCCGGGAGGGACCGACCCGTCGTATGGCCCCGATTCTAAAAGACGAGCGGGAAGGGTATCGTACTGAGAGGGTTGGGGTCTTTGGTTCTGGGGGCCCATGGGCAAGCCGCTTACCCACTCTGCACTTCATTTCTTCAGGTGTAAAAAGAGTATGGAAAGACTGCCCTACGTGCCCCAAATCTTACAATTGTGAGCATTTCGGATGCTTCCGGGGGCAATGTATAAACTGCCATACAAATGAAAGATACAGGGATAACACAGCCTCTTGAATAGCTCAGCAAAGTAACAGTATCAGATTGTGTCATGCACCAGACTCTGGTCTACAAGCCTCACACACACTGACTCCCGTAATCCTCACGACTGTCCTTTGTTGGGGGGCAGTTCCAGCCCCCATTTTAAAGGCATTTTCTTTATGATAATATTTTCTTTATTTTTTAAAGAGACAGAGAGAGTGCAAGCGGGGGAGGGGCAGAGAGAGAGGGAGACGCAGAATCCGAAGCGGGCTCCAGGCTCCGAGCTGTCAGCACACAGCCCGACGCGGGGCTCGAACTCACGGACCGTGAGATCATGACCTGAGCCGAAGTCGGACGCTTAACCGACTGAGCCACTCAGGCGCCCCAAGAAATTTTTTAAATAAAAATTAAAAATAAGGACCATTGTATGTACATGTGTATATTTAAAGATCACTATTAGTGTGAACTTAAAAATTCATGCTGATCTTAATTTTTTTTTTTTTTTAGTGTTTATATTTGAGAAAGAGAGAGAGAGGGAGACAGAGAGAGACAAGGCACAAGTGAGGGAGGGGCAGAGAGAGAGGGAGACACGGAATCCAAAGGAGGCTCCAGGCTCCGAGCTGTCAGCACAGAGCCCGACGCAGGGCTCGAACCCACAAACCGTGAGAGCATCACCTGAGTCGAAGCAGGGAGCTCAACCGACTGAGCCACCCAGACGCCCTCTAGTCCCCATTTTAGAGGTAAATAAACCGAGGCCCAGGGAGGTTATGGAACATTCCCACAAAGGCTCAGAGAAGGTGAGGCTAAAATCCAGAGAGTCTGGCTCCAGAGTCCGTATTCTTAGCCATGACCCCGTACCGCGTCTCCCATCATACTCCGCCCGGCCCGGTGTCTTACACAGAGCTGATACCCCACAAATATTTGTCAGAGCAAGAAATCCTCAACGCCGAAAACAGCCCAAATCCTGAAAAGATATAAAGAATCATAGCTTTTGCCAGCGCCTTGCTTGCAACAGCCTCTCAGTAAATATTTGTCGTGTGAATGAGGGATCTACTCAGAGAACATTTCCACAAGCTCTTTATTAGCGAAAACTGGGACATCTGAAATGTATCGCCATTGGAGTTTCTATGAAGAATTTCAGCAAGCCAGAGGCTTCTCGATAACATGCAAATCAGAGAATCAGTCTGTCTGGCCAACTGCTGGCTCTTTTTAATGCCATAACAAGACCAATGAGTCCCCTTTTTCTTATTATATTATCTCTACGGAAAACATGATGGCGTGCTAAAAAAAAAACCAAAAAACAAAAAACTAAATTAAAAAAAAAAAAAAAGTCTCCCACATTGGAGAGCTAAGGGCCTGGCTCCTGCTTTGGAATGTTTTCAGAAAATGTCTTTAATGTTTATTTATTTTTGAGACAGAGTAGCAAGTGTGTGCCCGTGAGTGGAGGGCGGTCAGAGAGAGAGAGAGAATCTTAAGCAGGCTCCATGCCCAGCCCAGAGCCCAACTCGGGCCTCGATCTCTTGACTGTGGGCTCATGACCTGAGCTGCCATGAGGAGTCGGATGCTTCCCCTCCTGAGCCACCCAGGCGCCCCTGAAAAATCGTTCTGGAACAACACGTGAGCTGCCCTGCATCTCACTCTGTGTTAGCGCTGCGGCTGGCCACATCTTCCCAAACCCCTCTACACTAAATTAATAAATTGAACTACGTTTCTGAAAACCATTTCAAGCAGAAATTCGGATGCCAGAATTAGGCCCTTACCCTTGAACCCGGGCTTGGCGACCCCGGTTCGAATGCAACTTGAGCGGGATGGGGGAGGAACTCAAATCCATTCAACTTTGGGTGAGACGCGCTAGGCGCTTGGGGGGCCGAACAACAGATGTTGGAACCTTTTCTAGGACAGGCTGCGTCAGGGACTGTCAGGCATCTCCAGGAAAGGGCACTTCCTGGGCCTGTTGCCCATTTCATGGTTGACTACTTTCAGCTGATGGAATCTTGGTTCTAATACGCCGAAACATGCCCGTATGCAGCTCCCAGCTTTGGTGCTCGTAACCTAAAATGCAAGCTGAATCACGGTTCTGCTCCACAGCATTTCAGGTCGTTGGTGCTAATTCTCATGCCTGCCTCCCATTACCCCTCCTTGCAAGAGATCGCAGGTCCCTTTCCCTTAGTATTTCCTCCTAGGAAAGAGTTTAGGGCTCTCTTTATCATGTGTTCACACCAGCCTAGAAATGCTTTGTCAACATCCCTTCTAAGAAGCGTCGTGACTCGGGGCGCCTGGGTGGCTCAGTCGGGTGAGCGTCCAGCTCCTGACTTCGGCTCAGGTCGTGAGTTCGAGCGCCGCGTCGGGCTCTGTGCTGACAGTGCAGAGCCTGCTTGGGATTCTCTCTCTCTACCCTCCTGCTCTCTTTCTCTCTCTCAAAATAAATACATAAACTTAAAAAAGAAAAGGGGGGGGCGCCTGGGTGGTTCAGTCGGTTGAGCGTCTGACTTCAGCTCAGCTCATGATCTCACAGCTGGTGAGTTCGAGCCCCGCATCGGGCTCTGTGCTGACAGCTTGGGCGTGGAGCCTGTTTCGGATTCTGTGTCTCCTTCTCTCTCTGTCCCTAACCCACTCACATTCTGTCTCTGTCTCTCTCAAAAAAAGTAAGTAAACATTAAAAATAAAATAAAATAAAATAAAATAAAATAAAATAAAAATAAAATATGAAAAAAAAGATGCAGCTTAGTGACTGCTACGAATACCAGCATGGGCCAGTCTACAAAGTGGAGACTCAAACATCCACTCTCCTCTTGTTCCAGCTGATGGACAACTATTAATGCCATTTGAGATACCATTGGTAGAATTCAAAACGGGGCCTCCGAAGCTCAGTCCATAACCCACTTCCCATGCATTAACTTGTATCTGAGATGCCCAGCAAAAGACTTAATCTGAATCGGGCTGTGACGGTAGCTTTCCTTAACATAAACGGTGAAGACCAAATGCAGCAATGAGTGGAAAGGTTTGACTGAATTAGAAGAAAATGCTAACTACGTCAATCTGTCTGGAGAATGAAGGCGTGTGTGCCCGAGCGGAGGCCAGCACACTTTTTCCGCGAAGTATTTTAGGCTCTGCCGGCCCTCCCGTCTCGGCGACAACCACCGTCCGCGGCCCTTGTAGCACAGAAGCGGCCACAGGTAATATGCCAACAAACGGATGCGACTGTGCACCCACAGCACAGCTCTTACGGGCACGGAGGTTCCAATTCCGTAGAATGTCATGTCCCTTTCGATCTCTTTTCTACCATTTAAAGACGCAAACACCATGCTTCGCTTTCAGGCTGAACAAAATGCAGGAGGCGAGGCCACCGGGCTGGCTCAGTCCGTAGGGCACGTGACTCTTGATCTCAGGGTGCTGAGTTCAAGCCCCACCGCGGGCCTAGACTTCACTGAACAACAACAACAACAACAAAACAGGGAGCACCTCAGATCTGACCCACAAGCTCTAATTTCCAGACCCTCCCATCCCCACGGGGTCTATACGACCATCGTGGAGAAGAATTTCAATGACCGGCTCTGGTCTCAGTTCAGCCTCTGAGTCGCTGGGGTGGTCAAGCTGGTCACTCTCCCTGGAGCCCACCCTCGTCCTTATGGAAAGTGAAGGTTGGAACTCCGTGTTCCGAAGTCACGCTTTTCCCCATGGGAGGGCTCTCAGATTTCCAAGAAGGGACAAATAATGGACAATAGAAGTTAATCGCAAAAAAAAAAAAAAAAAAAAAAAACTATCTGCTGAAAAGGGGGGCATGGGGGGGGCAGACAGGAATCACCCTGGAAACATTTAACCAGCGAGAAAGACGGGACACATTTTTCCGCACTGGAGGACGCCAGGGGCTCGCGAAAAAAATTAAAAAATAATGAAAATAAAGGGCGCTGATAGCGCACGAAAAAACCCACGGTGTCCCACTTGCCGTTTCGAATAAAGAAGAAGAAAACCCGTGCTTTTCTCCAAAACGAACTAAAAACAGCAGGATTAATATTGATGCAGCAAAGGGGAAAGCAAACAGACAGGCGGGGACAAGGCTGAATCCAGCCTCCAAAACACATGTAAAGTTGGAGCTAAAATGTCATATGCATATGTAATTTATATGCAAAACTCTCCTGTAACAGGGCCGCCGACTGCCAAGTCCCTTTTAGCTCCGTCCCTGATATCCGCTGAAACTCTATAATTTCATATTATCAGTCACCTACCAAGGGCGAGTCTGTCTGCGGAGAACACCGAAACTTTCTTAAGGCCAGGGTATTAAATTCTTCTCGCACATCGCTTTCCCGGTAGCTCAGCAGGTTTCGGCAGGAAGACCTATTTTTGCTCCTGTGCGGGCTCTGTCCCTGGCAGGGAGTGACTGGAACAGACTGTGGGCCACTCTCCAAGAATCTGAGGCTCTGATGATGGGAGCCAACCTCAGACTAATAATTTTATATCTCAATATAAGCAAAAGAGTTCCACAAAAATAGAGCGCCTTTAACAGGATGGTGTTCTGCGCGCAGCGGGCTGAAGAATGCGGGTGCGGCGCGAACATCTTTCTCGTATCTGCGGTACCTAACTTTAGCGCCTTCCATATGTCTATCTGTCTGATCACTGAACTCGGGGAAAGAATTGTTGAATGAGATGTGACTCTTCAGACTCCATGCCTGGGATCCTTTGGAGGTGAAATACCTATCGCTGTGTGTATAACACTTCCTCCCAGATCCCAGGAAATGGAAAACAAACAAACCCAAGGCTCAGACTATCCGTGTGCTTCCTCAAGGGCACAGGCGCGCGCGAGACCGGGGGGGGGGGGGGGGGGGGGGGGGGGGGGGGGGCGCGCGCGCGCGCGCGCGCGTTGCCGCCTGCAAATTCGCGAGACAAATATTGGTGCTGGGGAGGGGCTGGGTGGGAATGACCTGGGAACCCGGATGCGTCTTCCCCCGGGCGTTCAGAGCAGTGATGGCATTCACCAGGATCGCTCAGGTGGCCAAATCCTATTGCCCAGGCGCACCCAAGGCGGGGGTTCTCCGTAGTGAGTTCGCTGGAGGAGGGAGGTGGGAGAGGTCCGTGTCGGGGTGGAGCCCCGAGACCGGCTGCTCACACGGGGAGAGGCAGAAACTCGAGAAAGTTCCCTCTCTTCACTTGGTGGGGGCGGAAGCCCCAGGATTAGCATGTGGAGGACAAACTAGATGAACCGAAGAGAGCAGATTCAGGGTGCAATGTCCTCCATGACCTTGGGAATCAGGCAGACGTCTCCAGAGACACAGAACCAATCTAATGTTTGTACGAAGAGGTGTATTTTAAGGAAGTGGCTCGTGAGACTGTGAGCACCCGTTAGTCCCAGCTCCACAAGGCAGGCTGGAGAGTCGTCCGCGGTGGACGACGTTGAGGGCTGGAGTTGGGAATCTGAAGGGCAGGCCAGCAGTCTGGAAACTCAGGCAGGAGCTTACACCTCAGTCTGGAGGCAGAATTCCTTCTTTTTCTTCTTCTGGAAACCTGGATGTTTGATCCGAAGGCCTTCTGGCTGCTTGAAGGAGGCCTGCCCACATGCCCAGGGGTCACCTCCTTTACTTGAAGTCCACTCGAGTCTACAACATATCTCCACAGCAACACCTGAATCCCTGCTTGCTTGAATAACTGGCTTCGCCAAGTGGACACGTAAAACTCACCATCACCCTTCCACGCAGAAATTAAACTGGGCACTGGTTCGGGGAAGAGGACATGAGAGCATGTGTACCCTCGGGGGTAAGACCCGAACCGCACATCTGAAATACGTGAGGGCATCTCTTCTGAGGATCGGTGGGGCAGCGGTGGGCTCAGTTCTCCTTTGCTTTTGACGTGGGGGAGTCCAGGATGGGGCTTCTCGTCCAAGGGAAAGACGGACACGGAGACAGACCCCGGTGATCATTCGGTAGGACAGCCATGATCCTGTCGCTGATCATTTTATTTACTAATAACAAGCGATGACTCCAGTACCAACCTCTCTCATTTGCATAACGCTTCGCGATTTTAAAGCACATTTGCAGCCACAGTCTCGGGCCCCTGTCACCCTGCTTTAGGGTCTGACGACAGTGTTTTGGAGTCTCCGTGTGTCTGATTGGAAGGAGCGGAGAACGGAGGGCTCCGTGGCCTTGCAAATCGGCAGGGCAGGGAGAGGGGAACGGAGGCCGAACGCAGAGACCTCAGACCGAGATCCTCATCCTGAGTATCCTCCTTCCTCAGTGTTCACGTGTATGTGTGCAAAGGGAAAAGAGGTGTCCCTTGGTCTGGGTAAGGAACGGGAAGGGAAGAGCGGCCATAGCGGAAGTAGGGAGTGAGCGATGGTGACTTTTGGGTTCTGGAAAAGTCCTGGACGACTGATCTTTCCAGGGGCCGAAGTCCACACATCAAAGGCACTGCTAGCATACGAACAAGGCAAAAATCCCCACACATTTGCATGAGACACAATAAGTGGGCTTGGGAAGCTAGCCATGAGGCTTGAAACGCCATACAGACCTCGGACGCCTCTGGAAAGAGGTGGACCAGAAAACAAGGAGAAAGGGCCATCGTACTTGAAGCTCGTTCTTCTTTGCTTCCGGGGCTGAAGGTTGAAATCCTCCCTCGGATTTCATTGTCTCATGAGACCTTGGTTCTACTTTAAAAACGTATGTTATGTGAAATGTGATCCAAACGTTTTTCCTGAGACTTCTTTTCCCCCCAAATACGTTAAATAATAGAACCACGAGTGGTTCTATCCCAACTTGTTCGTGGAAAGCCCGCGGCGTCTAAACAGAGGGAAACAGGCTTTCCAAGCAGAAGATCTGGGTCAGGGTTCCAGCCCTGACAATGATCAGCGATGTTCACGGAGGGAGGCACTCTGTGCCCAGAGGGCAGTTGGGGTTGGGGGGTGATCAACACTGGAAGCTCTGGAGATAACCGAGGCTCCAGTCCAGCTCTGTCCCTGGCCAGCGGTGTGACCTCAGGGGAATGGCTCCAACCCTCTGAAATCAGTTGCTCATCTGTTTCGTGGGGAAAAAGTCAGTACCAAGGTCTTGAGTCGTTGTGAGGGCTGAGATGGCTCCAGTTCCTTGAAAGCTCTCAACACCACACCTGGCTTGGAGTTGAATGGCTTTTCCTTCTGCATCTTCAAATGGAAACAATTGCAAGAGTACTTTACCTATTTCCTAAACTTGTTGAGGAATCAAGATGAGAGGATGTGAGTGAAAGCTACATACACGTAAGGCAGGCGCTGTGCAAACAAGTGTCTGAGGCAAGGTGAAGTCAGTAACACCGGCGGGGATCCGTCTCCCTTGGCCTTCTGCTGCCTACTGGAAAGGCTGCTGGAAACCCTCTCGCCTGTCAACAAGGCGGGGGGTGGGGGTGGTGGAGAGTGTTTCCTAAGGAGTACTAGGCTAGGAGACTTGGAATCCTGGTCCCAAAACTATCTCCAATGCCAGTGTCAGGTGGTCCCAACGTAGCTTGTACTGTGTGTTTGGTTTGTTGATCGACTGAGTGATTGTATATCATGATGTTTTGACATCTTAAAAAGGCTTTCTGGCTGGCAAGGGACTGCTCCTCCCTGGGTTTGCCAATTCTTTGAGGTAGCAAAGAACTCAGCCTAGAGCTTGAGTTTGATATGCAAACTAGTCCAGAGCCAGACCTCGTCTCTGAGGTCTGCATGCCCCTCGAGGCAATAGTCTTCTGCCTTAATCATCCCAGGACCAGGTACTTGGCAGCTAGAGATCACCCCCACAGCTGCAGAAGCCCCAATAAAAGGCGGTGGTCCAAGTGCACCCCCTCTCCTGTTTTGCATCTCCTGACCACCCTGGGGTTTTACAACGTGGTCCCCCACACCATGCCTCCCGTGTCCGGGGACTGTGAGTATAAGAAACTTGTTTGTTCCTGAGCCCCTCCTCTGTCTCCTGACTGACCATCACAGAGCAGAACACAAAACAAAGCCACTACTCCCAAGTGGGGCCTCTGTTTTCTCATTTCTGCTGAATGAAGGTTTAGCCTAGATACTCGTTCTTGACCTTTTCTCTGAGGGCACACCTGCTGGGGTTTGGCAGGAAGGGTCAGAGAACAAAGAAAGGGCTTCAGACAGACAGAGCTGGAGTCCCGGCCCCAGCACCAGCTGGGAAACTGGTTCCTTATCTCTAAAATGGAGATAATAATAGCGACCTATCTCATAGGAGTCTATGTGTGAAGGTTAATGAGTCCTAATGAGCAAAGCTCGCAGAATCGAATCTGGCAGAGAAGAAATATTTAATAAATGTTACCTAGCATAACTAATAATATTTAAAGCATAGCATACTATCTCATTTCGTCTCATATCATTGAGCTCATTTAATTTTGCACGAACCTTATGAGGAGGTTGCTATTATTTTATAGATGAATAAACTGAGGCACAGAGAGGTCAAAAGATTTTCCCAAGGCCGTACAGTCTGGAAGTGATGAAACGAGGCACCATTCCATACAGTCGATCTCCAGAGTCTCTGGTCTTCGATTCACATTATACTGCCTTTTGGTTCTTTGCCATAACTCTACAAATGCAGGAGAAGTAAATGAAGGGGTAAGACCTCTCCGTGTAGAGGAACCAGCTCTGAGATCATTCTAATCCCAGCACCCTGTCATGGATCTACAGAGTGACATTTCTTTTTTTTAATATAATTTATTGTCAAATTGGTTTCCATACAACACCCAGTGCTCATCCCAAGCGCCCTCCTCAATACCCATCACCCACTTTCCGCTCTTCCCCACCCCCCCCCCCCATCCACCCTCAGTTTCAGAGGCCGGATTTGCCACCTAAACCTGGCTTCCCTCACCTCCCAGCACGTTTCAAACCCTCTTTGCTTCCCAGCTTGCTCAACGGGCATGCATGCCACCAGTTGGTAGCAGTTGTGGTATCTGTTATTTTGACGTCTCTGAACCATGTGGAATGAACGATCCCAATGACCCTGAGTGTCTCCAAACAGAAGCCACGTAAGAATGGGCCAGATTTAATCTCAGGGATTTTGAGGTGGGTCAAGGGATTCCATCAGTGTCAACCTTTCCCCACTTGAATTCCCTTACAAGGGAGACCACCCTCCTCATTACATACACTAACAAGGAAAGGTAGACCTGAGGTGATTGCTCAAGTTTTGTTTTCTAGAGGCCCCTTGGAACAGAGAATCAATTGGAAGTGAAAATAAAACAAAGTAAAAATACTAAGTCACGCTAATAACTTCTAATTCTGACATGCATTGAGCTCCTACTGTCTTCCTGCGTGTTACCGTATAAACTAAGCCAAGGAGGAAGAAACCAGGCGGCCAAATCCCCAAAAGAAGAGTGGGATTGAGCTGAACACTGCCATTTCTACTCCCATACGCATCCATCAGATAAAACATTCAATCCACTTGAGAAGGCTTGGAGTGAGGCAAGAAACCAAGAGCCGGACTCTAATGGTTGTCTCTCCACCTGGAAGGAAAACATCCAACCCCGTGCCAGCCCTGACAACCCATTCCTGCTGGCAACTTCTATCATGAAATCTAGTACCTACTGTAGACTTCCCCAAGAATTTATCTCATCTCATCCCATACCCCTATCCTCTGCCTAAGTATGACCCGCAAAAGGGGATTGGCCAATCTATTTGCAAGAGTGAATAATCACCACTCACTTCCGAAAAAAGAAAAATGGGCTTTAAAGTGGTTTACCACCTCTAGTCACAGTTGAGAAAGGAGGTGATAAAATTCCACTTCTGACCACAGGGGGATAACTGCTAACACATGATCCTTATTGTTGAAAACAACTATAAAAACTAGGTGATAAATAGATGAGAGAGATGATAGATAGATAGATGATAGATAGATCAATAGATGACAGATAGATAAACAGATAGAATATACAGTGTGTGTATTTAGAGAGAACGAGAATATATAGAAGCAACTGTGTCCAGATACTGTGCAAGAGTCAGCATCCAATCATAATCCCTGAGAATAGGGAATGATATGAGGTAAGGGCTATGATTTCTCTGGCTTTCCACCGGAAGGCACTTTCTGATCTACACTGCAGGAAGATGGCACTTTCTTCAAAACAGCATGGTAATGTTGCTGAATTGAGGAAGCAGTTATCAAAGTTTGGGGCCACCGGGGCACTGGCAGTTGTGGCACAGGGTTCCAGAGAGGAGGGAGCTGCACAGAAAAGGAAACTCAAGAATCTGCATAGGGGTCCTTTTAAGTCTTTGGTCATACACTAAGCTGTGCATGTGCAGGAAAAAATTCCACTATGGGCTGGCAAGTAACGACTACTGGAAAGCTCTATGCTGAATAGAGATGCTAAAGATATAATAGCACTGGTGAATATTGATATTCTCAAGAGCCAAAGTAGAAAGACCTTAATAAAATCCTCCAGGCATTCAGCTAAATCTCCAGAAAGGCCACACCTTAGAAATAGGGCTAAACTAGCCCATAAGCAAAGTCTACATGAGACCGACAATAACAAAGTTTAAAAAACAAGCCTCCAAGGGAATCAAACTGACCCACCCGTAATTTCACTGACAGCCAAAATGAAACCCAATAATTTTAAAGGAAGACAAAAAATCCAGACTCTCCGTCAATGTAACATCCACAATACCCAGCATATAATCAAAATTACTAAACATGAGAAGAAGTAAGAAAATATAACAAATAACCAAGAGAAAAAAGTCAGTTGACACAGATACAGATATGACAGATTTGGGGATTAGCAGAAATTAATAAAAAACATGAATATATTTATGAATTTAAATGAGAGATAAGGAAATAGATGGGAAATTTCAGTAGAAAAACAGAAACCGGTTTTTAATGAAGTAAATAGAAATTCTTGAACTGAAATATAAAATAGGTGAATTGAAAATGTTGTTGGATGGCTTTATCAGCAAATTAGACAATGTAAGGAAAAAATTTGAAAAAAAAAAAAAGAGCACTATAAACTATTCAAACAGATACACAGAGAAAAAGGGGGTGGGAATAAATGAAAAGAGCTTAATTGACCCATGACACAATAAAACTGATCTAACATAAACATAGTTAGAGTTCCCAAAAGGACGAGAGATTAGAGTAGAAAAAAATTGAAAACACATAAAGGCTCGAATTGTCTAAATTTGATTAAAAAAATATCAACCCATATGCCAAGAAGTTCAACAAAGTCCAAGCAGAATAAACCAAAACAACAACAAAAAATAAAAATAAACACACTCCCAGGCATATCATAGTCAAATTGCTGAGGCAAGAAAAAATGAGGAAATCATCTTAGGGGCACTTGGGTGGTTCAGTCGGTTAAGCATCCAACTTCAGCTTAGGTCATGATCTCGTCGGTCGTGAGTTCGAGCCTGGCATCAGGCTCTGTGCTGACAGTTCAAAGCCTGGAGCCTGCTTTGGATTCTGTGTCTCCCTCTCTTGTTTAAAAAACATTTTTTTAAATGTTTATTTATTTTTGAAAGAGAGAAAGAGCATGAGCAAGGGAAGGGCAGAGAGAGAGGGAGACACAGAATCTGAAGCAGGCTCCAAGCTCTGAGCTGTCATCACAGAGCCTGGCACGGGGCTCGACCCATAGACTGGGAGATCATGACTGGAGCTGAAGTCAGCCACTTAACCGGCTGAGCTACACAGGCACCCCTAAAAAAATTTTTTTAAAGAAAAAATCTTAAAAGCAGCCAGAGGGAAAACCCATTACATGGAGAAGAACAATGGTAAGAGCCACAAGTGTCTTCATCAGAAATAATGCAGACAAGAATACGATGAAGCAGCATCTTTAAAACGCTGGAGGAGGGGCCAAATTTACCTATTTGGAATTCTATATCTAGAAAAGATATCCTTCAAAATGAAGACAAAATAGAAATAAATTCACATGAACAAAATCTGAGAAAATTCATCACTAGCAGAACTAAGAAGAACTAAGACTATAAGAAATGTTAATACGAATTCTTCATGTTAAAGAAAAATAATACTAGATGGAAGCTTGAAACTACCCAAAGGATAGAAGAGCCCTAGCAATGACAAATATGCGAATAATTCAAAAGACAGTTTTCTTATTTCTTAATTTTCTTAAAAGATAATTGTTTCATGCAAACTTAATAACACTATGTTATGTAATTTATAACATAGGAGGAAGTACAATGCATGACAACAATAACACAAAGTACAAAAGAGTGAACAGAAGTTTACTATTATAAGGTTTTAACAGTATATGTAGAGTGATAAAATATCAATTCGTGAGAGATTATAATAGCTTAAAGAGACATATTGCAATCCCGGAGCAATTATTTTTGAAATAACATAAAGAGGTATAGCTGAAGAGTTAATGTAAGAAGGGAAAATCAAATACTAAAAAGTACTCGAACCAAAAAAACCCACAAAAGATAAAAAAAGCTAAGAATAGAACACAGATGGGACCAATGAAAATTGATAGTAAAATAGTACACTTAAACCCAACCACAATAATAATTGCATTAAATATAAATGGACTAAGTACTCCAATTAAAAGGCAGAGATTTTCAAACTGGACTAAACAACATTAAGAACCAACTGCACCCTCTTTACAAGATATGCACCTTAAGTAAAAAGAAAGAATATTCCCTGAGTTTAGGAGATTTGGGGAGCTTCGGGAGAATGCAGACAACCATCCAAACACAGTCAACCCAGATTATGAAATCCTAATACAGAGATCAGGGAAGCTGAGACACAGCTTTCAAGGCCAGCTGATTCTTTGCAAGCTCCCAGCAGATGTTGGAGGTAGGGAGGACATAGGTCAGAATGAGCTGGACCCAAGACTTAGGGAAAAATGTTTAGCAAAACCATGGCATTGCAACAAGCTATGACCTGGCCGGATTAATGATAGTTCCCCAAACCAGAAAGAGACAAAGAAAAAAGACGAGACAGGGTAACTAGGAAGACAATAGAATGGGCATCCAGAGAGGGTCCCTAGGTCAGGACCACAAGCCACGGTGGAGTAAGCTGGAGTGTGACTTAGATTCACCTCTAGCCTACCCAATTCTTAGCATGGCTGGAAACCCAAGTTTTTATTTATTCATTTCCCATACTATTTCACAATGAATTTAGAGCACTGTATAAAAATACATTTGACACTAAAGGAGAAAATATGTTCTTGAGGAAATTGGGCAGAGGGAGGAAAGGAAAGCAAAAATCATAAAACCTGGGTTCTGCATACTGAATAGACTCACAGAATTTTTAGAAATGAGCCAAAAAATTGCTTCTGAGATTCCATAGAGACAAGGCAAGCAAAGAGACACAGCAGGATCCTCCATGTTGGGGACACCGCTGGACCAGCTCACAAGTCAAACAGAATGAAAACTGTAGGTGGGACTCCTATATTAATGCATCTGTAAGGAGCTTCTCCCAGGCAAGATCAGAGAAAGGCATCAAGGGCTAACGCTTTGCAAACTGCCTGTATTCCTTTAGGAAGCTGTTGTGGTATATATTCTAGATGCCAGGGATTGAGCTAGATACAAAGGGGATTATGGTAAGCAAAACAAGGGATCCTTGCCTTCATGGACACAAGAGTCTATCAATGGGGCATGTATTTATTTATTCTTGTCAGGCATCTAGATCCTGTTCTTCATGCTGAATTATAACAGTGAGTAAATACTCAAAGAAACAAATGTCACAAGTGTCATGAAGGAACAATGCAGACAAATCAGGGAGTGACATGGAATCGGGGACCTCATCAGGCCTTGAGGGAGCAGTGACGGAGATCAAGGAAGGCAGTAAGTAACATTCGAACAGAGCTTCGACGAATCTAGAGAGGGGATTAACCACGTAGAAGATGAGGGACAGTGCTCCAGACAGGGACAAAGGCGCACGTGAAGAAGAACATGAACCAGCAAGGTGCATGGTGTGTCTGAGGAACAGAAGGAGCCAGTGTGGCTGGGGCACAGGTTGTAAGGGTGGAGATGCTGAGACTGGAAATGAGGTCGGGAGACAGACCCAGCAGGGAAGCCACTGAAGGGTTTTAAGCTGGGGGATGACGCTCCAATCAGATTTGTATCTCTGGAGGACCATCCTGGCCATTACATGGGGGACTGGGGCGGAAGCAAGGAGGACAAATGGAAGGTTCTTTGAGCAATCCAGGAGAGACATAAGGCAGCTTGAACCATGGTGCAGGGCCGGAGATGCAGACACATGGAAAGGTTTTCAGGAAGTAGAACAACAGCCTTCAACCATGCATTTTCAAACCTCTCCCGAGGAAGACGCACACAGCCTCCCATTGAACCAGTGGATTCCACAGCAACAAAGGGATCCCTGGGATGGCGGACGCAGGTGCTTGCTGTGGTTAAGTGCATAGACTCGTGGTCAAACTCCTCAACCTCGCCAGAGCCTCAGTCTTCCCTGCCACGCTACCTTAGGGTGGGTTTCTGAAAAACACAGAAGCCCACGTGACCTCCTCCCTGTTCTCCAGATATAACTAGCACGTGCTCACCGCCGGCCCTTTGCACCTGCTGTCTTAGCCACTCTTCCCCAGATATCCACAGATGTCACTCCCTTACCGCTTCAAATGCTCAGCGCCTCACCTGCTTTGATAATCCTGTGTGACGTACAAACTGTTCCTGACCACTCCCCCCCCACTCCCC
Source organism: Prionailurus bengalensis (assembly GCF_016509475.1). NCBI lineage: Eukaryota > Metazoa > Chordata > Mammalia > Carnivora > Felidae > Prionailurus > Prionailurus bengalensis. Next base: position 140,239,962 of record NC_057355.1, on the reverse strand, counting down.
CCTCGCCGGTCACCCTGTGCCCCTTCCCCCACCTCACCTGCAGCACTCCCTACCTTCGGTAGAAATCTACTTATCTGTGCCTCCTCCTCCAAAATAAAAGCTCCGTGAAAGCAGGAATTTTTGTCTGTTTTGTTCACTGTACCCACAGCATATGGTACATAAGTAGGCATTCAGAACATAGTTCTCGAATGAATAGATATCTCATGTTTGAAACTCATGTCGCCCATATGCATCGCTCAAGAAATAAAAGCCACGAGTCTCTGACACCACCACCAATACTAATTTAAACTGTATCATATAAACCCTCCACCGCTCCAGTGTTGTGTTTGGAACAATTTCTTTCATCGCGACAACTATTCGCTTTAGCATTTGTGAGGACAGATCTTTCTTAGTGGCCTACGCTTGTTAATTAAAATCATGACGTGACTTTTCCAATTAAAAAGAAAGCAGAACTCACAGCCTTGGAGGTTTACAGAAGGGCCAGGGGCCAAGGCGTTGACTTGAAGTGTTTGCCTCTCTTGGGAAGACAAGTTTGTAGCGGTCCCCACTTTTGGTACAATTTCCCCCAAAGCCCACGTCACTGCTGCTGGGTTTATCTGAGCGCAGATACTCTGAGTGGCATCTCCACGGCTCACCAATGCCTTCTGTATTTATACGTGCCGCCATTATGTGGAAGGAGCTGGAATTGGAAAGAAGGTAGATAGGACATCTTGATTCTGAGTTACATTTTCCTGTAGCGCAATCGAAAAACACCATTCGTTCGTGCTATCCTTACTGCATTGATCGGTAATTTTCATTTTCTAATTTCAAATAAAACCTCTTCCGCAGTCAAAGCGATACGCTCCTGGATGTAACTTCACAGTTCATTTTAGCTTCATAGCTTAAAGACGTTCTGTTACCATCAGTCTTAAGTGGTAATTCCACTTTTCCAATTAGATTGTGGGAACGAACCAGATAAATGGACTCTTATCCCCGAGCCATAATCTCAGCCTAACCATCAAGGCTGGGACAATGAACAACCCAGAAGCTCGTCCCTGTCATTTTCCTCCAGTGCCAAAGCACCAGCCCCCTCCCCGTAGCCCCTTCTAAATGAGCCGTGCTTCGAGGCGCAGTTGCATTTGGGGAAGTTGGCTCAAGTCATGTGAACCCATTTCGAAGAGTGCTAACGCCCACCACGATAAAGGCTTAGACCAAGCACACCTGGGCATGTTTGCTGCATCGTCTAAAAGGTAATCTTCTCTATCCTGCTTGCCCCCCACCACCCCCCCGTCAACACACACCCACCTCATCAAAGCCAGCGGCAGATATGGGTTCGATGACATCGGAGGAGAGAGAGTAGCGCATTTTGTAACCGGTTGACGTGACTTGTTCCACTGCAGAGCCTCGAGTACATCATGTCCTTTTTGGGTCTGTCTTCCGGAGCTGCAAAACGGACAGACATAAGCCACATCGAGCGCACAGGGCTATGGGTAGAGGGAGGTGGCTTGAAGCCAGACCACCCTGCACGTGAACCCTGGCTCTGCCACTGACAGGCCGTGTGACCTCAGGCTGCTTGCTTTACTCCTCCGACCCCCGTCCCCCACTCCACATGGGAACCACACCAGCCTCAGGAGGTCCTCGTGAGGAACCAATGAAACAATGGGTGTGAGGTGCCTCGCAGGGAGGAGCAAATACTAATTTCTTTCTTACCCGTCCTCCTCGAAGTATGGGAGGGTAGTTCCAGGAAAGCGGAGGTTGAGAGCGAAACCATCACAGAAGAGGCCACGGCCTCCAGAGAGCAGAAGGAATTTGCTGAAAACCAACTTCGAGGCCTCCTGGAGGCAACCTTTGGAAGGCACATCTTGGAGGTAGAGCCCCACACGAAGCTCAGATCTCCCCGCCTTTGAATCTGCCTCACTTACTGCAGCCAGAACGCGAGGCCCTCTTGGCCTCGGTTTACCTGACCCCAAGAAGGGACCCTGACTCCCATTTCACATCTGTGCTACAGTGACCCGGCGACATAAGGCGATGCTGTCCACATCCGGATCTGCACATTCCGCAGGTGCACACGGTCACGAAGAGTGGAGAGGTCCACGAGACGTCTTCTTATGTTGTCTTCTCACCTGGATGGTCGAGCACAATATTGCCACTTAGAGAGTCAGAGTCTCTGTCGCAGTAATGATGGACAGCTTTCAAACATCTTCAGAGAGTAAGACTGTAATTCCTTACAGTTTCTCATTTCTCTGCGGGATCCTTAAAACTGTTCTTGCTGTAACCACACAGAGGCCTCTATGTTAGACTCAAGGTTAAGGAACACGGCAAGGACATGCAAAGGCTAGAGTGCCGGAAGCACTCAGTCTGAGGGCGGGTCTTTCCCCAGAGCCCTGTGCACCCATGCCAAGTCCCTCTGGGAGGCCACCAGGGCTGCTGGCCACAGGCCATCTGCCATAGGCACATTTGATCTCACTGCTCAGTGTCTCAACCTTGACAGTGCACCCCGGAATAAATCCTTTCCAAGGGACTTTTCTCGAGAGAGAACTCTTCAAATGTTTGTTTATTTTGAACAAGAGAGAGAGCATGAGCAGAGGAGGGACAGAGAAAGGGGGAGAGGGAGAATCCCAAGCAGGCTCCATCCTGACACAGGGCTTGATCTTGCAAACTGCGAGATCGTGACCTGAGCCAATATCAAGAGTCGGATGCTTAGCGGCCTGAGCCACCCAGGTGCCCCTGGTGAGAGAACTCTAAAAGGGCAAGGGGTCTCCGGGCTGCTGGGAGGAGAAAGCTGGCAGGGGAGCCAGGTGAGGAGAGAAAAATTTGTCCCTCTTGCAGGCAGGAAGAGCTGGCTTCTGGGGAAATGCATCCCATGCTGCAGGAGCTACGGTAGAAACAGTTTCTGTCTCCACTTGTCTCAGGACGCAGCCCAGTGGGAGCTGGCCCTGGGCGGGGGGAGCGGGGGGTGGGGGGATCGCAGCAGTCACCATGCATCTCAGTATGGACATGTATTACTACGCAAACCAGTGTCCTGGATGGACCCTGCACAGGCCGGGGTCCATCAAGCCCTTTCCCATCAGCCCAGGGTACGTGGCCATCAGCGGAGATGCTAATCGGCCTCCAGAAGAAATCTCAGGCAGAGAGAAGGGTCGGTGCCAGAGAGGCGATGTGGAGACCAGCAGCGGTGTCCCGTCTTCCCCCTCACACAGGGTGTGCCCCGTCGGCCCCATCGGGGCACGCAGCAGAGAGCCTTGAGGCCAGTGTGCCGTCTGGGAGGCAAGGCCTGTGAAGAACTTGGCCTTACTTCCAGCCTCTCAGATTTGACAAGAGTTGCAGATAGGGAGTAGCAGGCCCAGAACTGAGCCAGCGAGGGAGGCAGGTGCAGGGCAGAGCAGACGACTCCTTCCACCTTAATGGCGTGATTCTGAAGGAACGTAGGTGGGGCCATACCATGGGGAGACCAAGGAGGTCAACAGATGCCCGCCACGGCAGGCAGCCTGGACCCCAGCTGCGGGGAGACAGAAGACCTTGGCACAAGGGAGCTGCTGACTTTGGTTGGGGGCTGGAGGAAGTCCCACCCAATGCAGTGCCAGTGTCTCCTTGTCCTTCATCGGAAAGACAAGGGGTGGCTCACAGAAAACTGTGCAGAGATCAAGGCCGGCCGCCAGCACCCAGCGCTGGGCTCCGGGTCTGTCGCTGGTGTTGCTGTGCTCAAGGCAAGCTTTACAGGGGAAGAGGCCTATTCTGCAGATGATCTCCCCCAAACCGACAGTGACCCAAGGGTCAGGGAGCCAGTCACGCAGCAACATGGTGGCTGGAGGTGGCCCTTCCGAGACAACAGGACACATTCCAGGCTTGGCGAACAGTTATGGAGCCGGCATCTGCTGAGGGTGGGCTCCCAGCTGGGTGCCCAGGAGGACAATGGTCCTCGGAGCCCCACTTTCCAAGGGCCACAGCCTGATCTCAATGTCCCAACCCCAACGCCACGCTCTTGGGAGCCATCCAAATCCCCAGATGGATCAGGTCACCATTGACAAGCTTTCCCGGCTCTCTGAGTGTGCCCGGTGAAATAACATTCCCATAACATAAAGTCCTCCAGTTCAACTCTTTCAAAGTATACAATTCAGTGGCTGTTGTGAGCACATTCACATTGTTGTGCAACCATCACCACTATCTGATTCCAGAACATTTCCAGAAATAGCCCCCTATCCATTAGCAGCCACGCCCCACCCCCAGCCCGGCCCCCAGGCCCCAGCCAGCAGCAGCCACCATTTGCAGCCACGCCCCACCCCAGCCCCGCCCCCAGCCCCAAGCAGCCACCACCCGCAGCCACGCCCCATTCCTAGCCCCGCCCCTAGCCCTCCGCAGCCACGCCCCCACCCCACTTCCAGCCCCGCCCCCAGCCCCAGCAGCCACCAACCGCAGCCACGCCCCCCTCCTTGCTCCTCCCCCAGCCCCTAGCCGCCAGCTTGGGCCCTTCTGTTTCTCTGGATCCGCCTCTGCGGAGTTTCCGGTGCACGAAATCCTACAACGTGTGGTCCTTTGATCTGTTGTTGCTTTCCAGTAGCACAGCACTGTTCGCCCCTGTTGGAGCACACGTCAAGGTCATCCCTTTTTCTGGCTGCAAAACATTGCAGCGCATGCACATACTCTTTTCTGTGTATCCACCAATCAGCATATGGACATTGGGTGGTTTCCACCGTTTGGCCATGGTGAGCGATGGCGTGAACCTCTGTGTCCAAGTGTTTGCTTGAGCGCTTGTTTTCGGCTATGGGGAGACACGGAGAAGTGACTCTGTTTCACTTAAGAACTGCCAAAGCGTTCTCAGCGACGGAGAACTTAATTTTCATTTTTTATTTTATTTGTTTATGTTTATTTATTTATTTGTGGGGGGGGCATGCAAGCAGGAGAGGGGCAGAGAGAGAGGGAGAGAGAGAATCCCAAGCAGGCTCCACACTGTCAGGGCAGAGCCCAATGCGGGGCTTCATCCCACGAAAGGTAAAATCATGAGCTGAAATCAAGGGTTGGACGTTTAACCAACTGAGCCACACAGGCGCCCCAAGACCTTTTTTTTTTAATGTTTGTTTATTTTTGAGACAGTGCAAGAGACAGAGTGCAAGCAGTGGAGGGGCAGAGAGAGGGAGACAGAATCCGAAGCAGGCTCCAGGCTCTGAGCTGTCAGCACAGCACCCGATGTGGGGCTCGAACTCACCAGCCGCGAGATCATGACCTGAGCCGAAGTCAGACACTCAACTGACTGAGCCAGCACTTCACCGACTGAGCCACCCAGGTGCCCCACCGAGAACTTATTTTTTAAGTAACACTTATTTTTAAGTAATAGTGTGTGGCCATAATTTAAGGGATTCGTTGGACCATCTTTGTCTCAGCTCGCTAGAATGCAAACTTCATGGGGCAAGTCTTGTGTATTTCTGCCCCTCTAGCATCTACCACAAGGGGCCCAGGGTAAAAGCCGTGGAAAGCAGGGAAGGAACAGATGTGAGGCAGGGAAGGAGTCTTCTTTGCAAAATTAGCCACAGTTATCCTCTTTCCTCTGAATACTCCGCTTTGCAAGTGACTTTGCACCTCCTCCTACCAAGGGGTGACGTCTGTCTCTGGACCACTTGACCCTGGGCTGGCCTTGTGACTTGTTTTCGCCTCTAGAAAGAGGTGGAAGGGACAGTGTGCCCACCCTAAGCTTAGGCTTCCGGAGGCTGAGGTCCAGGTGCTTCTGTCTCTCCCGTGACCAGTGATGGTTCTGAGGGGGGTCTGGGGGTGGGGGAGGGACTCCCTCTGCACCTCCTCTCTCACTTCACCCCTGTCCTCCCCATCCCCATTCTCTCCCAGGAGCCTCAGGAAGCGGGAGTTTGCAAGGGATGGACATAGTCAGTGGTCCCTGAGACAAGAGAGACTAAGACACCCACCTAGACGTGAGCTTTAATACCCCCTTTTAGGGGGGCGCCCGGGCGGCTCAGTCAGTTAAGCATCCGGCTCTTGATTTCAGCTCAGGTCAGGATCTCATGGTTCATGAGTTCAAGCCCTGCGTCGGGTTCTGCGTTGACTGGGTGGAGCCTACTTGGGATTTCTGCCCCTCCCCTGCTTGTTCTCTATAGCTTTCTCGAAATAAAAATAAATTTAAAAAAGTATCCCCTTCTAGGGTTCAGGAAATAAGGCTCAGAGAAAACAGCTCTACTGGACCTCCCTGAGGGGCGGGGTCTTCCTGGAGCCAGGTTCATGGCTCTCTTTTTCTCCAAGGCCATTAAAATTATCACTGCACAACCACTGCCCCTTCTCTGTGCTTTACCGGAGTTCCCAGCAACCCGCATCCTGTCTGGCCACAGGCTAGCACTTGCTAAGTCTGGGCTGGACTTGACTAGCATTTACCGTGACTGATCATTGTATAGTTACTGTTTGTTTGTTTAACGCCTCTCTCTGCACAAGGCCGGAACACAGGCGGTATCTGACTCACTAGGTGCCTTCAGATCACCATGGAAGTCGGAGGTCCCCAAAGTAAAGGGGACAAGGGGAGCAAGTGCCTGCGGTAGCCAGGTAGGTCGGAGTCAGGAGCCAGCGGCTGAAGTAGCTTCCCCATCTCCATTTTCAGATGGGGCTCCTTGGTCCCTTCAAGGCCAGCCTGAGCCAAGCAGTCCTCAGGGAGCCAGGTGTGAGGTCCAACCGCTGGCTTTCGCTGGGGATGCCCAGGATATTGGCAGTCCGGGCTGCTCACCCCCCACCCCGGTGAGCCAAGTGCTCCCTGGTCCCAGGATGTGGCCCACACCATGTCTGTGTCAAATGTTCCTTGCCCTTTATTCACCAGGTTTCAAGGTTAAACTCAAATCCATCAAGAGAGACAAAAGCACTAACTGATGAACACCCTTGCGGTCCCTTTTCCCCGAGATTACAGGTGCGTGACCCTCCCCCTGCACAAAAAGCTGTTGCCATAGGAACCACATAGGAGGCCAACTTGACAAGTGACATTCAACCCAAGAGGGACATTGACCTGATCCCCCCCCCTACACACACACACACACACACACACACACACACGCACACACAATTGCCAGGGGAGAAGCCACAAAAGAGTGTCCTTTCCTTTACCTAAAGCACCGGTCTCTTCATGTTCGTTTAATGAAAATGACAAAGACACAACTATCCATTGCAATTTTCTACCTGAGGCAGAAGAAAGAGATCAGGGAAGATGGGGTGTCATTGTTTTCAGCCTCCCGGAAGGTAAGAGAGTGTGATCAGCCCCATCCTGGGCGCTGGACGGGCACGGGGATGGCTCTCTCAAAATGAGGCACCTCTCGCTGATACAGGAACAGGACAGTCACTTCTCAGAAGATGGGCCTAGAGACTTTCTCCCTGTAACTCAGTCCAACTTCATCGGGGTTATACCCAGGAAACCGACGTGGCTGAGGGCAGGGGTCGGCGCCCTGTTTTCACGGGGCCTCCGAGCTAAGAACAACTTTCATGCGGGTGAGAGAGAAATCAAAAGAAGAAGATGATGCTGTGACACCTGAAAATAATAGGCAATATCTATTACAGCGTCCATCAATAAGGTATGATTGGACACAACACGCCCATTCATTTCCACACAGCCCGGGCCTGCTCTTGCCTTACGGCAGAAATGACTGCCTTCAGCAGAGATCGTGTGGTCTCTGCAAAGCCCATCAGGCACGCTGCCCGGGGCCCACGTCTCTTCCAGGGGCCACAAGAATGTTTTAACTTTACCGACAGAAGAAAAATATGAATATCAGAGTAATGAATCCGGCCTGGGATGGATTCACCTTTATGCCCACATAGTATAGTTGTCAAATGTAATTTTTAACACTTTCCTGTGGAGGACGAGACCCCAGGAGGCGGGAGTGCCTGAGCCCATGGAAGTCAGTCCTAAAGAGAGACCTTGCCGCAAAGCCTGAGGCTTACTCTCTGAGTAAGCCTGAGTAAGCCTGAGACTTCTCTTACTACAGAGAAGGTCTGCAGAACCTCCTCCCGCCCCACCCCACCCCCACCCCCCACCCCCCGCCGCCCAGCAGAGAAAGTCCTAGGCAGACTCTTAGAAAACCACGATGCTGGCCCCAGCCTGCCCTGCCGGCCATTCTGGAAAACGGGGATGAGAGCTCGGCTCACAGGGTTGGTCTGAGGCTCGGGGAGAATGATCCACAGCCCCCAGCCAGGACCTGGCGCTTGTAAAGCGGTTAATCCAAGGTGCCCAAGAGGCAGGGCAGCCCCTGCTGGGTGCTATATCCCCTTGCAAAGCCTGCCTTGCCAGTGGGCTCGGGGCTGGGAAGTCTTCCCACCTAAGGAAGGTGAGGCCCAGGAGGACCCCCTTAGCTCCACAAGTTCAAGGGGACAGCCGCGAGTGGGGGGGGGGGCGCAGGGAATGCCCACGGCCTCACCCCCACCATGGCCCACCCCTGTGGTCCAGCCGCCTCCTCCGCGACTCCGGCCGGGTCTTTTTGCATCTGGAGCCGCCGCCTTGTAATCTCTACATAACCTTTGCAACGCGCCTGCATATTTCACCCTTCCAGGCGTGCACTCCCGGTTTTTTTTTTTTTTTCTTTTTTTTTTTTTGTCATTCCAATTTCATTTCCTGGGCTGTGTGGACTGCGGGCTCAGCAGTCGCTCCGGTCTGAAGTGACTCCTGGGACCTCCTCACTGTTCTATATGCAAATGGCCTTGCACCTGGGCAGCCGAGCGGGCTCGCAGACAGTTTAGTTATGCAAATCTGATTGATCGAGAGCATATTGCCGGAGCGCGAGCGAGCGCAGGCCTGGGACACTGGCTTCTATATTTCACTGGCTAAATTCCCGAAGAAGGGGGGAAAAAAATTAAATGCCAGGCATTTTGATGCATATTCCCTTTCAACCCCTGTAGTGCAATCGTGTTTATTTCCGAATGTGTTCAACACTCGGGTTAGACGTTGCTAATACAATTTTTGCGGGCGGGGTGTGTTATTGCTGAATTAACAGAAGGCTTGTTTTCGGCGCACAAAGCCAGTTGCTATGATGTCACAAGCACAATAGGTCTGTCAGTTGATTTGAAATAATTCCCCAGGCAAATACAGTAAAGGCAGTGTTAAAAAATAATTAGGTCCTTCGGCCTCAAAATGCTCACCCAAGTGGAGGGAGTAGCCTAAGTTACTCCGACTTTATTCTCTTCTACAACAAAAGGTAAAATAAACCACAGGGACGCTGATTACATATTGTCACCCTACGTGGAGAGCGGTTGTCTATTTCCCGAACAAGGGGGTTTGCAGAGGAGACGGGCGGCGGCAGCCCTGGAGGAAATGAAAAATAAAAATAAAATGTTAAACCTCAAATCGAGTTGAACCTGCTTAAAATAATCAATTCTGCATCGGACGCACTGCATTCACGCATGTTGAAGTCTGTAACTCCAGAGGCCTGGGGAGCCCGGCTTATCTTGCTTTTAGGCATTTTCCTTATTGATTTATAATCACTGATAAATAAGATACCTCTGCATGGCAGGCGACTGTTGCGGAAGGAAGAAAGGAAAGACGTTTTTGCCAGAGTCTTTCCCTACCCCATCAGCCACCCCATCAGCCGCCGCCAGGCAAAATTAAACATAAATCCATATTGTGTGGGGGAGGGGAGGGCGTGGGGGGAGGTAGAGAGGAAGAGTACATTTCACCCCTGCCAGTGCGTCTCCACCAGTATAAACGGGCTGCCCAAAGCAGGATGCAAAGCGGCAAACCCCTAGGAGAAGAGCCTACAGAATGTTGCAACTCCGCGCAGGACTTACACTCCTAGGGCACACGGACATTCAAGTCCCCGTTAGCCAATCCGCGTAGTCATTCGCTCACTCGTCGATGTCAATTACATGACCCTCCGCAGACCGCCTCCTCTCCGGGTGAGAAAGGGCCAGCCTGTACTGAGCTGTCCCGCGGCCCTCGTGGGGACACATTCTGTGCACGGGGGGTATTCACACACAAGATGTCGGGGCCTGGCTGCAGAGAGGAGGGGAAGGCGATCAAAAGGCACACTTATGGCCAGGTTTTGTCACTGGTGCGACGGCACAAATCCTTTGTTGGTCCCGAATTCCTGTATTCTTCCTGCCTGGCACCCACACACACGCACACGCACGCACACACGCGCACACACATAGGCGTAGGAACACCTTGCACATACACATGTGCACGCACCCACACCTTTTTTTTTTTTTTTTTAACAAAACAGGCATCTGCCAGGCAAAGCCCAGCCAGAGGGTCAAAGACCAAGAGCCTGGGAAAAGGTCAAGTTTAATCTCTCCCCTCCATGGCCCGCGCACCCCTCCCACTGCTGACTAACAAAAGGGCCCCGGCGCTGTGACTGACAGAATTCTTAATTGTATCCACTCATTCATGACAATTTGATTAAAATATTACGCCAAAGTCTCACCCCCTGTTTGCTTCGATCCTCCAAATCTAATTTTGAATTTTCAGAAAGGAGATTACCTCCACAAGCATGACTGGGATGCTATTAACTTCTACTTAATCTTTATTACTGATGTGAATTTAACATATGTACGGCCTCGCTCTGCCCTGTTGTCTTCCTCTCCAAAGTAACGTCTAGGCAGTATACAAGCGGCGGGCATTAATTTTCACTTTGCTATCCTGTCGGAGCCCGGCTCTCGCTTGTCTGTGCAGAAGAAGAGGGGCGTGATCTCCCTGGCAGGCCCTGCTCAGCACATGGAACCTCCCCCGGTACCCCCTCCCGAGAGCCGCCTCGGGGCAGCTGGGACTGCCCAGGCTGGCCCGGCCTCAGGTCTCCAGGCTCTGCAAATTCCGAGAGGCTTGAGGCTGGCTGTCTTCCCCTCTCTGCGTCCATGGCAATTAGCATATTCTCATGAGCCTGTGCGAGAGAGGCCAGAGGGTCTAGAACTCTCCATACAGCGGCCCCCACTGTCCGGCCCGCGCTTCGGACACAGCTCGCCCTGGTCTCACCAGCCACAAAAGGAAAGCAAATCAACAAAGAAACAGAATGCGAGCAAGAACATGGACATCGAGGCTCTATGTTTTAAAGGGTTTCTCTCTCTCTCTCTTTTTTTCTTTTTTCCAGTTTTCAGGTTGATCTTTTTCCTTGATTTTTTAAAAAAAAAATTTTTAATGTTTTATTTATTCTTGAGAGGGAGAGATAGAGCATGAGCGAGAGAGGGGCAGAGAGAGAATGGGACACAGAATCAGAAGCAGGATCCAGGCTCCGAGCTGTCAGCACAGAGCCCGATGCGGGGCTCAAACTCACGGACTGTGAGATCGTGACCTGAGCTGAAGTCGGCCGCTTAACCGACTGAGCCACCCAGGCGCCCCTCTTTTTCCTTGATTTTGTTTCTCATAAATTATGGGTATGTGTGGGTATATAATCAAAGTTTGGGTAAGCATAGAAAAGTCTGGAATCCCAGCCTCCAAGGCCTTACTAGCAATTGTTTCACACTGGGGTTGGCAGGGCAGGTCGGGAGCCCAGGAAACTCCTTTTATCATGCTTCTGACGGCACGTGGTGGATGAAATTGTGTCCCATTCTGTGTTGAGGTCCTACAAATGCTGTGCTGAGGTCCTAACCCGCCACATCTCAGAAGGCGACCAGAGTTAGAAAGAGGGTTGTGACAGACGTGATGAGTCAAGTTAGGATGAGTCAGACTGGAGCAGGGTGTGTCCTCATCCACGGCGACTGGCGTCCTTATTAAAGGGAAAACTGGGACCCTGGCATGCACACAGGGAGAACACGTGAAGGTCAGAGTCAAACCGTCACAAGCCAAGAACCTACCAGAAGCTGGGAGGGAGGCCTGGAACCTTCCGTGGAGCCTTCAGAGGGAGACCACCGTGCACATAACGTCCATCCACAGCTTGCAGTCTTCAAACCTGTGGACGATACATTTCTATTGTTTAAGCCAGGCCGTTGGTGGCACTTTGCTGCGGCTGCCCGGGGAAGCTAACACACACTCCCCTCCTAGACTGTTTGAATCAGGTATCGCAGTATTGCTCTTGAAATCTTTCAAAAAAAAAATACACATTTTTTGGATTCCCATAAATTACAAACCCGTCTTGATGTGCATTGCATTTAAATCAGGAAGCCTCTGCTGGGAGCTGATATGTAAAAACACACAGCATTTGTTCTTAGGGGCCTGAATTCATGGCTCCGATCTGCCTTTCACCTAGCAGGTGAAATGCGGGCAGTCACCCCAGTTCAGGGGCCTTGCCTTGAACTCTGTGCTCCCTCCTGAACACAAGGATCAAAGGCTTGCCCTGCCTCGCTCAGGCAGCCACGGTAAGGGTCAGCAGATGCCACCCAGAGCCCTCCATGCATTCACAGTGTTCACATTTCGTTCCTTGATGGCACGAATCTCCACCGAGCACTCGCTAGGCACGAGGCCCTGCAGGCATGGGGGTCTCTGAGACAGGCCGGAAGTGCCTCCTGCCCACAGGAGTCACTCTGGGGTCAAAGGAGCCTGTAAGCCACTCGGTGCACAAGAGAGAACAAAGCCTCCTGGGGGCCCTCCGGGGAGAGACCAGGGTCCTACCACCAGGACAGTCAGGTGTCTCTGTGGACGAAGAGAGGGGTTTTCGATGGAGACTAGGGTGTATCCAGTCAACGGGGGGGACAGAACGGGGGGGGGGAGGGGAGGCAAGGCAGCGCGGCACCTGGAAACAGAGACTCAAGCGGTCGGGGCTGGGGGCTGGGACGCCAGAACCAGAGACCTTGCCTGGCTCGGTCACTGTGCGATCTCCGGTCCCAGAATAACGACAGGCACACGGTGGGAGTCCCTAAACATTTGCCGGGTGAGCGAATGTCAAGAGAGGTCATTGAGAGGATACGACCGTCGGTTGACTGGTGAGCTGGACCTGGGCAATCGGGGGGCTCCTCACCCCTCCCTCCCCGGTCCTTGGAACGTGTGTCCTGCTTGCCTCCCTGCACCCAGAAGCTGCTCCAAGGACACAGCCTTGAGATGGCAAGCTGGCGTTCAGGCTATGTGAACCCGGGTGAGGCCTCTAAGGAAGCTTTTAAGATTTGTGGGCAGGTGCGGAGATGTGCTCGTCTGTGGTACAAACTCACCACGCCCTCCAGGACCCAGGACCCAAGACAAACCTCGCCGAGTTCCCTCGAGTCTCACACCTGCCACCCACCGATCTAGAACGATTGCCTCTTTCGTTGGGTTCTTCCCCCGCCTTCCCGTATGGGGGCCATTTTCAGTTCGACTCAGGAAGCTTCTGAGGAGGAAGGAGGGGAGGGAGGGAGGGGTGAGGAGGGGAAGGAGGTTCGTTGTGGGAGCAGGATGGCAAGGGGTGAAGCTGAAGGGAGAGCCAGGGGCGAGACCACCGTGCCCCACCCCCCGCAGTGGAGACTCTGGAAAGGAACTAACACTCTGTCCTGAGCCCCTGGAAGGGGTTGGTAGGCCATGCCGGTCATGGCAGGAAATGCCTGCCGTGCAGATACCTAAACCGATTAACTGGAATAGAGTTTGATCGACAGGCTCCTTAGAAAAGCGGGGGCCGAGGAGCCAATGGGACAGGATGGCAGCGGGATTGGGGGGCTCCAACACAGGAGTAAACTCCTGAAGGGGGTGACGGAGGGTGGGGTTCCAGAACCTGAGGCGGAGAGAGCGCCAGAGAGGCCACCCGTAGCTGTGACCTGGGGAGGCCGTGGCAAGCCCATCACACCTGGGAGGCAGCCAGAGACATGAAGCCCTCACCTCCCCCGGTCTCCTCCAGGGCTCCCACTGACCAGACCCAACGGGGACCGGAGCACAGGGCAGCCCTTGATGAAGTTCACGAAGAAATCGGGGCAGGTCGGCCCCTGGGGCTCTGAGCAGGCCCAACGGGGACACGGGTCACGGGGGGCGGGGAGGGGGGGCCGTTGGCGGGACAAAGGGAAGACAGAGAATTTGAACTTGGACGGGACAGGGTCCATTTGTCCACTTAGAAAAACCCCTTTGGCACCTGAGGAAAGAGCAGATAGTCGTGTTAAGGAACACTGAGTTGAGCAACGGGATGGGCTGTAGATACAAATATGTAGGGTCCACTCGGGAAGAAGGCAAGAAGAAGAGAGAATCTACGCCCTCTTGAACCAGGGCACTTGGCCTTTGGCTGACACACATCCATCCCCCCTAAATACCTGTGGATTGAAAAGAATTATTCACGGAGGGGATCGCAGCAGTCAAGTTGTAGCACGGCCTGACCACATCACGGATCCTCTAAGTTAGCAGGGAAACACTGTAGCAGATCCGTCCCTCAGTGTCACTCTCCCCACCTTCACGGGCGGGCACACGGCTTCCATCACGAAGACCACACTTGCCAGCTTTCCCTGCAGCTGGGAGGGGCCACGTGACTAAGTCCAGGACAAACAGGGCTGGAAACGATACGCGCAAACTCTAGGCCCTGCCTTGAGGGAAAAAGGCAGCGTGTCTCCTGCCCTTTCCTGCCGGCCCCCACGCGGACACCGGAGTGAGCCAGGAGAGGGTAGAACAACAAAATAGAAGGACCTTTGGTCCCTGCATCACACAGTTCCCCTGCCAGCCCCGGACTGACTTTTCAGCCCGAGCGAGGGAAATCAATCTTTGTGCTGTTTCTCTACTATCAGAAAAAGGGCTGGGGCGCCTGGGTGGCTCCATCGGTTGAGCGGCCGACTTCGGCTCAGGTCATGATCTCGCGGTCCGCGAGTTCGAGCCCCGCGTCGGGCTCTGGGCTGACGGCTCGGAGCCTGGAGCCTGCTTCCGATTCTGTGTCTCCCTCTCTCTCTGACCCTCCCCCGTTCATGCTCTGTCTCTCTCTGTCTCAAAAATAAATAAACGTTAAAAAAAATTTTTTTTTAATAAAAAATAAAAAAGAGATTGGCTTTGGGGTGCCTGGGTGGCTCAGTCGGTTAAGCGGCTGACTTCGGCTCAGGTCATGATCTCGCGGTCCGTGGGTTCGAGCCCCGCGTCGGGCTCTGCGCTGACAGCTGGGAGCCTGGAGCCTGCTTGGGATTCTCTCTCTCCCTCTCTGTCTCTCTGTCTCTCTGCCCTTCCCTGCTCACTCTCTCTTTGTCCCTCTCTCTCAAATACCAAATAAATAAACTTGAAGAGAAAAAAAGAAAAAAGTTGATACCCTGAGACAGGTGTGCCCATTGTCTCCCCTCTGTCACTTTGCTTGTCCCATCCCCGATCCCTGGTGAAACCTGCCTCTGATGCTGTCTCCAGCGTAAAGACGTCTCTCGCGGTCAGCAGAACTAAGCTGTGCTGGCACAACAGAGATTCGCTCCAGCCCGTGCTGAAGCGAGAGCCCCTAGCTGCGATGGGGGCAGGGGGGTGGGGGGCGGAATTGTGGCCCATGGGAAAGAGCCCCCCCGTCTTCCCATTCCTCCCCAGCCGCGGCACAAGATGCCCCCATTCTCCATGTCGCTGGCCGAAGGGGCCACGTGGCCATGTGTGACACCCACAGGAAATTGAATCTTATCACAAGAACAAGGACACGATCTGCCATCCACATCACTACACCTGCCGGGGACCAACCTGTGTCCAAGGCACTGAGCGTTTATCATCCTTTGCGCTCCCTAGTCCCCGGGAGGGGGTCGGTTTGGGATGCTGGGGGCGTGCGGACCACATCTGGAATACATGGAAGATTTTGTTCCCCAAGTCGAGCATAGCCCAGATGCTTCCCTGAACTTAACTATACCGTGAGGGAGTCAGACGTCTCTGGATTCCCAGAGACCGCACGGAGCCTAGAACAAAGCAGACGCTCAGCAAACACTTCGGGTGCGTTCACGGTGGGAACTCCTTCATTCATTCATCAAGCCCATGAGGAGCCCCCAGTGTGTGCCAGGCACAGTGTCGGATGCCGGGTGCTTGGCCCTGACAGTTCCCCCGAATGATCGGGGCCCAGGAGGGAGTGGGAAACTTCCGGAAGGAGGAACCGAAGATGCTGTTGCCAAGAGCAGCCAGAGCCCCGCTCTGCAGGCGAACGGCGCATTCACCGAGACCCCATCCACCCTTCCGGAAGCAATACCCCAAAACAAAAAGAGCAGGGTTTTGTTTGCTTTTTAAAAAGCTTTTTCTTGTTTTGTATGCCTGCGATTTGCAGGGAACGCCGCTGATGAGGGCCTTTCTATAGACTTTAAAAAAAAAAAATACATCCGTTTGCAACATTCACCTGAAAATTAAAAGATCCCAACACTTTTCGTTACTTCCTGCTTCATAACCTTCTTCCACTTGGCAAACACTTGTTTCATCCTGGTCCTGTTTTCAAGGGAACTAGAAACCAACGACATTTGCTGGACTCGTGGGACCATCCCAAGGGTCGGCCGCCCAAAGTGGACGGACAACGACAATGTGCCCTTGGCTTTGGGTGCAGGAAGGGAGCAGCTTGGGGCCCAGGCCAGTCCGGCTCTGGGGGGGGTCGGGGGGTCTGCCGACGACAGACAGGGTCTGTTCTGCGCCTGCTGGGAAACGCAGAGAGGGACCGTCGCAAAAGACGCCTGAACCCAGGGCGATACCCAATACTCCAAAATATTTAGCAACTGGGAGAGCAGGACACAGACCAGCGAGGAGGATGTGCCAGTATTCCCACAGCTGCCCCCCCCCCAACTCCGACCCTCTGTCCTCGCCCAGGCGTTAACCCTTGAGTTGCTGAGTCAAGAGGAACCCATAACAGGGGCTGGGGGCACCCAGAGCAGCAAGGACAGTCACTGAAGCAGCTGCATTCTAAACAGCGGAGAGGAATTTCAACACGGAACAACCTGGAGGTCGTCCCAGGGCCTCCCAGCTGAACAGGGGAGTGGATTCCTCCCCAGGGAAATCACCAGAGCTGAGACACAGAGGCGGGGACTTACAATAGTCTGTTCAAAACTCGGAAGGTCCCGCGGTCTAGGGCGACTGCACCCGTGTCCTGTGGCTACCGTAACAAAGTCCCACAGTCGTGGTGGCGTCAAATAACACAAGTTTATTTTCTTGGCGTTCTAGAGGCCAGAAGACCCAAATTTGTTTTCCTGGGCTAACGTCAAGGGCCGGCTCCTTCTGGAGGCTCCGTGGGGACAATGTGCCTCCTTGCCTGGCTTCTAGAGGCCACCTGCATTTCTTCGGCCGTGGTTTCACTCCAACCACTTATGCTGTCCTCACACCCCCTCCTCTGTGCGTCAGATTTCCCTCTGGCTGCCTCTGCAAGGCCATTATGATAGCATTTAGGGCACCACTAATATTCCGGGACCATTTGCCCATCTAGAGAGCTTTAACTGAATCACGTCCGCCAAGTCCCTTTTGCTGTATTAAGTAACATTCCCAAGTTCAGGGAGGAGGACACGGCCTCTTTCTGGACGTCGTTATTCAGCCTACCTCAGCAAATCACGGGGCGTCTCTGAGATCTCTTCCCTTCTGAGCACACTCCCGCCTCAGGGCCTTTGCACATGCCACTCTGTCAATAGAGCACTTTCTCCAGATATTGGCCCATTTTTTTCTCCCTCGGGTTCACTGACGTGTCCACTCAAATGCAGCTGCTCACAGAGGCATCCCCAGAGCACCCCTTCCCAGTGCAGCACAGAACAAACACGAACAACTCAGGCAACAACAGATATTGGAGAGGATGCGGAGAAAGAGGATCTCTTCTGCACTGTTGGTGGGAATGTAGGCTGGTGCGGCCACTCTGGAAAACGGTATGGAGGTTCCTCAAAAACTAAAAATAGAACTACCCTACGACCCAGCAACTGCACTCCTAGGCATTTATCCAAGGGATACGGGTGTGCTGTTTCGAGGGACACACACACCCCCATGTTAATAGCAGCCCTATCGACAATAGCCAAAGTATGGAAAGAGCCCAAATGTCCATCGATGGACGAATGGATAAAGAAGATGTGGTCTATATATACAAGGGAGTATTACTCAGCAATCAAAAAGAATGAAATCTTGCCATTTGCAACTATGTGGGTGGAACTGGAGGGTATGATGCTAAGCGAAATAAGTCAGTCAGAGCAAGACAAATATCATATGATTTCACTCATATCCGGTATTTAAGATACAAAACAGACACACATAAGAGAAGGGAAGCAAAAATAATATTAAAACAGAGAGGGAGACAAACCATAAGAGACTCTTAAATACGGAGAAGAAACTGAGGGTTGCTGGCCCGGTGGGGGGCAGGGGGGAGGGACTAAACGAGGGATGGGCATTAAGGAGGACACTTGTTGGGATGAGCACTGGGGGTTATAAGTAAGTGACGAATCATTAAATTCTATTCTTGACATCAGTATTACACCATATGTAAATTACCCTGGATTTAAATGTTTTAAATATATATCTGGCCTTGGTTTTATTGAGATATAATTTACATACCACATAATTCACCTATTTTAAGTACACTCTTCAGCAATTTTTGGTATATTTAGCTATATTTGAAACAATATAATAATAGAACATTTTTAAATGTGTATTCATTGTGAGAGACAGAGAGAGAGAGAGACAGACAGACAGAATGAGCAGGGGAGGAGTAGAGAGAGACAACCCCAAGCAGGCTCCGTGTTACCAGTGCAGAGACCCCATGTGGGGCTTGATCCCATGAACCGTGAGATCACGATCTGAGCTGAAATCAAGAGTCGGACACTTAACCGATGGAGCCACCCAGGCCCCCCTGTAGTAATAGAACATTTAAAGACACCCGATGTTGGTAGGAGGTAGTGAAGATGGGTGCCAAGGTCAAGGTCGGTTCAAATTCCCTTTTGGAAGGAAGTTTGGCAAAATGTATCAAAGCTTACTTCCTCGCCTGAGAAAGTGAAAAGTTCAAAATGGTAAGTTCTACTGAGATGGAAAGTTGCACACGTTAGGTTGTTCATTTTATTTTATTTTACTTTATTTTATTTTGTTTTATTTTATGTTATTTTATTAGAGGGAGCGGGGGAGGGGCAGAGAGCGAGGGAGAGAGAGACTTTTAAGCGGGCTCCACCTGAGTGTGGAGCCCGACTCAGGGCTTGAACCCACGAACCCTGAGATCATGACCTGAGCCGAAATCAAGAGCCGGAGGCTTAATCGACTGAGCCACCCAGGTCCCCAGAGGTTGCTCTTTTTAAAATTTGCTAAGAGTTGAGAAGATTCTAAATCCTGCCAAATCCAGAAATATTTGCGTAACTATGTCACTCCCTCCCCGTAGATTACTGTTCTGTCACTAATAACAATGGTTATCGTGTTACCAAGGTCTATGTAAAGATTTCTGGAACGCAAGGTTGAGAACAAATTTTATGACTTAATAACGTTAAGAGGAAAACCAGATGCCAAATTCAACACGACAAACCGGAAGCCCGCGTTCAAAACTGAAAACGGTCAGCGGAGGGTGGAGGGTATTGAGGTCGTGGCTTGGACCCAACTGACTTCCATCCATCCATTCGCAGTCTGTCCGTCGAACCTGCCGCGGGCCACAGACACGGACGCGGCAGCCCCCCAGGGCGACGCCTCGTCCCCACCACGTCCTGACCACTCGCCTTCCTTTCCTGGGTAATTTGAGGTTTCCGTGAATACGTCCGTATCTTGCTGAGGGAGCTGTGAACAACCAGCCCGAAAATGAAAGGCAGAAAACAAAAGAGGTGTGTGACCAAGAAGGGGAAGTTTGCCCCCACCCTCCCGGCCCCCCGCCACCTCTGGTGACTGCTTATGGATGCTGTTCCCGTGTGAGCAGAGAAGCTCAGCTTCCAACGCAGGGTATGTCCAATGCTTGGTGGTTAGGTTAAACAGCAGCCGTTGGGGGCAGGGCAGTTCATAAATTCCTTCTATCGTCAATTCGGTGAAAAGCCAACGTAGATTTCGAGCCGCTGGGGTCCACCCGCATTGTCTCGCGCGTGGACGTAGGAGGGTGGGCACGGCCACGGTCGGCGTGCAGAGGAGAAAGCAGCCCCCCACGTGAAACGTCCCTGGGCCCTATGTCACCGCCGGTCCCAGATGGGCCTGTCCGCACGCCACAGCCATCGTGAGCTCCGCCAAATGCCAGATTCAACCATCAGGAGCCACGGCCGACACGACGACCGGGGAAGGCCCCAGCCGTGTTCTGTGAACCAGCAGCGGAGAAAGGACGGCTTCCACCTGCCCAGTGGTAGCCCCGCAGGGCACAGCCTCCTCCGACACGGTTCCCAAGGGGCTGCTTCCTGCCCGGCCGTGGAGAAGGAAGGTGACAACTTGGAAAAGAAGTCCCCTCTGCTTTGAAGGAGGGAGCGTGCCATGGTGAAAACAGGAGCCTGGCTGAGCCTGAAAGTGTATATTGAGACCTGACGTGTTCCAAAGCCTCCCGCCTGCTATAAAGGAGCAAAGACCCTGTCTTCACTGCATTCTTCTTCTTGCGGCCCCAACAGTCTCTCTCTCTCTCTCTCTCTCTCTCTCTCTTGCTTGTCCTTTGGGGATTTCATCTTTGGGAGCTTTGTCCCAACTCTGATGAGTGAGCCACGCTGGGGAAGGATTTAAGGGATGAATCTGAGAGCCGAAGGTACTCCAGAAGGAAGACGAGAAGTTTCCACCATGGCCGCAGTTGACCAAACCAGATAAAAGACAAAATAGGTCCAGGGAAGGCTCAACGGGAACATGAATTCTGTCACGTGTAGAACCGTTTTGCGAAAGACATGGGATGCTTCGCGTGGGATGGCATTTCCCAAGAAAGGAAAGAAATCTGCCAAGCAGAGCCTGGATTCGTCCTCTCTCGTCATCCTTACTCACTCCATAATCACTACTGTGCACCCCACCCTGGCACTGAGGTAGACGCTCTTGATATGGCAACATTCGAGATCTCTGTTTTAATAAACCTTATGTGCCAGCGGGTGAAGCAGTCAAGCTATCAGTAAATGGGGAAGTATTATGGAAGTACTCACATTCAGATCTGTAGATCAGCACTTTATCATCTATCTATCTATTATCTATCATCTATCTAATTCTGAGCCACCTGGTTCAGAAGCACAGGGAGGGCACTGCACAATTATGAATCAATCAGTCCTTCTAGGTATAATTGGCCTCCCTTGACCAACTGTTCACTCTTTCTGATTCCTGCCCTTCTCTTACGCCTCCTCTCCTCCAAATCACATCTGGGAACATTAAGAGAGGCTCAGGCTGGTCCTTGGCACCTGCATCCCCAAGGACGTTCCATCTGATTTCTTCCCTGGGCATTTTGCTGGCTGCTGCTGCTCACAGGTGAGGCTGATGGGCTGTGGTCTTTCTTGGTTGGGTCAGAACCCGGGGTCCCCACTCTGCTGCCTTAGCATTGGAACTACAGCCCCTGCCACGGCAGGCGCAAAGCTCACCGTTGACTCCTCCCGTCATCCCCCAGTCCCTTGTATGTTGCTGCCCCTCAGAATTCAGCCTCATTCTATTCAACAAAGGCCTCCTGGGGGCTTACCCGTTTCCACCAGCCATCAAACCAATAATGCCTTTTAAATCGGAACCTGAACAGAGAGACCCTCTGTCGACCTCAAATCCAAGTGCCAAGTGCCTCTGGGACTCACAGGCCTACCAGGCACCTCAGACACATGTCCCGGAGCTGAATGCAGGCCCTTCCCTGCAAGCCTGCTCGCCTGTGGTGCCTGCCCTCTGCCTTGGTGAACGGCACCCTCCCCCAGTTGTCCAAGGTCCCATGTTTGGATGCCCCCCTCCCACGTCCCACCCATCCCAGAGGTCACGAAGCCCTGCAGACCCTGCCTCCTTGACCCCTCTTGAATCTCATCTCCGACGCTGCCTTCCCTTCCCCCGGCAGCTTTCTGCTGCTGTTCTGTCCCCTGGATCGGGTCTCCGAGTCTGGGGCATTTCTGTGCTCCTATGAGGGCACAGCTTTGGCTCGACGTGAGCCGGGAGAGGGCAGGGACGGAGGCGGGTCCCCGGCTCAAGCCCGGTGCCCAGCACCCACACCTGGGTGGTGGGGGGTTCTCCAGTGCACGTGCACCTGTCGAGTGCGTGAAGGAGATAGATGAGGAGGTCCTCGGGTGCTGGGCTCTCTACTCGATCTCGATTAGAAGTCGGAAATGCGTGGTCTGCTTGCATGAAAAGCCCCGTTCCTGGTTCTCCTCCAGGAACAGCTGGCTCTGTTTCTTGGGGAAAGGTAACAGGAGAAGCTGGGAGAAGCAGAGAGGGTGTGTGGGTGCTCTGAACATCCAGCTCTGTTTGTAAATCTGACACCGCCTCACGATGAAGTCTATTCCTTCCTGTAAACGTTACGTGAGGACGAGAACGATGAACCAGATACTAGGACATTCATCCCCTCGGCACGCACCCCTCCTTACCTACACACGCACACGTGCACACACACAAAGGAATCCCTTTTCGCCTGAGACATTCCTTTTGTCTGTTTCTGTATTTTTGAAAGACAGAGAGACAGAGACAGAGCACGAGCAAGGGAGGAGCAGAGAGAGAGGGAGACACAGAATCCAAAGCAGGCTCCAGGCTCCGAGCCGTCAGTGCAGAGCCCAACGCGGGGCTGGAACTCACGGACCGCGAGATCGTGACCTGAGCTGAAGTCAGACGCTTAACAGACTGAGCCACCTGGTGCCCTGGGACACTCCTTTAATGAAGGGAAATTGGCCTTGCGGATTTGAATCTGTCCTCTCGTGGTCTGGGTTCTTTGCGTGCTGGTCCAACCGGGGTCAGGCCCAGGGCCAGCCACGTTGAAGGTCTCAGACATGTCGGTGCCACCACAGGGCAGAGCAGAAAGGCGCCTCCCCAAACCTCCGTTCTCCCAGAAAGCCGTTGCAGGTCTCAGGACTCCGTCTCCAAACTGGGATGTTCTTCCACGTGGGACCTGCCATTCCTGGATCCTGGCTCAAAGCAGGATCTGTTCCCATGATTCCTTAGCAGATGCTCTGTTCCCATGATTCCTTAGCAGATGCTCTGTCCCCACAATTCCTTAGCAGATGCTCTGTTCCCATGATTCGTTAGCAGATGATCTGTCCCCACAATTCCTTAGCAGATGATCTGTCCCCACAATTCCTTAGCAGATGCTCTGTTCCCATGATTCGTTAGCAGATGATCTGTCCCCACAATTCCTTAGCAGATGACCTGTCCCCACAATTCCTTAGCAGATGCTCTGTTCCCATGATTCCTTAGCAGATGCTCTGTCCCCACAATTCCTTAGCAGATGATCTGTCCCCACAATTCCTTGGCAGATGATCTGTCCCCACGATTCCTTAGCAGATGCTCTGTTCCCATGATTCCTTAGCAGATGCTCTGTCCCCACAATTCCTTAGCAGATGCTCTGTTCCCATGATTCCTTAGCAGATGATCTGTCCCCACAATTCCTTAGCAGATGCTCTGTTCCCATGATTCCTTAGCAGATGATCTGTCCCCACAATTCCTTAGCAGATGCTCTGTCCCCACAATTCCTTAGCAGATGCTCTGTTCCCATGATTCCTTAGCAGATGCTCTGTCCCCACAATTCCTTAGCAGCTCTTCTGGGCATCGCATGAGTGGCCATCACCATCAGAGATGCCCGAGGGTAGAAGCAGATCACGCCTCGCCCCTTCCCTTCACCCGCGTCCGTGGACCCCTCATGACCCTCTGTGCGCAGGAAGGCAGAAAGCCCGCGGTGGCAGAGGCGTCTGCTCTGCCTGGGCAGAGGCGAGGGCACAGGGGTGGCCCCACACCCTCAGGTACAGCAGCCAGCTCGGAGCCCTGCAACAACGAAGCTCACCCACCCTCCGTGGGACCCCTCGGCGGCATGCACATCCCGTCTGTCATACGTGGGGCAGCCCCTCCAGGCCTGGCTCCTCGCCCAGATGGCTTAGGTTGGAGGAGAGCGAGTTCTGCCCTTGATTCCCATCCACGATGGACCGACCCAGAGTTGACAGGAGGCTTCAGGCATCCTCTCAAGACTTCACTCCCGAGCCTCTCACACTCAATGACTTCAAATCCCTAACAACCGCTGTGCGGATGCCACAGAATGTTAGAGATTTCACAGGGGCCCCAAAAGTGTTCTAGAAGTGCTGAGGACAGAGAAAACAAACAAACAAATAAACAAACCTTTCTTCTGTTTCTGGGTATTTGCTCCAAAATTTCTGACCCATCCGACATCCACCCACATAGGGACCTCTTGCCCGCGGCTGAGGCAGGACAGAGGGAGATGGGAACATTTCCCCAGGACCGCAGGACTGTGCCGCGCTGTGATTTCTCAGGGGGATGGGCTCTTGTATGCCTCCTTCCAGAATGGGGCTCCCCAGTTGAAAGACGAAGTGGGCACTGGGGCACCAGCTAAACAGGAATGCCCCCAAAATGAGGAAAAATTGTTTGGGAAGAATGTTATACTCGATGTTTGCCTCCAACATGGTCAAAGGAAACCCCTGAGGATAAATCAGGACTTCCTGACATGTCTGACCCTTATTTTATGTAATTTTTTTTTTGTTTTTAATTGCATCTGGGGGGGGGGGGCGGTGAGGACCCATTATCTTTTGATCCTTAAGGCCTCTAAAGTTGTTCTCCGGTTCTCCAACCATCACGTCTTACCGAAGAGGCAAAGAAGCCTTTGAAAGATTCAGGGCGTTGGAGGGGGGAGGGAGCCACGAGATGAGCAGACAGAGGAGAAGGGCAGCGGCGGGCAGGGGCAGGGGAGAGTAGGTCCGAGGCAACTCCGCAGCTAGCCCTTGAGGAAGAGTAGCCAGCGGCCAAGCACGTGGACACTGGGTTCAAATCGCTGGCTAGACGGGTGGCCGCGGGCACATCATAGCTTATCTCCCCACCCATAAAGCCCAGAGCGCTTTGGAGCCACCAAGACCTGCTGCGGGGTCACGATCCTGCCCTCGGAGAGCTTCTTCGGTCCCCGGTTGCCTTGCGGGTGTGGAACCCGGGTGGTCACCTTCCCCTGCTCTGGGCCTTGGAGGCCCATCCCTGTGACCACCCCTGCCCGCGGGCACCGGGTGGGGCTTGGACAATAAGCACCCAGAGGCCGCAGTCAGCAGTGACTCTCCGACCTGCCGACAGCCTGGAGGACCAGCCCTCTCCTCCAGTTCTTGCCTCACCCCTCCTTGCCCCTTCAGGCTGCTGAGGGAGAGGGGCTCCCCGCTGCCGCCCCCAGCGTGCATTTCCAGCCCATGCTTCCCTTTGTTTCGTAGACCATCCCCCCCTTTTTTTTTAAAGTTTATTTATTTGTTTTGAGAGAGAGTGAGCGAGCAGAGGAGGGGCAGAGAGAGGGAGAGAGAGAAAGAGAGAATCCCAAGCAGGCTCCGTACTGTCCGTGCAGAGCCCGACGCAGGACTCGAACTCGTAAACCGTGAGATCGTGACCAGAGCCGAAGTCAAGAGTCGGACGCTTAACCGGCCGAGCCAGCCAGGCGCCCCGTAAACCGTCCCTTTATCGGACTCTCCTCGCTGACCCCATGTGAGTGCAGCTTCTCATCCCGCCAGGACCCCCTTCACCACCAACCTATCCTCCTGGCTATTCAACAGGACCCCACCAGGGACGAGAGAGCTCAGACGACCGTGGTAAAGGATCAGGGGAAAGAAATGGTGGCGGGGCCCGGCCCGGCCACGGCCACGGCTCCGCGGGAGTGAGGCCTCGGCTGCTGGGACCCAGAGGCAGAAGGGAGGACAGAGATCAGCTTCTCCTGGGGTGCCCTGGGCCTGGGGGCCGCTGTGGCAGTGATCTGTGAGGCTGGGAGAGGGGTTCCCAGGGATTCCCTCACAGGGAATGTGGTCCTGGGGGTGGGGGTCGAGGGAACGCTGATCTCGATCTTAGAATAAGAGGTAAAAGATGATCTCTGGGGTCCAGACTTTGGGTGGCTCCCTTAAGCAGGGGGAACACTCCACTCGAAGGGGACAAATGTCCTCCTCGGGGCAGTGCAGTCACTGGATAAATCCCCCAGCAGTGCTTCTAAGTCTTCAGGGAGGTGTCTTGAGGGGGAAGGTGTCCTGGGGGAAGAAAGGGTGACCGTGACCCAGAGCCTAGCTGCTGCTTTCTCAAATGCTACAGCTCTGGGCCGTCCTGGGGTCACCTCGCTGCCCCAACACAACCCGGGTGGGACCATTCCCACACTTTGCACCATGCGTCGTCCTGGCTCTTCTCAGCCCCTCTGCCCTGCCCCCTGTCCCCCAGACCTACCCTTTGTCCCCCAGCCCTGCCCCCTGCCCCCCAGCCCTGCCCCCTGTCTCCCAGCTGGAGGAGGCTTCTGCCATTCCCACTCGCCTTGTCTTTCCAACTCCGCCAGGGCTGGCCACGAGAATCCGTACTCCCAGCCGTGACCTTGACCTCTCTCCCTTGCGAATATCATCCCCACGCCCACCCCCACGGTCTGACTCGGGGCTCATCTCCCCCAGGAGCCCCCTTCCACCAGGCTGAGCCCCAGACACCTGAACGAAAAGCCAGACCCACTGCCCTAACCCGTTTGTAAATTCCGCTCCCAAAGAGCTGATCGATGAGTTAAAAGCCTCAGTTACCCCCCAGAATGACTCATTTGCTTCCATAGCCCTGGAAGGATCAGCCCATTATATTTAATAGACTTTGCTACCTCTTACTGTAGTCCATAAAGGCTATGATTAAAATGAAAGATTGTTACAGTTAAGTATCCTATCCTTGGTAGTTCTTTTTTTTTTTTTTTTAAGCTATCCAAAGCAGTTGGTTTCAGGACTCCTCATAAGTTTCTCTATCTATTGACATGGTCTCATAAGGAGCTGTTTTAAAGATTTTATTGCCTCATCTACTCCCTGGCCTGGGAAGGTGCATGAGGCCACAGGGCCTTAGCTGCGGTGGGAGGAAGGGGGAAGGGGTTGCTGCGGGGGGGGGGGGGGGGGGGGGGGAGGACGACGGGGGCCCTTCCCCCTGCCCTTCGAGTAGAGGGTCTCCTTATAAGCATATTTATGAAATGAGAGCAGTGGCTGGAGCCTGGCGGCTTGGAATCTTACCACTGTGCCTGTGTCTACCTTATTTGCAGGATGAGAAGCCATTAATTCCTAGAATTGTTCTCCGGAGCATAAGTGACAACAGCTGTAGCTATCTGCTCGCTGTCTTTCCACATGGGCTCCCCTGTACAAGGGACGCATGAACACACACAGTCCAATGGGGTGCCGCCGATTCCGAGTGAGCTGCAGCCAAGACGCCCCGCCACCCCGACAGACAGACAGTCCCCGAGCTGTCACCTGGACGCCCCAGGAAGGGGGCCCCATCCTGCTTCCTGGCTCTCCGGACAGGCCAGGCAGGAGAGAGGCTGTTTCCACGGAGCAGAGGCAGCCCCCTCATAGCTCTGTCCGCCCCCCCCCACCCCGGAACCAGGGACTGCTCGTTGACCATCTCCAGGGGTCCTGCCCGTCCTGAAGCTCACAGCAAACTCACACACAAACAACATCTCCTCTGTGGGCGGGACCGAGGTTGGCCAAAAGTCAGAGGGCCGAGTTGTCAGAAAAGAATTGTAAATTTCTATCAACACTGCAATGCAAAATGACTGTTACGGTCAAATAACATTGGCTGGGTTTTTGATTAGAGAGTTAAAGAATAGAACAAAAATGGTTTCTGACCCCAATATCTAGATCACCCTCGTTAGATGTAGACAGAGCCATGGATGGGTGGGTGCATATATTTTAAGAGTTTGAAACAGCACAGAAGGGAATTAAGTGAGGTGCAAGAACCTCTCCCTCCGTCCCTCCCTCAGCCTGACTCTTCATCCTCTCCCAAAGCTACCTTGTGCCAACACTTCCGTGTGTATCTCACCAGGAAAACAAAATTTTCTACACTGATACCAGCATCTATACTAACAGATGCGTACTCAAAAGGGAAACATAATATATTTGGCTTTCTGCAAAATTTTTTAAACATACAGAAAATAATATAACAGACATCCATGTATGTACCATCCAGATTTAAGATATGTTTGCCTTATTTCATTTGCTTCAGGTCCAAAAAAGAGAGAAGAAAAGAATGAAGGGAAGGAAGGAAGGAAGGAGGGAAGGAAGGAAGGAAGGAAGGAGGAAGGAAGGAAGGAGGGGAGGAAGGGAAGAAGGGAGGCAGAGGAAGGAGGGAGGAAGGAGGGAAAGAGGGAGGGAAGGAAGAAAAGAATGAAAGAAGGAAGGAAGGAAGGAAGGAAGGGAGGGAAGGAGGAAAGGGGGAGGGAGGGAGGAAGGAGGGAAGGAAGTAAGAGCAAGGGAAGGAGGGAGGGAGCAGAAAAAGAGACCATCAGAGGTACAGGCAACAGCCCGAAGTCCCATCTTGTCCGCCCCACAGCAGTGGCCACTACCCTGGTATTTGGTGTGTATGAATCTCACGCACATTTTTGTAATTTCACTACATAGTTTCAGGTCCATAAAAAATACGCTGTGGTTTTGTGTACGTGTGTTTAATATTGCACGAATAGAGTCATGCTGCATGTGCCTCCTTAGAGTTTGCTTTTTCTCAGCCAACATACTTACAATAGCCCTTCCATGCCGATGCAGATAAATCGGGGACGTTCATTTCCGTCGCGTCCATCGAACGACCAAACCACGGTTGGTTAGTTCATCCGTTCTTCCGCCAATTCTCACAGACAGTTGGGCTGTTTCCCACCTTGTTTTTGTCTCCGTTTTTTTCTTTTTCAATTACTAACAAAATAATCATCCTTCGAGAGCTCTTTCCATGATATCATCTGCATCTATCTTATTCTTTGATCATCTGGAGAGAATGGCATTGAATGGATATACCACAATTAATTTAACCAGTCCCCTGAGGATGGTCACTGAGGTTGTTTAAAAAATGTTGTTCTTACAGATAATGCCCCCCGAAGAGTGACTTTGTATCCATTTCTTGGTGCCCTTCTAAGATTACATCTTCAGGGAGAATTTCTAAGAAAAGAAGAGCTGGGTCCGTGAACACGTCCATTCAAAATCTGGATAGATCTAACACAACTATCCTTTGAAAAGTTTGCAGCAAACTGTATCCCCACCAATGTAAGTGCAGGACTATGGCCCCACAAACTCACCAACACTCTGCAATATCGTCACCCTGACAGGTGAAAATGGCACCTCAGACGACTTCCAAATCCCCTCTGATTTCTTATTTTCATTCCTCATTCGCAAGCCAGAGATGGGTCCCGACAGCATGTCGTTTCTTCAGACACTTGCGAGCACGGTATACTGGAGATCTTGTATTTCTGGACTCCTTCAAGTTAAGCAAGAGTCCAAATTGGACATGGGAGTCTCTGAGCCCACCCAAAACGTATCTCTTAGAAAGCAGGGGCCCTGACGTGGTTGACTCCAACCGTCACCACGGCTCCGAGGATACGGATGCGCGGAGGACGGAGGGATGAGAAATGACGGGTCTGTGCATGAGGAAATGTGGCTTCTCCAGGCCAATGAGGCCAGC
The DNA here is from genome assembly GCF_016509475.1 of Prionailurus bengalensis. Classification (NCBI taxonomy): domain Eukaryota; kingdom Metazoa; phylum Chordata; class Mammalia; order Carnivora; family Felidae; genus Prionailurus; species Prionailurus bengalensis. The sequence continues at coordinate 140,210,771 of NC_057355.1, read as the reverse complement.
AGGGCACCTGAAGGGACCGCCCCCATAGGTTTTGTTCAAGCCTCCTCGAGGGAGGGTCTCACCCTCCTGACAGAGTCGGCTGCTCGGCATTCTTGACCCATGACACGTGCAGGTGTATTCTAGAAGCTGACTTGGGTCTCTAAGTCTTGCAGGAGCGAGGCTCACTGAGCTGTCTGTGGGTTCCCTGCGGGCTGGGACCACGGGGCCCGGCCGCACCTGTCAGAGGGAGGCGGTGGCTGGAAGTCAGAGAGCAGGCCTAAGCCCTACAAGAGTGGCCATCTGGCGGGGGGGTGTGGACAGAGAACATCGCCAACTCCATCTTCCAATTCGAAACTGAAGTTGTAAAATGTTTTGTCAACTCTGTTTACAGAGAAAGGTTCGGTTTCCCTATATATTCTGTGTTTTGCTTGTTTTTTGTTTTTTTCAAAGACAGCTCATCCCGATGGCTCCGCCCCGGCTGGACCCTGGAGGGGACACCTTTCCAATGCGGACACCGTCCCGGGTGGGACTTGGTGGGACAACCGCATGGGTGCCGGCATGCTCCCCCTCCCCACCCCCCACAGGAAAACACATCTCTGTGGCGAGGCTTTAAAGGTCCATCACCACATCTGCTAACGAGATTGGGCTGCATTTTTATTTCTAGGTGACAGACCGTTGCAAGAAGCCTAAAATAGAACATTTCCCCCTCCTGTATTCCTCACACCCGCTTCGGCTGCAAGTGACAGAATCCCAACTCAAATGAGCTTAAGGAAAGAGAAATTGGGTGACTCACATAATGGGAGTACCCAGACCTGACTGGATCGCAAAAGCCGTCCCCAGGTCTTGCCTGCTTGCTCTGTTCTCTTCTCGGCCTCTCTCCTCACGTCAGGGTTCTACCCTTGCTTCCCGGGAAGACGGCTGCTCGCGGTCCCAACCGCATTAAAGATCATGTTCCATGGGGAAGAAGGAATGGCTTCCCATTAGACTCAGCAGAAGAGGCCTGTGAAGAGCCCTAATTGTCCAGGCATATCCCTAAACCAGTCATTGTCTGTGTAGACGAGATACCTCGGTTCACCCCTCCAGGCTCAGGCTCCCTACTTGTAGAAAGAGGAAGGTGGGGGCCTAAGGCCTGCAGGCCCAGCAAGTCTAGAGTTGGGATATGATTCTCCAGAAAGAAACAGAAAGTCCATCGCAGTGGGAAGTACTTTATCTTCGGCAGTGCTCAGAAATACAGGACAAGGGGACGGCTTTGAGTTGGCTTTCTCGATTATTCTTCAATTCGCCGCAGAGAAGGCATCCCTCATTGGCACACCAGGTGGCCCTCCCCGCCCCGCCACGGCAACGAGCAGAGGCTCCCCTGCCCCAGTGGTGTCTAACGTTCCATCCACTGAGTCGCTGGTCATTTTCTGTGTGTTGGCTCTGTGACGGCCCCTGAAGAGGTGGCCTCTGCCTTTAGGGAGCTCACGGGTCTCAGGAGGGGGACAATGACACACGCTGTCATGGAGGGGGGAGAGCCTGGTTTTTCTTGGTGGAGGAAGGCGCACGACCCCTTCAAAGGCTTCCCACAAAAGAAGGCCTTGAGCCAGACCTGTGGGTGAAGTAGACACTTTCCAGGCTAGACAGAAGAGGAGGAGATTGGGGCCGGAAAGAAGGACTCACGCAAACATTCAAAGACCAGAGGGCGTAGCTGATTGTGTTTGGGAAGGGGCACCATAATGTGTGAGGTGAACACCCAGAAGAGGCTCCGAGATGCTGGGAATAATGAACTTCCATGGGTACCTTTCCCAGAAAAGGGCCATCAGGACACCAGAAGGCGGGCCGGGAAGCATGAGTCACTGCCAGAGGGGGTTCGGAGGTGCTGGGGGCAGCCAGGGATGTCAGGCCTGGACAGACCAACAAGCGCCCAGGGCCGGGAGAAGGCGAGCTGGACACCGGCCGCCCCAGAGCTCCCCCTGCCGGTGGGGCTGAGCCCACGCCCTCCAGCCTGCCTCAGTCAGAGCTGCCCCGACCTTGGCCAGGTACCCAGGTTGGAGGAGTGAAACCCTACCAGGCTCGTGGCCCGGCCCCTTGCCAACCCGTCCTTTAGCCACCCTCCTGTGGCTTGTCACGGTCCAGCTACAATGGTCTTTCTGTTCCTTGCAACATCATGCGGGATCCCACCTCGAAGCCTCCGCATTTGCCATTGCCACACCCCGGATGTTCTCTCCCCAGATCTTTGCATGGACGACTCCCCCCATCGCCGAGATCTTGGCCCAAAGCCAGTGTTCAAAGAGACTTTCCTCCCCGAGGGCTGTCTCCATCCACAGTCACCTCCACGTGGTCCTGGTGAATCTGCTTATCTGGAATCAGCTTGCGCGTCACCGACTCGCTAACCCATGCTAACTGAGCCCTCAGGGAGTGTCAGGCACCATTCCGATGCCGTGGATATGACGAGAAGCCTGACAACGTCACTGCCCTCAAAGAGCTTTCTTTCCACTGGTGAACACAGATCAACAAACATAAACAATAGACTGTCCAGCAGGGCTAAGTGCTGTGAAGAAACAGTGCAGAGCAAGGACGTCACGAGATCGGGGCTGACGGAAGCCGCTAGAGTATTTAGATCGGTCAGAGAAAGTGTCTCCCAGGGGTGACTTTACGGCAGAGATGGGGGTGAGCCGAGGAAGCAAGCCAGGCAAGTAACCTGGAGAAGATCATTCCAGGCAGCGGTCATAGCCAGTGCAAAGGCCCTGAGGCAGGTGAGTTCAAAGAACAGAAAGTGTCAGCAGGGTCTGGTGAGTAAGAGGGGGTGGGGTGGGGGCCTCACAGCCCATGGTAAGTAAGGGTCTTGGATTGTACTCTGAGCGTGATGGAAAGCCTTCGAGGGTTTCTTCGGGGACCTCTGCTCCAGGAGAATGCAAGTTCCATGCCAGCACGGTCTCCACCTGCCCCTGGAGCCCCTGGAGCCCCAGCGCAACACCGCGTCTGGCCCATAATAAACATCCCACGAATCCCTGTGGGACGAATCAGTTCCTTAGGGCAGCACCCCGCCCCCGCCCCCCCCCCCCCCCCCGAACTCACACTAGTTGAACGCGGACATCCCACCTTGAACATTCGAACTGCATTTCGACCTGTCCCACCAAACCCTTCCGTGGCGGCCGATTCCACTGACACCCAGGACGCCGGAGTCTTCGCGGGTCGCGAGCGGCAGAGCCCGGGTCGCCTCTGCTCGTTTCTACCGGGTCAGGTTCTTTGCGCAAAGCGCGGAGAGGGGCGCGTCCGCCCCTCCCCACAGAGAGCACCGCAAAACCGGGCTTTGAGGTCGCTGGCCCCGCGCCCCCACCCCGCTCGGCAGTCCTCAAAAACCCACTTCATTCCTGCAGCGCAGAAAAAAACCCACGCTCTTTATTTGCCACGTGGACCCCTGATTTCCTGGACGATGACCGCCCCCTCCAGGAGGCCTCCCACCAGGAACGGGAGGGCTGGGTCATCTCCCCGACTCTGACTATTAGAGTCCATAAATGTCAGCCTTTGGGTACCTAAATGCCACCGAGTTCTTAGTAAACATGATAGGAGATAGTCTTTGCTCACGTCGCCTGGCCTCGGCCACCAGCACTGTAAACCGATCCCTTCACGGAGTATTTTTAAACAGGAGTAGGGGTGGGGGGTGGGGGGGAGCCCACAAGGAAACACACCAGCGTTTTCTCAACCAATCAAAATCAAATTATACCTGAGCCACATAATTGGAGTTTAATGAGTAGTTTTATGTTTTGCTAATCAAATCACCATATTGATGGGGTTTATCAGCAGAAATACAATGTTAATTACTAAGGACTGATAAAAAATTAATGCCAGTCCAAACTAACAGCCCACATTACATACGGAAAGGCCCGTGTGGACGGTCGGGAAGCTGGTCATTTTTCCTTTTAATGAGTCCAATAGCTGCCGGGCACGGGAGCTCTGGCTGGGCAATGTTTATTTGCCATTTTCAATTAAACACGGTTCAAGGGCTGGATGTCATCGGCGGGTGCTAATGGGAAACATTCAAAAGCGAGCAGACCCCGTCCCCGGGCTTTCATGTGAGGGAATAAAGCCGTCCGTTTTTAAAACGTCGCCAAACCCCTTCCCTGCGCTTCTCGGGGTGTTCGAGAGCCTGTCGACGGACAGCAAGATCAAGCCCAAATCCAAAAAATAAATACACTCAGATTTTAAAAGTCAACTACGTTCACACTCTCCCGTCCAAAAGAGATCTGAAAGAGGCCTCTTGTTCAAAAGACTCAAGCCTTCAGGGATGACTAACTCGGGCCCGCTGTTGCTCAGCTGTTGTAAGGGGTCATGTTGAGCATTTCGCAGGACAGGCCGAGGAGTAGCCGTGCTCCCCGGTCACCCTCCTCCCTCTGGGGCAGCCGAACCTGCCGCCTCCCGACCTGGAAACGGGGCCCGCAGGAGAAGGGGCTCGGCTGGGCTGCTCCCCTGCTCCCCGCTGCCCTTCTGAGGGTTGCACATCGTCATCAAGGATGAGAAGAAAAGCGGGTTAAGTAAATAAATAAAAGCAAAGGGCCGTTGAGCATCCGCCTCTTGGTTTCGGCTCAGGTCACCATCTCTCGGTTTGTGGGCTCGAGCCCCACGTCGGGCTCTGCGCTGATAGCCCGGAGCCTGCTTGGGATTCTCTCTCTCCCTTTCTCTCTGCCCCTCGTCTGCTTGTGCGCTCTCTCTCTTTCTCTCTCTCTCTCTCTCTCTCTCTCTGCCAAAATAAATAAGCTTTAAAAAAATCTCTAAAAGTTAAAAAAAAATGAAGTTAATTGAACCTTCACAGACATTTTCCCCCCTCTAAACACGCGCACATATTCTTCTGTCATTATCTGCAAGACACTTGAAGATGTCAAACACCACGTGTGGCCCCAGCGTCGGGACCTGCTCAGGGAGCCCAGCTCCCCCAGCCACGGTCAGCCTTACCGATCACCCGCGCTCGCCCCGCCCACTGCACGAGCGACTTCAGGGCCAGAAGGGCCACGGGCGGTCACCCACCGTGGCTCTGTCTCCACTTCTCCCTCGCCTTGGAGCACCCCTTCCAGTGCCTCTAAACCATGCTCTATCCATCCTTCCTGGACCGGACCTTGCTACCTCCTCCCAGAAGCCCGCCTGGATTCCCCTGGGCGGAAATCAGATCCCAGCCCTCCATCTTCTCGAGACTTCCCAATTGTAATTCACGCATTAGTTGTGTCGTTCGTCGGCGCACGACCGCGCCTCTTGCGTGACTGCACGTTCTGGAAAGCCACGGAGCTAGCGCAGCGTCTGAGTAGGCACTCGAAAACACTGGGGACCGTGACCGAGTGCACAAATGAATGAGCGAGCGAGTGAATGAATGGATGAACCACTTGAACCTCCCCTATGAGCCAAGCCCATTACACACACAGCACATACTTCAGAGGGCTTCGGTAAAGATGAAGTGACATAAAGCAAATAAACAGAACACCCAAAGCCCGGCATATAACAGGTGCCCACTAATTTTTACCCACTGTCCTTATCACCTTCATTTTTATTATCGTGATCATCATATCGTCTCCATCAAATATTTGCAACTACCCTTATTTTTTTAGCCTCAAATTTGATCTCTATTTTACGGATAGGGAAACAGGGGTTCAGAGAGGTGAAGCAACTTTTCTCCCGCCACACAGCCGGTGAGCGGTGAAGCTGGGATCGAAGCCGAAATTCAAACCCAGGTCCGGCTAACGGCAGCGAAGCCACAGCCTCCGCCATCACGCTATTCCACGCCCCAGGGGCGCAGTGGGCCCGGAATCCCACCGCGAAGGCGCTCCAAGGTGGATCCCTCACCCGTCCCGTCGCCCCACCAGCTCCAGACAAGATTCTGAATAAGGCACGCTGATGTCGGGAGTCTGTGGGGTGGAGAAGTGCCTTCTGCAGGGGCAGCCTGGGGCCGAAGGGGCCTCCGTGGCCACAGACTGGTTTGCCCTTTGACCTTGCCCACCTGCCCTTGTCCCCCTGAGCTCACAGGTGTCCACAATTACTTCAGACGCCAGCCCGGAAGCAGCTGCTTTGACGAGCGGGGCGTCGGAGAGGATTAAGGAGCCAGAAGAGAAGGTCGGAGGGCGTCCAGGTCTGACTGATCTTACACAGGAGGAGACTGGAGACCAGAGAGGCCAGCCAAGGAGTCGGGGGCCAGGCTCGGCCTCCCGCCTTACAGCCTCGCGCTTTCTCCACGACACATACCGAAGGAATTTTCCCAAGACATACCTCTCCTTGCTTTTCTCGCCCCTAACACGTGAGCTCTTTGGAGGCAGGCACTGAACCGTGGTCTGGCCCAAAGGTGGAGTCCTCTCACTGTCTGTTCCCCTTGACTCTGCCCTGTGGAGCCCACCCAAACACAGGAGGCACCCCGCACGGCAGGACGGGCCTCAGCAGGGATGTGGCCCAGATCCCAGGACCACTCAGCCACTGAGAGCCCGAGGCGACAAAACTCATCGGCTTTCTCAGTCTTGCCTTGACCACGGACCCTCTTCTCCCAAGCAAAATCTCAGGAAGTATCTTGTAAGCAGGAGACCGGGCACCCGGATCCTGCCGGCCAGCTCCCCCTCCAGCCCCGGCCGGGCCCGAGAGTGGGCGCCAGGAGCACCACTGTGAGACCTAGGGTCTGGCCCACCCCACCTGTGCTCCCCAGGGACAGTTCGCCCCACCCACAGCGCATCCAAGGTGTATTTGTCACCATCGCAGTGGGGTGGCTCTGCTCCGCACAGTCATTCAGAAACACAGGCCCCTCCCGTCAGATGGTGTCCCATCCCCTACGTCCCTCCCCTGAGTCCCGGCCCTCCTCCAGCACAGAGAGAGCGTGGCTGACGGGTTGCACAGGAGGCTTATGCCGCTTCTACCCACGCAGCCCAAGCCAGAGATCAACCCCACAGCCCCACCCCCACCCCAAGGGCAAGCGGGGCTGGAAATTGTAAGCGGGGTACCCAAGAAGAAAAGAAAACGTGGTGTGGGGAACACACAGCGCTCTCTGCCACGCCATCATTTTATGCATGAGACCTCTGCGGTCCAGAGAGGTGAGGTGATTATCCCGAGGTCACACAGCTTGCCAGCGCCCGGACCTATTGACTCCGCAGCCTGGGCTCTCGTCCCCCAAGCTCAGTTTCGCAACCCTGGTGGGCAGGCAGACAGCGAGATGCAAACCTTTACAGAGAAACGTAGGTTCAAACCCCAACTCTACAGCCAGCTGGTCCAGGTGGGACAAGTCTGTGGCTCTGTCTGAATCTCAGTTTTCTCATCTGGAAAACGGACGTCATAATGCCAACTTCAACGGAGAGTGGAGGTTCGGTGGGCACTGGACCCCAGTTCAGGAACCGAGAGGTAGTGGAAGAAACAGAATTAACAGCAATGGACTTTTATCGTCCACCCCCCGGCCCTTTCTCCCCCCCTCTTTCCCTGCTCTAATTTTTCTGCATAGTATTTATCACCTTCTAACTGGGTTTATGATTTACTAAATTGTTACTTTCACTATTCCTATCTGTCCCTCCCCCTGGAATGTCAGCTCCATGCGGGGAAGGGATTTGAAGATATTTTGTTGGTTGCATACCTCCCAAAAGTCTAGAGCAGCGTCTGGCACAAAGGGGGCACTCAGGAAACATTTGCTAAACGAAGAAATTGTTCAGTCACTCACTCATTCCCAGGATGGCACGTTACTGTTACCACGGTCATTCGTGAGGCTATGACCTGCCCTCTTAGACATCCACCCACTGAAGTTCCCTCTTCTCTTTCCAGCTGCCAGACAGGAGTGGAATGTGCAAGCAAAACGCTTTGTCCTGCGAAGTCTACAAGAGGACAGACCTTGGATTCACTGCCCAATGACACCCGCACGGAGTGTTCAGCAGTGTTCTGGAATCAGAGCTCGTGGCCTCAGAGTGCTTGGCGGAAAAGCCACCGACACTAGAGAAAGGAGGGTAAAAACACCCTGGGTTCTGCTGTCCTATCTCCTTCCAATCTTATCCCGCTGCCCCCCATTGGCCAAATCTATCTGGAAATCCCTGGAAATGTAACCTCCTACCACGTGGAGCAGGGCAGATAGTAGCAGAAGAATGCTCTCGAGAGCAAACTGGCACATGAATGCTTTTCTTTACGCCTCCAGTACCTGGACGTACCCAGCATGTAGTCGGTGTCTTAAGTGTATTAATTGAATAATACATTTATGCATTAAATGTCTCTGTAGATGCTAGAAATGATATAGCCTACATATTTTGTCTTGCAAATTTTCTGAGGTTGAAATCATAATCTACCTGGAACTGACCCCAGGGATCCCCACCTTCTGGGATTAACCCGCTTGGAAAATTCCAGCACTTGACCATGGAAACCTGTAACTTTCTTCCTCCCAATAGAGTGTGGCAAAACGATGAGACGGAATTCCTGTGGTTACATCAAATTAGTTAAGACTCTAGCAGACTCCTACAGATGATCGTTGCTGGCTTGAGAAAGCCAGCAGCCGTGTTGAGGAAGTGCATGTGGCAAGGGACTGAGGGAAGTTTCTAGAAGCTGAGGGCAGCCGCCTGGAGCTGGGTATGTCTCCAACTGACAGAAAGAAACCACGGCCCTCAGTCCTACAGGTGCAAGGAGATGAATTCTGCCAACAGCTTGGGCAAGCGGGGAAGCTGGTCCTTCCCCAGTTGAGCCTCCGTATGAGACTGCAGCCCAGCTAACACCTGACTGTAGCCTGTGAGATCCTGAGCAGAAGACACAGCTCAGCTAAACTGCACCTGGCCTCCTGACCCTAGAAAGTATGCAACAATAAATGTGTATCTCTAGGGTGCCTGGGTGGCTCAGTCAGGTAAGCGTACAACTTCAGATCAGGTCATGATCTCGTAGTTCATGAGTTTGAGCCCCATGCCGGGCTCTGTGCTGATAGCTCAGAGCCTGGAGCCTGCCTTGGATTCTGTGTCTCCCTCTCTCTCTGCCCCTCCCCTGCTCTCTGTCTCTGTCTCTGTCTCTTTCTCTCTCACACACACACATACATACATATATACATACATAAATACATAAAAAATAAATAAATGTGCACCTCTGACTCACTGAATGAAAGGCTACCCAGCACGCACACTTTAAGAGTCTGAGTCAGATGTAAACATCCACTGTGGTAAGCCCCTAAGACTTTAAAGTTTACCTGTTGCAGGGCACCTGGGTGGCTCAGTCAGTTAAGTGCCAGACTTCTGCTCAGGTCATGATCTCACCATTCACAGGTTCAAGCCCCGCGTCGGGCTCTGTGCGGACAGCTCGGAGCCTGGAGCCTGATTCCAATTCTGTGTCTCCCTCTCTCTCTGCCCCTTCTCCACCCACACTCTGTGCCTTTCTCTCTCTCAAGAAAAAATAAACATTAAAAATAATTTTGGGGGGGCACCTGGTGGTTCAGTCGGTTGGGCATCCAACTTCGGCTCATGTCATGATCTCACAGTTCGTGGGTTCAAGCCCCGTGTCGGGCTCTGTGCTGACAGCTCGGAGCCTGGAGCCTGCTTCGGATTCTGTGTCTCCCTCTCTCTCTCTGTCCCTCCCCCTCTCATGCTCTGCCTCTCTCTCTCAAAAATAAATAAACATTAAAAAAAAGGTTTTTTAAAAGAATTTTTTCAAAGAAAGTTTATCTGTTGCGGCTGCCCCATGCCCTTAAAAAATGTAAACAGGAAGTTTTATATTTACAGGAAGGTAAATCATCTGTATTGAGCACTCATTCTGCTCTAGGCACTTGGCTACACACTTTGTGTATATGATTTCATGCGATCATTTGGTCAAAACCTTGCAATGCGGGTTTTGTTCTTCCATGTTAATGGTTTAGGAAATCGGGGTCTTGAAAAGCTAGGCAGCCTGCCCCTCATACGACTAATAAGTAACGGGGGCAGAATTAGAGGCAGGCCCGTCTGATTCCAAAGCCAATGGGAATCTCTAAAAAAGAACATAATACGTGCCAAGTAGGAGACAGAGAAGAGTCACTTTGGGACATCAAAGTAAAAACAACTCACATTTGATCAAAAAGATCAGTGAATGATCCAGGAAGAGGGGGGCTTTGAGATAGTCTTTGAAGGATGGGCAGAATTGAAAATCAATGAACGTAAGCAATGCATTTCCAGCAGAGGAGATAGCCTGAGAATGCAGACAAAGTTTGAAAAGTGTAGGATCCAGATGAAGGAGGGAGATGGGAACCCCGTTTGTCCAGAATGTGGGGTGCAGTAGGAGATCAGGAGGTGCAAGCCTTGAGACAGGGTCAAGGTTTATATCACAGAGGGTCCTGAACGCCAAAACAAATACCTACATACGCGAAGGCATTGGCACTTTCTCTTTTTTCATTTTTTTAACGTTTATTTATTGTTGAAAGAGAGAGAGAGAGAGAAAACGAGAGGGTGAGGGGCAGAGAGAGAGGGGGACAGGGGATCTGAAGCAGGCTCTGTGCTGACAGCAGAGAGCCCGATGCGGGTCTCAAACCCACAAACTGTGAAATCATGACCTGAGCCGAAGTTGGACGCTGAACCAACTGAGCCACCCAGGTGCCCCGGTACTTTCGATATTAAAGGTTTTTGAGCAGGAGACTTGTATAATCTTAGCTGCACAGTGGAAGCCTGACTTAGTGTTATCTTCTATGGGCACAAATCCTCTCTTTGAATTCTTACACTGGTGCAAGTAAGAACACATAGTTTTCTTCCTTCTAGTTGGAGAGACCTACCAGAAGTGATTTCAGAAAGACCCGACGGAACCCCTTTCTAGAGCCCACAGAAGAGCTGGTTTCACTATACGACAATGAAAAGCCACATCGCCCCGCGACTTCTGGGTGCAGAGCCACACCTGTGAGCACACGTGTGTGCACATAGGTCTACGTGTGTAACACGTGTAGAAACACAGACACAGCCCGCACAAAGGATGCCTCGTCTTCAGCCAGCACGGCCACCAGCGAATGCGGGAGGGGTGGGGACAGCAAAGCCCCCTGAGAAGCTGGTGTCTCTTTCCTTTCATCGGAGGAGCCTTTCAAGTCCCTGACATCCCTTCAGACACCAGGAAGATTCCCTTTTCATAAACAGAAGACCTGTTAGCCCAGCCAGGACCACAATGGCCCATCCATGACCACGTCTGTCCCACAGTTTCAAGGCCTGGGAAGCAATGAGGCCAGAACTGAGAAAAGCTGTGAGGGGAATGTCACAGGGGCAGCTGGCCAAGTTCTGTGCCGTCCCCAGACACACACGGGCCCTGAAGTGCCTCCTCGGGCATGGGGACTGGACCTCCGGACCGTGCCCCACCTAAGGGAGGCAGGAAGAGCTGGGCAGATGCACAGTCACAAGAGCGAGCGAGAGTCATGGACGCTGCAGATCTTGTTGTGGGGTCCTGCAGAGGCAATAGCGGAGGTCTCCCAGCCAGCCCCGGGGTGGGCACCTTCAAAACGGCTACAGACCTCTGTGACCCAGCCTCTCAGCCCCCTCCCAGCTCCGCCCAAACCCAGCCCCGGGCCCGGAGAAAGCATCGCTGCTGGGCTCATGAAGGCTCATGTCTGGGCTCGAATCCTGGTCAGGCTGCTCCAGAGCAACCTCGACTTTGAGTTAGTAGGTGATTTGCTCCCTTTAAGCAGAATACCAGGAGAATTAAAGGTGGCTGCTCGTTTACAAAATGCCTGGCCCACAAAAGACATTCGGAGGTGACAGCTGTTATTAGCCGTAGCTCCTCTTCTGGGTGAAAATCGTGTGCTTATAATGGTACTGCTGTGATATTTGGGATTGGGGGTGGGTGTCTCCGGGAACCAGGCACTTTGGGTTAGTGTATGATCTGTCCTGATGAATGTGGACCCACGACGAGGCATCAGGATCATTTCCAGAATGGGCAGCCAAGGCAGGAACATTTCTTTCCCACTTTGTAGCAGCTGCAGATGTCATAAGAAACCATCTAGGCCCTTCATCTGAGTTGCCAAGGAGCACGATCGGCAAGACAGAGACTGAGACGGAGCCTTGGGTATAACCCAGAAAACCTCCCTGCGTGGTGACATCAGTCTGATCGTTGATTCCTTTCAACCGTTGAGTTCACAACAATCCTAACGCCCGCTGGAACTTTGCCCCCGTAGCCTACATCTTGTCAGGGGTCTCCTGAGAGAAACTGGTTATGCCCCTTGCGGACCCCCACATTGAACTTGCCTCTGACATCCCCCATTGAACCAGGTGGTATGATCTTGGGGATCTTACTGAAGCTTTCTGAGCCCCCCTATTTCCTCTTTGGAAGAAAAGGGGAGCAAGCCCCATACTTAATGAGATACAGCATGACCCCCACGTAGCCCTGGGTCCAGCCCTTGTCAGACAGGGACTCCTTTGTGCCATACGCGAGAGTCCCTGGCCAAGAACTTGGCAGGGGGCGGTGGGGGTGGTGGGGGTGGATAATGCCTTTGCCCTTCAAAGCCAGGCGCATGGGCTTGTCTCCTCCGGCACACCTAGGAAGGTGGGTAAAAAGGCACCAGTCCTAGAATCTTCTCAACAAATCACTCACCAAATCACCTGTACTTTTTGGCTAAAACATTCCGGCTTCTTCCCTATTCCCTTTAGGATGACGTTTGCAAAAGGACATCAGGGTATTACATATTAGTGTATCCATGGCTTGGGACAATTGTGGCCAGAGAGTCCTGCCTTCTCCCTAGGGGTTCCTTTCTGAATTAACAAAGGGGTGTCGGTCGGGGCTTCATTTGAATATTCTGGGCATTAATCCTGGGCACTCACCGCAGGGCTGTTCCAGCCCTTTGGGTGTTTTGAATACATTTTAAGGATCATTGCAAATTTGATTGCCATCAATAAAATTGCAAACGATATAATTATATCTGTTTGCTTATGTCTAAATAGGTGCACACATGTGACATGTGAGTATGCTAATATAGGGAAACATGCACGCATATACATATTTGTGCTTTGGGGACGCACAGAGATTCGCACCTACACGGCACCCAGACGCCCTTATATAACTTGCAAAAATAATCTACTTCTTTCTTCTATGCTATGCCGGAAAAAAAAAAAAATCAAATCTAAGCACGGAGGAACTGAAAAAAAACTACATGTATCATTCACCTGATTTCAATTGTGCCTCCCTTTGAACCTCAGCCAAATCATTTTGTACATTAAAAATTGGTCAGGGATGATAAGATTCCATTTTCATGGTTGGTAATGCAGAACCAGGGAAAGAATACAATTACAGACCCCTGAGTAAACTCTGCGAATGTCAACTTGATGTAAATGATCAAGTGTCGACAAAGGGGCCGGGGAGGGAGGGCTCGGAGAGGGAAAGAGAGCTGAACTCCAACGGAGAGCTGGAGACAGACAGACGGAAGGAGAGAGAGATAAGCGATCGTCGTCATCAGACCTCGGTAGAGCAGAGACACGGAGCGGCTGGGGCCGGGGGATTTTTTCAAGCGCTCGCTCTTGGGCCAGTCTTGAGTGTGCCGAGGTGTGGCCGCTAAATGCATTTATTCGCTCCCCGAACATTTCCCTAAGCACCCACTTGGGCCAGGAAATGCCAAACGGAAGTAAAATAGGATGGACTTCAGGTGGATCTCCTGCCGGGATGGGAAGAGAAGTTCAGGGCAGACCCTCCAGGGGAACCCGACGGCCACACAGACAAAGGTCCTTCCCAAGAGAGGAAACACATTCGGCTCGGCGGATCCCTCCTACAGCCACCTGGCTCGTGAGACTGCCGTGCAAAGTGCCAGAGAAAGGCAAGACAACCCCGCCCTGCTTTGAGGCTGCCTTTGGTGGGATATCGTGCTTCGGGGCAAACCGGAAAGAGCCAGGAGATGAAGAGTCTCACGATCATGTCACCCAGGAACCTATGGAAAGAGCCGAGACCACTTCTTTAGAGAAGCAAAGTCTCAGGGGCAGGACACTATTATCAAAGAGCAACTGAGAATTGGGTGGGGGCGGGGGGTATGCACGTGAAGCCCCTAGAGGGTTTTGGACCTCAGACTCCTGTCCAACAAATAGAAACGGCCAGAACAGATTTCTGTGCGTTGTAACAGAGGGGTATGCAGCATTAAAGCTTCCCTGTATTGTAATGAGCTCCCCGTCGTTGTAGGTACGACAGGAGGCTGATGAACCACTTGTTTAGAAGATCGTAGGGAGCATTTCTGCACTGGAATGGGAGAGGTATGGACTGGCGGGTTATGGAGAGGTGCTTAAAAGGAGAGCTCATTGGGGCGCCTGGGTGGCTCAGTCGGTTAGGCGTCCGACTTCAGCTCAGGTCACGATCTCACGGTCCGTGAGTTCGAGCCCCGCGTCGGGCTCTGGGCTGATGGCTCGGAGCCTGGAGCCTGCTTCCGATTCTGTGTCTCCCTCTCTCTCTGCCCCTCCCCCGTTCATGCTCTGTCTCTCTCTGTCCCAAAAATAAATAAATGTTAAAAGGAGAGCTCATTAATTAGAATCTGAGTGAGCATCAGCTTCGAAGGAGGAGAGAGAGACTAAAGTCGGAACGTGCCCTCTGTGTCTCTCACATTTATTCTCCAGTCACAGACGCTCACATCCTGTTAAACATGGCCCCACAGTGAAACCTGTGCGGCCTCTTGTCTTAGACCGTTCCTCCCATACTTTTCCCGAGTTGGCGTGTGCTTTCTTTCTCCCATTCAACAGTGCTAGGTACCCCCACGGTAGGTGCTCATCCAGGCTCTGAAGATACGACGGGGCACAAGACCCTGGACATCTCTGGTATTTGTCTGATCTACTGATGCTGGACTTGGGGTGGTCACGCGCGAACCCAGGTGTCAGCCACGAGGCCAAGATGGCAGGTGTACTTTCATCCGCCTGGAGACTCATCCGTGCTCATGAGGGATATTATATGGCAAGCACAGCCAAAGACGAGCTTCACTAAAGGCAAACGTCCTGCCTTCGGGCCTTCCTTCCGCCTCTGCTGTCATGGGACGCAGGCTGTTACGGTGATGGGAAGGAGAAGTGGCAGAATGAACGAACTAGGAACCGACAAGGCAATCGGCCGATGAGGTCCAACCTACGAAGGGTAGGGTCCACACGCACTCCGAGCTTCTGGACGCCATCTTGGTTTCTGCCTGCTCCACGACCGTGGCAACTCAGGGAGCTGGAGGTGGTTATCCGCTTTAGATTCTATGACTCTGGCCGCACCTTGGATCTCCCTTTGCCCATTTCTGGCAGCTTCACGAGAGAGTCAACCGTCTCTCTTTCGATTCCAGAAATCCAGAGAGTTCCACGCAAGCTACGTCTCCACTGCACCTCTGAGGTCGGCCCATCAGATCAAATGGAATTAGCTTGCAGTTTTACGGATGGACGCCCAGGCCATCTCTGACCAACAGGAGCTCAGCAGAGCGCTCCCCGTGCTACCTTTCCGTGGACTCTCCAGCCCCAGAGGAAGGAGTCCTTGCACGGCCAGTACCCCTGGATGTGAAGAGCTGGGGGCTGAGCAGAAAGCCAGAAGGGGAGGGCTCTGGATTAAGACATCAGGGGACCTTCAGAGTCTGGTTTGGGGAAAGAGGTCCCTTGTGAGGTCCTGTCTTCTTGAGGGGACCCCCATCCACAACCACCACCACCATTATCTTCCTATGTCCCTAACGTCAGCACCCGGGGAGCTGACTTGCTGCATTCCCGTGTTTGCGCAACAGAACTGAAATATGGTTCTACGTCTTTCCCACTGTTGCCTCGAGGACCGTGTGTGAGCAGCAGCTTGAGAGGTGGGGGCAATCTGAAAAGTAGAGACTTACGAATCTGCTCTCCCAAGAGCCGGTCCACCTCATCCACAGAGGAATCCCTGAGTTGTTCTAGAAGAAGCCAGGGCGCCGAGGTCGGTCTGGGAGGTAAACATGCCGGGGGTGCGTGGAGGGGTGAAGACAGAATGACGGACAGCTGGCGGCGGGGGGGGGGGGGGGGGGGGGGGGGGGGGGGGGGGCTGAGGGCCACGTCCTTGGGGGACCCGAAAAGGGCATGCGTTTCCCAGAAGAAAGAACTCTCATCCCCCTACCATCCCATCTCCCATCATCATTCAAAAGCTGAGAGCAAGACTGATTTTTCCAATTTATTTTAGAATTATCAACCGAACTGATTAAAGCAGCTATCAACTTTGGTTGTTCTTTATGTGTTGCCCTCATTCTATATTTGCCATGTTTTTTCGCGCGCAGGCTGCATAAATTATTGAAACATTATTTTATTTATCCATCCCTCTGTGACAGAAATAGGTTTTTCTGAAAGCAGATCTTTCCCTAATCAGTTTTGTTTTTCTTGGTTTTGCTTCCAAATAGCTCCATGAATTTTAGGCTGACAGATGTGTGGCACAGGCTTATTCCTTTCGTGTGAACCAAGCCACGGCGGGAAGAGAGAGAGGAGGCCCCCGGACATAGACGACGGGTGCCTGGGGAACAAGAGACTTGCACGGTCAGTGCATACAGCGTGCGAGAGGGAGAAAGCCCCGTGAAGGGCCGGGCTGGGCATGGGGGCCTTGACTTCCGCAGGGTCAGGGGCACGTGGGCCTGACTTCACTCATCCACCCCCTAAGTTACGCACCTCCCCCTCCCGATGGTGGGCCACGCCCAGTGGAGGCAGGGAAGGAATCGGGTCCCACGGTGACCACGCAGCAAAAGAGGCCCAACATTCACCTCCGCCACGGTCCAGCTGGCCGTGGCTGGGAGCCGTCCGAGAAGGGCCACTCTGACGGTGAGGTGTGTTCAAAGCGTGGGTCTGCTGGGGCGCCTGGGTGGCTCGGTCGGTTAAGCGTCCGACTCTTGGTGTCGGCTCAGGTCACGATCTCACGGTTCATGAGTTCAAGCCCCGCGTTGGGCTCTGTGCTGATAGCACGGATCCTGCTGGGGATTCTCTCTCCCTCTCTCTCTCTGCCCCTTCCCCGCTCTCTCCCTCTCTCTCTCGCTCTCTCAAAATAAATAAATAAACTTAAAAAAAACATTTAAAGTGCGGGTCTGTTGTATCTTTGCAGGAACATGCCTCCTGTTTAATCTTTTTTGGTTTGTTTATTTATTTATTTATTTTTAAATATTTTTTTTTTACATTTATTTATTTTTGAGACAGAGAGAGACAGAGCATGAACGGGGGAGGGGCAGAGAGAGAGGGAGACACAGAATCGGAAACAGGCTCCAGGCTCTGAGCCGTCAGCACAGAGCCCGACGCGGGGCTCGAACTCACGGACCGTGAGATCATGACCCGAGCCGAAGTCGGACACTTAACCGACCAAGCCACCCAGGCGCCCCCAATGCCTTCTGTTTAAAGCATTTGGGGGATAAAGAGCGACAGGTTTTGTCGAAAGAGGAGATGTGCCGAGGGAAAGCCCCCATGTGCCAGAGAGCATCTGGGAAGGCCCCCAGGCCTTGCAAGACATCAGCTCTGTTCACAGGGCTTCGTCCACATGGCCTTTCAGAGGCGGGGGCCGTGGGCTCAGCTCCCCGAAGGTGTCCCAGAGAATCATGCAGGACTGCTTCTGGGGTCCCGTGCAGCTCCCCCCGTGCACGGCCAGGGGAGTCTCTCCTGGAGCCACGCCGCTCCCAACAGAGCCCCTCGCCTACGATTACCGCCAACGCTCAACCACGTCTACGCTAACAGGTTTTCACCCTAAGACACGCGCCCGTTCCAGAAGCCATAAAGATGGGGGAAATGTTCATTTTACAGTCAAGGGGGTGTGGTATCTGTGCACATGCTCTTTCCTCTTCTTGGAATGCCTGTCCTGGGCTGGACCACCCCCAACCGCCATCATCACGAAAGTCATCACCAAAGGGCCCCACGCTGGCAGCCTAAGACAGTCTCTCTTACAGCCCCAGGTCACACGCTTCAGAGGGACAGAGAGCTCTTCAGGAAAGATCGCCAGTGGAGGGAGGGTGGGTGGGGCAGGGAAGGGAAGGAAACAAGGATTCAGCCTCAGGTCAAGGCTGGCCCTGACCTGCCCCACAGGTGGGGTGGGGTTTCTGGAACATAAATACACTCAAGAGTTGTCTGCACCTTGTAGCAAAGGACGTGCCTTTGTTACCCCTGAATCGGCCATTCATCGGCTCTCTGCTGCCCCCAGGTCAAGCGGGCGTCTGTAGGCCGAGGGCAGTTCTCCAGATGAGGGGGGCGGCTGAGAGCTGTTGGTAGCTGGGGGACGGGGGTAAAGGCCATCTGGGCAGGGCACTGACAGCACCCACAAAGACCCCCCCACCCCCAAGACATTTTATCCCTGGCACCTTCATGATGGTGGAAGCCATTTAGCGCGCTCCTACTGAAGTCACATTCTATACTGATGGCCGTGTTCACTATCCCACTTAACCGTCTTGTGCCCTTAAACAGAAAGCAAAGTCCCCACCGAACAGGAACATCACTGAGGCTCAGGGAAATCATGGCACCTGCTCACGGGTACACAGCCGATCAGCAAACGTTCACGGTAACCCTGGCTTCTCAGACACCAGAGTCTGTGTTCTACTAACTCTGCTCCTGGCCTCATTCCATTAGGGCAATGGCCACATCACATCACGTTTGTTTGCACATCCCTCTCCACACTGGACAGTGGCCCCATTATGAATAAAGATGGCCTTACCCTCTTTCTTCCCCCCTCCTCTCTTTTTTTTTTTTTTTTAACTCTCCTTTACGTGTGTTTTTGCACTGACACCATTTACTGACTGCACCCTGAGCCAGGCCCTGTGGAAATTGTGTTATTTGTCCCATTTACCCTTAAGAACATGACTTACAGCCACTCACTGCCTTCAGACTTCCCACCCTCCTTGGGACCAGGCTTGGCAATATGACTTGCTTTGGCCCATGCAAGTGAGTGAAGCGATAAGCCTTTGGGAGAAAAGATGCAAAATACCAGTAAGGAGAAAGATAGGAGGGTCTGACCTCGTCCCAAGGCTGGGGAAGGCACCAGTGAAGCCAAGATCTGAAGGCCTCAGATGGAGCTAAGTGGAAACATAAGGGATGCCATTGTTTGTGCAAAGGCCCTGTGGTAGAAGGGGGGCATGATATCATCAAAGATTTAAAACAGGGTCAATGACCGGAGTACAAGATCAGGGGAAGCAGTATGAATGGAGGCCGGAAGTCTGATGGGAGCCTTACAGGCCGTCTTAAGAATGTAGGTCTTGCCTTCAACGTAATAAGGACACATGGAAGGGTTTGCTTCTAGTCTCTTCCATTAACATTTGGGTGGCTTGGGCAGGTCGTATGATTTCTCCAAGCTTCCTTCTTGGTTTATAAAATAATAGCGCAAGACAAAAGGGACTTCTGTTTTCAAGGCTCCCTTTCCTGGCTCTGACTGATGATTCTAGATCTGGGCAAAGAACACTCCCATAGTGCGAAATGAGGGTCTCAGCCCACATTGGACAGGGCTCACCCAAAACGTGGGTGCTGATCTCACGCCCCCCAGGTCCCACACCACACCAGATTGCCAACCTCAGTCAAGAACAAAATAAAAAATCAATTGGGTTAATCTCCTTCAAACAGAAGAAGAACACAGAAATCTCTTAAGAAGAAGAAAATAGACCTATTTATAATCAGACCAAGAAAACCATGCACGTAATGTGCTCTGCGTCTCAAAACTCGTTTCTTTAAAATTTTTAATTTGGAGCACACAAAATAACTATTTTTAAAAATATGTAATTGCATGACTAATTCCATATTAATGAAACTCAACATCTGTGGCTTTTCACATCTGATAGAGTTAAAATATTACCAAATTAAAGCAAGGGATTAATTTGTTTTGATTTATTAGTATTGGTGAGCCATTCAAGTTTATTTTTCCCCATTTTCTGATTTTTTTTTTTTTTTTTTTTTGGTCATTAAATAGCTCTGTACTGTCCTTCGATGACTTTAGAGTTACCGTAATCACTTTAAGCATCTTGCCGTCCACGGAAGGTATTATGATTTGTAAGTACACATTCTGCTTTTTTAGCTGAACAAAGTCAGCGGTCATAAAACATCATCACGATTTTTTCACTGTACCCAATTCCCGGCAACTTCATCCCTAACTTTCCCGTTCCTTAGAGTATCTGAGGTCAAAACGAAATCGGAGCCAGCCGCCCGCATAAACGTGACCCTCTCCGTTACACACACGTGGCTTTTCTCCTTTGTGTTCTCCATACAACACTCGAGACCTTTTCCGGATCTTCGTCCCCAACCGACCGTGCTCCTGGATATCATCACCGGCACGTCAACTGCCTGACGCGTGGGACACGTCACTTAGTTCTAGCGTCAACAAAAGCAGAGTACTTTTGGTGTCTCTTTCGGGTGAAGCTCGGTGCTCAGTCCCGGGTGAAGGGGGCTGGGGCACAGGGAGGAGCTTGCCTCATTCTGTCCCCGTGGACTCCAGGCCCAGGCAGGACAGGTGACCCTCAATTGAAGCAGAAGGAGGTATGTCACGCACCCCCCCCCCCAGCTTGGCTTTCACTGACACATCACTCCTCACGATTTAGGGGGGCAGCAGAGAGTAGGGGTGAGCCCCTGTCACCCTGCCACCTTTTGTCTCTCTGGCCCTCAGTCTCCCCAACTGGAGAACTCGGATAACGGTGGTCCTTTCCTCATAGGGCTGACCAGTCAAAGGAACCAAACAAGCATGGGTTGTTGAGTGGCCACATGAAGGGACACATGTAAGGTACTAAGCAGGGTGTTTAAGCACCTAGGGAGTGTGCTGTAAATATTTCCTAAATGGAGAGGGAGGGGCGCCTGTGTGGCTCAGTCGGTTGAGCGTCCAACTTTGGCCCAGGTCATGATCTCCCCAGTCTGTGAGTTCAAGCCCTGCCTCGGGCTCTGTGCTGACAGTGCGGAGCCTGCTTGGGATTCTCTCCCTCCCTCTCTCTCTGCCCCTGTCCCACTCTCTCTTTCCCTCCAAATAAATAAACTGTAAAAAATATATATTTCCTGAATGGAGAAATAAATGGTTTCCAATAATTCCTTGCTGGGAACATCCTGTAAAGAAAACGTCAGCCTCCCGTATCAAGGGACCTCCCACTCTCTGCATGACCGGTCATTTCATCCAATTATTAGGCCTTGGGTGGGGGCAGGGGAGCCATCGGGAAAGGCACAAAATACATTTCAGGACTTGTCGCCATGTGGCAGCCACATCGGTAGCCTCCATGGAAACCCTCCCTCTAATGACTTCCGAATGACATCCGGGCGTGACGGGACGCACACGAATGTCCTTTGTACACTGTAAAGTGCTTTCCAAGGCTTAGCAGAAAGTGGTTCTATCACCAAAGCAGACGGACAAACTAGTACTCCTTACAACGGTTCATTCAACACTGTGATTTCTCACGGGCACAAAAATTGCCTCCTGATTTCCATAACCACCTCACGGCAAAAACAATATTATTGAGTTCTTTGTCTAAAGTTGGCTTAAAATTTAGTTAGCTTGCCTTGATTTCAAAAAAAAAAAAAAAAATCAAACCAGTTTTGTGGAAAATTCCGTGCTCAGATCTGCGGGGAATTCATAATTGGCATTTCCATAACCCAGCTGTCTGGCTGTTGAATGGAACCCTAGAATAAATAAACAAACTAACAAACGAAACAGCAAACACTCAAGTTCTGTGGTATTTGCCAAAAGAAAAGACAATACAGAATAGACGTAAACTCTCTCATGAATGAGTTTACTTAAAATGGCTTGATAGAAAGCCTTCTAGTATTTTAAGGGTGAAAAGCGACTTTTACCAACTCAAAGCTATAGCAGATCGGGAAAGACACAAGATCTTCCCAGTTCCGTTATTTTCTTCTGCTGTGATTTAGGGAATAGTCTGTCATTAAGAATTTTCTAGGTTTCCTTTCTTTCTTTCTTTCTTTTTTCTTTTTCTGGACCTTCTAAGATGGGCAGCCTTGGACTTGGAGT
Source organism: Prionailurus bengalensis (assembly GCF_016509475.1). Classification (NCBI taxonomy): domain Eukaryota; kingdom Metazoa; phylum Chordata; class Mammalia; order Carnivora; family Felidae; genus Prionailurus; species Prionailurus bengalensis. Next base: position 140,189,009 of record NC_057355.1, on the reverse strand, counting down.
GAAAAGGGCATTTTATAAGAACCGTTAGTAAGAAACAAAAGTGGGGTTCAATTTGCCATTCTCTGTGTCCCTGGAAAAAAAAAGAGGAAGAAAGGGTCATAAAGGTTTGTGGCAGAGACTGCTAATAAATATTCACAATCTATTTTTTCTTTCCTTCTCACTAACAAAAACCCCCATGCTTTGGCAGGTGGCAATTTGCTAACTTATTAAAAAAAAAAAAAAAAGCACATTTCCTATTTTCCCTTGCAATGATATGGCCCATGACACGTAGCTGGAAAGTCTTGAGTGATGTTTCTGGCAAAAATTTTAAAGGGCACTGACTAAGCTGGGAGGTATGTCCTTTAAACCTGGTCCTGGTGACATAAACCTAATAGCTGGAGATTCATCAGCCACTTTGGCACCATGAGGAAAAGCCAAAAAAAAAAAAAAAAAAAGACATTGTAAACATCTTGATTCTGACATCTTTAAAATGCTAAACCCCTGCTAACCATGCCTCCTTCTAAAAGTTTTAATCAAATGAGGGCACACTGGTGGCTGAGTTGGTTAAGCATCCAACTCTTGATTTTGGCTCAGGTCGTGATCTCACAGTTCATGAGACTGAGCCCTGCACTGGGCTCTGTGCTGACAGTGCGGAACCTGCTTGGGATTCTGTCTCCCTCTCTCTTCCCCTCCCTTCCTTGGTCTCTCCCTCTCCCTCTCAAAAATAAACAAATATTTTTAAAATAAATAAATTTTTACTTAAATGAGGGGGGAAAAAATCTCATTTGTCCAAACCACCGTTAGCTAGTTTCTATTATTTGCAATTTCTAATTGACACAAGGTCCTTTGTTTCCAGTTTGCCTCTTCAGTGAGAGACTGTAGATTTCCAACTAAGATTAATCCAGAAAATCACAAAGCCAACATCAAGATGTATTTAACTTTGGATTTTTAATAAGTGTGCTTCTTCTGAGTCTCAGATTTACTTAATTTTAGCCAAACACTTTGAAAGGGATTCCAAGTGTACAAAGATTTCATATGGGACATGAGCATTTGCTCTGAAATATTTAACATGCGCACAGAGAGAGGTAGTCAAAAGATCATCACCTATGTACCAGCCTTATAGTTTAAGACACAAAACACCAATACAGCCTAAGCCCCTGTGTAGACGCTTCCCATCAAATCCTCTTTCCCCCCAAACCAAAGCACTTATTTGCTAACCTGAATGTTCATTATTTCTTTATACTTTATACTCTCGAAGCAACAAATAATAAGTCAGGTAGATTTTTTTTTTTTAAAAGAAAAAAAAAAAGCTCTAGATCCAGCTTCCTACATTCAAATTCCAGATCTGATTATTTACAAGCTGGGTGACCTTGAGCAAGTTACGTAACCTCTCTGTGCCTCAGTTTCCTCATCAGAAAGTGGGAACAAAAATACTCGCCTCACGGATTTACAATGAGGATAAATAGCCTAATAAATGTAAAATCTGCCGTTAGGTCTATATAGGTATTTATTATTATTTTCAGGAGAATGCATACAGTTTTTCTGTGGGTTTTTACACCTCTTTTATGTAGTTTCCCCACAAGATTCTTAATTATAAGCCATAATGTAATACCAAGATTATTGCACATGTAATAAACTATACGCAGTCTATAATTTTAATATTTGATATTACATATGATAAAAAATAAAATGTTTATCACAAAGGGAATGTCGCCCACCCGCTCCTAACCCAGTGCTCCCTCACTGTAGTACCAACGTCCACTCGGGGACCCGACCAGAAAGCCAGGTGCCATCAGGGCCATCTGACTCTCCCTGGGACACCTCTCTCCCCTGCATCCCTGCTCTGGGTCCCGCTGACGGCCCCTGTCCTCGGCCTCCGGTCATCTCCTGCCTAGGCTACCTGCCGCCTCCTTTCCAGATCACCTCCCTTGCCGGTTCCTAATTCACCCTCCACGGAGCAGCCAGACGTGCTCCTCCAGTGGGGCCAGTGGGGAGAAGACAAACCACTCAGCTCCCGGGCACAGACCTCTGGCGGGTCCCTGGTGGCCAGCGGGACTTGTCAGACTCCAACATCCGTTTCGCTGCAGCCATAGTCAACCTGTGGTGTTCTCTCCTCCAGTCCTGTGCACTGAATCCACTCTCCGGGGTCACTCCCCCTCCCCGCCGCCCAGCATGCCACCCTGCACACCTTTCTTGGCTAACTCTCCCCCACCTCTGCCCCTGCATCTGGGAGGCGGGGCCTCCTTCCCTCCTGGAAGATAGCACTTGTCTATAGCACTCGTCAAGCCCAGGCGGGTGTCATGCCTTGAGCACCCACAGCACCCGGGACCTCCCCATTCAAGCCACACAGCCCTCTGGGATCGCCTCCTGATTACCTGACTCCCCTTCTAGAGCTCCTGAAGGCAGGAGGCAGTGTGGGCTATGCTATGCAAGTCCCACAGCAGGAGTCGAGGAATGAGTGAATATCTGTGTCCCTTCCTGGTCTCCTTTGCTTCATGCGGGTTTTCATTTTTTTAATTGCCTGTTAGAGTCCGCCTTTCTCCTGATCCCGTAACCTAATACATTTGCTCTCCCAGAGACTGGTAAGGATGAACTCTACAAAGGTAAATGAACTCCATCGTTGACGAGGGAAGGAGAATTAGCACGCTGAGAAAGGGTCAGTGAATATCCCAAGTGCAGCTTTTGGGGGGGGAAGAAAATGGAGTCGTATCCAACTGAATCGTAAATTTAAAAATATTTTGGGGCGCCTTTTTAAATATTTAAAAATATTTGGCTCAGTCGGTTGAGCATCTGACTTCAACTCAGGTCACGATCTCACGGTCGGTGGGTTCGAGCCCCACGTCGGGCTCTGTGCTGACAGCTCAGAGCCCGGAGCCTGCTTCGGATTCTGTGTCTCCCTCTCTCTGCTCCTCCCCTGCTCACACTCTGTCTGTCTCTCTCCAAAATAAATAAACATTAAAAAATTTTAATAACATAAAAAATATTTTGATCCCAAAATGTTCTTTCTTGACCAATATCCTGCAGAAATATTAGAACGTGTCCCTAGGAGCATTGATAAGGATGTGCATATTAGTACTACCCATAATAGGAAATCTAGGGCCCACCTAAATGCTCCTTAATATAGAAATAATGAAAGTAACAGAGTGATGTTTATGCTATGAAATATTATGTGGTCGTTGTAAAGAATGAAACAGACATATATGTCTTGTTATAGGAAGACTCTTCAAACATACTATTAGTTGTGAACATTGGGAATGTATTGTGTATAATGGGTTACAATTCATGTAAAGAACAACATGGATGCAGGTGTATAAATGAATACAGACAGGTACAAAGGGGACATTATTGGCAGGGATTGTCTCTCAGCTCGTATGAGCTGACGGGGGAACAAGAGAGACTAAACAGGAATTTTCATGTTTTTTAATATATTTCCTGTACCGTTTAATCCTACATTGGCAGAGACTTGGATATTACCTGCTATGTTATCCCAAAATAATAAATTTTAATTTAAAATGATAATCTCTCAGCACAGCACGGGTACATAAAACACAAGTAACTGTCCCAACTGACGGAAGCAGTTTTTTTCTCTTTGCTTCTTTCCCTTGTCCTTTCCCATTCTGCAATTCCACTATGCCACGTCTACATGGGTGTGTTTATTTGTCTGTTTGTTTGTTTTTGTACACTGCCTCCAACCTTCCAGTCTACCTCTCTCCACGGCTCCACACCTCCTTCATGTTGTCTATATCTCTCCATGCCACATTCAAGGGGCTGGGGAGGGGCTTGCAGTTCACTTGTGGCTTCCAATTTGCTAATTCTCTCTCCAGCTGTCTCTAATCTCTTATTTTCTCCATTCAACTGTTTAAAAATATAACTCTTTTATTTCCAGTATTTCCTAGAGATTATTTCTTGCCTCTGACAAGCTGTTCTTTACCTTAAGGATGATATTCTGACCTTAATTTAGTTGAGAATTAGAAACATACTTATTTTTTTAATGTTTATTTATTTTTTAGAGACAGAGAGAGACAGAGCATGAGCAGGGGAGGGACACAGAGAGAGAGGGAGACACAGAACCCGAAGCAGGCTCCGGGCTCCGAGCTGTCAGTGCAGAGCCCAACACAGGGCTCAAACTCACAAACTGCGAGCTCATGACCTGAGCTGAAGTCAGACGCTTAACCAACTGAGCCACCCAGGAGCCCCAGAAACATACTTATTTTAATTCTTGCAGATTTATCACCAGAAGCTTAGGTAACATAGCAGTTAAGCATGATAGATTCAGAGCCGGACCATGTGGGTTAATTCCAGCTCTGTCATATACTAGTTACATAATCTCAGGTTAACCAGACTATACCTCTATTTCCCTCTGCTTAAAAATTATGATAATTCTAATAGATACTTACTAGAGTTTTTATGTAGCCTAAATGAGTTGATACGTGTAAATCATCTGGAACAGAGCCTAGCACATACTCAGCTTTCAATACATGTTAGCTATCGTCGTGATTTCTATTTCCTTGGGTTTGAGTTCTTCCATGTGACAGATATACTGACTGTCTCTTTGTTGCATTGAATTTCTTCATGTGCTTTTCAATGTTTGTTTCAGAGCTTAAATGCATGGAAGTTTTTCCAGGAGGCCCTCTGTGTCGATTAGTTTCATGAATGTTTCAGCCCAGACCTCCAGTGTCCAAGCCTAAAGCAGGTCTTACATTAGGAGGCTGGGTCCTTCAGGTTCTAGAAGCGGTCACTGTAACTCCACAATATGCAGGCCCATAGCAATGACTGTGAGGCTCAGTTCCAAGGACTAAGCTCCTGTCACTCCTCCACAGCTGCCTCCTTCATAAGCATCTCAACGATGCAAACAGCACCAGCTTGCGGGGGACTGAGAAAGGGAACAAGTGGGAAGTAACCAGTAAAATGGTCACCTGTAGTCTTCCAAGGCATGATTCTTATCTTAATCATCTCTAGATTTCTAGCATCCAACAAAATGTACACAATAAGTCATCGTTGTATACTCACTGAATGAATAAATACATAAATGCAAGAAAATACACCAGATGAGGCTTGAGGGCCACTGATAAGATACTGTCTATCATTGGAGAGCTAGGGTAGAGGGGCCAAGGGATGAAATTTATGTGAAATTGCCATTCTCAGCCCAAATTGCCATTCTTCCTCTTAAGTACTAAAACTGGCAGTTGAGGACAGCTGTAGGTCCCCCAACCAAGCTAGGGGTATGGGTGGGAACACCACACCACCGGTCATAGAATCTCAGAGTTGGAAGCCACCATAGCTGCCAAAAGGTGAAAATAGTCATTCATTCGATGTTATCATCTCACCCACGTCCTGGCAGAGTTTGCCACTCTGTTGGGTCAGATCTGGAAGGCGATGGCCACCCTCCAGGTGCCATTACCCCAGCCTCCTTGCGTCACTGGCATTCTGCACAAGAAAGCGGCCCAAACACACTGTTCCTGTAGTGACAGTCGTTCATTGAATATTTCACCCAAAGTGGGGGACAGATCTTCCCGGGGTAGTGAGAGATGACTTTAGGTGGTTTACAGACACAGCATAACAACATTAACTCATGCTGGTTATCTTTTATCCTTTTTAACTGCATCCAGCAGAAAGTCTCTATTAAGTGCTGGCATGACTTTCACACCTTCCTACCATTCGCAAATCTCCCAATTTAACAAAGAGCAGACTCGGGGCTTAACCCCTATGGTGGAGAAAAGTATGTGGTGACATCGTGTTTTCATTGTACGTGTTACAATTAACTTCAACTTATGGTACGAGGTCCTGAGTTTTCACCTACAATTGTGATGTCAAAGTTCCTTTTTAAGCCATCATGGTCACGTGTAAAATTAAAGAATAACAGCAAATAAATACAAGTGCGGGTGGCACTTGACTATGGCAAAACATGGTGACCTTAGCACAGGGGTGAAAGACGGAAGTTGGAGAAACAAGTCACGTTAACAGTACGTGCTAGGGTAAAGCAGGTGGGAAAGAAGGAGGGAGACTGGCATTTATGGAGCCCACTGTGCGCTTAGGCATTGGGTTACACATTCTTTTATACCCTGTTCATAGCGGATTTAGAGACACAACACAGCAGAGTGGATTAAAAGTGCAGACTCGTGGCGCCTGGGGGGCTCAGGCATTTGAGCGTCCAACTCTATTTTTTTTTTTGTAATCTTTTTTAAGCACATTTGTTTGTTTTGAGAGAGAAAGCGCGCGCATGAGCACGCAAGTGGGAGAGGGGCAGAGGGAAGGAGAGACAGGATCCCAAGCAGGCTCTGTGCCATCAGTGCAGAGCCTGATGCGGGGCTCCAACTCAGGAACTCGGATGCTTAATTGACTGTCCCCCCAGGCACCCTCCCCCCCCCCCCCGACTCTTGATTTTGGCTCAGGTCATGATCCCAAGGTTGTGGGATCTAGCCCCAGGTGGGGGTCTGCTCTGAGCATGGAGCCTGCTTAAGAGTCTCTCTCCCTCTGGGTCCCTTTCCCCTGCTCACACTCTCTTTCTCTAAAATAAAATATATACAATTTTAAGGTGCAGACTCAAAACCACTTACTAGCTGTGGAATATGGAATAAGTGACCAAACCTCTCTGGGCCTCACTGTACCATGACCATAGTTAGCAAATAAATATACAGGAGGTCAAGTTGTACTTCAACTTCAGATAAACAATTTAAAAAAGAGTATAAGTAGGGGCTTCCGGGCGGCTCAGTCTGTTAAGCGTCCGACTTCGGCTCAGGTCATGATCTCGCAGCTCGTGAGTTCGAGCCCCGCGTCGGGCTCTGTGCTGACAGCTCGGAGCCTGGAGCCTGCTTCGGATTCGGTGCCTCCCTCTCTCTCTGCCCCTAACCCACTCGCATTCTGTCTCCGTCTCTCTCAAAAATAAATAAACATTAAAAAAAAATTTTTTTTTTAAAGAGTGTAAGTATACCCCATGCGATATCTGGGACATACTTATACTAAAAACGGTGTTATTTATCTGAGATTCAGATTCACCCGGACGTCCTGTATTTAACCTGGAAGCCCTTCCTCCACTTCCTCCTCCGCAACATGGGCTAGAAATAGTCTCTGCCTTGTCAGTAACTTAATATATGTAAAGTGTTTATAGCGGTCCCTGGAATACGGTGAAGGCTTGGAAACCGCGTTCTTGTCTGTGTAATCCTTTCATGATGTGGCCATTGAAATTCTGTCCCCGAGACCCTTCCACGGAACCCCAGGGCTCCAGGGCACTCAGGATGGGAAATGATTCATCTCAACCTAGCCTCTATTTTGAGCAAAACCTGAGGTCAGAGACCAGGCCTGTTCCCACCCGCAAAGGCCAGGAGCCTGCACACGGTTAAAACTCCGTTAATATTGACTGAGTAAGCATTACAAGATCACCTCACAGATTAAAAAAAATAGATGAGGATTGTGTACCTAGTGGCCTTCTGGACACGTGAATTTGCCAATAAATATGTACTGAGGACAGTGTTTAGGTCTGAAGGAGCTCATAGGTTGGCTAAAAAGGTAAGTACTGGAACCCTCCAGAAAGCAAGAAAGGACAGCATAAAAGAGGTGCCTGGGGTGCCTGCGTGGCTCAATCGGTTAAGCGCCCAACTTCAGCTCAGGTCGCAATCTCACGGTTTGTGGGTTCGAGCCCGCTGTCAGAGCAGAGCCCTTTGGACCCTCTGTCGCCCTCTCTCTATGTTTCTTCCCCACTGGTTCCCTCTCTCTCTCTCTCAAAATAAATAAACACTAAAAAAAAAAAAAAAAAAGAGGTACCTGATTCATGTTCCCTTTCCCGAGACTTTAAGAATGGGGCTTAGGGGCGCCCGAGTGGCTCGGTTAAGCGGCCGACTTCGGCTCAGGTCATGATTTCGCAGCCCATGAGTTCGAGCCCCGGGTCGGGCTTTGTGGTGACAGCTTGGAGCCTGGAGCCTGTTTTGGATTCTCTGTCTCCCTCTCTCTCTCTCTGACCCTCCCGCATTCATGCTGTGTCTCTCTCTGTCTCAAAAATAAATAAACGTTAAAAAAAAAAAAAAAAAAGAATGGGGCTGTTTGGGGCACCCAGGTGGCTCAGTCGGTTAAGTGTCCAACTCTTGATTTTGACTCAGGTCATGATCTCACAGTTTGTGAGTTCGAGCCCCACATCAGGCTGTGCACTGACAGCACGGAGCCTGCTTGGGATTCTCTCTCTCTCTCTCTCTCTCTCTCTTCCTCTCTCTCTGTCCCTCCCCCACTTGAGCTTTCCTTCCCTCTCTCCAAATAAATAAATAAACATTAACAGAAAGAGAAAAGAGGAATGAGGCTGTTTGATTCGGGGCTAACCTGTTTTCTGCGAGGTGTATCCTACCTCTGCCTGTTCTCACTGTCCTCTTGAACTCTCTGGATTGACTTTTGCACAACGAATTTGTGTTCGTGCTTAAGTAACAGCCAGCAATGGTTGTTTTAGCACCGACTGCGTAGACAGCCCTGCATCAGGCACGTGATTCGGAAAAGCGTAAGCCAGTGTGTGAACCCTACGGCCACATGGGTCTGGCTAAAAAGATAAATTCTACAAAGCTCGCAGAAAACAAGAAACAAGCGTAACGTTGAATGAGGAAAGTCGGGGGGAAGGCAGGGCCCAGTGGGAAGAAATGACAAGAAGGCGTGTTTAAAAGTGACTTCCAACAAACAGAACTATCTCTAGACAGAGTAGGTTGTACCGGGGAGCAATGAGTCCCCCGTCACCGGAGGTATGCAAGAGAAGTCTGACATCGCTTCCCGGGCATACCCTACAAAGAAACCCAGCAGAAGCCGGACGAGCTGCCCTTTGTGGTTCCTGCGAATCCAGAGGCGCCGTGGGTCTACACCTGGTCTAAGACATAAGTGGAACGGGAGACGATGGAACAGAACTGCATCCTCCAATGTGGGGTCATCCCCGTTGCCTCAGGATCGGGCCCGCATCTGAGGTGTGACACTATGCTTGGCGAGGGGCAGAGGGCTCCCCATCACGAGCGGTGCCTGAGCTCCTGTGAGCCGCGCTTCCCGGACCTGCTATGGGAGGAGGGGTGGGGGGTGGGGGGAGGGGAGCCGAGGAGATACTCCTGCCCGGCAGAAGGTCAAGGGTCTCCCCTCCCCACGCTCCAGCCCCACGGCCGCCTGCTAAGGGGCTGCCAGCAAAGCCACGCTGTGCGCAAACCCTCCCACTCGCAGGGATTGTTTACATCGGAGTCACAACAAGATTGTATAGAGCTTTTAATGTTTTTTTTTTTTTTTTGCACCGCTAGGAGATACTCTCTGCGTTAACGCCAGAACCATCTGGAAAGGCAGGAAGGCACACGGCCTGCCGCCCGGATGCTCTGCCCGGCTCGGCAGTCCTGGCGCGGAAAGCAAAACGCCCTGGCCCTGACTGCCGCGACTGTCCGATCCCCGGCGTCGGGGCCCTCCTGAGACCTTGCCTGGGGGAGAGGCACCGCCTGGACAGGCTTCATTAGTGTCGTGATTTGGGTTTGGTTGATTTTTAAAGGAGGAGGCTTTTTGAGTTCTGGCCCGTGGCCCGTGGGTAGGAGCAACCCCAGCAGCCAGGACACATCTCAGTCGTCTCTCCCTGTGGACACGTGCTGTGTGCCAGCCCTCGGGTCCCCAGCCACCTCCAGCCGCCACGCACATCGCGGCCACCCGAGCAGGACAGAGACCCGTCCGGCAGACCGGTGCCCCCGACGGCCGCCCACGCCGAGGACTCGCCCGCCAAAGTCCTGAACGCCATTCTGAGAAGCCCGCATCCTGAGTCCCCTTGGATGCACACAAAGTCCCCAACACCCGGAGAGGCTGCAAATACCAGCACTGGAGGGCTTTTCCTTTTAAGAGCAGAAATGCCTATTCCTTGTTTGTGAACCACTAGGAAAATGAGACCCAAATACCTGGAAAATAGATATTTACCAAACAAACAAACAAACGAAAAAAAACCACAACCACCAGATCCTGGTGATTCTTCTTAATTGGGTTGGAAGGGGTTACTTCATTATGCAGCAAATTAGAAAATTCATAATTTATCATTGCACCCAGTCGAAATGCCACCCAACTGAGTCGCACCCCTGTGAAAACCATCACATAGTAGAAAAACTGTCAAGCCTGCTGCAGCCGACGGGCAAAATTAATATGCAAATGTATGCAAGAAATTAAAAAGCAGAATTACCCAGGCAAATGAGGTAGCTATACTTGAATTGTTAGAATTATGAATAATTACTGCGAATTTTCTGCTCCTAATATAACTTGTTTTTTGATAAACAAAGACTTAATTATCGAGATGCGCTGGAGAATTTCCGTGGCGCTCATTAATCTTGCAAAAAAAACAAGTCCCTGGTGCCCAAGCCGTAATGAAGGGAGCACGTGCCCTGAATCTTCAGAAAGATCACAGGCACCAGGGTGCCAGGGCTGGAGAAAAAAAATGATAGTGCCAATGTCCCCTCCTGTACCCTGGAGTGTCATAACGTCTTCCACTAACTATCAAAGGGACTTATTTATGCCAGCAGCTGAACTATAAGTCCAATTTACGATGCCTTGAGCAGTGGCAAAATGATCCGTTGATGTGCGGTGGAAATGCCATCTTGCGCTGGTCCCGATGATACTAACATGACGAGGACCCAGCGCTCGGCGCTAATGGATGCCGCGTGACAGACCGTAATCCACAAGAGGGACCGTCTTTTAGGACCAGTCTCGATGGTTCGCCATTAATCTTGGTGGCGCGGTTCACTGGTGTCCATGGGAACAAGGGCATTATCATCAACACGGGGTTTTAAATTTTCGCGTTGAGAGCGGCAACTCGGAGGAACCACACCGGGCGCCCGGCGACCCGGGACCGCCATCACCTCCGCGGATGACCGGGGCCCGCGCCCGGCGAGAGGGCACGGAAGCGGTCCTTTCTGCGGGTTTGGGACCAGGGGGCAGAGGGAGGATCCCGGGGAGGCCGGGGGTGGGCTCGTTCCCCAGCCCGGTGGGAGCCGAGCTCATTTGCCAGAAGCAGGCAGAGGGGCGATCACCCCGGGCCCTCCCAGCGCACAGCCGAGGGGCCTGCTGAGCGCCTATGATTACTTAAAACCTGGCATCTAAGTGGGAATGACTGAGTTCCCGTCATCATTAGGCCGATTAGCGCCATGATAAACCCTCACAGATCATAAGGCAAAATTACAAAACATCACTTCTGGAGCTCCGAGGCGGCCAGAGGAGCTCCCGGCTGCCTGCGTTTTCCAACACCTCCTTTCTGATTTCAGGTCCCCAAATACCCTGATGTGTTCGCACCACCACCCCACTGTGTAGGCAAATTGTCACCTTTTACACCAGGGCATCTGGCACGTTTGTACTCAAGGCCGTCTCCTCCTCCCTGGTGCACACCCCCCCCCCCCCACGTGTCGTGTGCTCCCCCACCCCTGGGAGCCCAGCACCCTGCCCGGGATCAGGCTCGTAGATCTCCTGCGCGTTGCTCGCACGGAGAGAAAAAAAAAACCTTCTGCGCGTCAGATACAAATGATGTATCTCCAGCATCATTCAATCCCACATTTTATTTTTCTGCAGAACTCCGAGCAGCTTGTCTTGCGTCGTCTCACCTTCCCTGAGATTAATCCTCACCGCGGGCCTGCCACAGGACTGGGAGGTGAGAACGCATCCGAGCTCAACGAGAAAGAAAAAGCACCTAGTCACTCCGGCCGACTCCGGAGGGGAAGGCTCCCCCAGAAACACGGGCCGGAGGCCTGCACCCCCCTGCCCCGCACCCCCCTTTCCCGCTGGGCGCGTAACTCACAAGTGAAATTGAGCCGCTCGCCGGGTAGAAGCGGCCAGAGAGGGACCCCAGCTTCCTTAAAACCCTGCCTCGTCCAGAGCTGTGTGGCCTTGAGCGAAGCACTTCCAGTCTCTGAGCTCAATACCCTCAACCACAAAACGGGGGCAGGAGTTGCAGCGACAATTAAACGCCACGCTTAGCAAAGCCTCACCGCCGTGCCCGGCGTGTGGAGGGGAGTTGATAAAACTCTGCCCATCGGGCCACCAAAATGAATCAGGCAGCGTCCCAGCCCGCCCTCGGGAAGGGCAGAGTCCAAGGGGGGTGTGACGGGGTCAGTGCCCAAAAATGCGACGAGAAAAACGGCCAGCAAGAGGTTTGGGGGCCAGGATGGGGAGCCCCGGAGCTTGGCGGGGGTGCGGGTGGGGGGGTCAGTGGGGTTGGGGCAGCAGGGAGGCTTATGTCACTGCTCCAATCCACCTTCTCTCCCTGCACAAGGCAGGTCTGGCCTGCCTGCTGCTCCCTGCGGGTCTCGTGGGGGGTGGAGGCGGGAGGACCCAAGCCTCCTCTCTGCTTCCTGGCTTCCTGGTCCTCTGCGGGTCCTCCCGGACTTGGCCGAACCGGCTTCCCTACGCCCTGGGCTAGGAGCCCCAGTGTCAGCGCTGAAATCCTAGGTGCCGGGACCTGCCCCCAGCTCTGTGCAAACCGGGACGGCCGCAGCCTCCCCCGTGCAGAGACCCCAGCACCCCACGCAGCGCCCACCCCTCGGCCACGGAAGTGCTGGGACTCCCGCCGTCTTCTTTGTCGGCCCAGGGACGGCTTCCTGATCCCAGGACACCTTCGTGTGCTCTCTGCAGCGGTCCAGGAACGATTCAGCCAGTGAGCACCTCGGTATCTTTAACTGTGCTAAAATACATACAAAATTTACCTTCTTAACCATTTCCAAGTGCACAGTTCGGGGGGGGGGGGGGCCCAAGCCCATTCACACTGTCGTGCAGCCGTCAAAAGGGAAACTCGCTCTCCCTCGAACGCTGACTCCCCCCCCAGCCCTCCCCCCCCCCCCCCCCCCCCCCCCCCCCCCCCCCCCCCCCCCAGCTTCTGGCGGCCACCAGTCACTTTCAGTCTCTATGATTCGGACTCCTCTCCCAGCCTCGGGCAAGTGGGATCACGCAGCTTTTGTCCTTCTGGGCAGGGAGGGCTTATTTCTCTGAGCAAATGCCCTCCAGCCTCATCCGGGACGGAAGGTGTCAGAACAACCTTCCGCTGGGAGCCTGAACAACACTCAGTGTCTGGACGGACCTGGCTCAGTTTACCTACTCGCCCGTCGATGGAGCCTTGGTCTGCCTCCACTTGGATTCTTTTTTTTTTTTTTTTAACATTTATTTATTTTTGAGACAGAGAGAGACAGAGCATGAGCAGGGGAGGGTCAGAGAGAGAGAGACACACAGAATCCGAAACAGGCTCCAGGCTCCGAGCCGTCAGCACAGAGCCCGACGCGGGGCTCGAACTCACGGACCGCGAGATCGTGACCTGAGCCGCTTAACCGACTGAGCCACCCAGGTGCCCCTCCACTTGGATTCTTTGTGAACGGTGCTGCTATAAACGTGGGGGGACGAATACGGGTTCGAGCCCCTGCTGTCACTTCGCTTGTGCACATACCCAGAAGCAGAACCGCAGGGGCGTATGATGATCCTGTGTTTAGTTTCTGGAGGAACCGCCAAAACACTCCCCCCCCCCCCCCGGCGGCTGCACCCTTTTACACCCCTCCCCCCCACCCCCCTGCCCCGGCAAGGCACGGGGGTTCCCATTTCTCCGTGTCCTCGCCGACACCTGTTTTCCGTCTTGCTGATAATAGGCGTGCTAATGGGTGTGAAGCCGAACGCTTGTTTCTGCCGAGGCTGCTCTCCCCGAGTGACTGCTGTGGCTCCGTTTCCCGGCTGACACAGGCCCCCTGGGGGAGGTGGAGCCCGATGGGGGCCTTGGGGGCTGAGGCCTGGTGAGAGGTGCCGGGACGGAGGGCGGCCGGGCAGGGGGCACCGGGCAGGACAGAGGATACAGCCGGGAAGGGGCAGGGAGCCGTGTGCCCGGGGCCTTGCAGGAGCCGGGACGAGGGCGGACGTGGCTGGATCCTCTTTCCCAGCAGCCTGTCCCTGCGGCTCGAGCACCCTCCCCCTGCGGACCCCCGGTGTGCTCCCAGACCGGTGCCTCCCTAGGGGCCCCAGGAAATAGGCCTAGGAGACCCTCGAATGAAGCAAGCCGCCCATTGCACAGAGGAGCAAACTGAGGCTGGCGGGGGTCGGGGCAGCGGCTCAGCCCTCCTGGTTCTCCTCCCACCCCCCGTCTCACGGCCCTGGGCTCAGAGGCTCTCCTACGCAGTACCCTTGGGACAGAGAGACCACCCTCCCTCTGTCTCCTCCCCAGGCCCAAGCTCAGCGGCAACGACAGTTAACGGGCACCCCGGACCGAGCCCGGTGTGTGCATCACGTCACCAAGCTTCCGCAGCACGGCCTCCGTCCCTGCTCCCACTCTCCAGACGGGGAAACCGAGGCTCAGCAGGCCTAAATGCCCCGCCCGGGCCGGCAGGGGAAGCGGGGCGGGAGTCTAACCCGGGCGGCTGATACCAAAGCCCACGCGCTCTGGCCGTTTTAGGACACCCCCCCACCCGCTTCCCCAAAATGGGGGCCTCCCCTAAGTAGGACCTGGCTCCCAGAAGTCCAAGGAGAGCCAGGGGGAGCTGCGAGGGGCTGCCGAGAACTTTCCAGCAGCGGTGAGTTGACTTAGCGCTTCTATGGCAACACGCGGAAGGCACAGGCCGTGACTGGGGGAGACAGAGGGCGCCCAGAGGCGGCAGAGCGGGCCTGTCAACGTCCCGAACGAGGCAGACGCTTTCTGTGTTGTTTCTTCCGCCTGGGTTTATTATTTAGTTAGGAATGTGTTTCCCACCCCCCAAGCTCTTTCTGTGGCTGTGGCGAGGCGGGCAGGCAGCGTGGGGTCCATCGGCCTCGCCCCTCGCTCATCCTGCACGGAGCCCCACCCCTGCCTTCTCTGTGCTCAGACGTGGGACCCAAGGGTCCCCGACAAGGACCACGGTGCCGGTCACGCCGGCTCAGCCAGCATGACGCCAGCCCTGGGTTCCAGCCGGCGACCAGGAGAGGCCCCGGGCCCTCGAGGCCGGGGTGCCCCCGTCACTCGGCACAGCTATCCTCTCTGCCGCCGGGGCCTTTCCGGCTCTTTAGATGACGGTCTGCCTGAGCCTCCGGTGAAAAACTCTCTGCCCGGAAGAGCACACGTACTCACCGTGAGGTTTGTTGGCCCCTAAAGCCCATCGTGGACGAGCGGTTCTGGGCTCCACTCCCAGCGAATCCTTAGGGACAGGGGCAGGCCCTCGTTCAGGGCTGAATGACTAACACCCAGCGATGGGCCGTCGCAGCCCAGATGCTTCCACCGGTTTGCGGCGTGAACGAAGTGAATTCCACGCACGGTCTCCCGCTCGTGTGACAGCCCCACGTGCTCTCGCCCCGCAGACCAGGCCCTCGTGCCCGGCCTCTTTGGGATGCACCGTCTGTTCCGTCTTGGGCATCTTGCCCTAAGTTCCCATTTCAACATCTTTCTACAAAGGGGATTTCCATAAGTGCGTGGTCTTGTCTGTTCTTGCCTCTGCCGTGTCTGCAGTGCCTAGGGCAGTGCCTGTCACACAGTAGGGGCTCAACAGCTACCTGCTGAGTGAGTAAATGGGACACGGTCCCTTCCCTCTGAGAACTCCCATTGCGGTGGAGGGCGGGGGAGAGAAAGCCGGGGAGCACCCTGGCTGGAGAGAGTGGTGACAGAGGGCGGAAGCGCTTGATGCATTCAGGTGGGGCCCCTCATCCAACCCGGGGTGTGAAGGAGGGCTTCCCGGAAGAGGTGGGGCTTATGCTGAGTGTCCAGGCAGAGGCAGGGGAAGGAACCCCACAGTAGAAAGGCCGGGAACGGGACAAGTAGAAGAAACGGCTAGAAGGGCCAGACGTGGAAACCTGAGCTGGCCACGCAGGACCTCAGAAGCCACGGGAGGAGCACGGGACTTTGCCCTGCAGGTGCGAAGCAGTGACTCCCCCAAAGCGGTGCGGTGTTGTGTATACGTGCGCCAGAGGGGGGCACCCCACCCCGGCTGGAGGGAGACCCAGTCCTCTGGGGAGGGGCCGGAACGGGAGGGGGGGTAACCCTCGCGATTAATAAATAGTAGCAATTATCATTATTTATCAAAGCGGTACATGGGCTTTTCCCTTCCAAGGTTGAAACACACGGCCCTAGGCAGCCGCTAAAATGGTTTTAAGGAAGACGCCGATGGGGCCTTATTTGCAACTTGGAAAGATCGCCCAGGCCGCCTCTTGGAAGACGGAGGTTGGGGGGGGAGACAGATCAGCCACGGGACCATGTCAGGGGTCGGCAGCTGCGGGCCAGGCGCCCACACGGAGGCAGAGGCCGAGGTGACTGACGGGTCTCAGGTGTGGGACGGCGGAGAGGACCAGAAGGCTCGTTGGGGCTGTTGGCCGAGAAAGCCAGGCCAGCACCCATTTTCAAGGGAAAAGCGAAGCGAGGGGGAGGGACGGGGCTGCCGGGAGCTGGCCCTCGCCTGGAGAGTCTGGTGGGAACCCCCGGCCCCTGCAGGCCGGGCGACCCAGGGGGCAGCATATTTCCTAAGGTGCTCACTTCAGAGACAAAGTGGATGCCACTCATCACTGGTGGATTTTTTTTTAATGCTTATTTCTTTTTGAGAGAGAGAGAGACAGACACAGAGCACAAGTGGGGGACGGGCAGAGAGAGAGGGAGACCCAGAATCCGAAGCAGGTCCAGGCTCTGAGCTGTCAGCGCAGAGCCCCACGCGGGGCCCGAACCCACAAACCGCCGAGATCATGACCTGAGCCAAAGTCAGACGCTTCACCAACTCAGCCCCCCGGGCGCCCCTCATCACTGGGTTTTAATTCCTGACCCCTGCAGACTCAGTCACAACACCTCCCAGGGTTGGCAAAGCCCAGGCAGATCTGCATTTTCCCCCAAAGCATCTGGGGTCCTTGGATCTGGGGCTGGGGAAGGCTCCTCCCAGGACACCCCCACGGAGTGACGTCAGTCCCAGTGCGATTCACGGAAGGCCACCGTGCATTCGTGGAGACAGAGCGCACGGCACGTTGCATTTCTGGGTGTCTTTCATAAAAGTCACTGTCAGGTGGCCGCGCCCAGCCAGCTTGTCACCCCTTTCCCCGGCACTGACCCTTTTAGTTTTGTGGGTTTCTGTTCGTTTTGCATTCAGGGCGGTAATCACTCCCCCCGCTTCGAATTCCTCGTTCTCTCTGCATTTTGCCAACACGAGGCCGCCTTCATGTTCCCCGTAATCATACTTCATATTCGGCAAATTCATAGCTGTTCTCGCACCATCAGTCTCTTGTTTGGCCCCTACCCCCCCCCCCCCCGGCCTCTCTCAGGTCTGTGTCTCCAGCGTCCGAGGTGCGCTCCCTGGATGTGAGATCCGAGTGCACAGGAGTAAGGTGCCCACCAGAAACCGGTGGTGAGGGCAGAGCACAAAGTCCCTCAAGCCCCGGAGCTCGGGGCTCGGTAACTGATGAGAGCGCGAAACATCTCCGGGCTGCGGTGTTTACAAAAGTACTTGCAAGGAACCGCGTGTCATTAGTCACAAGTTCGGAAAGATCAGTCTTCCCTTATTTGTTCCCATCCAGCTAAACGGGCCTGGAAACACAGCCCGGGGTTTGCTCGATAAACACAAGTTGAAAGTCATAAATGCTCCCAGCCAGTTACCAACTCAGACATCGTGTTAGGGCTTTTTTTTTGTTTGTTTTCTTCCGCTAGCGTTTCTCCGGTCCACTAAATATTCCAGACGTACGAGAGTGTTCGCTTGATTCCTCTAATAACTTTTTCATCAATACGACTTTTGTGAGTGCATTGGTATCGCAAATTAAATATTATTTATGACTTTAATTTGTGTCCTATTTGGATTTTGCGTTCACGGGGCCAACTTGGCTATCATCATTATCATATTGTTTTCGACGACTCCTAAAATTAAAATCCGCTCTCGTCTTTAAATGTTTTATTGTGCTGTGTCGTTCTTGTCCTGTGCCACACCGAACATGATTAATTCTGTTAGCCAAGTGCATATGGTCTGCCTGGCCGCCATCCATTATCTTCCTCGCGACTGCCTGCGAATGAGCACTTTATTACTACGTTTTCATCTTTTCAATTACCAGATGTGCATCCCCATTCTTGGGGTTTCCGCACTGTCCAAACCCAAACCCTCGCAGCCACGGTGGATCTGTGCGATCTGGCCTTCTGCAGTGCCTCTCTCTCTCTCCTCCCCCACCGTGCCGGCCTCCCTGGCTTCCAGTCACTTGCTGCGACCCAGGGGGGCTCTCCCCTGCCGCTGGGCATCCCCACATGCTCTTCCCTCTGCCTGCGATGTTCTTCCCTCACTTTCGCCGAAGCTCCTTCTCCTCTTCCAGGTCTCCTCCTCAGAGAGGTCTCCTCGGACACTTCTCTAAATTAAGCTGCTGGGGCGCCTGGGTGGCTCGGTCAGTTGAGCGATTTCTGCTCAGGTCACGATCCCAGGGTCGTGGGATTGAGCCCCACGTCGGGCTCTGCGCTGAGCGTGAAGCCTGCTTGGGATTCTCTTTCTCTCTCTCTTTCTGTCCCTCCCCCTCCCTCTCTCTCTCTCTCTCAAATAAAAATATAATGAAAATAAAAATAAATTAAGCTGCATTGTCAGCACCACTGTGTCCCCTGATTTTTCTGCATCACGGCTCACACCCTCCCCCCCCCCTCCTAGTAGGCATCTCTACTCATAATATTTGTTTACTAATTATTTGGGGATTGTCTGTGTCCCCGGTTGGAATGCTAGCTGCCCCAGGGCAAGGGTTTTGTCTGCACTGTTCGTTGCTGTGTCTCAGGGACCAGTACAGTCCAGAATCCCCAGGGCCCGAGACAGAGAGAGAGAGAGAGAGAGAGGGAGCACTGGAAGCAAAATATTCAAGACAGTGGATGCTACGGGTTCACAACGGGCCCAGACGTTCTTTAGGAAAGTCTGTCCCTTTCCACGCCCTTCCAGAATGGCTAGGGTATCACTGGGCAGCTCAGAGCAGAGAAGGACAGGCATTTGCTCCCGCTCCCTGGCGAGTCTTGAACACAAAGAAATATGTCAAGGGGATTAAGAGGGTCTTGGGGTTCCATGGTCCCTTCAGGAGATTTTGTTATGAATGAGGAATTAAAATTATACAATATCAAGGACTCTCAACACCAGAAAGGATTGCGGTCTGCCCTCTTCGTGGAGTATTTGGAAGTGGGTTGGGAAGGCACACACATCCTCAGCTCTTGGCCCCCAGACTCCTGCTCCACTGAAAGGAGCCAAGGTTCCTTGGAAAACTGTCTGCTCCCGGGGCTTGGGCAGGAAAACAGAAGAGGAACATGGCATATCTCATTGGGCCGAAAAGGACAAAAGCACTCGGAGAAAGACAGAATGACATCAAAAGGACGCAGGAGGCAGTTAGAAGGGGCTCCCTCTGGCCAAATCTGGGACGGCTGAGCCATGACACAAATCCTGATAGTAATGGGTTACAAACGATTGAAAGAAATAATTCAAATCCATGATCCATTCTGACATAAGAAATGAATGAAGGGGTGCCCGGACGGCTCAGGTCATGATCTCTCTGTCTGTGGGTTCAAGCCCCGCGTCGGGCTCTGTGCTGACAGCTCGGAGCCCGGAGCCTGCTTCTGATTCTGGGTCTCCCTCTCTCTCTGCCCCGCCCCTGCTCATTCTCTCTCTCTCTCTCTCTCTCTCTCTCTCTCTCTCTCAGAAATAATAAATGAACACTGAAAATACTTTTAAAAAAGAAAAAAGAGTGTATATGCAAAATAGACTAGAAGCAAAAGACAAAATTGCCTTGTGGTGAGAAACCTGCATTTAAATGTCAGTTTCGCCCAGTAGCGACAGATCGGGTCTACGCAGCACTGCCTAGCCTC
Organism: Prionailurus bengalensis; assembly: GCF_016509475.1. Classification (NCBI taxonomy): domain Eukaryota; kingdom Metazoa; phylum Chordata; class Mammalia; order Carnivora; family Felidae; genus Prionailurus; species Prionailurus bengalensis. Next base: position 140,169,295 of record NC_057355.1, on the reverse strand, counting down.
ACAGAGCCTCCTGGCGCCCATCTGCAGACAGGGGTACCACAGGAACCTCGGCCTCGGGGTTGGTGTGAGAAGGAAACGCATGGGTCAGCGTGTTCGGAGCACAAAGCCAAGGCCTCGGCGCCTGGTCAACAGGCATGATGGTCGTCATCACCGCCACCATCGTGAGCATCGTATACTGAGCCTGATGGCAGGGGCCAGCCATCAAACGACTTCTCCAAGTGTTCCTTACCGTGCGGTTGGTTCCAGGAGAACCCCTCATCTCTGCCTGGATTCCCATGCCTCCCCGGAGGGTAAAAGGCCATGCCGGCCAGCTGCCAGGACAGTAGGATCGCCCGCATGAGTTCTTTCCTCCCGAGCTGGACCCCCTCGGGTGCTGCACTGAGGAGACTCGACACTCACGGAGGCAGAGACAGCGCCAACCCTGAAGTCCCCGCAGCCCCCCACATAAGCAGGGATTGACGTAGCTGTGGGGCGCTGTAGCCCCGCCCAAGAACCGGCCGCGCTTTTGTTTTGTGCCCTTCACTGGGGAGCGTGCGGGGACCGCAGCGGGGGAAGCTGAGGTTTCCAGGTCTTCCACTTGCCCACGGTCTTGGGGAAGACCCAGAACAAGCTCGGGGTTATCAAATCCTCACGGTAACCTCAAATGCCAAGGACGCTGGTTGGGTCCATCGGACGAAGGACCCCACCCATGAAGGATGAAGGGTTTGCCCAGGATTCTGCAGAAGGTAAGTGGCAGAACTAGCTGCGCTGAGCCGGGGGCCCTCCTAACACGGGGACAAGCCCAGGGGAGACTTGACAGGGAAGGAGGTCCTGGCGGAGGAAGACTCCGGGTACCACCTTGCAGAGTCAGGTCACAGGTAGGTGACCAGCCAGCTGCCCGAGGAATGATCTGAACTCTGACGGGCCTGGGTGCAAATGGTTGCTCCCATACTTAGGGTTATGTGGTCTTGGGCGATCTCCGTGACTTGCTTAAGCTCTGTGAGCCTCTGTATCCCCATCTATCAAATGGGCCTACCTTAGTCCCACCAAGAAGGACCTGGTGAAGGACCTTAGTCCCACCAAGAAGGCCAAGTGCTGGCCCTGGCCCTTCTCACTCTTCATATGAAGGGTCATCTATGTATCCGCCACGGAGAGGGGACTAAGGACTGACATCTACAAACCCCCTGCAAGAATCATCTCCCTTCAGTCCACAGACGTGCATCGACAAGAGAAGCCGCGCAGAGCAGCCAATAAGAATAAGGGGGCACACCGCATTCTAATGGCTTCTTCGTTTCAGCTTCTTTGGGAATCAGAACGTGTCTCCCAGTTGAAAAGTTCTTACAATTAAGTGGCCGCGTTTTTTCTTTCTTAGCGGAGCACATAAACAGTGCCTCGAACGAATGAGGGATGCCTTACATGTGAAGCAACACGGCCACAACTATTACAACGTTTTTATTTAGTACTTTTTTTTTATGTTCCAGGCACTGCGCTAAGTGTTTAATGGGCATGATCTCATTTAATTCTTAAATCAACGCCATGAGATAAATCTACTATAGCCATTCCACCAAGGAAGGAATTAAAGCTTGAAATGATCAAGTAGCTTGACGGAGTTACATGCCTCGGGTATCAGTCAGGGTTCCGCAGAGAAAGATAATGGAGAGAGAGAGAGATGATAGATAATAGACATATAGATGATAGGTAGATGGATGGATACATAGATAGATGATAGAGATAGATAGATGATAGATAGATAGATAGATGATAGATAGATGATAGATGATAGATAGATAGATAGATAGATGATTGATAGATAGATAGATGATAGATAGATAGATGATAGATAGATGATAGATATAGATAGATAGATAGATGATAGATAGATGATAGATAGATAGATGATAGATAGATAGATAGATGATAGATAGATGATAGATAGATGATAGATAGATAGATGATAGATGATAGATAGATAGATGATTGATAGATAGATAGATGATAGATAGATGATAGATATAGATAGATAGATAGATAGATGATAGATAGATAGATGATAGATAGATAGATAGATGATAGATAGATGATTGATAGATAGATAGATGATAGATAGATAGATAGATGATAGATAGATAGATGATAGATAGATAGATAGATAGATGATAGATAGATGATTGATAGATAGATAGATGATAGATAGATAGATAGATAGATGATAGATAGATGATAGATAGATGATAGATAGATAGATAGATAGATGATAGATAGATGATAGATAGATAGATAGATAATTGATAGATAGATAGATAGATGATAGATAGATAGATGATAGATAGATGATAGATATAGATAGATAGATGATAGATAGATAGATGATAGATAGATGATAGATAGATAGATAGATAGATGATAGATAGATGATAGATAGATAGATGATAGATAGATAGATAGATAGATGATAGATAGATAGATAGATGATAGATAGATAGATAGATAGATAGATAATGATAGATAGATAGATGATAGATAGATAGATAGATGATAGATAGATAGATAGATAGATGATAGATAGATAGATAGATAGATGATAGATAGATAGATGATAGATTGATAGATAGATAGATAGATAGATGATAGATAGATAGATAGATAGATGATAGATAGATAGATAGATGATAGATAGATAGATGATAGATAGATAGATAGATGATAGATAGATAGATAGATGACAGATGATAGTTAGGAACTATCATCCCAGTTATGGACTTGGAATATGCTCTTCCCAAATTCACATGTTGACATCTAATCCCCGCGTGATGGTGTTAGGAGGTGGGGCGTCTGGGGTGATTACGTCATGAGGGTGGAACCTTGTGACGGATTAGTGCCCTTCCAGGAAGAGCCCAAGGGGCTAGCCGCTCGCTCTCTCTGCCACAGAGAGGAGAGGTCATGGTCTGCACCCAGAAGTGTGTCCCCACCGGGACCCGACCACGCTGGCACCTTGATCTTGGTCTCCCAGCCTTCAGAACTGTGAGAAATACATTTCTGTTTATACACCACCCCGTCTATGGTATTCTATTACAGCAGCCCAAACTGACTGGTGCTTTCCACTCTGAGCCGGAGAGAATGATTTGATTTTTAAATGCATACACGTATCACAAAAGTCAAAATTAGAAGGAGAAACCGAATTAAATGCTCTGGCAAGATGACAGTCTGGGGGGCTATCGCCAGTTTCTCTTCTGTTAACTCACTTCCAATTCTTTCTGCTCCATTTAACCCAGTTTCTTCAAGCCGGGAGTCTCTGTTTTCTCATCGGAAAAACGGGACAGCAAAGCCACCCGGAATGCCAGAAAACTGACCCCTGGGATAAAGACTTACGCTCTTTCTCCATCCTTAAAAATCCTCCGGGAATAAGCCTCATGATGCCCTCCCCAGAGACACAGGACACATCAGACCAGACAGGACACAGCCCTTGCCCACCTCTCCCGGTGCACCTCATGCCATGTGTCCCCCACAGACACCCTCCCGCCACACCTCTTCCCAGGGCTCTGGCCACCCTCCCCAACCTCCCGCTCCCAGGGCTGGCCCCACCCTCCCCTGCAGGTTTGGCCTTCCCCATCACCCTATTTATTACGACTTCCATCCTGTTTTCTTCTATCATTTATCAGTACATAATGCTTATCAACATTTTTTAAAATTTTTTAATGTTTATTTATTTTTGAGAGAGAGAGAGAGAGAGACAGAGCTCGAGCAGGGGAGGGGCAGAAAGAGAGGGAGACAGAGAATCCAAAGCAGGTTCCAGGCTCCGAGCCGTCAGCACAGAGCCCGACATGGAGCTCGAACCCACGGACCACGAGATCATGACCTGAGCCGAAGTCGGACGCTCAACCGACTGAGCCACCCGGGCACCCCTCATCAACACTTTTTAATTGTCCACATTTGTTGGTTTGCTTGTTTCTTGCCTGTCATTACTCAATAGACTGTAAGCTCCGTGGGGGAAAGGAACACGTCTATTTGATTCTCTAGTTTCATCCCAGAGACCTTGCACAGTGTTTGGCAAGCAGTGGACCCTCAACTGGCTGAATAGAGTTTTGTCACACGAATGTCCCAGGAGGCCACTGTCTCCACACCACGCCCCTGTATTCCCCAGTTAGTTTTGCCCAGGTCTCCACTGGACCAAGTCCCCAGGCATAAGTGTGTCATTTATGCCTTAAAATGGAAGCAGGGCATCGAGCAGGGCTCAGGGCTCCAGAGCGTGGGGCAGTTCACACATCCGCAAAGCGCTCGCACAGTGCAGGACCACGTTCAAAGCGACTCAGACACAGTTCATTGTCATTACCGCTCCGCTAAGTGGCTGCAGTGTTTAAGCCCCATTTTACAGATGTTTGTTTTCATTTACCTCCTTGCCAGGATGATGGAGGCCACCCTGGACGGAGCCCCCAGACTACTTCTGAGCCAGTAAATCTGCCTCCCTCCCGCACTTTCTTTCCACTTTTCCCAACTAGATTTTTCTGCGTCTCCCAAAAAGCTGAGACCGCTGGGAACACAGGGGTCGTATCTTTTTACTTTCTGTTGGGAACTGTGTCCCCCTCCCCAAAATAATATGTTGGAGACCCAGGCTCCTAGGACCTGTGACTGTGACCTCACTCGGGAGGGGAATTTTGCAGCTGATCAAGTTACAATGAGGTCATTACGTGGGAAGGAGGCCCCTACTCCAGTGTGACTGTGTCCTTATCAATGGGGGAGATCTGTCCACAGAGAAGCACACCAAGAAAGTGTGGCTTGAAGATAAAGGCAGAGGTCGGGGTGGTGTGGGGACGAGGCAAGGTTCATCAAAGGTCTCCAGCAACACCGGCAGCCAGGAGAGGAATCTGAATAGACTCTCCCTCCTGGCCCCAGCAGGAAGCAGCCCAGCCACCACCTTCATCTTGGACTTGAGGTCTCCAGACTGTGAGACACCCGTTTTGTTGTTGCAAACACAACGCATGTTGGGTCCATGCGTGACTTCTTTGCCTGGGGCACTGGCTCTCCTATCCGTCCCCCTTCACTTGGGTTATCCCTCAAGGTCAAGGTGAGCTGGGCCTCTCCCCGTCATATGCAGACCGAATGATTTCTCCATCCTCAGGCAGCAGGTTCTGGCATAGAAGCCTGTGACATCCTTTGACATCTCCTTGGCTTGACTGGTCCCTGGGCCACACCACCCTGGCTCCGATGATCAGTTCTGTCACCTCCCGGCTCCCCTCCCCGCTCTGAAGCTGCCCAGGGATCTGGGTCTAGCCTGCCATTTCTCTTCAGCCCACCTTCCTTCCTGGTCTTCTAGAAACCGGACTGGGCAGGCTCCGCCCACTTCCCCATGGGCACATATGGCTTCTCAGCATCTCACACCCAAGATGCGCTCGTTACGTTTTGAACACTGTGAGTGGAGCCCTTCTCAACGCTTTACTTGAGAAGGACACTCACGTGAACAGTCCACATTTGAATGTCCCTTTAAAGAAATGATTTCAATTCCAATACTCGACGAGGCTGCAAACCCCTGGCAAGTGGGGCCGTGGGTCGAGTTGTGTCCCCACCACAGGGTCATCGCAGAGGGAATTAGTTAAGTGAGGATGAGGGCTTTGAGGAGGGCGGGCCCTGAGCCGATAGGACTGCTGTCCTGATGAGAAGGGAAATACTGCCCTCACAGACAGACACGCGTGGAGAACTCAAGGGGAAGAGGAGAGATGTGTTGCCACAAGCCAAGGAACCGCCAGAAGTTGGGAGAGAGGCCTGAACGCACCCTTCCTGAGCGCCTTCCAGGGGAGCACAGCTTGCTGACACTTTGACCTCGGACTCCCAGCCTGCAGAACCGTAAGACCACGGGCTCCTGTGGCTTACATCGCCAAGCCCGAGGTACTTTGTCACAGCAGCCACAGATAATGCGGCAGGTGATGTTGTCTCCGTGTTTCGGATGAGAAACAGAGGCTCTAAGGAAAGGGGTGGCCCAAGGCTCACGGCTGGCAGGAGGCAGACTCGGGCGTGAACCCAACCCACCCTGACTCCGGGCCCCCAGCAGCCGGAGGCGGCGGGAACCCGGTGCTTTGTGTGTGGTCTCCTGGGCCCAGATTTCACAAAGGGCCAGGGAGGCACAGCTCAGAGACTCCCTCCCGCGGAGCCCTGGTTAAGGGAGCGGAGGCCTGGGAGGCCACTGGCCACTATAATTCGCTGGTGATTAGCCTCAGAGAGCCTGCCTTGCTTGTGGTTTGGAGCCCTGCGTCACGCACCTCGCTCAGGAAAGTTAAGGCCCATCTTGGGATGCCTCCTCTTGGTCGATCTGCTTCAGACAAAATCCCTACGGAAAACATCAACTGGAATGTGGGAGGGCCCCCGTCTTTACAGGACACTTTCTGTGTCTTTTAAGAACCAGCCCTCGGGGCGCCTGGGTGGCGCAGTCGGTTAAGCGTCCGACTTCAGCCAGGTCACGATCTCGCGGTCCGTGAGTTCGAGCCCCGCGTCGGGCTCTGGGCTGATGGCTCAGAGCCTGGAGCCTGTTTCCGATTCTGTGTCTCCCTCTCTCTCTGCCCCTCCCCCATTCATGCTCTGTCTCTCTCTGTCCCAAAAATAAATAAACGTTGAAAAAAAAAAATTAAAAAAAAAAAAAAAGAACCAGCCCTCGAAAGGCTGCTGTCTGTCAGCTGCACACACAGGAGCCACAGTATGGGGACCTGGGGGCTGGGGCCCGGGGTTGATTCCCCTATGCGGTGGCAAAACGTTCCACCCCAGAGGCTCATCCCTTCTCTGTCCCCTCCTCTCGCCGTCCCATGGGATCAAGTCACACGTGGCCAGGGGGAGTTCTGAGAAAGTCTCTGGGTGGGATGGAATGGGCTGGGGGGGGCGGTCAGGAGTGCCGCATTCTCACCCCTGCAAGCCCTAGTTATCTGTGAGCCTCGTCTCCAACCAGGCATCACCACCTCGTGGGCCCCCAGCCACCAAGCACAGCAGGGCCAGGGGCCCACAGGGCCAGTGCGTCCTCTGCCTACGCATCCCTCATCCTCAACATCTGACGGCTATTCCCCCAACAGACTGAGAGCTGTCGGTGGAAGGCTCGGCGCGTGGCCTCTTTCTGCTGGTGTGTTAGAAGTGACCCAAGGGACAGTCCCGCGGGCTATCGCGTGGTGGCCAGGGCTCATCTGTAGCCACGTGGTGCTCGGCTGGGGTTGGCAGGGCACCAGGGTGCTGCCTAACAACTGGGGCCACTAGTCACGGGTTCGAATCTTGACTCCGCGACATAATAGCTATGCAGAAACTGAAGTATGTGGCTTCACCTCTCTGTGCCTCAGATTCCTCATCCATAAAAGGGAGAGAGTAAGTGACACACAGGAGCATCACGTGGCTCAAGTCCACATAAGCCGCTCAGAATAAGGCGGAGCCACCACGAGAGTTCTGTAAACGGCAGATCCTCCTGAATGGCTCATGCATCCCCCTTCCCGCCTCCCCGGGTCAGAGTGCCCCGTCCACAACCCTGAGCTAAGGACTCTACCCCCACGGAGGAGCCTCCCTATTTATAAAACAAGGTGGCTGGATGAACCGACCACCATGCTCTCTTCCACCCTAAATTGCCCAGCTCTGTGGTGCATTTCAGATGGCCACGTGGACAAAGGCCTCCCCACCCCCACCCCCATGCACAGGACTGTCCCCTGAGTCACTTCCAGCGCTGGGCAAGGAACCCACCAGCGTGAAGGGGCAGGGGGGCCATGGTGCAGAGACATTTGTGCTCGGGTTTACAACTCATAGAAAACCTCTGCTTCACCACGCTCAGGTGAGCACCTTATTTATGCCCAGAAAGCCGTGTGGGGACATTTAGGACCAGCTCTGTAATGATGTCGCCTCCGACCGGTTGAGTCCCATCCTCCCTGCTCATTAGGGTGAATCTCTTGTTAGTGGTTTTGCAAGTTGGGGATGGAAAATAATCAGAAGCAGGTGGGTGGGCGCCTGCTCGCTCCCCTGTCTTAAGACTCAAGTGTAGACGGTTCACACTTCCTCCCAAAGCAGCCCCACGGCGCCCTCCCCCGCCCCCACCCCGTCCACCTCCGTCATGCCAGGTTTACCTCCTGTCCCCGGGCAGGTGGGGCAAACGCTTATCATCTGCCTAATTGTTCAACAGGATAATATGCTGGATTTCAAAATAATTAGGCTGATGGTAATGAGGGTTTGATGGTTTCTGTGCAATTAGACGGATGGACACAAACACTTTGTTTTTAACCTATGCTGAGGCTAATGACCTCAGGTGGGAATATGGCAGCACTGGATTTTGAAAGAATGAAAAAAAAATATCCTGGGAACCTCAGAGAAAATAAATCACAGGGCGGGCCCTTTCCTGCAGATCTGTCGCTCTGGATACCTGACCAGATGTTCCCCAGACATCAGTAATGAGGGATTTCAGGCCAAAGGGAAGGCAGCGTCACAGGAGGCAGCTCAGTCCGGGTTTGAATCCGTTCTGCCATATTTATTGGCTCTGACCTGGAGCCAGTCACTTAACCCAGCTGCGCTTAGATCTTCATCTATAAAATGCAGACTGTATGTGTGCTTCACTGGGCTGTTGTGAGATCCTGGCACACGATAAATGTGCAGTAAAGGTTTTGGTGGGGGCCCCAAGAGAGGGAAAGTTCAGTGTGAAAGTATCAAGAAGCTAGACCGTGGCAGAGGCCAAGATGGGCAGTGAGTCCTTTCCAGCCAGCAATGTAGAGCTGGCATCTTCTAAAGTCCAGACAATAGGGGTGGCATAGAATTCCCCATCAAAATAAGAAAGTAAAGAAAAGAAACCACTAGTTTAATTGAGAAGACGTGAGTCACAGTTGTACCACAGCAGAGCCACGGATCCTTGGGAAAACTCCCAGCCGCTCCACGCACCTCGGGTTTCCAGGGTGGTCAGGCAACGAAGAACTTCACAAGACAAGTCTGCAAGGCAGATAATCGGGCAGGGTGGTCACATGGTGTGGTGGCTGCTGGTAGGTCTACACAGGCATTTATCTTCAATGCAGGTGGCAGAGTAGATGCAGGGAAGATGACCCCAGGGCCTGGGCAGGTGGATGGTACTAGGGAGGGGCTGATCCACCCAGCACACAACTTCTGAGCCTTTGGTCTATTCAGGGCCCAGTGCTCATGCTTGGGACACAGAGATAGATCACATCCATCCCCCTGCCAGGCACATCGTCACAATAGAAAGTGATAGGCAATCTAGGTAAACATTTCAGGAAGCATAGGACAGAATGTTCAGCTCTTCCTAGATGCAGGGAGAGCTTCCTGGGGAGATTCAGGCTGGGCCTTGAAGGACGAATCAGCATGGCTGGAGGATGAGGGCCTCGCATCAGGCTGAGGGTCAAGGTGAACACCCCAATCTACTATGTATAGCATGTAGGTGATCCAGGGCAACATAGTATCCCTTAATTCAGAGAGGGGGCGGGGAGAGAGAGAGAGAAAGAACTGTCTTGGCAAGGGCAATTATATGAGAGGCAGGAGGTTTTCTCTTCCTCACAATTCTTTATGGCTAGGCTACTCCAACAACCTCTGCCCCGTTGTCTCCCTGTCTTCACACCCTGCTTCACAGCCTTTCCACTAGACTAGAAATTCCTAGAAAGTTCGGTCAGGAGTCACCGGCAACAAGACAGAAGTAATGCAACCTAAAGCTGGTGATTGGTCAGTACCATGGACAGAGACACGGATGTTTTTTTTCCCCCTCCAACTCTTCCCTTGGCCACTTGGGCTTCTGTGAACTGTCTTCCTTATTCATGCGTACAGGATATTAACAGCCACTTTCTCCTCTTATGAATTTCACATCACAATTAGCAAACCAGGGTCTGAATTTTGCTGGAACCCATTCAAATGTATAGGACTCCATTTTGGAGACTTTTTCCTGGTGCCATTTTGATCAAAATTGACAGAAGCTCCACAGACCATCCTCTGTGAGTGTGGCAGTGGGAGGTAGAACCCATTAGGACTCTGATCCTGGGGCCGGGTGGGGGAGAAAAAGGGTAGATGTTTAATTGAAGGCAAGGATCTCGGGGCTCCCCTGGGCCTCGGGTCCCAGGCTGATGCTACATGTAATCTCCCCATTATAGGACAGAAGCCCGAGGGGACTTGCTCTGTCGGCTCTGACTCCTTTCTGTCCCTTGGGGCCCGCTCTCCCACAGGAAGACTGGGGTGGCTGCAGACAAAGTCCTCAAGCAGGGCCCATTCCTAAGGTAATTCCATGGAAGAATTCAAGTCTACTACCGGAAACTCAAGGTCAGCCTGAGGAAGTGAGGAGGTGAGGTGACATCCTGAAACCCCAAACCAATCTTGCCTGAGCCAGACACCCGCTCACAGATTACTCTTAGGATAGCCAACCGGAAATGGTGGAGCTCTGCACTGAAGCCAAGACCTCACTGGCAACCCTGAATTCTTGCTTGTGAGCGGGGCTCCCTTCAAGAATCACCAAGCCAAAAGAGACAGCCAGGAAAACCAATCTGATGCTGCAGGAATCCCCAAACATCTACTGCTGCCAGGGGTGGAGCTTAAAGGATTGGAGTCCAGAGTTGCTCACCTGAGCCCTCCCAGATACAGAGGCTAAGGCTTCATGAAGTAGCCACTGGCCGAAGAGTCAGAGGCCCTGACGGTCATTCTAGTGGTGCCATTTTCCTGGTAACCCACGTCACTCCATAAGACACTCTGAGGACTTAATGCACTGGGCTTGTGACACCTGCCTGTCTCGCAGAGTAGTTAAACAGACTATGAAATCTTACTGACCCTGAACCCACACTTCCCTATCCCCTTGTGCCTCATGAGACAGAGCAGCCCATTATCCTCTCAAGACATTCCTTACCCACCCACTTGTCTTTAATTTGGACACACTGCATAGCTTCCAGTAAATAGTGGTTTAATTGTAGCACCTGCTATGTGCCAGGCACTGTCCTAAACATTGAGACCATAATGGTGGATATGAGACTCCGGGACGGTCATCCATCAAATGCCTGTATTTTATTCTTAGTGTCTGATGACCCACCTGCTTCACCCAGTGGACAGTGGTTTTTCAGTGTTCTAACTCCACGGCGTAGCATGGCTGATTCTCCAGCTTGGCTAAGTGAAGGCCATGAAAACTGTTTGAAAACACTCTAAAGTACTCTAAGAAGGTAAATTGTTATTAACAGAAATGACAATCAATGTCCTGGCCATTCAGCCAGAGATGAAAACCAGAAGAAGCAACAGAAAGGAAAGGAAAGAAGGAGCCCTCTCGATGTTTCGGTTAATGGAACGAGGGACACCCTGACAACAATGAAGTCTCATACAAGACGCTGAAGGGCTGCGGGAGTCAGGCAAAGGAAGAGATTCTTTTTAGCTGGGTTAGTCAGAGAGCCGCCTCGCGGTGGAGGGTGCATCCCAGCTTGGAGATGGGGAGACAGGCTGAGTGGTGGTGGCACAGGGAGGGCCAAAGGAACAGATGAGGGATGAAAACTCGTCGGGTTTGAGCAGACCAGTGGGGATCACACTGGTTCTTCTTAAGGTGCAGCCTCCCAGGCCCCTCCAGAATCAGGACCTGCAAAGGGGCAGGCTCATGATCTCTAACCAATTCCTGCACAAGATTCAGATGCAGAAGCAGATCTCTGGAGGGACCCACCAGTTCACGAACGGATGGGAGGGGAGGTGGGTAAAGATAGACCATGGTAGCCCTTGAATACTGTAGTCCAAAGGCATGCAGGAGCCATGGAAGGTTTTAGAGTAAAGGCATGGTGCCATCGCTGCTATGAATGCAGGGGAAGGATGGATTGGGGGAGGAGAGAAACTGGAAGCAAGAAGTCCCCATGGGGGGCTGTTGCAATAGCCCAAGCATAACGTAATGACATCTTAAACCAGGACAAAGGCAGCAGTGATGGAAAGAAAGGAATTAATATGGAGTAGAGGCATCTGGTGGCTCAGTCGGTTAAGCGTCCGACTCTTGATTTCAGCTCAGGTCATGATTTCACGGTTCATGAGTTCGAGCCCCGCGTCGGGCTCCAGGCTGACAGCATGGAGCCTGCTTGGAATTCTCTCTCTCTGCCCCTTCCTCGCTTTCTCTCTCTCTTTCAAAATAAATAAATAGATGCTTTAAAAATAAAAAGAAATATGGAGTAGAGTTGACAAGACTTGGCAACTGACCGGAGGTAGGGGGAAATGAGACGGGGTCGAAGGTGGATTACTCCAGACGTCTTCGGTGTTTTTACTATAAAATAGAACTATAAACACACGAGACCTTATACTATTTCATACTTATCTGATTTGAAGAAACAGCCCCCTATCTCTTGGCTCCCGAGGATTCACAATGGCTGGAGACAGTATTAATAATGATGTATTTTATAGTATATGAACTTTGCCATCTGGGGTACAGCCATCAAAAAGTCAATATGAGTAAATTGACAAGCTTGTCAATGAATGAAATTAATTTTCTTTTTCTGCTGTATCACTAAACATAATTTCGGAATGTCATGGTAATATGCAGTGTCCATTAGCATGGCCACGTGACAGAGCGACGGACAAGTTAAAACATGAGGAGAAGCGGTGCTCTCGTGGCACGAATGCACAGGGGCACACATGCCTGCTGAAACAGGCATTTGTTCGGTGGGCACACAGCCCCCCAGTCTTCTCACAGAATTTGCCACATGTGTAGCCAGGAGACCTCTGCCCTCTGAGCGTGAGAATACGGATTTTAACACCTTGCCCAGTTTAACCTCAACCCGAGTGTTCTGTTGCAGAACAGATGGTCCAGCCGAGGAGGAGGTTATAGGGGATCAGAAAGTCGAGGCTACTTGTTCAAAAAACAGGAAGAACGAGGTTTACAGAGGATGCCACTCAGCCAAGCCACGACTACAGCCCAAGGCTTCCAACTGGGCAGTCCAGCCATAATCGTGGGCCCGGCTGGCATGGAGATGGGAGGAGGTCCTCAGGGCAGCAGCAGACACGGGCATTGACGGTATGTGGCCACTGTTTCGTGGAAAGGAAACAGAGATGGTTGGGTGGTCAAGAGCTTGTGGGAAGGTGGCTGGTGCATTCATCCGGTCACTGGACAACTCATCATGGACACCGCCCATGGCGTATGCTGTTGTAAGCCTTGGGGACACTGCAGAGAAGCAAAGACACACAGCCCTGCCCTCGCAGATGCCACGGCCCCAGTGGAGAAGCCCGAGTACGTCGTGAACAGTGAAGAAGGCAAGTGCGGGCTGCAATCAATGCTCTGAAGGACATAAACAGGGAGGACGGCTAAAGAGGGTGGCCTGGTGTGGATGAGGAGCCTTAACCGAAGGAAGGGGTCCCAGTTTTGGGTCCACTGACCCACTCTTTCCAAACCAACAGAGAAGGAAGAGCAGCCACCATTTCTGGGCTGCTTCTTAAGTCCCCTTTGCTGAACAGGAGCTTGTTTAGACCCTCACACACCCCAAAGGGGCAGGTCCTGCTACCCCCACTGTGCTCAGGGAGGACCCGTGACAGTCCAGGTGGGTCCAGGGCCCACACCTGGCCGGCCGGGCCCCAAAGCCTCTGCCCTAGCCCTGCCTCGCTCAGCCAATTTTGCTGATCCGTTCACATCTCTTCGGGTTTTGCTTTCCACATAGTGGGATTCTCTCCCGAGCCTGCGCTGGACATCAGAATCAGTGCGGGGGGGCTTCAGAACCTGGCAAAAGGCACCATAAGGGCTCGCGATGTGAGGCTCAAGACTTCAGTAAACCCGTGGCCTTTACTGGTCCTCACTCCTTCCACCTCTGAAATGGGAATAACAACTCACCCTGTGCACAGCATGGGCTATTGGGACGATGGAATGGATGAGAAAGTGTACTAATAACGTCAGCTTTCCTTTACTTTTGCCACAGCATGCTCTTGGGGAGTGTGTGTGTGTGTGTGTGTTGTGCCTATAAGACACCAGCCATGATAAGCATCAATGTCTCTATTCTAAAGATAGGTATATGGAGACCCAGAATGGCTAATTGACTTGTCTGCACTAAAATCATGTCTTGCAAAGGTCAAAGCCCATGTTCTACCTCCCTAAGGAGAAATGTCGTCCTTCCCGGCCAAGGCAAGTAAGTGCCCTCTGTGCCATCTCTGGTGCAGATGGTGAGGGGAGCCAGCCTTCCCGAGGTACCAGTGGGGGCTTTTCTTGGGGCATCTGGGCAGAAAAGAAACAGGAGCCCACACATCAAGTGCTTAGATGATACAGCTTATCCCATAGCTGGGATCCCACGGCTTCACACACCGCACACAAAAAAACACCCGTTGCTGGGGCACACCCACCTGGCTTTTTCTTTCCTTGTTGATGGAAAAAAATTGCCTCGTGAAAGCCAGTGGCCTTTCCCATTTTCTCTAAATGGTTGGAAGGGTTTTTTTGCCTTCCGGTTGACAACGTAGATGACAAAGATGGATTTTCAGAGCGAATATTCGTGTCGTTTGTGACCGTGTTTGTGCAGCAGGAAGCAGGCAGCTGGATAATGGAGCCCCTTTGGGAGAGGGGCTGAGGACCGTGTTTTTTGCACCTTGGTCCTTTTGGGCCATGCCACTAATTGGAACTTACCGTCCCATTAATGAGTTCTCTCTCCAGAGATTCATATGACCATTTTGACTCTAAAGTCCCTGCCTAATGGACTATTGAACGACAGAAAACCCGCACAGCTTTGTCTCAGAAGCTCTCCATTAAATATACAGCAGTCCCCAATTAACCCCAGGCTTAAAAAAACAGAGTGGCAAAGCAACTCTCAGGCCAGCTCTTGGAAAGAGGGCTAAATTGGTATGATGTAATTGCCCTCCCTCCCTGGAAAAGGCCAGCGTGGCCAGCATCTGAGCAGTGGACACCAGGCCCCTCGGTGGCCCAGAATCAATTTCCATCCTCAAGATGCCACCTGTCCCTTCCAAGTCACTCGGGTCCTAACGGTGACCCTGGAGGGCGAGGCTCATAGGACCCGCGTCTTCAAACCATTCATTCCCTGGCTGGCTGGAAAGCGGTTCCATGGCAACAGTGGGGCCAAGCCAAAGAGGGAGCCCCAGGGACACCAGTGGGGAGCTGCAAAGAAATGAGCCCATCCCAGCAGGGCTGGGATGAGGGTCTCTTCTCCAGAACCTCCTTGTTTCTTCAGGAGAGCACTGCCAAGATTCCTAAGACCTCTAGCTAAATGCAGCTCTTATGGCAGCCTGCCCTGTTCACAATCCTTCAATGGCTCCCTACTGCCCTCGCTATAAAACTCAGGCTCCTCCCAGTGTAATAGAGGCCTCAGTGTGCATGTCTAGTCCCAGTAGCCCCATGTGCCTCCTCAAACTTGATCTCGGCAAATGCCGAGCTGTTGTGGTCCTCACGTCCCTTCCCCTTCCACACCCTTGGCCTTGGCTCAGCCACACCCTCTCTCACCCAGCCCCCAAGTCTCAATGCATTCATCTCCCTAAGGAAAGCTCCCCCCACCCCACGCCCTCTGCGCCCCCAGCGCAGCCCCAGGCCAGGGTCTAAGTTCCCTTCGCTCTGTTCCCACGAGAGCCCGTATTGACAGCATGTCCACTGTAGAGACCTGACCTCATTTGTTTGGTGTCTTTCTTGCTGGAACGGGATCCCTCCACCTCGGCTGTACTGACATTTTGGACTGCTTGTGTATCCGTTGCGCGGGGGGCTTCCTGGGCATTATGACAACCAAAATGTCCCCCATCCACTGCCACGTGTCCCCAGGGGCAGAGTGGCTCCTGGGTGAGCATCACTGGGCTAGACTGTCAGCTCCTTGAGGGCACGTCGAGCAAAGGCAGAGGTGCACGGAACCAGAGACCTGCCGGCGAGATCCTCGCTGCCCTCCTCGCCAGTTGAGTGTGCCCCCAAGCAAGCTGCTTTCCCTCCCGAGCCTCAGCTTCCTCACCTGTGAAATGGGGATAATGGCACACAGCACGCACAGCAGCTTACCATAATGGTTGGTGTTGGCAATCAGTACATATTGCCCTACCGTTTGGCTGGATGGCATGCTTTAAATCCACAGAAGATTTAGTGTTAGATTCAGACTCACCTGCCTATCACGGACCCCTGCCAATCCCATTCAGCTCCCACCATTGTTATCGCTATCATTCTACAGACAAGGAAACTGAGGCCCCTTGACTCGCTCAGGATCTAAGCAGCTACCTATTGGAGCTCAGACTGAAAGCCTGTCTTCTGGCTCCAAGATTGTCGGGGTCCCTTTCCTCTCCAGAACCTGGTAGGTTCTCTCCCTTCCACCTGCCAAGCCCCCATCCCACCCTGTCTGGTGATCCCTGTGTATCCTGAGGCTTCAATTCCATGTCAATTCCTCTAGGATTGAGTGCCCACTGTATGTCTTATCATGACACTATCACACATCCCCCACTAAGCCATAAGCTCCAGGGAGGCTGAGTTAGTGACCGATTATCAACTACTTTGTCCAGTGCCCGGCACAGTACTGGCACTTGCTATGTGTTGAATGAATGAATAAGTGACTAATAAAAAATAGGTAAGAAAGGTGAGCTCGTAGGACTGGACAACCAGGAACATGGCAGCCAGCAGACCGGGGAGAGCCCCTCAGCTCTTGAATGGTTCTTCTCCGTGCAGGTGTCTCCAACTTTTCCCAGAGACACTGCTTCTTTATAACGAACCCAACACACCACATAAAATAGGGACAATCATACACAGGTGATATCAGGGCCTGCAGTTTTTAGAACCGTGGCTCAGGCCCACTGACATGTGGTCAAGCAGAGGCTTGCCAGGGGTCAGCTCCACTGGCAAAGCCGTCCCACAGCCCGTGAGGTCAGTGGATGTGGGGGAGCTTTGCCAGAATGCCTGGTCCCTCTAACCTCATCCAGTTCCTCCACGACCCCTGTGGACACTGAGCACCAAGCCTTGCCTCTTCCTGTTCCAGCTTTCCCCAAACACCGCCAGGTGTTTTCCCGCACCTGTGGTCTCCTACCTGTGCATTAAGTCGCCACCTACATGTGGCTTCCTGGAAATGCTGTCTTTCCCTCCCACTCTGAATGGGCTCCCATAATGCCTTGCACTCCCCTGACATCCAGCTCCCTCATCTGTTCCACTCTGGATGGCCAGCCTTGCCTGGTTCTCAGGCCTTCCCTGCAACATCCCTAGCACTCCACACTGCACAGGTGCTCACCAGATACTTGAAGCACCACTAAATGCATTTTGCACGGGCGCACACATTTGGACATGGGATTTCTGTAAGTCCCTTGCTTGGTTCCATGATCACCAAGCAACCCTCTGATGATGACTCAGCCTCTCCCGTGAAGTCTGCCAGTGGGAGACAACGCCTTGGTCAGAACTCAAAAATTCTGACCCACGTGGCTGTTTGTGATTCTTACTGTGGACTAGCAAATTGGATTCTGGCTTCCTAAAAACAGAAGCAAGCACAGAGCAACTCCCTTGCGGGGCAGGGCATTGTCTCCGTGCGTGCCTGCTCTCACCCGCTCTCCCAGGACAAATATGGAAATTGTTCTCCCTTTGTCTCCTCCCTGTCCCCAAGAAAGGCAGGCGCGGTGGGAAGGAGAGAAAAGCCGCACTAACCTCGCGGCTTCTTCCGCTTTGCAAAAGGAAAGCAGCGTTTACTTAAAAATACCGTACAGAAGAATCCCTTCCCCCGGGAAACAAAATAGAATCATTTCTTTAGGGGGGAAAAAAAATACAGTTTCTAAAACACCCAGCCATACCCTGCGTATGTTCTCTTTAATTGCGTTTTATTAAGTTTTATACCATTTAATGATGGCTTAAAGAATCACTACATAAACAATACTATTTCCGTGTAAGAGGGTTGGAATATTTCTAATTCGAGCCAGTAAAACCTCACTCCTCGGTGGTTTATAAAACTTGAGTGCATTGATGCAGCAGCACTCAATTAATGTCAGGCCGTATGGATTTCAATCTGGCTTGAAATATATTTAAACAAATGAAGTAGATACAAATGTTGGCTCTTTGGCCAGCCAGAGCTAAAAAATCCATTTTCTATCTCATTTATAATAAGAACTAATTTGAATGTAATTTATCTAAAGCACAATGTTTCCTAATTTTTACATGCAACCATTACTTATACTTTAAGTAATAGTTATACCCATGGATCTCCGTGCACTTAATTGAAAATGCATGTTATTAAAACGTGAGACTTAATCCTTCAAAAATAAAAGCATTATCCTAAAGAATAATTGAATACTCAGACTCAGAGCAGGAGAGACGGCGGGGGGGGGGGGGAGCTTAAAAAAAAAAACCCTCCCCTTTAAACACAGTACTTCTCTCTTTTTACGTGGTATTAGAATTATGTCAGAGTGAAATTAGCCACTCTCGACCCGTTATTTCAATTCAGATTACTACTGCCTCTCATCCGAGTGTCAGACTTGGCATCGGAGTCAAATCCGTCTGCCGAGGAGTGACATGTCAAGGGTGACAGTGACAAATTGTCACTAAGTGAGGAATAACACATGACAGGGCATGTGTCCGTAATGAGGCATATGCATGCCAGGAAGCCTCAGGACGCGCGAGGCTAAGGGCGGAATGCTAGGAGCACTCCCGTCGCTGTGAGCTCTCATTAGGGCTCCTTCGATGGGGGTTTCCAGCATTAAAATAAATAAATAATAAATGAGCTTAAAATAAAATAAGGCCTTTCTTTGGGACCTCTTCTCCCACACTCACGATCTGTCTCTTTCTTTCTGTCTTTAACATCACCGAGATCAAGGTAACCCCCACTCCAGAATGAAATGATTCTACCTCTGTGTGTTTGTATGAATAAGTCTATGAGGACTTGAGACACGGTCCAATTTAGCAGGCAGGGGCCATCACACAGACATTTCGCAAGAGCACCAAAGAGCAGATTTTGTATTGGTCTCCAGTGCAAATGACTGTATTTTTTACCCCAAGCAAAATGCAAACTGTTGGAGGGAGAGAGAAAGAGAGGGCAAGAGGTATCATTATGAAAAATTAACTCAAGAGGCCACAAAAAATAGGAAGGATTAAGAAAGGGAGAGAGAATCCCTTATTGTTTTCTTGTCTTTAATTTCACATATGGGATCTCCAGAATTTTTTGTCCAGATGAACAGTGACGTTTTTATACCCAAGTCACAGGGATACATAAACACATGCTGGGGTGGGGGTGGGGGGGCACCTGAGTGGCTCAAACATCCGACTTAGGCTCAGGTCACGATCTCATGGTTTGTGGGTCTGAGCCCCACATTGGGCTCTGTGACAACAGCTCAGAGCCCAGAGCCTGCTTCAGATTTTGTGTCTCCCTCTCTCTCTCTCTGCCCCTCCTCTGCTCACTCTGTCTGTCTCTCTCCCTCTCTTTCTCAAAAAAATAAATAATAAAAATAAATTTAACAAAAATAATTAAAAAAGAGACATGCTATTGGATTTTATTGGATAGTTGGATAGATGGGAGGAGGTTGGAGGGTGGATGGGGGATGGGTGGGGGATGGATGGATGGGTGGATAGATGGTGAAATGGATGGGGAGGGTGAGGAATGGATGGATGGATGGATGGATGGATGGGGGGATAGGGATGGGTGGATGGATGGATGGATGGGGGATGGATGGGTGGGGGGTGGATGGATGGGGGATGGGTGGATGGGGGATGGGTGGGGGGTGGATGGATGGGTGGGGATGGGTGGAGGATGGATAGATGGATGGTGGTTGGGGGGAAGGATGGGGGATGAATGGATGGATGGGGGATGGGGGATGGGGGGAATGGGTGAATGGGGGATGGGTGGGGGCTGGATGGGGGATGGGGGAGGGTGGGGGGGGATGGATGGGGGATGGAGGGATGGGGGATGGGTGGGGGATGGATGGATGGATGGATGGGGATGGGTGGAGGATGGATGGATGGATGGTAGTTGGGGGGAAGGATGGGTGGGCACAGAGGTAAGACAAGAATCGTTGAGTCTACAGGTATGGCTGAGACAGCCCCCTGGTGTAATCAAATGTCACATGAGAGCGTGGACTGTCCAAGGTGGTCAGCAGCTATTGGAAGATTTTAAGCTGAGAGTGAGTGGCCAGGTCCTCATGGTGGAAAGATCACTGTGGCTTCAGAGTGGCAACCAATGGGGGCAGATGGGAGTGGAGAAAGGTCACCAGGGAGGAGGCTGCTGCAATCTACCAGGTATGACATAGTAAGTAAGGCCCAAGATAAGGTGCTGAAAGCGATCGAGAGCAGGGAGAGAGAGAAGGGATGTTAGAGAGAAATAACCGAAGAAATTGGTTAACTGGTTGGATTCGTAACACGGAGAGAGAGACCCTGGATGACTCCCAGGTCTCTGGTGCGATGGTGGAACCAGGAGCCGCTACACAAGCACAGAGAAATAGCAGGCGTGAGAAGGCAGTGATGGAGTGACCGCCCGGTAGATGAGGAAATCCTAACAAGGAGCCCAGTGGGGAGCCCTCAGCACACCGGCGGGGGTTGAGTCTGCGGCAGGAGGAGGAGGGAGCTGTAATCAAAGACTGTATTTCAGCAACACTGAAGAGTACCCAAGGGGCAGCGTTGGCCCATTCCTATAGTACGACGCTCTACACGCAGATCTATATTTTTAAGTGGGATTACACGTTAGACACTGGCTTGTGATTTGCTCTGTTTTTCTCTTAATAAAAATATCATGGACGTGTACCTTTTTTTTTTTAACCTCATTTTTAATGGCTGTTTCAACTCACGTCATAAATTACTGACTATATTCCCTATTGTGGGCGTTTAGATTGTTTCTGGGTTTTCACGGTTATCTATGCCTTCCTGTGATGTTTGCCTCTAATGCAACTGATCTTCTTTGCAAGAGCTCCCCAGAGCCCCATGGTGATCAAAGGGAGAGAGAAGAAGAAGACAGGGGTACAGAATGCCTAGATGCTCTCAGTTGAGGCTGGGGACCGGGGATCTGGTGGTGAGGGATTACTTAGGGACCATATCCCACCTGGGGGGACAGGAGAGATGCAGATACCCAAGGTGCCTCTAAGAATTCCCATCTGTGCCCACGGGTCCACTGGTTCCATGGTCTCTCCAGGGAACTTAATATACCATTCACTTAAAAGTCATTTTTCTTTAAGATCATTTATTTATTTTGAGAGAGTGCACACGCACAGGGAAGGGGCAGAGAGAGAGAATCCTAAGCAGGCTCTGAACTGTCAGCACGGAGCCCGACGCAGGGCTCGAAGTCACAAACCTGAGCTGAAATCAAGAGTCAGACACTCAACCGACTGAGCCACCCAGGTGCCCCAAAAGTCACTTATTAAATTCAGTGTCACAAACATTTGTGTATTGATTCTCACTGTGAAGGAGATGGGCCAGACAGAGTAAACCACCTAAACGCCTCCTGGCTGAGTGCAACCAAGTTTACTTTTTGCTCAAGCGAAATATCAGTGCTGGGGGGAGGGGTTGTCTGGAGGAGGCTCTGCTCAATGGGTCCCTCAGGGGCCCAGGCCAACAGAGACTCCATCCTTGTGTAGTCTTGCCTTCTGGAACATTCCGCCCCTTCACATGGCAGAGGGAGAGAGATTAGGGAACCCCACATGGGCTTTCCAAGGCTCCTGCTGGAAGTCTGGCACAGGGGCACCGCCCCGGGGACAGAATGGTCACATGACCACACCTAACTGCAAGGGGCCTGGGGCAGGTGGGGGAGACCAACAGATCATTTGCTGGCTCTGCCCCAGCCTACCCTGTGGCAACAAAACAAGGCCAGTCTTCCATCGAATGCCCACCGTGTCACGGCAGAAGGTTAGAAACAGCCTAACTGCCCTGCGACAGGGAACCGATGAAGTTCATTGCTGGACTCGTCCCTAGAATATATTTTAATCAGAAAAAAAAAAGAGAGAGAGAGAAAGCACTTTCAGATCAATATGAAATCATCTCAAAGTATATTCCGAAGAGGGGGCGCCTGGGTGGCTCAGTCCAGCTCTTAATTTCAGCTCAGGTCATGATCTCGTGGTTTCATGGGTTCGAGCCCCACGTCGGGCTCTGCGCTCACCGTGCGAAGGCTGCTCTGGATTCTCTGTCTCCCCCTCTCTCTGCCCTTCCCTTGCTCCCTCTCTTTCTCTCTCTCAAAAATAAATCAATCAACTAAATAAACTAAAATGAACGCGCAGAGCAGAATGTACAGAACGCTGCCACCAGGTAGGAGGGCACATATCCAGTTGACTGTATATTCGTCAAAGGTTTGTGACACAGGAAGCCAGTGACCTTGCTTGTGTTTAAGACAAGGGATGCGTGTTCCCAAACCGGGGAGGGGAAGGCAAGTTTCACTGCCACCCTTTTCCACCTTCTGAATGTCGAAGCACTGTCGACATGTGACCTGTTCAAAAAAGTCTCTAAACCGCTTTGCAAAAACCCTCATGAAAATGGAATTTAAGCCCCCACATCCAGATGCAGGAGCCTGCACACACACACACACACACACACCCCATGAGCACGCCCCAGCGTTTCTGACAAGCTGCTGGCTGCCTCTTTGGGGCACAAGAAAAGCCACCACGTCACAGCTGTGGCTGCCAACAGCACTAAGGAGGTCACTTTCCTCCAGGCAGACTTTGTCCTCTGGTGGTCACTGCTCACGGTGCCCTCTGGCCTGGGGGAGGGGCTCCTGTCTCGATTACACCAGACGCGGCTGATTCCAGGTGTTAAATCTTTCGAGGTGTCAGGAAGCCCCAGGCAGATCAGAGACAACTGAACTGTTCGCTACTAGGGAGGGAGACCTTGGTGGCCAGAACTGGGCTCCCAGCTGCAAGCCCAGGGGCCACTCCGCCCATGCCAGGGGAGTGCACGCCCCACTTCCAAATCCAGCCCAACTTCTCTGAAAGCACTGGGAGCAAATACCGCAGGGAGCAGCCCGCCTCCGCCTCCTCGGAGTCATCCCCTCCCCAGGCCTCTGGGCAGGATGTCTGACCTTGGAAATGGCCGCTGGCTCGCACTGCCCTCTGGCCCCAGAAGGTCAGGCGCCCCCAGAATCGTCCCGCAGCTGTGTACTTGGCAGGTGTGTGAGCACAGGACGGCTGACGCGGGGGGGCTCTCGCCCACTCAGCTCAGCAGAAGGGCGCCAGGAGCCTGCAGACTCACAAGATGACCAGGGCAGCCTGAGAAATCCCTGGACCTTGCAGGAGGCCTGCCAAATGCAATGCTGGCAGGGGTGAGGTTCCAGCTGAGAGAGAGAGAGAGAGAGAGAGAGAGAGAGAGAGAGAGAGAGAAGAGAGAAGGAGAGAGAGAGAGGGAGAGAGAGGGAGAGAGAGGGAGGGAAACAGAGAGAGAGGGAGGGAGATAGAGGAAGAGGGAGAAGGAGAGGGAGGGAGAGGGAGAAAGGAGAGGGAGAGAGAGAGAGAAGGAGAGAGGGAGAGAGAGAGGGAAGGAGAGAGGGAGGGAGGGAGGGAGGGAGAGAGAGAGGGAGGGAAAGAGAGGGAGAAGGAGGGAGAGGGAGAGAGAGGGAGAGAGAGAGAGAAGGAGAGAGGGAGGGTCGCAAAGGCTCCGGTCCACCACCTAATTAATTTCAAGTGTTTGGAGAAATCAGAGAAAATTTGAAGACAAATCCCAGACCTCCAATTGGACAAGTCTCCCTCTCCTCGTCTCCCCCCACCCCATGCCTAGTTCTCATTCAAATGTACCCCCAGCCAGCCAGGCTCCTCCTGGGGGGGGGGGGATGGGTCTCAATCTCCCCTCCCTACCATCAGCCCTCCCCTGGAGGTGGCCACCCCTGCCCAGCCTCAAACAGGAAAAGCAGGGGGCCCCAGGCTGCCCAGTCCTCCCATGGGCAACAAGTGAGTTTATGGATCTCAGCTGTGTGCCAGGGTGCGGGATGGGACTCGATGGCTGGGGAGGGGGGGGGGGGTGGTAAAGCCCCGCGGGACAACAGGGGCGCAGGGCTGTCCCTGAGCAGCTGGCCGCCATGGTGGGAGAGAGGGCTGTCCCGGGCGCACAGGGCGACTGGCTGCGTGCTGGGCACTGTTCTGGGCACTGGGCTGGTCCCTTGTCCTGGAGCTGGCGGAGGAGACAAGCCTCGGAAAAGAAAGAAGTAAACGCACAAATCTGATTGTGAGGATATGGCAGCAGACCGTAACACAAAAGCTGGAGTCGGAGTGGGTTAGGAGGGTGTGGGCAGAGACGAGCCCCCAGGAGGGGCAGAGCCAGGGGAGAGTGAGGAGAGGAAGAAGGCAGGGGTGGAAGGGGGCGCACATTGTGCAGGGCTCATAGGTGAAAATGAGCTGGGGGCATCCGGACACCGAAAACCCCCTGAGTGCCTGGGGCAGAGGGAGTCAAAAGCAGGGAGGAACCAGAGAGGTGGGGAGGTGGGGAAGAGTCGGCGGTGGGGGCGGAGGGGGATGTGCCATCCGAGGGGACGTGGCACAAGGGCGAGGGGGGAAAGCAGGAAGCCAGACTGCATTCGGATTTGAAATCTCCAGGCATCAAAACGCGAGACCACGAATCAGACCCTAAGAGGGTGTTTGCCCCGCGCACCAACAGCCAGGGGAGAGAATCAGAACATATATAAAGAACATCTACAGATCAGTAAGGAAAAGACAGAAACAGTCCGAGAGGAAAGGCTCTGAACGGGCTTTCCACGCAAGAAGAAACACCAAGAGGCCACAAGCGGACGAAAAGATGCTGGGCTCGGCAAATAATTAGGAGATGCACACGGGCTGCCCCGCGGATCTGCGCGTGTGCAGGGCGCAAGGGGGCACACGGCCCGCTAGGAGGCGCTTGTGATTATTTAAGGATAAAATACGAACATACCTTTTCAATTTCCACGTGTTACTTCTTTCAAATGTTTAGAAAGCTGTTAGGACACGAGTAGGTATCAGGTCGGCTGGACCTAATACTTAATAAACAGAACTGTGTGGGTATTTCTTTGGGCTGAAGGGTGCGTGAAACATTCCTGAGCCAAAAAAAAAAGGGGGGGTTGCCAGGGACAGAGGCAGCGTGGGGACCTCGGGGTGAGAGAACATAGGGCGGCCTCTGAATCTTGCAGGGGTGCGGAAGGCGGGGCCACATCCGTCAGTCAAGGGGGAGGGATCTGGAGGGGATGAACCAGAAGCACAGTCTTCCTCCCCGGGGGCCGTGCGAGCTCTTCCGAAGGATCCGTGTCAAGCTCCGTTTTGTCCGTTTCAGGAGGGTGCGGCCAGCGCGATTCGACGTCTGATGGACGCGGAGGCAATGGTCCAAGCCCTGTGTGGTAGCTTGAATCACGTCCCCCAAAGTGACATCTCAGTCCTAACCCCCAGAACCCACGAGTGGGCCTTTCCTCAGAACGAGGGGTCTTCACAGATACAATTCAGCTGAAAATCTCAAAACGCGATCGTGCCGGATCTCGGGTGGGCCCTAAACCCAAGAGTGCTGCGTCCTTGTGAAAGGCCGGCCGAGGGAGAGATCTGAGAACCAGCCGGGCACAGCAGAGAGGGCCGTGACGCGCAGACAGAAACAGAGAGTGGAGAGATACCCCCTCAAGCCACGGAGCGCCAGGAGCCAGCAGAGTCCGGAAGACACGGGACGGCCCTTCCCCCGAGCCTTTGTAGGCTGCTTGGCCCTGACACCCTGGTTTAGGACCTCTGGCCTCCAGGACTGTGAGAACAAATCCCTGTCGTTGTACCAGTTTGTGGTCATTTGCGGCGGAAGCCACGGGACACGAGCACGCCCCGTCTGGCCTCCGCAGGCGGCCAGCCCACACAGGACCCACCTGCCACCCAGAAGTAGGGGGTGGGCTTTGTTCGTCATTCAGAGCGGGGCTGTGCCATCGTAACTGCCGGGACACGCAAACCCACCGGCTGATCCAGCCGTCTCTCTGCACCGTTAGTGACCCTGGTCTTGGCATGGTGGCCTCCCAGTGCGGCTGTCCTGTCACAGGAGGAAGCCATGGACAGACACACGGCCCGTTAGACACAAGAGACAAACAGCACCAACCAGGGAGAACGGGGCTGGTTCCTGCTCAGGCTCTACCATTCTGTGCTGTGCAGTCATGGGACTGTCACCTCCCTCTCTGGGCGCCTGTTGGCCCACGTGCCGGAGGTCTTGTTGAGAGATGTTAGCGCTGGACCCTTAGAAACCACCCACCAGGGGCCCTGGTATGTGTGTGTTAGGCAAGACCGCCCTGAGTCAAGTCACCATGGTGACGACATCTCCATCCTTGGTGGGCGGGGCAGGTCCCCCGGATGTTTCGGTCCGTTAGCGCTGTTTTAGCAAAGTAGCACAGGCCGGCGGCTTAAACAACGGAAGTGTACTGTCTCCTCATCCCGGAGGCCAGAGGTTGGAGATCCAGGTGTCGGTGGGTTGGGTCCTTCCGAGGGCGGGAGCGAGAACATGTTCCAGGTCTCGCTCCCAGCTTCTGGAAGCCTCAGCATCCCTTGGCTTAGGGATAGCTGTCTTCTCCCTGTGTCTCCTCGGTGTTTTCCCTCCGGGCAGGTCTCTCTGCTCAAACTTCTCCTTTTTATTAGGACACCAGTCATAGTGGATTAGGGGCCACCCTAAGGACCTCATTGTAGCCCAGCGACCTCTGGAAAGACCCCTTCTCCAAATAAGATCACATTCTGAGGTCCTGGGTGTTCGGATTTGGGGGGAGGACGCCATTCAACTCATACACTGGAACAATAACGAGAGGGCATGGATCCTTCCAGAAGTCAGTCAACCATTTGGTTGGGGAGGTAGGTGAGGGATACAGCGGCACCTGGGGTGGCATTTGCTAAACTGACGTGGTGACAGGTCAAGTGCATGGACACCCTAGCTGGGTTTGAAGCCCCAGCTTCGTCCTTTACCAACTCTGTGAACTCAGGCAAGTTTCTTAAACCCTCTAAGGCCTAGTTGCTTCCTCTATCACGTGAGAATAAAATCTCAATACTTTGCCCCCGGCGTGTCTGTGAAATGCACAGACAAGGAGCCCGTGAAATGCACGCCTGTGACCTCGGCAAGCAGCACACGTTGTGGCCGTCCTATGTCCCCGGGCTCTGGCACCTTGTGGGCATTTGATTCACGCGTGGGGAGTAAGGGAGAGAATCAGAACATATACAAATGGACCAATAAGCAGGCACCATTTTTGGCAGGCTTAGGAAAGGCCACTGAGCTTCCTCGCTGATGGGGAAAAACCAAAGTGCTGGTGAGTGGAAAAGATGGCCTGTGTCCCCGCGCGTCTCCGCCAGGGCATCTTCCGTGGGAGAAGGCAGCTTCGCGGTTTCTCCCACTGTCAAGACTGGTAAATGCTTTATACTTATTTACGAGGCAGAGCAATTATGTCTAACTATTCCATGATGCAAACACATTATGAATACTTACAGCACCATTTCCCCCCCTCCTCCTAAGGAATCTGGCGGAACTGTGTGTGAAAGATATTTTGTGTAATTGAAATTTGGAACAGGTGTAGCGAGGAAAAAAAGAGCCTTCCTGACTCAGAGGTGAGGGAAAGTGCCAGACGCTCTCCGGGTTGAACAAGGAAGCCATTCCAGGAAGGACTGGGGAAGGGCCCTGCTGTGGGAGGCCCTGCAGGTTAGAGCATCACCTTCCGGCAAACTCCCAAGAAGAGGTCCCATGCCAGCCCTCTCTAACACGGCATCTCTAACCCCTCTTATTCCTCAGAGCACTTCCCTCCTCAACGTGTCCTCACCTGCCCACGTGTCCATGGCCTGCGTCCCCCACGAGAAGGGGAGAGTTTTTGGTCTTGCGCCCCAGGGTGTCTCTGCAGTCAAGCACACAGTTGGCACTCAATAAATTCCTGTAGAGTAAGCAAGTGAATACTGGATAAGTCAGCCCCGGAGGGGAAGGAGTTGGGGAAAAGGAATTAGTATTCAATGAGCACTTACTATATGGGACAGTCACATGACAGCGTTTAGTCGAGCTCGAGGTTTGGTGTTTTACCCCCAGTGCACAGATGAGGAGACTGAGGCTCAGAGACAGCAAGTGGTTTGCCAGAGATCACACAGGGACAAAGCTCAGGGCTCACTCCCACCTCTCCACTACAGAGGCCGCCTTCTGTGTCCCATATCAGCCCCCTGAGACAAGACGCACCTTGGGTAGGCATCCAGGACACCGTAAATCGCCCGATTGAACAGTACCGCCGTGATCAAAACGGAGCCATCAGACACAAAAGTTGTTTTTAAAGCTGAAAAGGGGATCCAAGTGGCCAGGGGGTGGCCATTCATTAGACAAGCTCATTTTCCCGACAGCTGAATGGAAACCTGAACTGCAGGCTCTCAACCTGAACTTCGACTTGGCCTAATTCCGTATCAAATGATGAGTCTGCCACCTGTCCTGGGTCTGGCCCGCAGAAGAGCTCAAAGGGCATCTCTCCCCTCACTTGGCCTTGACATACAAATCCTATCTGTTCTTGTTTAAGAAACAATAACAGCATTTATACCCCGTCCCTGCACAGATGGCTGGACAGTCGCCTCTTCCCACGGCTGCCCTCCCTCTGGGAGAGTCGGGGGTGGGGACGGTCACTTTGACATGAGAGTAAGGCTGATAACACCACTGGCAGGCAGAGAGCCCCTTAATTGGGGCAACAGATGAAATTCACCCACCTTGAGGACAGAACATGAATCCAGGAGTCAGACAGACTGTGGTTAGGACCTGATCTCTCACGTACATGCTGTGTGACCTAGGCGGGTCACTTCACTTCTCCACTCAGCTGTCTTAGCCATAAAAGAACCCCTTCTGTTTAGAGTTATTGAGGGTTTAATTTAATGGGAAAACGTACGTAGATCACTGCAGATCTGACTCGAAACGAGCTCCTCAAACACAAGCTATTATTCTTAGATTACTGAGACTCTCAGTAAATGTCTCCTAAACCCACCAACTCTCCGGGAACACAGCTGCAAATCTGGTTCTTTGTGGAAGAACCCTTTCCAGAACTCATTCGGCAAGTCAGGTCATTACGGGTTTGTGAGAGACCTTAGAAGTCATTTGATGTGCCCATTTTACAGACGGGGACACCAAGTCCCCGAGAGGATCAAAGAATTGGCCAAGGCCACTCAGGGAGCCAAAAAGCAGAACCCCAGATTCCCGAGTGTTTCCCCTTCACTTCTCTTGCTCTATACATTCTGTATCAGTCCACTCCCGCTGCGTAACAAATACCCCCTCCCCCCCAAACACAGTGGTGACCTAAAACAACAACAATCATGTTCTTCCCTGTATCAGTTTGCTCAGGCCGCTCGGGCAGAACACCACAGACTGAGCAGCTTCAACAATGGAAATTCACGCGGTTTGGGAGGGCTAGAAGTCCAAGATCAAGGTGTTGGCAAGGCTGGTTTCTCCCAAGCCCTCTCCTTGGCTTGCCAACGGCTACCTTCTCTCTGTGACGGCCTTTCTTCTATGCACCTACATCCCTGCTGTCTCTCCCCTTCTTACGAGGACACCAGTCAGATGGGATTAGGGCCCTACCCTCAGTTAACCGTAACCACCTCCTTGAAGGCCCTAACTCCAGAGACAGTCACATTGGCAGGTACTGGGGGTTAGGGCTGCCACATATAAACTTGAAGAAGGGGACAAAATGTCGCCCACGACCTTGTCTATCACCGTTTCTACGGGCCACGGATTTGGGAGCGCTCAGATGGCCAGTTGGGCCAAAGGCCCTCCTGTTGTTGCAGTCAGATGGTGGCTGGAGATGGACGGTGGAGGCTGGAGCCCCTGGGGCCTGCCTGGGCACTTCTCTCTCTTCATAGACTCAGGGCATCTCCAGGAGGTCTGTCTCTGTGGACTGGCCCGGGCTTGCTGGGCAGCGGGGCGGCTCCCATGGCAGGACAGGGCTCCCTCCCGAGTGACCCCGCCAACAGGCTGGCAGACAGGCAAGCAGGCCATGGCATCGCTTTCACGTCACGAAGCGTACCATCTTGAAGAGTGTCCCCGCAAAAGCCTTGTGTACCCAGAACCTCAGAATGTCACCCTATTTAGAAATAGGGTCTTTAGGGGCACCTGGGTGGCTCAGTCGGTTGAGCGTCCGACTTTGGCTCAGGTCATGATCTCACGGCTCGTGAATTCGAGCCCCGCATCGGACTCTGTGCTGACAGCTCAGAGCCTGGAGCCTGCTTCAGATTCTGTGTCTCCCTCTCTCTCTGCCCCTCGCCCGCTTGCACTGTCTTTCTCTCTCGCAAAAATAAAGATTTGAAAAAATTTTTTTAGAAACAGGGTCTTTGCAGAAGTAGGTAAATGAGGTCATACTGGAGTAGGTTAGGGTCTCAGGCCAATACAACTGGCGTCCATAAAGGAGAGGGAGAATCTGACAAGGGGCAGAGGAGACCCAGTGGCACAAGGCCACGTGAACACAGAGACAGAGACTGGAGCAGGGTGGCCACAAGGACCACTAACTGCCGGCAGCCACCAGCAGGTGGCTGATCCAGGAGGTCCAAGGCTCCTCCCTGGACCCTTCAGAGGGAGCACAGTCCTGCCCAACACCTTGAGCAGTGAGAAGAGAGATTTCTGTTGTTTTAAGTCACCCGGTCCATGGCGATCTTTATGGTGGCTCTAGAAAACTATGACACAAGCCCACCCAGATTCAAGGGGAAGAGAATTAGGCGTCACCTCTGGAAGGAAGGTGGCAAAGCTCCTTCCAGAGCACAGGGACAGCAGATAAGGCAGTGACCACCTATGAAAAGTGCGATCTGCCACAAACTCTGGGTTAACTGGAAGAGGGACCCTCCCGAGCCAGGTCAAGTCCTCTGGGGTTGACCACCCTAGCCTGGACAGCCCTGAAGGGGTTAAGATGAGCCACAGCGGGAGCAGGAATGGAGGTGAGTCAGGTGGCCAGAGAAGCTGGGGAGGAATGGGTCCTGTTCCAGCAGGAAGGAAACCTACATGCCATCACCCTGAAAGTCTGAATAAGGACGTTTGCCAGGCAATGCCAGGAGGAACCACCCAAGCTTTAGGGAAGTCCTGTGTCTCTGGGGCTGACTGGGGCTTGAGAGGATGGATGGTCCTTCCGGATTCGAGAGGCACTCTGGCAGCCGCTCCCTGGCCACTCCCAGCCCAAGCCCCGCCTCCCGCCTCTCTGGCTGCCACGCCCTCCACTGAGACCACAGGGACTTGTGATTTGCTTTCCAGATGCCCCTCAGAGTGTTAGGGTCCGGGTGGAAGGAAGGTGGCAGGAGACCTCTGTTTCCCAGGAAAGCTTGCTGGGACCACTCCCTACAGGTCTGAACAGGAGATCCTAGCAATCCAATCACTTGGGATGCTAAGGGTTGCAATAAACCAAAGCTCCACCTTGAACTGCTTTGATCTCAGAGGAAAGAGTTTACTTCCTTAAAGAATAAGGCTTGAAGTAGGGGCAGCTCCAGGCAGGCCTTTTGAGTTAAAGAAACCCCAGCCGCAAGCACGGGCGCATTCAAAAGTGACCAGTCTAAGAGAGGTTTATTGCTCGTTCCTGTAAAGCCCAAAGCAGGGTTCTGATGGACAGAGGAGTCTCCTTTCCAAAGTGTGATCCAGGGACCCAGGCCCCTTCCACCCTGGGGCTACTCTGTCTTCAAGGTGAGGCTTCCAATGTTTCCATGTTCAACTGCATCGGATTTACAGGAAGGGAAAAGTCTTGGACAATGGATGGGGAGTAGGGGGCGGGTCACGGCCCGTCTCCCCTACAAGGATGCACGCGAGCTCCGTGAAGGCAGAAAGACGAGTCTGTTCTAGCCTGTAATGTATCCCCAATGCCATGAACCTTGCAGACCCGCAATACATCTTGGTTGGATGAACAAACAAAAGGGCTGCCACGAGAATCAGGATTATATGTCATCTGACTTGTGCCCAGTAGGATAAGGAGAGGGGATTTAAAAAAAAAAAAAAATCCTTCCACCATGAATATAGGTCCTCCTCTTCTGGCTCTTGGATCCGACCAGTCCAACTTAGGAGGCATGTCTACCCCCAAGAGTGGGTTTCACCATGCTCAGTGAATTAGCTCTTGCTTTTAGATTTATCCCTCATGGAGGCAGGGTGGCTGCCATAGCCCCAAGCATTACATCTTCACACTGCAGCATCCAGAACAAGAAGCAAAAAAAGGAGACTAGCGAAAGGAACACCTCCTATACACCTCTCTCTTCTTGTCGGAGAGGAAAATCTTTCCCAGAAGCTTTCCTGTTCATCTTATAATCCAACACTGGAAGTTCGTAAGACTACTCCCTTGCAGATGGCGCCAGGGAGCCCGGCCAAGGGAGTAACAGGGTTTTTGAGCCTCTAGCATGGAAGGTGAGCAAGGGTGAGGGAAGGATAGAACAGGCTTTGCCACACAGCCTTCCTCAAGATCAGTGCCAAAGTGGGGCACCACCGAGGCTGCCTGGTGCAGATGTCCAGGCCAACCTGGCAGGGGGGCCAGGCAAGGCCAGAAGGGGCACGTGCTGCACGAGGCACCCCTAGGTAACTAGTGATGGGCCCTGTGCCCCAGCCTGGCACAGCCCGGGTCAGCACTGTCGACTCAGCTTGGCGAGCCCCACCCCAAGAGAAGGGAGCCAGATGGTTCCCAAACAGCCCATGACATAGGGCTAGAGGTGCTCCCCCCGCCACCAAAAGAAGTTTGAGAGTGGCAATGAAGCAGGTGGCTGTGAATGGCCACTGCCCCTCGGGGTCCAGCCTTGCATTTAAAAAAACCTGTTTTTTTAATATTTATTTTTGAGAGAGACAGAGCGTGAGCAGGGGAGGGGCAGAGAGAGAGGGAATCAGAAGCAGGCTCCAGGCTCTGAGCTGTCAGCACAGAGTCCAACTCGGGGCTCGAACTCACCAGCCGTGAGATCATGACCTGAGTAGAAGTCAGACGCTTAACCGGCTGAGCCACACAGGTGTCCCAAGCCCCGCGTTTCTGCAGTGGCTCCTGTCTGAAGTCAGCAGCACGCGGACTCAGGCAGAAGTCACCGTCTACCCGGCCACCGCATCCCTGGTCCTCCCAAAAACGTTTTCCTCCTGTTTAATTCCCCCCTCTTTGGGCCACTTGATAAAAGTGTAACACAATAGGTTTCCCCCGGAAAGGATGGTATTTTATCAGTATTACAAAGCACCTTCAATTTGAACTCAACTTGTAACCTCAGCTGAAGACTATTTTGCTTGTAGTCACTATTATGTGGAATGTTATTCATTACTTTCTTTTTATTCCCAGCAATGTGTTTTCTATCAATGTGTATCTTTTGGAAGTCGTCGTCTTCTTTTTTTTTTTTTTTTTTAACATGAATGAATGTTTCTCTACTACGATATTACATGAGGAGACAGCATGCACGCTAACCTCCAGAGTGTCTGACTTCTTGGAAAGGAAAACCAAAACAGAATTGGGTTAACTCTTTCCCCTGGGCCCATCGCCAGGACGCGCTGGGTCCCGAGTTCTTGCCGCTCACCTGCCGAACGAGGATGGGGCCCCACGGGGCTGCAGCGCAGGCTCAGTCTCTGTGGTCATCCCAAGCTTTGGGGCTTGTGGCCCGTGCATGCTTACGCGCAGGGTACACAGGGGTTTGGTTTTCTGGACCCGTGGCACCAGGTGTCACCCCCATTGAAGAGAAGGCTTGCTCTGGCCCAGGAAGCAGTCGCAAGTGGTTACAGCAGGGGTGGTGGCCTCGGCACGCGGGAGAGTCTGGGGTTGGGTGCAGAGGGTCATTTTCTGAGTGACCCTAGGAAAATCACTGATGCCCAGAGAGCCCCGGTGAGCCTCAGTGCTGTCTCTGCAGAGTCAGTGTCCTCTCCCAGGGCTGTGTGTGGCTTTCCATCTCTCCTGTCCTTGTGCTTGGCCACCTCTGAAGGACAGCACTCTCTTTTTTTTTTTTTTAATTTTTTAGCGTTTATTTATTTTTTGAGAGAGAGAGAGTGCGCGTAAGGGGTAGGGGGGCAGAGAGAGAGGGAGACACAGAATCAGAAGCGGGCTCCAGGCTCTGAGCTGTTAGCACAGAGCCCAGTGCAGGGTGCAAACTCACGAACCGCAAGATTATGACCTGAGCCGGAGTCGGATGCTTAACCGACTGAGCCACCCAGGCACCCTGACAGTGCATTCTTTCTACATGAGAGTCACAGCTGTTCAGAAGAAGCAGAATCGTCCAACATGGTCACTGTTTCCGGGACTTTACAGTTTGGGTAGGAAGAAAGGCAAGAAATACCTCCTATCCTCAAGGCACCATCCCAATTCTGCCTACTCCAGGAAGCCTTCCTGGTCCTTCCACCCCGCTCTGTGCCCTGGGAGCAGGTGGTGAGCAGAGTCTCTCACATCATTATCCGTGGATCTGCATGCCTCTGTCTTGCCCAAGCTCCCCTCTTTGTGCCTGGAAGTCCAGAGCCTAATTTCTACTCAAAGATGCTCAGAAAATACTACTGACTTAATGGAGACACCCAGGGGTACAGACAGCGGTAACTGCAAAGTAGCATCAGTCTCTGCACCTGCAAGGGGTCTCGTGAGCATGGTATGAGCACCCCCTCAAAACACAGGTCCTGGGAGAACTGATTTAGAGGAAGGTGAGGTGCCCTGAAGGGCCAGGTCATGGCCAAATGGTCCTTTGGAAAGCTGAATGTCATCATTTCCACCTAACAGTGAGAACCCATAATTAACCAGGCGTGCTGCCATTTCCAAAGAGCTCTGGGGACAGAAAGGAAAACTATATTTGAAATGTCCAAGCCTGCAAGGAGTTAATAGCTAGACGGTGCAAGAAACTGCTAGAGATCAATAAGAAAGAGAGCCGACCTAATCATAGAAAATCGGGCAAAAGGAAAGAACAGGCAACCGACAGAGGAAGAAACCAAAAGGACCGACGCCTTTGTGAAGAGATTCTGGAAGGCACTGGTCATCAGAGAAATGTTATTCAAAACAGAGACAGCGCGTTACACGTATTAGACGGGCAAAAATCAGAAAGCCGAGTCATGCCGCGTGTCGATAAGGATCCGGGCTGCGACACCACTCGGTCAGATTACATGCTCCACGACTCAACAATCCTCCTTCTGGGTCTGGAGCCCCCAAGGAACTCTCCCGCTGGCCCAGGAACACCCATGAGGGCATAGCCAGACCGCATCTCCCCGAAGCCAAGCCTCATTCCACTGTGAGAAGCACCTGTTTTCTGCATCCTTCTAAGAAAGGGAAAACCGCAGCCAATTCGTCAAATGGCAAAATGCTCCCTTCTCACTTAGGATTTTTGTGCTCATTGAAAGGGCTCTTTCAGACTTGCTTAGCCACAGCTCTTTTTTCAAAATCATCTTCCACTCTTAGGCTCATGGAACAGGGGAAACATAAGTGAAACAAACTGAGTAGGGTCGTCTTAGCTCTCCTTCCTGCCCGGGCCCGGCAATTACGCACCAGCTTTGGACTTGCTGTTGATGGTGCCCACTTTCCCCAAACCATGTCGCTCCACGGCATTCACTGTGGGCGGTTCTTAAAACAACGCACGGCCATCAGCCCCCATCAGCTACAGTCGCCCTGCATGGGTTCCAGAGCCCCGCGTCGAGGTATATGCTGAGCGTGGAGCCTGCTTGGGATGCTCTCTCCCTCTCTCTCTCTCTGCCCCTCCTCCATTCAGTGACTGTCTCTCGAAAATAAACATTTTAAAAAACCTTTCAAAAAGAATTTAAAAAACAAGATGTTAAAGTAACCAAAGACGTGCAATGTTGGGATCCCTGAGGCGTCCCCATCTGGGAATGATGGGAAAAACGAGGTACAGACACCATGGACAGCTACATGCCTAGAAGCCTCGGACACGGTGTGCGTACGTGAGCGCTTCTGTAACTCAAAGCAACGATGCTCGTTAAACTTAAGGGAATGGGTGTCGATGCGGAGGGAAGGACAAAGAGAGAGAGGAGTGGGGAGGAAGTGGAGCAGCACTCGCTACATATGTAACACGAATTAAGAGTGAAAAAGCGAGAGGGGGTCTTGAAAACAGAGAGGCCACCTGTTTAGCTCATGTAATTACATGTTCAGCTCTGAGCACCCCCAGGAGGCTCTGAGAAAGCGGGATGGAGCGCGGGGTCCAGGAGAGGGAGAATTCCCATTTACTGGGTACCTGTCATGCATCCGGTACCCACTCGACCTCATAACCACCTGCCAAGGCAGGCGTGACTGCCCTTGCTTTACAGATGCAGACGCTGAGGCTCAGAGAGGGAGCGCTCTCGCCTGGGGACACAGAGCTCGGAAGGACCAGGCTGAGACTCCGGAACTTAGTCTTTCCCCAATTTGCCTATTTCCCCGGGCGCCCACAAAAGGCTCAGGCCAGGAGAGGGAGGCAGAAGGAATTCCAAGGACTTGGAGCCCAAGGCTGCACAT
Organism: Prionailurus bengalensis; assembly: GCF_016509475.1. NCBI lineage: Eukaryota > Metazoa > Chordata > Mammalia > Carnivora > Felidae > Prionailurus > Prionailurus bengalensis. Next base: position 140,133,197 of record NC_057355.1, on the reverse strand, counting down.
TGGCAAGGAGAGGGTAAGGGGTGCACTTGGCAGAGAAGGAGGCAAATCCCTCCTCACACCTTGCAACCCCAGGGCTGTCAGATGGCATCGATCGCCAGGGGTAGAGGGGAATGGCCGAGGAGGGCTGCGGCCACACGGGCAGGCTCGGTGGACAGACCGACACAAGTGCCTTTGCCACATTCTTCTCTGCCTGGACCTCCAGGCGAGGCTCTGAGGATCCGTGCCTGAGCCCCTGGCCGTCCTTCCTCCCAGCCACCTAGGCACACTTGTGTGCCCAGGCTGGGGGCTGGGGGGGGGCGAGTGATGGATGCCCCAAGGGATGGTTGTGACACACTGGGGTTAGTGTTAAATTATACACAGGTTGGAAGTCAGAGAGGCTTCTCGGAAGTGACCTTTGAGCGGGTCAGGGGAAGGGCTGCGGCTCACCAAGGCGCAGAGGAGCACTTCCGTAGTGGAGAGCACAGGGCAAAGGCGAAAGCACTGTGCCCTCCAGCGCCTGCCTCGCACATCTCATTCCACCCCGCGGCCGGCTCTGCCTGAGCTCTCCTGATGCCAGATCCCAGTCCCAGAGACCCAGAGACTCCAACTCACTGGGTGGGCCTAAGTCTAAAACCCCCCGCCCTCGCCGCTTTGTCACAACGCCCTACAGAAAGTCAAGGCCGAATTCCCGCCTGGGTAAAACGGGCTGTCCAGAAGCGAAACAGGCCGGGAGAACCTCAATCCTCCCTCTGACGAGAGCTCGGAGGGCAGAGGTGAGGCCGGGGTGGGCAGGGGTTGGGTTCAAGGCTCTGACGAGGCCCCCTGCCCACCCCACAGGAAGTGCGGCCCACCTCCTCTCCTGGCGCTCCCCCACTAGACTCGCAGCCAGTGAGGGGGCGAGGTCCCAACTCCCGCCACGAAACTACAGGGCGGTCAGGCAGCTTGACTCGCCCTTGGCATTTCTCTCCCTCCAACATACTTCTTGTTCTGCCCCCGGCAGACTGTAGCCTCCACGAGGGTGGGGTGTCGGCCTGCTTTATTCTCTGCTGCACCCCCAGCACCCAGAAGGACGTTTGCAGAGCACAGGCCCCAGTAAAAGCTTTGCTGAATGAGCGAAATCAAGACCCGCGCCAAGGATTGAAATGGCTTCCCTCCCGAGGCGCTGGAGCGGCCCCTGGAGACTCTGAGCACGGCTGCCATGCGCTCCGACCACAGGGGAGCACTGGGGGGGCACGACGGTTAGGAGCCAAGACTCGAGCCAGGCCACCAGGGCATGGCTCCCGTCTCCGCAACAGGCTGGCTGTGTAACCCTGTGCAAGAGCCACTTAACCTCAGCCCCCTCCTGTGCAAAATGGGGTGACAGTAGGATCTCCTTCATAGGGTTTTGTCAGGAGGGAAGGAGTTCACGCATGGGGTGTCTCACAACAGTGCTCGGCACGTGCCCTTCGCAACGTCAGTGTTAGGCATGTATCAGCTAGTTTGCGCTGTGTAACAAACCGACAAAAATCAGTGACTTAGAACGACGATCATTTAGGGGCGCCCGACTGGCTCAGCCAGTTAGTTAAGCATCCGACTCTGGCTAAGGTCATGATCTCACGGGTTCAGGAGTTCCCAGCCCCCGCATCGGGCTCTCTGCTGTCAGCGCAGAGCCTGCTTTGGATCTTCTGTCTCCTCTCTGCCCCTCCCCCACTCACACAGGGTCGCTCGCTCTCTCTCACTCTCTCGAAAATGAATATTTGTTTTGTTTTAAAAATGGCAATCACTTATCCGATTCGTGATTCTATCATCTGGCAGTTTGGGCTGACCTCCGCCACAAGGTTCTTCTGGTCGCGGCCGGGCTCACTCTTGCACGTGCTGGCAGGCAATGACCTCACTCACGCGGCAGGTAGTTAGCAGGATGTAGCTGGGGTCACAGGCGTAGCTGGGCCACGTGTTCCCCCTCTTCCAGCAGGCCAGCGCAGACCTGTTTGCATTTGGTGGTTGCCGCAGTGACCCCCAAAAGCAGAAAGAGAAAGGAAGCCCCGGCGTGCGAGCGCTTGCCACGTTTCTGCCCCCAGCAATTTGCTGATATCCTACTGGCCACAACCTCCCACTCTGCCAACCCAGCTTCAAGGAGCACAGAAATCGACCCCACCTCTTGATGCGAGAAGAATTTGTACCTATTTTTGTCACCTACTGCTGCTCTTGTGTTTTCAGAGGCGCTAAAGACATCTGAAGAGAATGTAGAAAGCCTCTGCCAACGGCCAGATCTGATGGGAGACCGGAAGCCCTCCTGGGTACGAGAAATGGGAAACCAGCCTGTCCCATCCCTTCATCACACTTCCGGCCCCCTGTGATGAAAGCCAGCTATTCTCGGTGGTAAGTGAGCTAATGCCAGAAATGCCATCTCAAATGGCCCTTGAACTTTTGACGACGCGGATGAGGGCCAGGCGTAGAGCAGGCACCGTTTAGGGGGTGGTCAGAGCTCTCTCCCCGAGGCACCCTTCTGAGGGTGGTGGTCCCCACGTCTTCGCCGCCAGAATCCTGGCGGGAAAAGTCTGATCGCACTTGCTGCCTTCTCAAGCAATAATTTGAAATCAACGAATTCTGCTCAGACGTACTCCTCCCCCATGATTACTGAGCTCTAGACACGGGGAAACAGACATTTCTCAACCGAGCCCTCGATCGGTGATTACCATTATTGCATAATTGGGGACATCAGAAGCAACAGAGTGCCGCGGGCCGCCAGGCCCAAGCTTCTGCTCAAATGATACTCCAAGTTCAGCTGCTGGAAGACGGGGAAATGTGGCTAATTGAGACTAAAGACTGTTCTGCATAGCTTTCTAATTTTCCACGGTTAGTTCTTTTTTATTCTGCAGTGGTATCCTTTTGGTAATTGACTTTCAAATACTCCTTGTTACATATCGCACTTAAATGGGAGTATTTCTGGCAGGGCCGAGTTGCACGTCAGATCTAGAGGTGGATTTCATTAGAGGAACCAGCTCTACAGATCTAGGGCACCCCCCACAGTGCCTGCCACACATCAGTGCTCGAGAAACACAAGCCCGTGAGATACGCTGACACGATTATCAGTGTCGAGAAATCACGGTGTCATGAATGTGTGCATATGGCCATCATACACAGGATTACAGAATCCTCACATCTTTTCTCTTCATTTGGCAAGATCCTTTGGGTTTCGAACGGCACGTGGTGAGTGAGGAAACAGGCTCGTCAAAGTTGTGGCGAGGTCATCCACAAAGGTTTTAGTGCACATCCACTATATGCCAAGCATTGGAAATACAGACGCAAATATGGCAACCCTTGTCTTTAAGATGTTCACGGTGGGGGGGGGGGGGTGCAGGGAGGCAAAAAGCAAACAAACTGTAATCGTGCAGCGGGAAAGTCTACATAATAGACCTTTCCATAAATGTGAAATGAGGCATTGATGGGAGTAACTGTGTGGGGATTGAGGAGGAGACGGTCAAGGTGAATCTTGAAGAATGTCTAGGAGCCGGCCTGGTGGACGGGGGGCTAAGGCACCCCAGTTTGAGCAGCAAACAGTGCCTGTCGCAGGGAAGGAGGACACTCTCCAGGACCCCGTGCCGAGGGCAGGGCAGAGTGCAGCCTGACTGCAAGCCCCTGGCCTTGACTCAACATCCATCATTTTTGTAGTTGTGGGATACCTAACCGCTTGGCAATGCCTCCCCCTCTGAGCCTGCATGGGACCTTTTATGATGTCCCCTGGGGAAGCCACACACTCATTCGATTGGGACTGTCACTGCTCCAACCTCATTTGGATTCTTATTTTGGAATTGCCACCGGAGCCCGTTTGTAAGTCATAAAATGCCTTTGTTTTTATAGCCATACATTGTTTTTGATTTCCCAGTGCTGTGACCCCTCAGCACGACTGCCCGTCCCATTGCTAGGTCTGCCTCCAGAGCACCTGAACCATCTCCAAACACCCAATCTGGCCTCAAGGGCTGGTGATGGTCGCTGCACTGAGCATGTTCCAAGAAACCCACTCCTGTAGATAAGGTGCACCTCGTGTGCCACTCTCTTCACCCCTGCCAGGGGAAGGAACCTCTGTCTGACCAGCCAGCTGCCAGGACAGGGGCCTGGCTACTCTGGGCAGGGGAGCTGGGGCCCGGAGGCCAAGGACTTGAGTATCCACAGGCAGCACCTGTCTTCTGTCTTCTATTTGGGCCGGTCCCCAATCCCACCGCGAACCCCGAGATCTGGAATACAGAAGCCTCCACTTGTTTTGATAGACCACATACTCATTAAGACACAAACAATGTGGAATGTTTCTTTCAAAACTTCTGATGACTAATCAAAAGCCACACCTCGTAGGCAGTCAATGCTAGGGAGGGTAGCAAAGCGTTTTCCGTTAAAAATGCTGGCAAAAGCCTTTCCGAGGGAGCAGGACTCTGAATCCGACCGATGACGGGAACCAAGCGTGCATTTCCAGACCAGCCTGCTAGTCGCAAGGTTCTCCTCCTTCAGAGCTTCATGCGCCTGTCTCCATGCACAGGGGCGCCTCCCCCCAGGCTGCTGTGTGAACCCCCGGCCCAGACCCATCACCTCAAGGAGGACCAGCGGTCCTACGACACCCACGTAGGCTCTCGGAATTACATGCCGTGAACTATTGAAAACAAAACCCCGGGAACGCACAGGGCGTCCGACAGAAGGACTGGCATTTCTGGGCTGGGGATTACAGATTGAGGCGACTCGGTGGGGTCTGTGGTTCCTGCTCCTGAGGGCGACCGGGGCAGTTGGCTGCCCGCTTTCCACGGGAGCTGGTGAGCAATGTGACGCCGTCACTCACCGAGAAAAGTTCACTTCCCAAAATGCCACACGCTGCAGGTAAACGGAAGAAAGGTCAGAATGATGTAGGTGTGCGTGTTATAAACCACCTCGTACATAAAAATTGCCTAATTACAGGGAAGATATGGAAGAGCATACATTACTCTGAGCAGCTAACCCCCAGGGCTGTGCACGAGGGGGAGCAAACCTCAGAGCTGGGGAGACCCATCAGACCTTGGTTTCCTCCAGCTGCACGGAAAATAGCAAAATTCTTTAAGCTCCCACCCCCGCCACATTACTACATATAAAGCAATCTCTGTACAAATAGCATGAAAACGTCACTTATATTAGAATCTTTTGTATTCCTTTCATACTTAAGTAATGTGACCAATCATTGTTTTTTTTACTCTTTGTCCTTGAATTTCATTATGAAAATTCAAAAGGTATAAATTTCACCCATTAGGTTTGGAAGCATACATACATAGTATGTTATTTGAATGAATTAAATTTTGTTGACTTCTGTCTATTTCAATCAGGTTTTGAAATAAGATGGGTGAACGTCACATCTGCCATCGGGTCCTCCCACACTGCTTGGTATCCAATCTCTCTGTGCCCCAAACTCTGCAAATACGGGCTCTGTATTATTTAAGGTTCAAATGCCTTTGGAAGCAATATGATTACGATTCCCCTAAAATAACTTCATAATTCATTTATCCCACTAGAAATTAACCTGTTGGGTGTCCCTGATGTTCTAGGCATTAAGGATTAAGTCAGCAGACAATTATTGTTCCAGTATTTCTGTACGCTTTTAAGAAAAAAGACAATCTATAGGTATTTAATTCTAAAAATAGCCGTTTAGGGGCACCTGGGTGGCTCAGTCAGTTAAGCGTCCGACTTCGGCTCAGGTCATGATCTCGCAGCCCATGAGTTCAAGCCCCGTGTCGGGCTCTGCACTGACAGCTCGGGGCCTGGAGCCTGCTTTGGATTCTGTGTCTCCCTCTCTCTCTGCCCCTCGCCCGCTTGCACTCTCTCTCTCTCTCTCTCTCTCTCTCTCTCTCTGTCTTTCAAAAATGAATCAACATTAAAGAAAAAAATTAAAAAAAAAGAAAAACAAAGGATACATATATTAATTCAGGGAATCTTTATTAAAATATGGCTTTTGGAGGGGTGCCTGGGTGGCTCAGTCGGTTGAGCGTCCGACTTCGGCTCAGGTCACGATCTCGAAGTTCATGAGTTCGAGCCCCGTGTCGGGCTCTGTGCCGACAGCTTGGAGCCTGGAGCCTGCTTCGGGTTCTGTGTCTCCCTCTCTGCCCCTCCCTGACTCGTGTGCACGTGCGTGCGTGTGCACGCTCTCTCTCTGTCTCTCAAAAATAAACATTAAAAAAAAATTTTTTTAATAAAAATAGCTGTTTAATAGAGCTCAAACAGGAGGGATCTTTAAGCCAGTTGGTGGGATCAGGGAAGGCTTCCTGGAGGAAACAAAACCAGACTCTTAAAGGATTAACAGGAATCAGTTAAGGGGAAAAGAGGACAAAAGGCTTTTGGAGCAGAGGCAGTTCTGGGTGCAAAGACACGGGGCTCGACAGAGCAGCTCATCCCAAGACCTGCATGCTGTTCCTTTAAGAGTCACTGCATCCGCAGGAACCAGGAGTGGCAAGCCCTTTACTTCTAATTAGTTTTTCTGCACAATAACTAGAGCACCTTCCTGACTGAATCTTCCTTCTTTTCTCCCTCAGGGGATGACCGTGAATCGGTGCCGTAAGTCTATACTTCTTTAGAAGCCAGCCAGTAGTAGAGAGGATACATAAGCCAGGGTAACCGAGATTTCTAGAGAGATGGAGGGGAATAGACACCTGAGGGCAGGGAGGCTCTCGGAGGAAGTCCTGAAGAAATGCAGAGTCACGGGCCACAGGAAGCGACTCTGACCATCACAGAAGAAACGGCAGACATGAAGCCCACGTCTGCAAAAGTGGTAGCTTCTGCACTCCTACCTCCCCGTATGCATGCACAGGCGCGCGCGTGCGCACACACACACACACACACACACACACACACACACAAAACCAGAGGTCATCTGGGATGGCTCTTGGTCATTTATTCAGGTAGAAGGTTGACCAGACCAGCAACAGTGATTGCATGGCTTGGGGAAAAACAAACCCAGCAATAAGGGCAACTCGGTCCGAAAGGAATAATTGCACAGCAGAGACCAAGTCGTATGCAGCCCAGGAACCCCTAGTCACAGAATCAAGGGTACCCCACACGTCCACTCAGGAAAGAGAGTGTCTATGGCTACGGGGGAGGAGATGACCTTGACCTCCTGAGGTCCTCCACAAACGCTGCTTCTCTGTGATGCCCACCTACGTAACGTACCATGCAAATGCCTTCCAGAGCTTTCCATTCACTCGAATTCCGTAACCTTGCAGTAACTTTTAACTGTTTTCTTAATTTCTTGACTTCCCCATCTTTTTCCAAAGGGAAATGTACAACCAGAACTCTTTCCTAAAGTCAATTCACCCAAGGGAAACTCCTTATCAAATGCATTGATCACGCCAAAGCACTATTTCTGCCACTCAATCAATCTCTTCTAATGGTGAGCGAGAGTGAGGCCGGCTGCTCCGTGGATCACAGAAGAAGCTGAGGGCTCAAGGTCCAGTGCGAGGGGCTCACAGTCCCCGGCAGGGAAACAACATTTCACATAGGAGACGACAGCACAGAACAGAACACAGCCAAGAGCCTGCAACCTGGGCTGACCGGGAGATTTAGCTGCCCAACCCTTACTGAACGTTCACTCGATCACAGGTTCCTCCATCTATCTATCGCCCAGTGTTTGCCAAGCACCTTCCAGGTGCCTAAAAACGTGGGGGAAACAGGCGTGAACCAGAAGCCAGGTGTCTCCTGACAACAAAGGGCAAGAAGAGAGTCAGACGTGACTGCCACCCGGGCTTGCAGCTTGCGAGGGCCGCACGTACTGTGCCATGGGCTTGTGGAGGAAGAAGCACACCCGGCCTCGCCCTCAGAGCCCCCTGCACCGCCCGAACCTAGCAGCAGGCTAATGTGGGAGCAGGCTCAGCCCTTCACCTGAGTGTGGGACGGCCCTGCGGGGCAGGGCCTCCCTCTGTGATGCCTCCACCGCAGCTGACCGGCTCCCCCCAACCCCGCCGGTCGCCCTCACTGCCCCCCAGGCCTGGAACCTGCGGCCACCAGCTTGCAGCAGCCTCTCCCCAACTCGGCTGTCGGGGCAGGTCAGCCCTGGTGGGAGAATTTACACCATGGACGTTGGCAAACCACAAGTCAGGACTCTTCCCCACCAGGAAACTGTTAGGAAACGTTGAGCAGCGTGCTGCTGGCCCACGCATGCTTCGGCAAACATCCTAACTCAAGATTCCTCTCCATCTCAGGGTCTGTGTCTTGGGGACCCGATTTAAGGCACTAGCTGACCTTAGGTGGGGCCCCTCCTCTGGCCGGCCCTGCCTCCACCCCTGGGATGTGAGGTATTTCATCTAATCTCACCAAGCCTTAGTTTCTGTACCTCAAGTGAGAGGCTTGGCCTACATCTGTGAGTCTGGGACTGCGTTACAGTAGGCACTCAGGGTGTGTGTGAGGTCACGGAAAAGGTATCCCATCCCAGCAAGGCCCGAGACCTCAGCCCTAGGGTCCTCATCTATAAAATGGGGACAAGTCCCAGGTTGTCAGAAGGAATACATGAGGCCAGGGGACAAAAGCCGGTGCCCAGCCTGGGACAGTCTCTTTGCAAATGAGTGCAGGGCTCCCAGACCGTGTCCCCACGCCAGCAGGGTTCGTTACTCACCCGGAACCTGGTGGCTCAAAACTGCGTCGGGTGATTGGATGAAGCATCCGGGGCCTGCTGTTAGCACAGAGGCACACAGCACGGGAACCATCCACACGTAAGGCATCCGCTCACGTTATTCTCCTCTGATGCTGCCCGAAACGGAACACAATGGAGAATTCTATGAGCTAAATTAAACCACATCTTTAGACCCGCTAGGCTGCTGGTTAGCACACCTGGAAGGGTCTGCCTTGGGTTTTGATGTCACACTCTGGCTGCATAAGAGATTCGTTCTGGGGCGCCCGGGTGGCTCAGTCAGTTAAGTGTCCGACTTTGGCTCAGGTCACAATCTCATGGTTTGTGGGTTCGAGCCCCGTGTCGGGATCTGTGCTGACAGCTCGGAGCCTAGAGCCTGCTTCGGATGCTGTGTCCCCTTATCTCTCTCTCTGCCCCTCCCCTGCTCATGCTCTTTCTCTGTCTGTCAAAAATAAACAAACATCGAAAACAATGTATATCCTTTAAAAGAAAACAACAAAGATTTGCTCTGGCCCATCTACCTTCATCCAGCTTCGGGCGTTTGCTACCCCAGCTCTCTCCTCATGAAGGGGCGTCAGGATTTCCAGTAACCCAAGCCACGGAACCATGCCTTCTTGGAAGCAGATGAAAGCCATTTGTCTTTTGCATTCTGTCATGCGCCTTCCCAATTCCCTAATCACCGTTCGTGAGGGCACTGGAGACACTGCTTCCGCGGAGCGTGTTGGCGATGTGCTTTCCTGAGCCGTCCCTTATTATTTAAAACTCAGCAGCACTTGCGTTTTGGGGCAAGGGGTTTAGCGATCGGGAACAGGACACCCGGTGACATTTGGATTTCAGATAAATAATAATTTTTTTTTTTTTTTAGGATAAGCACGTCCCAGGCAATATTTGGGCATATTTATACTACAGAATTATTTGTTGTTTATCCGAAATTCACGTTTGAACTGTGATTTACCTAGCAACCCGAATCTTAGCAAACTTTCAGAAATTGCAAAGAGTAAGAGAAATCTGAGACTCCACTCAAAGCGGTGTCAGCCAGTGCTATTTTGTGTCACAGATGTGCATCATGGTCAGCTGTCTTCCCTGACCAATCCGATCCCCACACAATCTGAATCCCTGTAGCTGCCGGACGAGGCCCGTGCGTGAGAGGAGACGGGAGTACGGCAACACTCTAAGGACTTGAAATTGAACTTCCCAGCTTTGAAACATCCTCAATTTTGGAGGACTCACTGAGCAGTGGGGAAAAGACAGAGGAAAAAGTCCCCCCACCCTCATAGACCACATGCATTGAATGCAGCTTGGGCCACCTGGAACGTCCCCTCACTGACCTCAGTTACTGCCCCATGAGTACTTCCTGCCAGGGCCCACCTTCTCCGCACTCTTCTGAGAAGGGCGGGGACAGGGGGGGGAGGCGCGGAACCTGAGTCAAGATTCGAACCTCTGCCCTTTCACAAGTTGGTTTATTGCTGGAATGAGGTGCCTTAGTGTCCAAACAAGAGCACAGGACAATGCCATACCTGAGAAGGTGAGGTGGGAAGGAAGGGGGAGGGAGAGCGACAGAAATCGGAAACTGAGCAGGACAAGACTTGCTGTTGGCTGTAGATGAAGAATGCCTGGTTTCCTCTTGTGTTTCTGGACCGAATGGCAGAAGAAAGGGTGGGGGGGGGGTACAGATACAAGTTTCTACATTTCCGCTCTCATGGCCTACGCTTCGGCCCCCAAGGCTTGCACCCAGGGAGCTGCTGAGTGAAAAAGTCCTCACAGCCCATTTGTAACGATAAAACTAGAAGATCGCCCTCCTTAAGCTACAAGCGAAGTCTCGTTACTGAACATTGATGCCCTTTAGGTCATGGCAATAATTCATTGCCATTTTTAACTTGTTGTTGTCCTACGCGAAAGCCTCTGTTGGTCACCAAGTATTTCCACTTCTTTTTTTCCAGGGCAGCCGGGGTCCTAAAACCTGGGGAAGGACAAATCGCTGTGATTTTTTAAGCCCCTGGGATTCTAGGATGACCTATCCCACGCTGACAGAAGCAGGACTGCAAACACTCAGGGGTGCAGGGCCAGGTTGCAATGGCTGAGTATCAGGTTACTCACAGAGATTGCGGCCACAGCAGATAGCAGCAAACGGCGTGGCTCTCTGGACCCGCACAAAGTTTAGCTCATATCCCATTGTACATCTCGTAACTGTGACTTTGGGCATCCCTTGACCTCTCTAAGCATCAGATTCCCGCAAGGAAAATCATAGCACCCTGGTGACAGGGTCATTACGAAGATTAAATGGGATAATGCATACACATAGAGCACGACGCCTAGGACGTAGTAAACACTCAATAAAAGTGAGTTAATATTAGTATGTCCTTATATTTACAATTTCAGGGTGGAGGGTCTAATAAGAAGAATCCCCACAACAGTAGATTTAGCAGTCTTAAATGGAAGCCTCCTAGGGTTGTTGGCTCTACGTGGATCTACGTAGCTCTCAGTCACCTCTGCCTTGGGCCAGCTCCCTTTAACTTCCGCCTCTTTAGGGCTGGTTCTGCTTCTCTGGTGACTCAGCAAAGTCTTACTCTTCTTCCATAGGACAGATTTTCAAGTATTTGCAGACACAGACCTTCTCCACCACACTCCAATGACCACTTCTGTCTTCTTCTCCAGACTAAATGGTCCCGGTTTTTCCAGCGTTTCTTCATGTGACGTGGCTCCTTAACCACTGTCCATCCCTCCCACCCTCACCTGGAAGCCCCTCGATTTGTCCAGGTCCAGGCAGAGGCGGGGCACCAGGATGTGCTCTACTGCGTGCAGAGCAGTGAGTCATACGGCAGCCTCCACGCGGCCACCCCCTTCTGCTGACCTAGCCCAGCCCTGCAACCCAAGCCCCGCGCCCTTCCCCAGGGTCTGCTCCTGGGCCTTGTCTCCTTCATCCTGTTCTTGGGTAAGTGATATTTTTTCCCTTCGTATAAATGCTTGGCAAATTAATTTCACTTCCCAATTCTCCTGTCTTCTAACCATTCATCCGACAAATGCCTAGCCCACATCAACCAGGTGCCAGACGCTGTGCTTAGTATTGCGGCTACAAAGACCAACACAAGATGCTCACAGGCAGCTGAGGGAGGCTAATCAGCCATCAAAACGACTGGGCAGACTCTTCTGACTCTTGGTATCATCCAAGGTGGAAATTGCTAGTCCTAGTACATTATGTCGTCTGTAAACGTGATAAGCAGATTTTTGTCTTTACATAAAACAAGTAACACGTGCAGGGAAGGAATGAGAACAGAGCAGGGCAGTGGGGGCTCCTCTAGGTGAGCTCCGTCAGCCAGCTACAACTCTGACAAAAGAGCGTCTACAGTTCCGTGCTTTTTCTAGCACCCTCCCTCTTCCTTGCTAAAATAAAGTTTTGTATTTTTTATTCCTCCTAAATGCTAGCAAAGTAAATATAGAAGGAAGAGAGGGAAGGAGGGACAAAAGGCAAAGAAAACTCTAAAACAAGAAAAGACAAAGACTGCGTTAGCATCATCAATTTGAATGGCTAAATCCAGAAGACGGTAGGACGTTGACATTTGAAGCTCTGCCCATCCCAGGTCTCCGACGTTTTTCACTTTCTCCATTACTCAAAAGATCACCAACAGTTTCTCCACCGAACATCATGTACATTCTAACTGCTCGCTGCGGGGGCAACAGGTCAGTGGGCACCTGGATTCATCTGAAGGGTATTCCTTCCAGCTCCATACTTCTCTTCAGCTCAGAGCATCCCTTAAGAAAAATTGTCCTCCACTGGGAAAACTGAAACAAATTAACACATAAATAGTTCTGCTCATCCTTTCATTGGAAAAGATATGCGGGTACCTAATAAGCAATTGTTAAGTAAGTGAACTTGAAGAGAGGATGGAGGGTGGGAACTGACCTAGGGGAGCAGAGGGCTTGACCCCGGATTCCTGGGGGGGGGGGGGGGGGCGGTGGAAAGAGGGGCAGGGCTAGAAGCAAGGGTGCTCATGGGGACCTTACTTTTCCTTCCCCACTCAGCACAGCCTAGCAGCTCTAAAAAATTTAAAAACATCTCTCAGCATGCTGAAGGCTAAAACAAAGGAAACTTCTCAAAAAAAAAAAAAAAAAAAAGAACAAAAACTAGAAAAATAAAACAGAGGCCTAAGAAAATAACTGCTAAGAGGTTCAGAAACAGAGTAATCAGAAAGGAGGAAACAAAGATACAAGGCAAGAACATTTCCCCAGAATGAGAAATAAAGTCCTCTGGTCTGAAAGGGCCACTGAGCCACGTCAAAGCCCAAGCCTCTTCAGTGGCCACCTGCTTCCACGCTTGTTCCTCTCTGGCCTGTCCTCCCAGAGCAGCTGGGGTGGTCTTAAACAGGGAAAAGTGGAGCCTGTTACTTCTCTGCTTGTAACTTTCCTAGGGCTTCTCACTGCAAACAGGATGGAACCCTACCTCCCTTCCCCAGCCCTGAAGGCGAAATACGGCTTCTGTGGAATTCTAGGACTTCACTGCCCCCTGCCCCCGCCACCCCCGCTTCCTCTGTCCACCTTTCTCCAGCCACACTCCACTCCCTGCTCCTCAAACCTACTGAGCGCAGGACCTCTACGCTTGTTTATGCCTCCACCTGGAAATCTCTTCCCCTCGTGGGTTCCTCCTTGCCCTCCAGGCCTCAGCTCCAACACTGCCTCTTCACAGAGATTCTTCCCTGGGCCAGACATCCTCCAAAGTCATTTTTCTGTTGTGTATTCTTCATTGTATTTGTCATTATCTGAAATTATTGGGTTATTTTCCTATTTCTTATCTTCCCACCCCCCACCCCCCCCACCCCCCCACACACACTGGATTATAAGCTCCATAAAGGTGAAAATCTTGTCTATCTTATTCACTACAGAATCTCCAGGGTTTAGGACAGTGCCTGGGACTAAGGAAGTGTTCGGTATCTGACAAATAATTGAGTTCCCAGTACAAGTGACAAGAAGCCTTGCCAAGGTAAGGATAAAGAGAAGATCCTAAGAGCTTCAGAGAGTCAAGGTAATCAGAATGCATGAGACTTCCCCTCATCAACATTAAATGCTAGAAGACTGTGGTGCAACACTACAAAAATCTGAAGGTAAAGAATTTTCAACCTAGGTTTCTATACCTAGCCAAACTATCTATCAGATGGGAAGGTAGACATTTTCAGGGGCACCTGGATGGCTCAGTCAGTTAAGCATCTGACTCTTGATTTCAGCTCAGGTCATGACCTCACAGCTTGTGGGTTCAAGACTCATGTAGGGCTCCATGCTTGCACTGTGGTGCCTGCTTGGGATTCTCTCTCTCTGCCCCCTCCCATGATTGCTCTCTCTCTCTCAAAATAAAATAAGCTTAAAAAAAAAAAAAAGATGACATTTTCAGAAATGCAAGGATTAAAAAGTTAATAGCCTCCCATGTATGTTTTTAAGAAAGCTTCTGGAGGATATATTAGTGGGAAGCAAGAGAAAAAATCAAGAAAAGCAGCTACAGAAATAAGAACAGGAGACAAAATACAGCAAAGTGGTAAAGAGGACCCAGTGGGATGGTGAGGGGAGCTCTGGGAGCCCAGGACTCACCGACATTCAATAGGGAGTCTCCAATTTAAAAAAGGAAAATTGATAGATTTTCTGATATGACTGAGCATAGAAAAGAAAAAAGCTAGTGATAGGTATTATAATGGATCTGATGGAATAACTATAAAGAATCAGAACTATGTAGAAAAGTCTTAAAATAATAAAACAAAATCAGTGAGGTCCCTTTTAATTCCAGGAGAAACAAAGTTTTACAAGAAAAGGAAGTACCACAGTATATTGAAATAAACAACACCTACCTGGTCAAAATAATGTAAACACTGAATACCAATTTGTGTAAAAATATGTAGTTGTATTGAGAGGATGGAAGAGAGAAAAGAATGAGGATTTCTATCATAACAGGAACTCAGTACTTGAGTGTTAAAATTGATAGGGAGTTCATCAATGCCCCAAGATTCAAGATCAACACATACATTTAATTGCATTTTTTTATACTAACCATGAACACGTGGAAACCAAAATTAAAAACACAACACCAATTACAATTGCTTCAAGAAGGAAAAATAGTTATACACTTAACAAAATAAGCAGAGGATCTGCATTCTGGAGCTTACAAAATACTGATGAAAAAAATCAAAGAAGACCTAAGTAAACGGAGAGACATACTATGTTCATAGATCAGAAGACTGGATATGTCAAAGATGGCAATTCTCCCAAGTTGATCTGTAGTTTTACTGTGATTTCTATCAAAATTCCACCAAGTTATTTTTGAGGATAGAAATGAGTTTATTCTAGAATTTATATAGAAAGGCAAAAGTTCTATAACTAAAACAGTCTTCAAAAAAAGAAGGACATGGAGTGCCTGGGTGGCTCAGCTGGTTAAGCGTCTGACTCTTGGTTTCTGCTCAGGTCACGATCTCAGTGTGTGGGCTCAAGCCCCGCATTGGGCTATATGCTGACAGCACAGAGCCTCCTTGGGATTCTCTCTCTCTCTCTCTCTCTCTCTCTCTCTGCCCTCCCCGACTCGCTCTCTTTCTCAAAATTATAAAACTTTTTAAAGGCCAAGGTGGGAAGAATCACTCTAACATGAAGGCTTATATACAGCTGCAAGAAATCAACAGCATGCTTCTGCAAAAGGATGGACGTACAGATCAACTGAACAGAAGATCCAGAAACGGACGCACCTATAAATACGTCCAACTAATCTTTGACAAAAGTGCAAAAGGAACTCAATGGAAAAAAGGTAGCCATTTTACAAACTTGTCCTGGAACAACTGGACGTCTCTAGGGAAAAAAAAAAGAAAAGAAAAAAAAAATTGAACCTTGACTTAAAAGTCAGGCCTTATCATCACTTAGCTGTTTGGCTAAGATCAAGTGTAAAAGTCAGGCCTTATACAAAAATTAACAAAATGGATGACAGATGAACACACAAAACACGAAACCATAAAACTCTTAGGAAAAATAGACCATCTTTTCAATCTAGGGCCTAGTTCTTAGGCTTAACACCAACAGCACAATCCATACAAGGCAAAAATCAATACATCAGAAAGGTGTTAAGGACGGAGTATTTGTGTCCCCCCATATCCGTGTTGAACCCTACCTGGTATACAAATGTTGCAGGACCTTCTAATTAACCCAGTGAAATGCATCACACAACACCCAACGTGATGGTGCTAGGAGGTGGGGCTCGTGGGAGGAAATCAGGGCTAAATGAAGTCAAGGGTGGGCCCTCATGAACTGGATTAGTGGAAGAGTCAGGAGAGAGCTTATTAACCACCCCACCCCCACCCTGCTCTCCACTATGTGAGTATACAAGAAGCCAGCAGTCGACAACCCAGAAGAGGGTCCTCAACAGAACCTGACTGCGCTAGCACTCTGATCTTGGACTTCCAGCCTCCAGAACTATGAGAAGTAAATTTCTATTGTTCATAGGCCACTCAAGTCTACTGGGTTTTTGTGACAGCAGCCTGAGACAGGACAATCGGGCTCTCTTCACAATTCAACCCTCCGGGCAAGGGACAGGACGCATCTTCTCTAGGGAAACTGACCAGTCCGAGAGGAAAGACTAAAATAATGACACAGCAGCCTGTGGGGTTACCTCTTGGGCATCACTTCAAACCCACTCGTTCCAGCCCAAGCTGCAGTGACAGACTCTGCACAGGCTTCCACCAGCTCCGAGCATAACCTGACAGCCCCTTATTTCCATCTCTGGGATTTGCGTGGAATGTCTGCCAGGAACAGTGGGCATTCCACATATGCAACTCAGAATTGTGGGAAAGTGAGGACCCAAGGAAAGGCTGTGAGATGCATTTCACTGGTTATTCAGAAGGTCCTGCAAGATTTAGGTGCCAGTCGCCCTTAGTTCACAGCCAACTTGATGATGCATCCCTGTAAATGTGCTCCCTCCTTTCCCACTCCTCTCCCCAGGACATTTACAAATAAACCACCTGCACGCAAGCCTTTATCTCCGGCTCAGCTTTCTGAAGATCCCAGGTTAAGAGATGGGATTCTTTTAAAAACAGCCCATGCAACAGGGAAGCCAAAAAATGGCAATGGCCGCTCCAAACCTCTCCCCATCACACAGACTCAGAACTCCCAATCACCTTTCAGTGGCTTATGTATGAACAGCTAACCAAGAAACACCAGACATTTGGGGAAAACATCTCAAATGAAAGGCAAAGACCAAAACAAACAGACAGGAGTGGGAATGTAACTTGGAGAAAGAGAGACTATGTAGGGACAAGAAAGCTTCCAAATATTTTAATTAAAATCCTCAGACACAGAAGATGCCACATCCACGAACTAAGACCAGGATGACACTTCAAATAAAAGACATGAGGAGAACAAAGAGCTCCCGGAAATTAAAAACATGATAGCAGAAAAATTTAAAAACCAGAAGCCTAGAAGAAGATATTGAAGAAATCTCCCAGAAAGTAGAGGGGAGAAAAGACAAAACAGACAAAGTAGGTGGGGGGGTGGGGGGGTGGGGGGGGTGGGGGCAGGCAAGGGAGAAGGAAAAAGGACTGAGATCAGCCCGTGAGTCCCAACATCTGAACAACAGAAGTTCCAGAAACAGAGGGCAGACAAGTGTGCTCAACGGCAATCTCGGAACCTAGAAGTCATCAGAGTGATGCCTTCAACATATCGAAAGAAAATTATTTCCAAGCTGTAATTCTGTAGGAGTCAAACTATGCGAGAGGAAGGGTAGAACAAAGACGTTTATTTCAAAACAATTACCTCCCACACATCTTCTTTCTCAAGCAACTAATGGAGGATGTACTCCACCAGCAAGCAAGAGGATTACACTGGACCAGGAAAGGGGTGACCCCACACAGGAGATGCAGAGAGGAAGCCCCAGGGTGGGGGAGAAGGGGACCAGGAAGGCCATCGTGTGTACAGATGGGGCTGTGCAGACCTGTGCCCGAGGACCATGCCGGGCTCCAGAGCCAGAGCTACAGGTCTCCAGCGTGAACAAGCGAAGCCGCTCACTTCTGTTGATGGATCATTGAGAGATCTTCAAAAGTGACCATGTAAAACTGAGACTGAATGAGACGAGAGAGCCCCTCACATCACGAGCAGTTACGTTAAAATCTGGCATTGCGGGCGCCTGGGTGGCTGAGCGGGTTATGTTTGTCTGACTCTGCATTTCTCAGGTCATGATCTCATGGTTTGTGAGTTTGAACTCCACATCACGGCCGACGCTACAAGCACGATTCTTCGGATTTTCTCTCCCTCTCTCTGCCCCTCCCGGCCTCAAGCTGGCGCTCTCAAAACAAATTAAAAAAAATTTTTTTTCAAATCTGGCATTTGGCCCCATACTTTGACTAGAGGCTTTATCCAATGAACTGCAATGCAGAAAATGCAAGAACTTTCCATCTCCCCAACCTCACCTCTCTCGACGCCCCCTCCCCGCCAAACACACACAGATATGCAGACTGTGGCTTTGGAAAGCTATCCAAACCCATAACAGCTATTACTTCTGGGGAAGGGAAACTGGCACCGGGGGGAAAGAAAGGGTCTTAATTTTTCTGTTATAGATTGTTAATTTTTTTTAATTTGAGAGAGCAGATGTGCACGTGCACGTGCACGAGTGGGGGAGCAGCAGAGAGGGAGAGAGAATCTCAAGCAGGCTCCACTGTGGAGACCAAAGCAGGGCTGGCTCTCACGACTGTGACATCATGACCTGAGCCGAAATCAAGAGTCAGACACTTAACAGAGCCACCCAGACAACCCTCTTTCACAGCTTCACAGCTTTTAATGCAACAAATAAAACAGAATTCTTTTCTTTAAAAAATTTTTTAATGTTCATTTTTGAGAGACAGAGGGTGAACAGGGGAGGGGCAGAGAGAGAGGGGGACACAGAATCCGAAGCAGGCTCCAGGCTCCGAGCTGTCAGCACAGAGCCCGATGTGGGGCTCGAACTCACAGACGATCACCACCTGAGCGGAAGTCAGATGCTCAACCAACCGAGAGCCCCAGGGGCCCCAAACGGGATTATTTTCTATCTAGATCCCCTGGAGGCCCGTGATGGTCAATTTAAGACTTCACCTTTTTACTTTATCCCTTTTGGTTTCTGTATCATGTGCCACGTACGTGCATTACCTGTTCAAAAAGTGAGTATTTGCTAACAATTAGCTTAAAATGATGTTCGGGCGGGTGAGGTCTAACATACACTGCAGACATTCACTTAAAGCCCACAGAGTTCACCCATCAATAGCGAGAGGGCTCCCTGAAAAGCCACGGGAGAGCTGGCCCTGCCTTCAGTCTTCTGTGGAAGAGGCCAGCAGACTCTGACCTTTTGGAGAGTTGGTGACCTCATCTTCAAAGCCAGTTCCATTTTTATTAAAGGCCAATGAGTTCCATGTACATTTTTAACAGTATGCTAACTTCCTATAATTGAACACTGGATAAAATGGCCTCTCTTGCCCTCTTCCATCAGTTTCTGGGAGAGAACAAAATCACCAGAGAGGGCCTCCCAGCATTTCTGGTCCTTTGCTAAGACGAGTGAAGCTTTTCACCTCTTTGTCAACGAGGGCACTTTCACTGATGGTGCCTCAGCCACAGAGCCAAAGGCTGAAAAAGCAAATCAGGACAAAAGGCCTTGAGCGAGCGTGGGCTACCAGACACATTTCACACGGCAACGCAAGTCTAAGGAGCGGCTGGGCTTCGCTAGAATCAGTCTGCCAGGTGGCCTTCGGCAGGGACGACAGCACCATCAGAGCTGAAGGTTGACAGCAGTTCTGAGGGTGTCGGAGAAAGCCAGTGAGAGTGGCCAGATGCGGGGAAATGGGAAGTATTCCAACCCACTCACCGCTTTAAAGTTCTTTTTTTTTTTTTTAATTTTTTTTTTTTCCAACGTTTATTTATTTTTGGGACAGAGAGAGACAGAGCATGAACGGGGGAGGGGCAGAGAGAGAGGGAGACACAGAATCGGAAACAGGCTCCAGGCCCCGAGCCATCAGCCCAGAGCCCGACGCGGGGCTCGAACTCGCGGACCGCGAGATCGTGACCTGGCTGAAGTCGGACGCTTAACCGACGGCGCCACCCAGGCGCCCCTAAAGTTCTAAGGTTAAACCGCAATTCCCAACATCTTCCGAATAGGGAAACAGAGCCACTCTTTGGGGTTTTGTTTTTTTTTTTAATAAATGCTTTTGAAGCAGAAAAACGACCTGTTCATTTCAAAACAGGACAGTGGCCGCACGGGCGGTGTGGGGGCGGGGAAGCGCTTCCTCCGCACTTGGCTGAGTCAAGGTGACAGACTCATGGGCCTGCTGGTTTCTCCCCACATCTTCGGGATTCAGGGATGAAATGTCAACTGAACACGCCCTGTACCAGTCCAATTCCTTTTGACAGCCTGCTTCACAAATTATATACAGATTTCTGAAATTAAGTATCTTTGAACATGGAAAACAGACCCACTGCCCCAATCTGGAAGGAGGAAGAATCAATGGAGAAACGAAAATCGTGGTAAACTAATTTGCAAAGGGCGGGGGTGTTAGTGTTAGAACTGGTCTTCCGAACTTAAAAATAGTAACAATGGGGACTGTCAATTAGGCACCGGGCGCCGGGAGCCTATGTGCTGGCTCGGCTACATTTTTTCTTTTCTTTTTTTTTTTTTTAATGCCTGGCAGAATGTTTTACAAACTAAACCCAGCAAGACTACAATTCTACCAGAAGGTGCCTCAGATGGTTTTGCTAATAATTTTGATCAGCTGAAATGGAGAAAAACATCACTTCAATTATTCGCTTTCAAAAACCGTCAGTTTTAAGTTGGAATATACTAGATGCCCCTTTCTTCCCCCCTCTCTGCCGCTACCAACCAAATAAATCCCAACCCCAGAAGAACCCTCAGAAAAGGGAACCGGGTGTAAGCGGTGACATCTCTGAATACGTTAATGTAACAAAAATCTTGTCAGCGTTCATTTCTCGTCACCTGGAAGTTCGGTCCAGCTTGCGTGTAACTTCGCTCAAGGAGAGTGAGTTCCTTTGGAGAACTCGGGGGAGGCTGGCGTTGCCGGGGCCACAAAGACGGGAGTGCGAACCGCCATACACTGGCTTCTGTTCTAATAGCCTTTTAACCAACTTTGTTAATGGACTGAATGCAATTTAGATATGGAACTTGGCTAAAACGTAGCTTCAATTGGCTATTAAAATTTAAGAGCCAACTAAGATAGCTAATTACAAAAAAAGCTCCAGTGATAATGCTAAGCAGAATTAGTAATAGCAAATGACAGTCTGTCTAGTCTTATTCCCATAGGGAAAGAAACTCTTAACTGAGAAGTCAACCAGACAATGTGCAGCAAACCTAATTGCATTACTGGTATTATGGCACACAAATCTGGCAGCTCACTGGGACAGAACACGGAGTAAAGTCTGTCAAACTCGAGTCAGAAAGCAACTGACCCTCTTTTACGGCCCCGTTACAGCAGATCCCGGGAAATTTTATTTTTATTCACAGTTGATGGGCAAGTGCTATTGCGCCGAGGAACGCTCCGGTCTACACCGAGCAGGCACGGAGGCCGGGGGACGGAGAGGGAAAGAGCCCTCCCAAAAAGCACGGCTCGAAAAGGAAAAGATCCTTCACCTACACAGAAGGAGATGCAGACGTAGGTCTGAAAAAGACAACAATAAATATCTGACCGCTAAAAAGTTGAGCTGAGGGGAAAAAAACGTTCTACTTCTTTGCTTCATTACAGATACCCTCATTATGACATCGGTTGAAGTGCAGACTGGCTCTCCTGTGAAGATTTATCATGTGTGGTGGCCACTTTGAATCGGAGGTACTGGAGTCTTTAACATTCCCTAGTCAAGTGTCTCCCTGCTGTGCCTGTAAATGTCAGTCCAGTTTTTTCACGGCTGTGCGCACAGATTAGAAACAGCGGGAGAGCTTGGGAGTATGACTACAATACCAGTAAGGACACTTGTCTTCGTGGCACTGCTCAAGTGATTCTTGGAATGTAGGACCCTGCTGTTTTCTAATATTTACACACAACTGGAGTCATCAAGAGCAGTAAATGCAGTCTAAAGGCAGCCTGCTTCTTTTGTTAGGGACTTTACATTCAAATAGGGATATCAACAATAACACCAAAATAAAAAAAAATAAAAAAAAAAATAAACCACCGTTTTTAGAAGTTTCATATTTCCCCCCAATTCTGCTGCTAAAAGACCAACCAGGTATTATCACGGCTGTTCACTTAGCTCGACCCTCGCTTCCAGACGTTTTCTACGTGCATCATACAGTTCATTGGGAACAGCAGGTGTTTTGGATTCTTGACCTGGAATTGTGTTTTGGCAGGCTGTGGTTTCTCTGACCTCTACAGGAACAGGCAGGGCCTTGGAAACCATTTTCCTGTAATTTCAGCCACCTTTGCTTTCCGAACACTTTGCATGGCCTAGCAAAGACCGATTGGGGGCTACGGCACCTGGAATATACAGATGACTTCTTTCCGAAACCTGGTTAGGAATCTGAAAAAACGGAAAACGCAAATCACTGCGACTACACGTGCATCTTAAGAAATCCCTAAATGATCCTTCCTTAAATTACAAAGGGTAGGGCAAATTACAGATCTTTGCCGTAAGCTTTGAAATCTCCGCCAAGGATTTCCGGGCTAGAAACCTGAAGGGCTGGGGTGGGTGGCTACTGCACAGGGACCAGACCACATACCTTTGCAACTACAGTGTTACATCAGGATATGCACAATACTTCTCCAGTCCAATGGACTCAAGCATTAGCACCAGAATGTTCTGGAAGAGTTCATGAAATAAATGAAGACAAAAGAACACAGCTTTTTTCCCCCCACTTCGGGGATGAGGGTGAGGTCTTCTTAAGGATCTTGAAGCACATTTCTCTATCTAGAAAAGTTCAAGAACTGTTACTCCCTTCTCTCTTCACCAGGCAACCCCAACAGAAACTTTCCCTGTGATGTACCGCCCTGGAACTTTCCAGTGTTCAGATGGCAGATGCGTCAGCTGCTTTACTCTGACATTTAAGTACTAACACATACTGGACCCTTAGGAAGAAAGTTCGGGAAAGCGTGTAGGGGCATCACTCCCATCTGAGAAGTATACCAAAAAGGATCAGCACGAATTTCTATACTAAGATTTTTGTGTCAAGGTCAGAAAGAACACTGGATGCGGCAGGTTTTTTTTCAGTTTTTAAACAAACAGTGGCCTCGCTGTTACCAGGTTTTTGTTTGCATAACTGTGATCACTTTTCACTCGCTTCGGAAAGATATCAGAAGCAGAAAAGACAACCTAGAGAAAAGCAAGAACAGGTTCAGACTACCGACCCCTCTCTTCCCCCTCCAAACTCTGGACTCGCATTTAGGACTCCTTCCCGCCTCCGCAGACCAGGCACAAAAGTTATCCTATAGATCATCTCCATTCATCCTTTTGATACTTCAGATTTCTAATGAGTGCTGCACTTTAAGTGAAAAAGAGGTCAAGAGTTTTTCAAAGATCATTTATGGTGGCTTGCAAATAAGACCGTAATTTGTTCAGTGCAGAAATTCTACAGGTTAACTTGAGCCAAAACTATAAAAACTCAGGAATACGACTCACAAATCGCAAAACCCTACTGCCATAATACAAGAACACTCACCATTCTATGAATAACACCTGCTTATTAGTACAGTGGAAATGGTATGCATTTTATTTGCAAAATAACACCCAAGGAACAGAGTTGCCTAAACCGCCTGGTCAGCGGTATCCTGCACAGAATCACCGATACGGTGTGTGAGGCGGTATTCATCCAAAGACCCTTTTCCAGGACCGATTCTTCAGCGTGCCTGGTCTTCCTTATACCATTGGAGCCTAACAAATGAGGAACACAACACCTGTGGGACTTCAAAAGAAACCAAAACCCACAAAACCTTAGCTGTGCCACCGTTATAATTATGAAAAATTATGTAGGCATGATAACAGCACTTAAAAAATAATGTAGTCAAAGAACAAGAGTTTGATGTTTGTAGTGTGAATTTTTTCCTTCACTCTGATTTCGGTTGATGTGGTTTGGGAACAAATAACAATTAAGAAGTAAAACTGCATTAATTAAATCAGTGTGGTGCCGGCCTAAGGACAGACGGACAGATCAATGAAATCCAACAGTCCAGAAACAGACCCTGGTGTAATAACGTAATATATAATAAAACAGGCATCACGAACCAGGGCATGAGAGGCTGGGGAAGAGAGTTTATCTGACGAAGGTGCTGAAGCTACTGGTTAGCTATTTGGAAAGAAGTTACATTGTGATCCTTAGCTCCTGGCAGGCAAACACCAAAATTAATGCCAATAGGTTGAAAAATATAGAAGCATTAAAACAAAAAGCCTGGAAAAATCCATGATAAATATTTCTGATTCAGGATGGGAAATATTTTAAAACAGTGGCAGAAATTACAATGAAAAGGATCAAAAGAGTAAAGCCATAAATGTTAAATTTCATAAAAATAAAAAATGCCACCCAACAAAAACAAACGGGAAAAAGTCAGCAACAAATATAACGAAGGGTTTAAGATTGTCGCTATACAAACAGTACAAACAAATACACCAGGGAGAAAACGGAGGGATCAGTTTACAAAAGCAAAATTTCTCAGGCTCACCAGCAATTTAAAAAATTCACCTCATCAAAATATAAAAATTAGTAATATCTCAATACTAAAAACAACTTAAATGTCCAATATTAGGGAAATGATCAGGAAAGTGTCATAAATCCACAAGAAAAAATATTATAGAAACATAAAAACTATATTCATGAAGTATCTGAAATGACATGGCAAGTATTTAATTCGAGCTTTAAAAAGCAATATGTGAAGTTTTATATGAAGCACAATACTTACTTGAAGATAAAAATGCATAGAAAAGACTGGAAGAAAATGTGTCCAGACATTCACAGTGGTTGCCTGTGGGTGGGAGTCGTATGGCTGGTTTGTCGTTTAGTATTTGTCCATGTGTTCTAAATTTTCTACAGTGACCAGGTATCATTAATAAATTTTCATAATCACAAGAATAGCGCCAACAAAACAGAATTTTAAGGGATAATCAAGCACATACCGCTCAACTACATATAAACACACACACACATGAAAAACATAATTTATTTATATTTCTACCACTGATTTATTGCTTCGCAACACAGGCCTTTATATGCACATTTAATTTAGTAATTCAAAAAAATAGTTGGGATTTTATAGCTCTGGCCTATTAGCATTTTATTTGTCTTAAGAGATCACTACTGGGGCACCTGGGTGGCTCTGTCGGTTAAGCGTCCGACTTTGGCTCAGGTCATGATCTCACGGTCCGTGAGCTCGAGCCCCGCATCGGGCTCTGTGCTGACAGCTCAGAGCCTGGAGCCTGCTTCCGATTCTGTGTCTCCCTCTCTCTCTGACCTTCCTCCGTTCATGCTCTGTCTCTGTCTTAAAAATAAATAAACATTAAAAAAAAAAAAAAAAAAGAGATCACTACTGAAGAAGACCTAGAAGCTATTTTACTTCAGGGCTTAGTTGGTTATCGAAGATTTATCTGTTGCTTTCTAGAACACGTAGCACACACACTACCTCCACTGTGTGAGGGACAAGAACTTGGCACAGGTGTCGAACTCTCGGCTCACTAACAACCTAGGAAAATGGCAGAAAAGGCAGGACCACGCGGTGCCGGGAACACCTTTCGCAACACGGACGCTGGGTTATGAAGGAACCAAGGCTGGTGAAGTCCACCAAAACACGTGTTGGAAAGGAAAGAAAAATGAGACAAGATAAAAAGGGTAAATATAGAATTGAGAGAGGCAAGAAGAAAAAAAAAAGGAAAACTCAGAACAACAAGGTTATTCAGTCTTTTTTTTTTCTTCCAAATAAATAAAGGGAGCATAAGAAAAACCAAAGTAAGGCAGGAAAGAAGAAAGCAGAAGAAGGAGATGCGGCCGATGGGTCCAACTGGCTACTATGGCTACTAGTTTTTAATTCCTGAAGCCCTGCCAACAGAGTAACATTCGAGAAAATGCCAGCACTTGCTAAAAACAATATGTGAAGAAATATTTGTTTTCTTAATATTTAACCAACAGGTTTTGCTATGTTTTTGTGTTCTGGAAAAGAAGAAAAAGGCTAAGGCATATACACAAAAACACACCACACACATTTGATCCTATTTTAAGCGTCAATGTGTTTGAAACAGAACTTGAGAGTTGATTTAGGTGTTACAAACAAACTTGGGACCGTAACACTGATGAGCACTAAAATCTGACATTCCACAGCAAACAGGAGGAGGCTCTGCCCAAAATCGAGCTCTCTATTCTGCAAAGACACACAGCTCGGAAACTTCAGGAGGTATTTAAAAGATTACTTGCAAGGGAAAGTCTGCAGATCTGTTCTGCGTTTCTCAACATCTGACCACTACAGTCATAAACGCTTCTCGCCACAACTGAACACCCACATCAGGGAGCCAAAGTTTTCAAATCTCAGTGCTGGTTCAGAGCTGCTCAGGGCTGTCTGACAATTTGGATCTGTCTGAATTCCACCTGTACTATTATTTATTTAGTATTTTCTTCAAATCAACTCACTTTTTTTAAAACAAAAATACCTACTTTAGGCTGGCTTGTCCTAAGCAATAGAGAAATCACCAGTTTAATGTGCTATACTTACGTTCTGAATACATAGTAAAATAAATGTTTAATGCTTAAATATTTAAATAAAAGTTATGTCTATACAGCATCTAAAAATACTGGATGCACCATTAAGTGGTGAGGTGTACCACTCTTTAGAAAATACAGTCTAATTCCAAGTTCTGCAACAAAGCAAACTTTGAAATTGTTCATAAATGTTTAAGTCCCAAGCTTTTATTGCCAAGGCAACTACAAAAGGTCCAAATCTTAAAATTTCTGATCACCGCAACTCTCAACGCTTGGTTTACTGCGCAGACATTATTTGCCACAAAAAAAGACACTTACAAGAAAGATGGTCTCCTGTGAATGAATAAGCTTGCTTTGTCTGTGTGTCTGTTTGTTTCACAGGATTTCCTTAAAAGAAGCCAGGCGATAAATGTGATCATGCTCCCAACCTGCCAATTTGTCACCTGTTTTCTTCTCGTGCACCTTGCGTGCTGACTTGGTTGTCACGGAATCTAACTTTCAAATGTTTGTGTTTTATCTCTCACAGGCCTACTTACTATCCCACCTTTGCTTTCATAACCCTTTCCCTTCTTTGGTCCTCTTGTTTCATACAGCAGGTGCTCAATAAATGCCCGCGGAACTGAACAAAATCAATACAATCCAAATCTTACGGCCACGACAAATGGTGTATTTGTTATCACGCAGAGAGACTTTTATTTTAAGGCTGTTACTTCCTTCAAGGTAAGGACTTTGTCTAAGCACACTTACACACTCTGGGCAACGTACAATGATTTGAAAAGTACACAGCATGGCAGTTTTTCTCCTCTCTACTCC
The DNA here is from genome assembly GCF_016509475.1 of Prionailurus bengalensis. Taxonomy (NCBI): domain Eukaryota; kingdom Metazoa; phylum Chordata; class Mammalia; order Carnivora; family Felidae; genus Prionailurus; species Prionailurus bengalensis. The sequence continues at coordinate 140,106,153 of NC_057355.1, read as the reverse complement.
AGAACCTCAAACACACACAGCCTGGGATAGCTCCAAGAGTATAACCTAAAGATCTTAAATTTTATAAATTGGCCTTTAATAAATTGTACAAAGTATTTAATAAAAAAGTTCATATTTTTCAAAGACATAGGTACTTCATGGTTAGCCCTACCCTAAAAGACTCCCATGAAAATGAAACGTTGAAAATAGAAAAGGAGGAGAAAGCCAAACGAAAGGAAGAAAAGAAAAATCAGCTGACAGCATTTGATTTACTTCTGGACTCTCTTCCTGGCTTTCGAACCTTGAAGACAAAAAACAAAGAAATTCAAATCATTAACTTACCAAACCTAAACATCAGAAATACATGCATTTTTATATACTTTTCCATATTTAAAACTCTAATTGACTATGATGATTTGTGGAGATGAAAGTCATATACAAAGGTACTGGTTAAGAGCCTGAAAATCTTAGGAAATTGTGTCCATTTTTTAATACTTGAAAAGATACGCTGACATCTTCCAGTACATTAGAACTCTCCCACTGGTAAAACATATCCAATCTACAAGGGCACTGAAATATTTCTCCCCCAAATTTTTATTGTGCAATTTACAATACGGTAACTGCTAATGTAAGCTATAAGCAACAAGACAGGCATTCATTTCTTGGCAACGATGAACTAACGCATATTGTGAAAAGCAGAGTAAAACGATACAATGTGTTGCCCTGTAAAGCCTGCTACCTACATACTCTGTGGGCAGGAGTGGCCTGGGCCATTCCAAAACCCGAAGGCTTTTCCACCAGGAATGAAATCGATCCCAACTGAGCAGCCTTCTAAAGAAGCCTCAGGCCTGACACCGGTCTAAGTACCTCATGACAGTTCCTACCCATCTAGTCCTGAGCTGGGATAAATCGGTGATTCTTTACCGGAGGCAGAATTCTTTGCGGGAATCCACCTCACCGAGGAGGCTCGGTTCCCACCTAGCACCCCCACTCCAGCTCCAAGGAGAGCACAGCAGTGGGAAGGGTGCGTCTAAACCTGATCCCGGCTGCCCAGTACCCGGCAAACCAAGTGCCTTCCCACTGGCTCGCGCCTCCCTCTGCCAGGAAACGAGCAGCGGCACCGGCTGAGGGGCGGCGGGTCGCCCATAATTAATCAATGAATGCAGTCAGCAACAGATCAATAGCTTCTTTTCTGAAACGTACAAAACACCCTTTGAATCGAGGACAAGGTATTTACCACACGTCTTCTATTAAACAATTTCTAAAGGTTTTTTTGTTCAGTTACTTATGTGGAAGATCCATTTAAAGACCAGTGTTTTTTCACTTTTCCAAGTGCCAGTTTTTATTTAATCGCCATACACTTCAATTAGAGCAAACTTCAAATTTACGTGAATATCTTTTTTTTTTCCTGCCACTGTTAATACTTAGACTATATGGCTGGCTTAAACTTGTAAGCTTTTTCTTCAACTCTTCTGGTATATAAAAACTATCCCACGGTAGATTTTTCATTTTCTATTCAAGAATTTTGAGATTAATTTTGCACAGAAACGAAGACTGTTGTGACAGGGAGACGCTGGCATAATGGGACATCACAAAGGCAAGGTCAATAACCAGTACTGTAGTACGTCTACTTTTCAATAAATTTTGGAATCTATCGTCATGTTACAGAGGACACTTAAAAATAGTTATTACGATGTTCAAGGAGTATTATTCTCATTAACATCCTAATCTGTCACCTGACTCTTAAATACCACTGCTGCTGATTCCCTTCAATGTAGATTTAAAATTTTCCACTGCAACTAGAAACACTACCACCACCTGGAATTTGTTATATAATCAGGATTCTGCAACATGGCGTCTTTGCTGCATGTATGAATTCAGTATTTTCCCTAACGATCAATTCTGATTGTGGCAGAAACAGTATTTTTCCTCTCCTCATCTCTTTTAAAAATATACCCATTTTCATAATATATTCCCACTGGTAAAAGGTCCAGCTGTAAGACTAATGCATAAAATTTAATATGTGGAAAATGAAAAAATACAAGTTTGGGTACTCTTCTATGATTTTACTAATGCAGAAGTAAGAAACAAGTGGGGGGCTTCTTTGCCTTAAAATATCCCCCCCCCCTTTTTTTAACTATATCACAGATACTCGAGAGGTAAACATAAATCCTGCTTGCCTCGGCTTCGTCAAGAATGGACTAAAACTCGAGGCACTTCACAAATACTACTAACAAGAGAAGAGACTGTGGAGTACTGTCCTTTCATGAACGGGAGGGACAAAGCACACCAGCCATAAATATCATGGCTACATTAACTAATTTTTAGTACAATTCTGAAATACTGGCATGGTTTTGAAATGCCAGAATATGCATGGCTTTTTAAGGGTTATCATTTTGTGGGGGGAAAAATTACTTGCAGCAAATAACCAAATTTTCTCAATTGGTAAAAATTATGCCTTGCATAAAAATAAAAGGATTAGAGGCCTCTGTTCTTCTTGAAAACCACCCCATCACCCCCTCTCTTTCTTTGAGAAAACCCACACAATACACATTTTGAAAGCTTTCAGAATGTGTTCTTACACAATAGACCCCCAACTAGTCAAAATGAGTTTAGGTGTATCAAGAAAATTATACACGTTTTTAAAACGGTCTAAATAGATATTAAAGGAAAGTTGCTCCCACTCTGCCAGGCACAGCATCCTGAAAGATCGCACAGTGAGAGAAATCTCTTACCATATTGTAAACTATAAATTGTGTTTGAAAATAAAATTGTTAATGAAGAAACTGACATTTCTAAAGCTGCTGTTTGAGGTAACCATTCTTGAAACACATTTATGACACAAAATCTTAAAAGCTCTAAAACACCAGAAGTCACCGAATTGTATTATATATTTCTTTAAAACAAAATCCAAACATAATAATGTGCCTCCTTCTTCAAGTTACTTTAAAATGATGAAATATATATTTTCATGAACGCTTGTTTTTGTTTTTTTGGGTTTTTTTTTTGCCAGAAGCAATAACATTTTACCATCTCAGGTAGTATTTCTCTCATTTGTGAGTATTTAGACAGTAAAATACCTTACCTAGCCCTATACTTTCGGGGAAAAGATGAATTGCAATGAGAAGAGAAAGAGCATTTAAACATTAAGCTTAAGCATTAAGCAACGCAGAGTTTATAGGAATAAAGGAGAATCTGATTATTCTTTATCTCTTTTTTTAAAATCAAAACAAAAAAATCTGGATTGTTCTCCTTAAATTTGCAATGGGGTCCACACTCTTCTAAGGACTTTAAATCAAAAATTTTAGGTATAAAAAACATTGTTCCCGGGTACAGGCGAATTTAAAATCACTTCTGTATCTCATTAAGCCACGTTCAGGTCACGAACAACCCGCAGGCAGTCAAGAGGGGCCCGAGTCTTCTCCACGCACAACTGAGTCCGCTTTGGTCTAAACGGGCACCAACCTTACTGTGACAGCGTAGGCCCTTTGCTCAGCTCATATTGCCCGTTTTGAAATTTAAGGGATTTTTGTTTAAGAATATTGTTCTATCTTTATAAATGCTCCTTAATCTCCCCCCCCCCCCCACTGTCATGGCTGCTGCTAGTCTCTGGCTGAGACAGGCTTCCACGCACGGCTCCTCGGGGCTCCTCACCTCCTAATAAAACACGGACAAGACGGGAGGTGGGGAGGGTGGAAATGAGGAAATGGAAGTGGCTGCAGAAAAGAGAGAGGAACTTCTTCAAAACCTTTAGCCTCCAGGGTGAGGTTCTGTCCTCCCTCTCTGGATGCTCCCAGTATTCTCTGGGGTAAATTCAGATAAACCTAAGGATGTTCGCTCAATAAATACTACATAATAAAGACTATCTTAACAGAATCGGAGCGAAAAGGATTCTCTTTGAAAGTCGAGTGTTTGCCGTCCACGAACATACACAGGTGACACTCTCAAAGGGAAGGTGGGACACATCCCTGGCTGGACTCAATGGGCCACTTGTGCTTTAACACAACTTTTACCAAAAAAGAAAAAAAAAAAAAAAAAGCCTTTATTAGAAATCCAGAAACGTTGTTTCAGGACCAACGAAAGGCAGAGAGATAGAAGTCTGGAAAAAGGAAAAAATGGTACCACTCCAGCACTGAATTTCTTCACCGAGTCCAACAAATCCCCTCTTGTGAAACCTGGACCAGGTGCCCCTTTTCCTGAGCCACCCACAGGTGCGCCGTTTTCGAAGCCGCCCACACCGCAGCCCGCCCTCGCTGCGCCCTTGGCAGGCGCCACCTTCCTAACCCCAGCGCTGGCACCGCCCGCACTGCGGGAGCCTTCGGCACCAGCCTACAAGCCACCCCGGAAATGATCGTAGACTTTGCTTTTTGCTTCAAGAGCTTCGAAAGGTGACGACCCGAGGCTCTAACTCCTTGCGTCCCAGCTTGTCCAGAGAAACGAGGAGTTGGCACACTTTGCTGGGAGCGCTCGGACGGCTCAGGCAAGTGGGGCGTGGCAGCTACGGTAAGCCCGGGAACTCCTCGCCCGGTCCCGACAGTCCGCTCGCCCCGTTCCGTAGATCAATGTGCGGAAACGGAAGAGAGAGTTCTGGCTCCGGCACTTGAATGCTCCGTGTCGTGGGCTCCCTAGATGCAAAATGAGAGCACCTCCCGCCCCGACTTCATGATCACGATGGACGGCAAAAAATCCGGTGTATGTACAGAGGACACTGTGACCACACTCTACAAACACGAGCTCTTCTTGCACAGTATTTTATTAGACAACCAAAATGTTACGACCGTAGGTGAACCTCTTATTGAGTGGAAGGAAATGAAATCTGTGTTTACATAAGGAGAAAGCTAACAGGCAAGACCGTTCCACTTACGGGTTTGTGTGGCCTCTTCTGTCTGTGTATCTGAGCATTCCATATCTTCAACACTGGATTCTGTGCTCTCGATTCCTTTCTTTCGCTTCTTACGTGTAAAGATTTTTTAAGAGAGAGAGAGAGAAAGAGAGATGTGGTCTGACGGTCAAAGCAGTAAACACACGAACCCACCATAAAACCACCATATATGCGAATCTACCCAGGTGTGGGCATATCAAAACAAGCCGAAGACCGTTCACAATGTCAGGGTGGTGGCCGCCCCTAAGGGAAGGGGCTGGGGACGGCAGCCAGTGGGATGAAGAGAATCTTCAAGGATACACTTAGTCTAAATGTGAGCTGATTTGTTACGGCCACCTCTAACTTTGTACGCTTCTTCAGAATCATTTACCACTGAAAGCCTCACCATCGGGATCGATTATACGGAAACTCTCTCCTAAAGCAAAGCGTTTAACAAAACGGGTCTCACCACTCGGGCCAACGATACTTATTCTCCCCGTTTCACAGTGTGTGTTGTGTCTGCGGTGGGGGAGCAGGGGGTAATCTCTCTACCTGATCAGTGGGAAAATCCACACCTTGTCCACATAGTATGGATCACTGGTCATATCCTACAAATCGGTGGTAAAAGTCTACTTTAATGACAAACTTCCAGTAAATGTATTCTTTTGGCACACTTTTTATTAAAAGGTTAGGGGGGCGTGAACCCACCTGTAAAGGAGGAGTCTGAAGAGGAAGTACACGGCTCTCCTAAAACCTCAAAAGCAGGTTGGCTTTTCTACCCTTCCCTCGGGCCTTTCCAACTTTCTATTTATTTTTCTAGTTGAGGGTTACTAGAAAGTTAAGGCTCGTATTCTGCCACCGGCCCGTCTTCCCAAGTGTTCATTCAATTTCTTTTTAGTGTTTTCGATCACTTTTCTAACTAGTTCAGTCCTGTGTGAAGTTTTTAAATTACTCAACACGTCTACAAATGGAAGACCTTAGTAATAACTTTACAACTTTGTATTTCTCGTATCCCTTTATCCCAATTTAAATGTGTTAAAACCCAAATGACTACTCAAAGCTTCCCTCGGTTGCCTGGATTTCCTTTAGGAAATCCTCTCATTTGCCCCCGATTTCAGATTCACAACGCGTCGGAATGTCCCGGCTTGTATTTTGTAACAATTCACGTGAAGTTAAACTTCACCTGAGCATTTCCCTTGCCGCAGGCCATTCTGCACTCTGCTCTCTCGCCTGATGGCAACCGCGGGTTCCGTTCCACAGGGAACGACACGGGAAAAGCTCGACTCGACTCAAACTACATGATCTTAAAACCCCGAAATGGTCAGAACTGTTGTTACGCACGTATTACGAACAATCCCACTGTTTCAAAACATTCTTAAGGTGGCCGTGGAAAGATCGGGACTCAGATATACCCACCACGTTCCTAAAGCAAACGCTTCACGTGCACAAAAAGAACTTGACGGCACCTTAAGAAACTTGAAGAGGCGTTCATTTAGCAGATCTGTATAGGGAGGTATTGCCTCTCAAAAATAGCTGTGAGAGTGGCTGTAACTTCATATAACTGATGAGAGAAGGGGAGAGTGCCTTACATCTTTCTTTTCCAAAGTGTTGCTTCATGATTACCATCTAAACCCTGCTGGGCTGAACAGATTGGTTCGATAATTACATACAATAACTGCAGTGGGCAGGTAACCCTCAGCTGGCACAGGGCAGCTCCCCTGTGAGAACTTCCATATGCAAACTGCACTGATGGAGTGCATTAGGTACATCTTTCCTGCCGGTGCACAGGCCTGATTAACGCCAGCCAAGACTCCAAGGTTAGCATGTCAGCAGATTTGTGATGCATTAGGCAGGAATAAACACAGACACTTTTGTTCGTTCGGACCAAAATTAAGGAGGAATATTTCACTACTATATTGCTTTCCATACGGGAAAGAATGCATCTTCCGATCTTGAGGGGGCAGTTTTTTAAATGCTCATTACAAAGGGGGCTATCCAATACATTCTAAAGAACCTAGTGTGTTCATCTTGTTTTCAAGCTTATTTAATAAAAAAAAAAAAAAAAAAAAAAAGAGCTTCCTTAATCTCCATGCAGGTAAATGACACAGGAATGAAAATCAGCCAGTATTCAAGCAAAAACAAACCACCCGTGTTGTAAGCATCATGCAGTAGGTAGAACACTGAATCTCAGGTGGGTATCTCCAGCCCAACTTTTCTGAGAACGTATTTAGTTTTGACAGAAAGGACCAATGGTCTACAGGAAAAGACCAATTTAAAAAAAAAAAAAAAAAAAACCACACAAACAAACAAACAAAAACCCTTCCAGTTTAATAGCATGTAAGTTAGTGTGTTATTTCTACAAGACGACGAGTAAAATTCCAAACAATTCACTGGCAGCTTCTTTCTCCCGACTGTCTCCAAATGCTTCATTTCATTATTTGTCAACATCCTGGGCTTCAGATAGTGTGTATTTTGGTTCTCTTTGAACAGAAAACGGCTTCACAAAGGCACCACCCTGATCTCTGATTCTGTCATATTCCACACCAGGTCCCACAAAGTGCCTTTGCATTTATAAACGAAATCAAAATATTGTACGACACACAAGAATAACTTATAAACTCAGAACGGAGTTGTCTTTTAATTCAGCACAGCTAAAATATCTGCAGAAAATTAGGTTTATTTCAAAGGGCATTCGCGTATGTGTTACACATTGTATTTTTGAAGCGTTCAGATATGCTAGGCTAAAATTTAGTTAATTAGCAGCTTCTCACTTCCAGCTTAGAAACAGGGAGACAAATCAGCTAGATGCATTTGGACTGATAATTTACTAATAGTCTAAACACTGACTAGAGACCAGAGACTTAAAGCTGTTTTAACGGGACAAAGAATCAAAATCTTCTGAGGCAAAAACCAAAGACCTGTTCATTCTCTGCTTCCCAGGTCAGAGACCAAAAGATCACCTCTAGACCCTTTCAACAGCCTCTGGGAAAAGCCAATCAGATGTCTGGCTATGGCAAAGGAGAGGAGGTGCCAGGCCTGTGGCTGGTTTTTCCCCCTCATTACAAAAATCACACATGTTTATTATAGAGACTTAGCATATACAGCCTTTGGAACCGTGCATGTGTCAATGAACAAAGAATTCTAAATACAAACAGGTGACTGTACTAATCAGTCCATCTTACTTTGTTCATTTGGTGAAGGCCACCTAAAGTCACCATGCGGATAGACACAGTTTATAAATTACTCCTCCATACGTTAACAGCAACCAGAAAAACAGGCTGTTACTCAACAGTAACTAAAAAAGACCGAATGGATCTTCTGCGAAGGTGAAGCAGACGCGACGGGACCGGGGGCTTCAGTTAAAATTCACGATGCAGACAAAACACTGAGGCTGGGGAGGGCACAAGGCCAAGGGAACTGTGGGGTGTTTCCCAGCTGGGGGTGGGGAAAGACCAGAACTCGGAGCTCTTTGTTTTTACAGGGTTTCCATCTCGGAGCTGTGCCGCCCCGCTCACCCTGGGCAGGAGGCGGCAACTCCCGGTTGCTTTGCCTCCACACTGACGTGTCCCTTCCTAAAGGGGTCAAGCCCACGGAGCGGTGCGCCTGGCGAAGCCCAGCGCTCTTCACCTGCGCGCTCTCGGTGAGCCCCGCGTGGCACTGTACGTGGACAGATGTGCAGGTCTGCACCTGTCCGGCAACCGTCCACCTAGCGCTGTGACGATAAAGAGCTGACTTCCTATCGTACTCCAAACCCTTTGCAAACTGTGTCACGTTGAAGTGGACATCAAGCAAGTACAGATGTATTTTGAGGAAAAGCAGGAAAAGGTCAGACGTAATTGGAAAAAGAAGAAATGAAAAGAAAAGAAGTGGGTCAGGAAGCGAGTAAGGGACTTAAAAAGAGGGGCAGATTCATTTGAAGAATAATCTAAAGCTATTCTGCTAGAATGCATTAAAGTGATTTATTGTTTTGAAAGAGTTCCAGTGATGAAGGCTGTCACAAGAATCGCGAACGTCACCATTTCCTTCTGCAGTAACTCCGGCCTCCGTGTTACTGGGGGCAGAGAACCCGCCACACATCGACTGAGCACCTACTGTGTGCCCGCAACTGTTAACAGGCTTCGCTCTCAGGTTGAAAAAGACATGCGAACAAACAGATGAAAGCAAAAGACTAATTTCGGCTTTTAGAAAACCATTAAGCACACGCAAGCGAAATTTCTAAAACCGTACGTATGGAAGTCCTATCAAATCACTGTAGGTCTGTAAGTTGTCTCAAGTCCAACGCGACCCCCCGCGCGCGGAATGCCATTCTATGAAGGATCAATCCGTACATAAATGGGACACGTGCACTGCAGCAGGATCCTCGCACAGAGAGTCGTGACACCGCGGCGATGCTTTCCAGGAAGCAACTTTACTTGCGCTGGCCCCGCTCGGGTGGGTTCGAACCTGAAGAACTGAGCCCCGAGCGCCACGAGGTGTAGATTTTCACACACTTCCACTTTTTTGTCTCTCACACACAGCAACACACAAACATGCAGTCTGATGGGGCGGTCTCACGTTACAAGGTCGTGAGGGATGTTGTCACGTACGCGTATAGCCAGGATGCCTTGAGGTTTTTGTTTTCGGGGTTTTTTTCCCCCTCTCCTTAGGGAGGGGGCCCTACCACAACATGACTTCATTTTATTCGTTGTTGTTATTTGCTTCCATTTATGTGTCCTGTCTCCATGTTTAGTTATCTACTCTGGACGCAGGAAGAGGAAGTACAACTCCAGTAAATTTTGCTGATTTTATCAGGTCTGGGGGACTGGGTTTAACAAAAGAAAATGTTTCAATATAGGATTTCCCATGAGGAATGAAGGATTCCCTGTTATCGGCTGAAAATGAACTAATGACACACAGTGTACAGAAACAAACAAAAAACCAAAAACTAAAATCTCCTGTGACCGTAACATGGGAGACGGTCTGCAAGGAGCTGAGAGCAAAACACGCTTGGTTTACTCTTGTGGGGGGAGGACATAGATTCGGGTTATCTTGAAACGTTCACACACACACGTTAAAAATAGATGTTTTAGGGGCGCCTGGGTGGCGCAGTCGGTTAAGCGTCCGACTTCAGCCAGGTCACGATCTCGCGGTCCGGGAGTTCGAGCCCCGCGTCGGGCTCTGGGCTGATGGCTCGGAGCCTGGAGCCTGTTTCAGATTCTGTGTCTCCCTCTCTCTCTACCCCTCCCCCGTTCATGCTCTGTCTCTCTCTGTCCCAAAAAATAAATAAACGTTGAAAAATAGATGTTTTAAACACATAAGTGTTTAAAAATAAGGGGGGGAGGGATGTTTGACGGACAATATTTCAACCTCCTTCCACCCAAACTCTAAAGAAATGAACACAAAGGACAGTTAAGAACTATTTCAGCAGCGGACAGTGACAGTGCCTCACACCATAATCTTTGGGAAGTGGTGGCCAAGAACAGTCAGACACTTCTAGAAAGCAACATGAGGCTCCTACCCAACGCTGAACCACACTGGAGAAAGATCATGAGGGAACACCATTCAGGAATCTTTTGACACTGACGTCCAATTTACAAAATATAAATAGGAAGCTTGGAAAGGAAGACTGGAACAGCCCCAAAAGAGACCTTCCCTACTCCCACAGTGCCTCATCAAAAGCTGGACACGCAAGTCTGTTTCTCCCCTGGCTGAGAAGAAGCCTGGAGAAAGAGGGCAGAACAAGCACAGTCATTCAGGACAAATTATTTTCAACAATAAACATGATTTACCAACATAGATGACTAAAGAGAAAACAAGTAAATGAGAGCAAAAGCCATGGAGAAGAACCCCCAATGAGGCTTCTCTCACTGTGAATTTAGATTTTACCAAATGTTTGCCTCTTCTGGCTAGGAAGAGAATGGAACAACTACTGAGGACAGATGATTTGGCCCACTGTACCAGCTGAGCTCGGCTCTCCAGGTCCTCCCCAAGTATGAGCTGCAGGCAGAGAAAGTCCCTTTACAATACAGGGTATACCATATTCATGGAACAGAAAGGAATATTGTGAAGATGTCAACTGTTCCCAAAGTGATAGGGTCAACACATTCTCAATCAAAATCCCAGAAGCATTTTTGTAAAAATTACTAAACGGATTATAAAATTTATGTAAAGCCAAGGCACCAAGAATAGCTAAGACAAGGAGAAGAACAAAGTTGGAGGGCTTACACCATCAGATACCATTACGAAGCCAGTAGTTCAAACAGTGTGGCCAGGCAAAGATAAGTAGGCCAATGGTATAGAACAGGATCAAAACACAGATGTGCAGACCCAAACACATATGGTTTGAAAGCCTGCTACATGCTGTGGGGACATTATAGTCTTCAATAAATGGTTCAAATCAACGAATAATCCACAGGAGGTAAATAAACATGGACTCATACCACGCACAAAATCAGCTGCTGGTAAATCGTAGACCTAAAGGCAAAAGATAAAATTTCTTGACAATGACCGAATATCTTCATGATCTTGGTAGACAAAATGTTCCCAAAACAGAATACAAAAAGTACTAACCATAAACAAAAAGACTGATAAATTAGGCTTCATTAAAACGAAGGACTTCGGCCATCAAGAGATACCATAGTGACAGAATGAAAACATACACTACCAATCGTAAAAAACAAACAAACGAACAAACAAAAAATGTGTAATACACAGACTGCATATATATGAAGTAGGCAGGTCTGGCAAATCAAAAGAAAGCTGACAATCACCTCCCCCCCCCCCCGCCACTTTTTCATGGACAAAAGATTTGAAATGCACCTCACAGCAAAAGGACAATGGAGACTGACGGGCATAGGAAAAGGTGTTCCAAATCAATACTCTCAAGGAGATTAAATTAAAACCACAGAGAAATACCAGCACACATCTACCAAAATAGATAAAATTAAATACAAGGCAACAAATAGTGTTGGTGAGTGCTGGTGAGCAGCCTCTCACAGGCTGCTGGTGGGGAGCATCAAGTGGACAGTTGCTGTGGGAAACTGCCTGGCATCAGCGCTGAAGCTACACGTTAAGTAAGCCCTCTACCCCGTAACTCCACTATGTATATGCCCCGCCGGAAATCAATGTATTGGCTTCCCAAAAGAAGCTAAAAGAATGTTCTTAACCGGCATTCTTGCAAGTGCCAGAAACCGGAAACAGTGCACGCGTCCATCACTAGAAGGGATAAATGAATTATGATGCAGTCATATAATGCAGCGCTCAGTACACAGTAACGAAAAATGAACGACTCCGGTTGCATGCAACAGCATGGAAATTCAGACATACAATGATATGATCGACACAAAAGGGTACATGTCGTATGGTGCCGTTACTGCAAATTTTCCTTAAAGGGCAAAAGCAATGTATGGTGTTGTAAGTCAAAATACTGGTTACTTTTTTTTTTTTTTTTAATTTGTTAACCTGTATTTATTTTTGAGAGAGACAGAGTGCGAGTGGGGGGGGAACAGAGAGAGGGGCAGACACAGAATCCAAAACAGGCTCCAGGCTCCGAGCCGTCAGCACAGACAGACCCTGACGCGGGGCTCGAACTCATGAACTGTGAGATCGTGACCTGAGCTGAAGTCGGCCGCTCAACCGAATGAGCCACCCAGGTGCCCCCTGGTTACTCTTAATGAAGGAATAATGGCTGAGAGGAAGGCATGAGAGAGGTTTCTGGGGTTCAAGTAATGATCCAGACCTCGATATGGGGGATGTTTAAATGTATATGTTCACTTTGTAAAGTTCAAATTCCACACTTATTTGTGTCATTTTTCTGTACATACATCACGATCTCACTTAAAAATATAGGGCGAAAAAAAGCTACTTGACAAAATCCAGACAAGTAAGACAAGATTAAACTACAGAGCTCAAGCAGCTAAGGAAAAGAATCATTAGTCAACACCGAATCCGCTGACCTAGAGAACTGTGGCTAAACCACCAAGTGAAACACAAAGAAATGTATCAACTTCAACAACCTAAATTTATGTAAAGAAAATACACTTTCTACTACGTAGCATGCTCAACCAGCTAGACAGACGTTCACCAAATTCAGAGGGTTTATCTGGGGCGATCTGACTGAAACTACGGGCTACGTGGTATAAATTTAATACTACGTGGGGGGCAGTCACCTCAAGAGACAGGAAGGTGGCCACCAGAGCGGAAAGCCTTTACCCTTACTCAACTCTTTGCACCATGTTCCAGGCTGAGTGCCAGCAGGGATTCATTTCACCATGGTTAATGGTTTTTCAGAGAAACTCTAGAAAGGCCAACTAGCATAATATAACTTAAAAAAAAAAAAACTAGAATACATGGGAGTGGAAAGAAGGCTACGTACACATCATTCACAGGAAACAAGAGTATATACTGTCTACAAATTGCAGGGCCACACGCTAGGCCTACTCACTGAATCTCCAGGGATGAGACTCAAGAAATTCTGACGAGCAGCCCTGTTGTTGGCTTGGGCAAGCAACTTAATCAAGGCCGTGCAAGAAAATAGCTAGTGGAGGCATTACCTTCCTTTTAACTTGCTGAGTTCCTTCCAGTAAATTAAGCTGTTCTGAACCCAGATGGGACAGGGAGGAATTCTTTAAGGATGGAACCACATGCTATTGGTCTTTATAGCCCCAGGGACCTAGCCTAGACCAGGCGCATAAATTAGACTTTTATATCGCTGAATGTTGGTTTAAGAGAACACAATGAATCCAATAACTGCTGGAACTATTGCCCGGTTCTCAAGTGTTCAGTTCTAATCAACAAGGAAAATCTTTGGCTGTGTACTTCCTAAAGGTAGAGCGGTACTTAGTTTTTTTCAGCTTCGGCTGTAGGTTATCCCCAAATCCTGTGCTTTAAATAAAACTCTCTGGCTACTGAGGCTGAAAACATTTTCAAGTGGGTAAATTCATACTTCACTCTAGTTTCCAAATGTGCTGCACCACAACCAAGCACGATTATAAAAAAAAGGATAGAGACCTTGCTTCATTCTGCTGCAGATCAATTCTCGTAGGTTTCTGCCATAATGGACAAGTCTTGGGAACAGAGAAATATACACTGAATTGATTAAACCTCTCCCTTTCCGAAAGAGAGTTGAGTGTCATAAATACAAAGAACATATACTTTAAAAAAAGTTTTAAGAGATTACGACAAAGGGAAAGGAAAAAAATATATACTAATTACAAGGTTAAACATAATTTCTATGATTGAGCATCATAATTAGCTCTGAGCTTCCTAGTAGCCGGAGCAAAATAATGACATCTTGATTATATACCCTTTGCTAAAAAAGAGATGGACCATTAATTTGTCAAAGGAAAACTTGCCAGTCAGTGCAGCTCTGCCCTTATCTGCTCTAGATGTGGGCTATTTACAATTTATTTGAAGAAAACGTTCTCGGGCTTAAAAAAAAAAAAAAAAAAAAAAAAAAAAAAAAAAAAAAAAAAAAACAGTCTGGACCAACTCTTCCACGTTACAAAAAAAGACAAAAGGCCAACAAAGTTAACAACTCACCTACAGTAACATGGCTATCAAAGTGTTTCATGATCTCACCTAATCTTAACTGTTAATAACTTCTTTTTAACACAAAGAATAGCCCTGTGTCAGTCAGCTATGAGGGAAGGAGGGAAAAAGCAGGAAACTAATAGAGTGGGAAATCTAGTAACTCCCTTGATACTCATTTTTGCCCTCTAAACGAAGCTTTCTTTCTGCAGATAGGGGTTGGCCCAGAGGGAAATCTCCAGCCTTCTGAACTACCCAAGGACACATGAGGACTGTGCCGTCACAGACCCTGGTTCTGCAGAGCACTGACCTACTGGGTTATGAAGTCAGCCAAGCTGCAGAAACCACGTTTTCTCCAGCACGGAAGTCCCAGCAACGGCGCCCTGCAGAGTAAGGGGCTGTGGCACTGGACTAGGTCTCACCACAATCGATCTTTAAGTTCCCAATCGGCAAAAATTTAGAGGAAAACACCACAGACGCTGGCTACGAATATTGCCACACAGAAAGTCTGGCCTTGGCAGGCACGTGCAAAGTCCAAATCTGCGGCCTTACTGAACAATTCCACTCGGGCCGCCATTTTATCCCCTGCACTGCAAAGCTGGACGTGGCTTTCCGCACGCTGGCTGACCACAAAAATGGGGCGATGCCATTAAGACAAAACTTCCAAAAGGAAAAGACAAGTGTACGTAGATGCAGCGCATAATTTCGGATCCTGTGGTGAGACTACAAAGAGACCTAATGTTTGCCAAAAGCGTCAAATTCATGATACAATTTCAAAATTCTTATCTCCTTTAGAAGTTAAAAAGAATTACAAAACTCTTTTAAGATGGTGCTCCTTATGTAAACCCTTTTTCTCACAGTTTGGAATAAGAAAGGAATGTACTGGAATTTACAGTCAACGACAGTAAAAACAGGCAACGCTACAAAAAAATATTTTTCGGCTAAAAGTACTTTCCCTTTTCTATTTAAAAGCAGCTAATGCATTTTATTCAATAATTTCAGACTCTAAGGGAAATCACTAAACTAGTCAATAATTTAATTATTAAAAATAACCCAGAAGTTGACGTATACCTGTCAAATCTAAAATTTTAAAGTGATACCAGGAGTTATTTACATGCCAGCGCAAAAGTTCACCCATCAAGCCCATTGTTAATATCGCTCTCCGAAAAATTAAACCTCCTTATATGAAGATACATCGCTTTACATGACGACATTTCTGTAAACAACAAAATAATGTTCAAATGGTGGGGGCACCTGGGTGGCTCAGTCAGTTAAGCGGCCGACTTTGGCTCAGGTCATGATCTCATGGTTCACGAGTTCGAGCCCCGCGTCGGGCTCCGTGCTGACGGCTCGGAGCCTGCAGCCTGCTTCGGATTCTGTGTCTCCCTCTCTCTCTGCCCCTCCCCTGCTCTCTCTCTCTCTTTCAAAAATAAATAAACATGAAAAAATTATTAAAAAAAACAAAAAACAAAAAACAAAACAAATGGTGAACACTCCCCACCAGCAAACCAGGAAACTTTCAAACACTAGTTTTCAAATAGTAATTTTCAAACCCCGACTTTCAAATGGTGCGCTGTGACCACACCAACAAACGAGGAAGAGCTAAGAGCCCAGAGCAACCCTGCCAGGTGGCCTGGGAGGTCAAAACCCCCCAAACCACGGGCTGAGTGCCCCATTCAAATCCCCCTGCCAGACATCAGTATCCCAAATCAGAATCTTGCTAGGAATTTACGAACTTGCCACGGGATAAAGAAACAACCATTCATTTTTCTACAACCCTCTACATATTTTTCTGTCTTATATCACCTTATATGATGGTGATAAATATTTAATTGCCGAGCAGTCTGTTACAATTTTCTTTACTCATTTACTTTCCGAAAATTAGTATTTGCTGCAATTATCATCACAGGAAGCCAAAGGATCACTTATAACAAAATTCACCTTTGTTACTGTTTTTGCTCTCAGGCCTCCGTTCTCCACAAGGCTGAGGTCCAGCTTGCCATCGTCCTTGCTGCCTATGGCCCTCAGTCCTTGCAGAAGAGTGTCTCGCAAGTTCTGATAAAGAGGTTTCTCGGCGTAGTCCAGTAATTTCACTGTTTCCATGTATTTAGCAATTTCATCTAAAAGAATGACACGATTATTCTGTAATCTTTCAATCAAAATACAACGTACTTAGCTCTCACTTCTAAGAAAACAACTCACGGTTACAGCAAAATTAGACCACGTATCGGTATCTGGTTAAAATACGTTTTTTACAATCATTTCTTCAATGGAAAGTACGCTTTCGAAGTCAGGAATCGTCAGGCGAGTCAGATAAAAAACTTATTTTGGGATGTAACGTGAAACACATTTTTGTCATCGTAAGGGACGAAAGATAAAAGACATACTAAAATCTAAACGTGCACGGAAACAACCGCCGTCGTCTTAAAGCTACAAAAACAGAAGAGGAAAGGGCCTTGAACAGATGATGAAGTAACATGTACCTAAAGATCAGGAATATCACGGCCAGTATCTTTTGCCATGGAAGCCATCAGTCCCACAGAAGACAGCTGCATGCTTTGTCTGCGTACGTGAGAAACCAAACGTACCAAGAACAAGCTGAAGAAAGGAGAGGGAAGCAAGGCCTAGTTTCCCATCAAAGAGAAAAACCAGCTTCTGAGTGACGAAAGGCTTCCTGTGCACTGAGGCAGAAGCGCACGCCCAGAAAGAAATCTTACTAGTCAGGATCAACACTTCTCGGCACCAGAAATCCATCCTGAGGCGACGGACTCGACGCTCCCCAGCCTCTCCCTTCCAGCGCCCTCCAGGGAGCTTGTGCGCCCGCTGCCTCACACGCTGGCTCCTGGACCCCTACCTGTCCTCTCCAATCCCAACAGATCCAAACCCAAACTCCTGATCTGCCGCTAAGCCTGCTCCGCCGCCGTCCCCCGCCCGCCCCCACTCCCGTTACTGAGAATGCCATCCTTCCAGCTCCTCGGGACAAAAACCTCTCCCCACACCCCACACCCAGAAAACCAAGAGATCTTGACAGTGCTACACACACATACACACACACACCTTCATTCATCATCTGAGTACTGACTGGCATTCACTATGCGGCAGGCACAATTCTAGATACTCGGGATACGTGAGGAAAAGCGAAGTGAAAATCCCTCCCTTCAACTTTCTTAATCTGACAAAGGGGGTCTCTGGCAAACCTACGGCAAACCTCACTGGGCATGGTCACACAGGGAAATCTTTCCTTCCGAGAGGGGAAAATGTGAAGCATGTTCACGACTCCTGTTCAGTATAATAGCCATGTATGCTTTCAGTCAGGACACGAAGGCAAGAAAAGAAACAGGCATAAAGAGTGGAATGGTTTATTCACAAACACAACAGCGTATGCAGAAAATCCTAAGGAATCTAAAAAAAAAAACCTAGTGGGACTAATAGGTAAATTTATCAGGGTCACAGGATACAAGGTAAATATAAAAAAAAATCGATTTCTATATACTAGCAACGAACAATTGGAAAAATAAGATTTTTAAAAAACTGATCACTTACAACGGCATATAAAGCTGTCAAATACCTAGCAACATATACAGTGAAGGTGGGTGAGATTTTTGCAGAGAAAATTATAAAACAGTGAGATAAATTAAGTCGGACGAAATTAAGTGGAGGATATACCACATCTGTGGACCGGAAGATCCAATAGTAAAAAGATGTCAGTTAATCTATAGAGTCAATGCCATACCACTCAAAATTCCAGCAAACTGGAAAGGGAGGGGATGTGTGTGGAATTGACAAGGTGATTCTAAAATGTACACAAAAGGTCAAGGATAGCAAAACACCAGAGTCAAGTTTAAAGAACAGTAGTGCTGGAGGACTTAAACCACCAGATAATCAAGACTCAAGGCCAGATAGAGTAATTATGACAGTATGGCCCAAGAATAGACCAAAGACTAATAAAAAGAAGGGAGTCCAGAAACATCCACAGATCCAGTTGATTTAAGACAAAGGCAGCACCATAGGGTAAGAGTGGTTTTATCAAGAAAAGCTACTGGGTCAACTGTTTACAAACACAGGGTGGGGAAGAAACCTGGCCTCTCCTCATATAATGCACAATAATCAATTACAGATGGAAAAAAAACTTTATGTGTAACTGGCAATCTATAACTACCAAAAAACTGGAAATAATCCAACATTAGAACAGATAAATGGTGGCATATAAATACAACAATTCTGTTAGAGATGAGAAAGAACAGATCACTGTTTCCCGTGCGACAACGGGGCCCCGGGAGGATCTAATGCACAGCATGGTGACTGTAGTTAACAACTGATACCATAGGGGCGCCTGTGTGGCTCAGTCGGTTGAGTGTCTGACTTCGGCTCAGGTCACGATCTCACGGTTCATGAGTCTGAGCCCTGCATCGGGCTCTGTGCTGACAGCTCAGAGCCTGGAACCCGCTTCAGAGTCTCTGTCTCCCTCTCTCTCTGTCCCTCCCCCGATCATGCTCTGTCTCCCTCCCTCTCTCATTCTCTCTCTCTCTCTCTCTCAAAAAATAAAATAATAAAATAAAATAAAATAAAATAAAATAAAATAAAATAAAATACACTTAAAAAAAATAAGAATTGGTACCATAGACTGGAAAGTGGCTGAGAGCAGATCTTGAGCAGTCTTACCATACACAGAGACACACACACAGTTAACTGAGGTGATGGAAGTGTTAATTATCTTTGATCTTGTTAATCATTCTACAATATAAATGTATATCAAATCACCACACTCTACACTTTAAATGTATACAATTATATTTGTCAATAAAGTTAAAAAGTAAGTAAAGGGGAGCCTGGGTGGTGCAGTCGGTTAAGCGTCCGACTTCAGCCAGGTCACGATCTCGCGGTCCGTGAGTTCGAGCCCCGCGTCAGGCTCTGGGCTGATGGCTCAGAGCCTGGAGCCTATTTCCGATTCTGTGTCTCCCTCTCTCTCTGCTCCTCCCCCATTCATGCTCTGTCTCTCTCTGTCTCAAAAATAAATAAACGTTGAAAAAAAAAAAAGTAAGTAAAAACATTAAAAGAAAAAAAACCCATGCAACAATGGGAACGAATTTCACAAATACAATACTGAGTCAAAGAAACGACTCTACCAGAGATACAAGTTAATTTCATGAGGGCAGGGATTTTTACCCATGTTGTTCGCTCTATGACTCCATTTTTATACAGCTCGAAAGTAAATCTTTGGGGTTGGAAGTTAGGCTAGTTATTTATTAGGCCAGAGAGGGGCTCGTGACTGGTAGGATGCACAAGGAGGGACTCCGAGAAGCCTATAACATTCCATTTCTTGTGTGGCTGGTAAGACTGCAATTTTAAATAGCCTGAGGTCAGGGTAGACTTCCCTGGAAAGGAGACAACTGAGTGAAGACTTGAAAAGACATCTAAAGACATCTAAGTATATGCAAAGTGACCGCCTCTCTCCCACTGCCCCTTCCCCTGCTTGGATTCCTGTGGCAATCACCCAGCCTCAGCCTGCTCCAGCCGAGGCCTGCCTTGCCCCCTTAGCTGTCTATGCTCAGAACAGGAGCTAGACAGATTTCCCGTAAAGACAGACACTGATGGCATTCTTCTACTCTAAACCCTACACTCTTGCTCACAGTGAAAGGCAAAGGCCTCCTGATGGCCTAAAAGAATGCATTCCTCAAGTACAGCAGGTACTTCTGTTCCTTCTGCCTACAACCCTTCCCTGGGCTTCCTCTAGCAACCTCCCCATCTCAGACTGCTCAGATGTCACCTGCTTAGTAAGGCCACTCTGAGCACTGCATTTAAAATTTCAACCCTCCTCCCCAACTCGATTCCCCACCCTGACCCCACACCTACCAATTCTATTCCCTGCTTTCTCTCTTCCCCCATAGTACTAACCATATAATCTACTGTAAAATACACTCTTGTGTTTACTGTCTCTCTCTCCCAACTACAGCATTAGCTTCATGAAGACAGGAATTTTTAGTTATTTTGTTCACTGGTATATCCCTAGTGCCTAGAATGGTCCCCGGCATACACTAAGGCCTCAATTAAAAAACAAAACAAAACAAAAAAACAACCAGTTGAATTCATCAATGAAATTTGGCTCCTTTCCTGAAAGCACTGAATAATAATGTAAGCAAGCTCAGGTACCCACTCAGCCCACCTTTGGAAAGGGAACTGCCGTGTCCGGGATGACAAGAGGCCCCAGCACAATGGCTACACTCAGAAAATGCCTAAGCTTTTACATCACAGCATCTTCCGTGGACATCACGGCTCTTCCTCCCAGAAAACAAAACCCCCATGAACATTTAAGAAGTCTTTTCCTACCTGGCTTATTTTTCTCAGGAAAACATTTGTCCATCAAACCTGCAATATTTTCTCGGTATCTGTTAAAAATTAAAGAATGAGTCATTGTTGGAAGCTGTATGCCATGGAAACTTATTAATATTTGATAACAGTAAATAGCACATTAAGCAGCACTGTGTTACATCCTAAATATGCTTACAGACATTCTTCTAAAACAAACTGAACAAAACACCAAAGACCCTTAATATTTAGCAAGTACTTTCTCATTTCCACATTAGTATCAGTTAAAACTATAGTTTCCATTGAGAAATCCTGACTTAAATACATCTACCTTATCATGATTTTACCCAAAATAATTTAAGTTTTCCTTTACCTAATTTTGGAATCTCTAACATAGTTAGGATCTTTCAAATTATCCTCCCAAGGAAGATGGCCACTAAGCCACTGGATCATGCAATAACCCAGTATTTCCAAATCACCACGTCTTGATGGGGCTACAAATACAAAAGAAGCAGCAGGTTAAGTATACCAAAATAACTTTAATGTATGATTTCAAATGTATATAAAGCAGTAAGGTAAAACAGTCAATTGTACAGTCTTGTTTTTCATCAAAACTTATCACTGCATTTAATAAAATACTAAATAACTATTGGGCAGTACGAGAGAAATAATTTACCTCCAGCTAGCAATTTACTTTGAAATCCAAACTGGCAAACTCTAGAATTTCAAGCTGAGACTGCTAGTCTAGGAAATAAATTATAAAGCGGTGACACACCTAATACTGCCCTTGGAAAACTTGAAGGTCTTAAAACTGCTGTATATGAAGGGGCCCAGAGAACCGGGGGGTTTCAGCTCCTCCCCAGTGCTGGGCGCGGAAAGAAGAAATGCCCGCCGTAGAAACAGGCCAACTTCGCAAGTGACAAAGTAAAGCTTGCCTGCTACAAAGTTGTGGCTGCACGAGGAACTTACAGATGTTTAGGCAGCAGGGGGCGGGGGGGAACACCCCACATTCGACTAAGCTAAATAAAACCAAAAAGAAACCGTCACCGAGGGGCGCCTGGGTGGCACAGTGGGTTAAGCGTCCGACTTCAGCCAGGTCACCATCTCGCGGTCCGTGAGTTCGAGCCCCGCGTCGGGCTCTGGGCTGATGGCTCAGAGCCTGGAGCCTGTTTCCGATTCTGTGTCTCCCTCTCTCTCTGCCCCTCCCCCGTTCATGCTCTGTCTCTCTCTGTCCCAAAAATAAATAAACGTTGAAAAAAAAAATTTTTAAAAAGAAACCGTCACCGAGCTGACGGAACCACCTTCGCTGCTAAAGCTGAGGTGTTTTTGAAGGACAGAAGGAAAACGGGGGAAGACACGGGTGGCCCAGTTACACAACTGCAGGAGACCAGCCTCCTCCCGGGTCTTCCCCCACCCCACCTTGCCCCTTGGGGTCTTATTTATTTTATCTACTTATTTATGCAAAATTAAGAACCACGCAGGAGTTCAACCAAAATGCTGGCGGTGTATTTCTTGGTCAAGCGCTGCCGACATACCCACGCCGTTGTGCGCATCGATGCTGGTGAATTCGATCGTGCCATCGTGACATCTTTTGGGGTCTTCTTTGTATTCTTTGTGAATTCCTTCCGGGCAATACCGGTAAGCAAGGCCATAATCTACCAAGTACACCTATAAACATCCGAGCACCAAGAAAAGTCAAAGCCAAAATGATTGCACACACACTCCTTTGTGGCCCAGAGACAAAATTCTGTCACTGGATTCATCCACAAGGCCACACCACTGCGCCCCAAACAAGCAGGAGCCAATAGGCTAACATCAGCAAATACTTAATTCTGAGGGACTTTTTACTTCAAGAAAAACGTGAAATGACCGTGTCATTATAGTCCAGAGAACAGGAGCCCACGTTATACACACTTTTGGATAAGTATGTTATCCTTGTAATTAACCCTGTCTCCTCGACGTGAGCAAAGCTTATACATTTTACACCTTTTCTTACACTTGGTCTAACACAGAACTGAGCACAGAGGAAACCATCGAACCTTTTGCTGCAATACAACTGCCCCACACCAGGTCTAAGACTGACTTAGATGACACTCGGTGCGGTAACGATCTTCTATATCTCTGCTCCTTCACTTACAAAATAATCAAATATCAATTCATTTCATAAAAACATTTCAGAGTACAATAATGACCTGAAGAACTTTTAGATGAAGCTCTTATCTGCATTTAAATATTACATATTAAAGTCAAGTTTCACAATTAAAACCAAATTTTAATATTACAGTGCACCTCTCTGTGGGCACGTACACGTGGGTCTGATGAGCATACAAAGCCAGTACATTCGGCTCTCTGCTACTCCACAGCCACATATCATATCTTTAATTGTGGGTAAGTGGCTCCCAAACGTAGGCATTTGATCACAAGGGGAAACTGAAGTAAAAATATGGGGACGGATCTAGCACATACATCTAACACCAGAAAAAGAATCCCATCCAAAGCATATGCCCGAAGGATAACAGAAGTGCAAAAATATTTTCCTATAAACAAAAGGCAGCATATTTTAGTTAACTGCAAACTGAAATAAGCCGCACTTTTATTTATTACACTGTACAAATCCAGTTCACTTCAATTAATGGAACCCTTATGGTTCAGGTTCTCAGCGATGTTTTGTTTGCTTGCTTGCTTTTAACCTTTTTAAAACATCTAACACAAGACGTCTGGGAATCCTGTGATCGCCCGGAAGAGTTCCCCAACAGCATGCTACGGCGTGGCGACTTCCCTCTGTTATACGTGTAGAGATCCCTGACCGCCACCGTCACGGAGACGGGGGACGGGATCAAATACCTGAGACGGTAGAAGATAAAGGGAAGGCCAAGGAAAACGGAAAAATTAAGCAAGGGGAAGTTAAAGACAGGTCCGAGAAAAAGAATACAGTGGAGTATCAACATACACACACGGAAAATATCTAGTCCTTGCTCACACGCTATCGGGAAGACGCGAGAACACACACGGGACAGATGATGTGCAGTGGCCCAACGATGTCGTGCCAACTAAACCTCACTTTAACCGAAATCGTGGCAACGGCTTCGGGAAAACCACGTAAAGCCCTCTACTGCAGCCAAACTGATCCAAATAAAGGTACAATAACACTAGCTTTTCTCTTTTCCTTAAAAAGTAAAAATTACAAAGTGAATTGTAAGAAACTAAAAAAATGCACATTTGAATTCCAAACACTAAGGGCATACAAATTTAGACAGCTAAGATATTTCTGTAAACCAATTGATTTGAATAATCAACATGTTAAAGACCAAATTTTCCAAGTAACAGAACACTTACATTTGATGGATTTCTTGAACAAAGGAAATAAAAAAAATGACAAAGCAGACAGGCAAACATAATTCATCGGTGCACTATATAATTTTAAGCTTCCACCCCCAAATAGCTATTTGAAATTCATTTTGTATCACAAGCGCTTCTTCTGAATACTATTTAGGACAAAATAGCCAACTTGATAAAGTGCCAACAAATCGCATCAAAAATGTAGAATGTTAACTAGATAAAAGTGTCAAGAAGAAATATTATTATTACCATATCTACTTCAAAAAGTAAAACTTCTGCACAGGTTCAAAAGTTCAAAGCAACCGTATCTGTTTTCAAACAACAGCTTTTAAATAGTAGAAATTAAAGTTAATAAAGCTACCTGGTCAGGATTCTTGTAGCTCAGAAGAAGGTTTGAGGCCTTGATGTCTCCGTGTACATACTCGTGCTCGTGAATGTACTCCAGAATATCCAGCTAAGAAAGCACCGTATAGAATAAGTTAGTGCAGTACCCAACACCGACCAGCAGAGGACCGGGCTTCAACACAACTAGCCTTTACGGGATCAAAACAAGGAGTGTAGCTCACATACAATTCTTAAGCTCAGCTGCAAGACAGTTTTCCGAGAAAACCTTTTGGCATTTGCTTCGTATATTTTCTGAAGGTCACTCCCAAAGCGATCCATTATCATAAACCTGTAACTGAAGACAAACAGGGAAAGTCAATGAATGAAACGGAACTCCGGGAAACCTATCCTCCTTTCAGAGTAATTTCTTCAAGGCAACGTTCGGTGAGGAAGCAGAATGAAGAGGGAAGAGAGGCAAACGAAGGAAAGAAAGAAAAACATTTGAAACAATTTCTTCCAGCTAGAAATCTCCAGAGTGGGGAGCGCTTCGCCGTCTGCCTTTCACCTTGAAGGCCTCCTCCTGTCTCAGCCAGTAAGCTTCCCGAAGACACTATTCCCTGCAATAGTGTCTATAGCCCACAGACAGAGTCCAGCAGACTCATTCACAGTGAAGATAAAGCAATCTGAGTAAGACTCAGTAAGATCACTGATTTTTCTCCTACTAAAGTTACCTTATACTTCTAGATAACAGCTTCTTGCCTGTGACTATCGTGTTTTTCTCTATTTTCAGGGCACATTTTAGCAACTAACTTCCTACTAAAATCAAGACTGTCAGGAGACACCATAACAACGGCTAAATTCAATAAAACGGCATAAATGGCGTTAAAGGGCTGTACATTAAATATCCAAAGGACGAGACTCAGGGAAGAACCACTGCCCGGGGGAAATGAGGAGATTTCTGGCTTTGCCACAAACCCCACCGTGTCACCCTGGCCAGGCCACACGACCTCTCCAAGCCCCGATTCCCACGGCGTCAAACGAGAGTGGGGCCTCAGGCTTCCCAAGGTCTTTTCTGGCACTCGAATTCTAACATTCAACAGCCCCCAGTGACACTTCGTGTGTGCCCACTGTGGGCGCAACACCCTGCTCCAGTAACACAGTGCACCTTGTGCTCTAAGGGTCAGCTTTTACCTTCATGAAGTCTCCCGATTCTGCCTCGTCCGGTTAAATCAATACAAACCAAGACCACACTCACAACGTACCTTCCAATGGGAATAAGATGAACGATGACCATCCCAACGACGGCCGGCGCTCACGGAAGCCTGGTCTGAGCAAGGCACTATTCTAAGTACTTCAGATGGACCAGTGCGTGCCAACCTAACGTCACCCTCGTGAGGCACGGGCTCCTATTCGCCCCATTTTACAGCAGGAGAAAACTGATGCCTGGTAATCTGTCCTCCAGGAAAGGGGGGAGCCACGCTTTGACCTCTACGTGAAACATATCCAAATAAATAAATGTCAGTGGTACCCAAAAATCCCACTTATTTTTAGCTGAGAAGCCTATGACGTATACCACATGTCCAGTTCAACAGAGAAGGAAAGCTAACATTAAAAGACAACAGGACAAAATTACAAAAAAAAAAAAAAAAATCGGGATTCTATCCACTTTTGAAGTGGAAGAGAATTGGAGATCATCTTGTCTAAGCATCTTTTGATAAATACATTAACATCTACAGAGGTAAAGTGATTTGTCCGAAGTCATGTGATTAGTCAGAGGCAAAATGTATTCATTCGTGCAAGATTTTCCAGGACAATGTGACCTCTAACTTAGTAAAGAAGGAACAGTAATGGGACTTCCTGGTTTCCTCTGTCCACGGGTTCGGAAAGTTGAGGAATGGGACCGGGACACACACACGTTCATTTTTACGATAAGTGATGTAATTAGTATAGAATTACTAATTAGTATAGCACGTGGGCAACAAACCTCTGCAGACCGTCTAAACGAGGGCTAAAATACAACTTCATTCCACAGGAGACCCATGAAGACACCACTCTGAGCACATCTCTGTCTCTAGTCACAGGCCACTCCACGACCACTGTCAACAACCCCCCCTCACCGCCTCACTGTTTCTAAATTACACACGTCAATGGACATTCCCATCGCCCGTGTCATTTTAAATTTTTTTTTTTCAACGTTTATTTATTTTTTTAAGACAGAGAGAGACAGCATGAACGGGGGAGGGGCAGAGAGAGAGAGGGAGACACAGAATCGGAAGCAGGCTCCAGGCTCTGAGCCATCAGCCCAGAGCCTGACGCGGGGCTCGAACTCACAGACCGCGAGATCGTGACCTGGCTGAAGTCGGACGCTCAACCGACTGCGCCACCCAGGCGCCCCGCCCGTGTCATTTTATCCGAGTCCCCAGGGAAGTGCACGCTGATGGTTTCACCTTGTACAAGTTACTTAGAAACTACGCTCATGTGACTCCTCAGGGGTAGACGCAACCTTGCAGAAGGTGGCGAAGGTTGCCAGGCTGCCACACTCCTCCTCCCTCCTCACCCGGGTTTTCATTACCGGGGTGAGGCTCTTTCTCCCTTGCACACGCTCGCCCTGCTCCTTGTTAGACATCCATGGCCACCACGTGCCACAGAGCAGGCCGGAAACCACCCTCGACCCCATTCATGTTACTCTCCTGCTGGAGACACCAGCCTGCTCTCCGACGGTTTTCTACATCAGCAGTTCTTGACGTTTAAGGGAATGAAGACCCCTCTGAGAGTAAAAGCTAACACAGTATTTTAACATATATTCTAACTGCTTTATGTTACCCTTATTAAGTGGGCAGCTGTTATTCAATTTCACAGGGGAGGAAATGGAGGCCAAGGAATAACTTACCAGTCACACACATTTTAAGGAGCAAAACACAGATTTGGAAACCCAACAGACTGGCTCCAGAATCCTTGCTCTATACGTGCTATTTCTACAGAAATTTTCACAAAAACTCTAGAGACCTGTCCCAGCAACACCGTATACAACAACACGCTATCATTTCAGGAAGTTCGCACACTCCCTAAGAGATACGTGGATCCCAGGATAAGAACTTCCAAGTAAAATTCAGCACTGGCCGCCCACCCAACAACTACCTCTCCTCCCCATCCTTCCCAGCAGAGCACCCATTTGGTCCAGGCATTCCATCCTCTTCCACGTGGCCACGTGCTTCACCCCGCCAATCATGGCGATCACTCTGCCCTTGCCAGTGACCCGCTTAAGAACGAGCACTGATAGGGGACATCTGGGTGGCTCAGTCAGTTAAGCGCCCAACTTCAGCCCAGGTCATGATCTTGCGGTTTGTGGGTTCGAGCCCCGCGTCGGGCTCTGTGCTGACAGCTCACAGCCTGGAGCCTGCTTGGGATTCTGTGTCTCCCTCTCTCTCTGCCCCTCCCCGCCTCCCCGCCTCTCTCTCTCAAAAATAAACATTTAAAAAATCATAAAAACATAAAAGAATGGGCACTGATAAAACCCTGACCAAGAGAACATGAGAGAAAGGCAGATTTCCCCACCATGAAAGCGAAACACACAACAAGCAATACCTCCTTCTGCTCTTGGCAGCTGTGTCTGCATGCGATGCCTAGAAATGGGGCAGCCACCCTGAGACCACACAATGGAGAATTAATACAGAACAAGTTCAAGGGCTTCCCCTTCAGGCCCAAGTTCAAGATAAAGGCAGCTGGGCTCCTGATGATCACTGAAGGCAGCGGAGTCAAAGCTTCCCTTTGCGTGTAGCTGAAAGCACCATTACCAACCTACCCCCAGGTCCACAGTAAGCTGCCAGCCTTACTCTCTGAAGTTCCATTCACTCACTCAAATATTTCTGAAATGTCAATTATGCACCCAATTGGAGGTTTTCTCCAACTCAGCTGTGCTGACATCCTCTCCCTTCTTGGAACTCCTGAGACATGAACAAATCAGAGTCACATGGTTTAGCACACGGCTGCTATAACTGCTTCACACGAGTTTGTTTTTCTCACCGGCTAGGCTGAAATTTCATAAAGAGGAGGACGCTGCGGCGAGCAGACTGGACATCTAGTACGAAATACCGAACCGGAACCTGAAGGCTCCCTGTTGTCACATCAATGGCACGGAGTTTTTTGCTTGCTTGCTTGCTTGTTTACATGTCAGGGGAGAAAACGCACGGGGTTCATCTGCCCGGTTCCCACTCATCGGCCGGGTTCCGGGCACTTGCTAGAGCTCCGCACAAACCCTCGCCGTGTTCCTCTCTGCCAAGTGTGTGCCACGCAGCCCCGACGAAGGCCCAGCGGTACCTGCACGTGCTCGCTAAACAGTGAACAGGAAGTGCTTAGAACAGAGGGAAGAAAAACAGAACATGCATATGTTTACCTCTTTCCATTTTTATCATGTAGACCAGACCCCCAGTACTTAGGAACACCCAGGTACTTCAGTTTATGGGTACGAATCCACTTCTGAACTACAAGTTAGGAAAAAAAAAAAAAAAGCTTGTGATTTCACTTGTTTTATGTATTTTTTTAAATCATTAAGAGAACATACTCACACATGCATTAAGATTGCACCTTTTTCCATAAAAAAAGGTGAACATTATGATCAGCAAATAACAAGTACCTTACAATCAAAGCATTTTTATTAACCCACCAAATTTTGTTATCCTGCTCTAAACATCATCTTTAAAATGAAAAATCTGGGGCACCTGGCTGGCCCAGTCGGTTAAGCACCTGACTTGATTTCGGCTCAGGCCATAATCTCATGATCATGAGATCAACCCCCACGACGGGCTCCAGTCTGCGCCTGCTCAAAACCGTCTCTCTCCCTCTGCCCCTCCCCGGTCGCGCAGGCATGCGCACCTGCACGCACGCTGTCTTTCACGGGGAAAAAAACTGAAAATCTGCGGGAGGCATTTAAAGAAAGAAAATCAAACCATAGCACTGCAGTTGTGGTCACCAACTCTAATTATGTAAATGTTTACTCTCTGCTCCAGAAAGACTAACATTTTACCCAATCTAGAAGTTGTTCACCTCATTCTAAAAGTCTTCAACCGGGATACCAAGCTGGAGGGGAGGGGAGGGGAGGGGAGGGGAAGCTTGAAGAGGTCCCCCTCTCTTCCTTAACAGTCTCTTCAAGTTCAACAATTATAGCATCCTGCCTCCCTCCCAGGTTATGTTGTCTGCAGTTTAGAAAAAATACTCAAAAAGATTGAGAGATCCTTGAGTGATAATACGTGAATTAGGATTATATCTCAATTTTTAACAATATTTCCTAAATCATATCATTTATTAACTTTATTCTACATTATCAATTTAGGTGAAATCTTATCATAACAAACCCAGGAAGAAATCAGAATTCTCTCCTACAAATCTCATTAAAATGAAATTGATTCATGAAGTAAAAAATAAAAATTACAAGGCATCAAAATATAAGATCCAGTGCCCTGGTTTGGACCTAAAACAACAACCAGGGGTCATTTTAAGAGTGTAAGCAGATGTGTGCTGTACTCCTTACTTTGCTCTGGTTTGGCAGCTCGCTGGTAGAACTTCAGTTCAGTAAAGAGGGGTCCGTTGTCACTGGGCTCCTTAAAAGAGAACGGGTAATTGACGCTAACAGTTGGTAACATCAGGGAGTTATTTTCAAAGAAACTTCAAAAAGGACTAAGTCGTTAGCATCAATGAAACTTCAAAAAGGACTAACACCAATTTTTCTTTCCAACGTAATTGTGAACTTAAGGTTGTAATAACTATGTTTAAGTCAAACTCCTTCGAAATGTTCTAGATATTCTAAGAGGCCATGAGTCTTATATTTCTCTCAAGCTACACTTTTGTCAGTGATAAAATGCTCAAAATCAGATACACAGCTCAGTCTTTGCAGAAGTTTACGAAAAATCTTTAAACTCATTTTCATCTTTATTAAGCTTTCTCTTAAAGCAATGATCAGCAACCATGTGAACTGTTTCACCAAGGGGCTACCAGATGCCTCTGAGATCTAATAAAATTTCAATACCCGACTTAACCAATCGGGCAAAATCCTACTCTTTTCCCTGTTTCTCACACAGTTGTATCTAGTTGTGACCTTGTCACAATGAGAATCTTCTGGAACTCCAGAGCGAGCAAGCACAGGCCGTTTAGCTGCATCCCTTCCTTTCTGACACCGATTCCCGTGTTTTTCAAACTAAGGAGCCCTACAATTTACTTCCCCCGTGATAATTCAAAGTCAAGAGGAAAATGGGGCTCAGTAAATCGTGTTCCACCAACTACACTGGGCTACATTCATTTTACATTTTAAGGAATATTAACCGTGAAAATTATTTGTAAAGGGGTATACACACACACACACACACACACACACACACACACACACACAAGTATGGACCAACAAGAAATACCAGCCTGTTGAGAGTTTTGCCTTGTGAAATAGCTTTAGAAGTGTAAAAACGGTCTTACAATTTTGTGGACTTTTTAAATAGTAAATTATGTCTGAATCAAAACTGGTTAGTATTTCACGTTTCATCATTTCTGTTGGGATTATCTTGTTTATCGAGAATCTGAGAACAATTTTTTAAAGCAGTGAAAACGTCACAGGAGGAAGCTAACTTTTCCAAATTAATTTTAGGGTCGCTTTTCTTTTAGGAAATATGGGAAGAAACTTATTTTGGACAGAACACCCGTATAGCTGGAGTTCAAGGGTCAGCAGAACACTAGAAGAAACGACGATGAGGCCCAAGCCTTTCAGGAATCCCCAGTTCAAGCCCCTTTAGGAAGACTAGCCAACGTGCAGAGAGGCCAGGCCCAGTTAAGAATGAGCGAGCGCTCAACAGCAAACACGCAGCATATAACTAACACCTGGCTCAGACACCGAAAATAAACTTGCCTTGTTCCAGGTAAGTAGACTCTTCAGGCCAGCCTTGGAACAGAGTGGTGCACAAGGATGTGGCATCTCGCCACCTTTTACGAAGGGGAAACTAACCAACATACAAGGTACGAGTCCAGATCCCGAACTTTTGGACTCAGTACCTCAAGTTTTGCCGTGACCTGTGGCTCGTGTCTCGGCCTCAGCGCTTGCTGGACAGACGCCTGTGCACGCGTATAGCCTACGGCCAAGAACGGGCCTTCAGCAGGAGCAGCAAACTCAGTGCAAGAAACGAAGGGAGAAATGGAAATTTGAGAGAAGAAATTCTGGTAAAGTTCCTCTCCAAAGGCTAACTTGTAGAACAGCTTATTAATATAATTCAGGTTTGAAAGGAGTTTTCCTAAGACAAATCCTGGCTTATTACCATCAGTATAAAATTCTGAGTTATTCAGTTTCAACCTATGTCATATCAAGTTTAATTTTCAAGCTTCCCTTCAGGTAATAATTTATTAAACTTATAATAATAAGAATCAACCCATATAAATCAGACTATTATAAGGAAAGCCCCACTACAACGAAGGCTCTTTGAGCTCATTTCATACTTTTTCTAATCCAATAAGAGTCCATTATAACAAAATAAAGGAGCTACTTTCTTGGCATTGCACTCTGCAGCCAAAGCTAGCTATTTCTGTTGAAGAAAATACCTTACTTAACTCATAACTAAAATTTTATTAACATATTTCAAATCTAAAATACTTTGCCAACTCTGTAATAGCCAAGATTTAGAAAAGAAATTGGGACTGACATTTTAACTAGAATATCACTGAACGTTTCTTTAAGACTTCTAAGTGTCAAAATGAAGAAGACAACAGAAAAAAACTTAAAATGTGATATATTTCAATGGCACCATCTAAAAGCAACTGGCTGCCATTTAAAAATGAAGCTGTATAAAGTTTCCCCTTCCTACCAAAAAATTATGGTATAGGAACTGGAAATTCAGGTCACTTCTCATACAGTCAGTGAGGGAAATGAAACATCAGTCTGTAAACTTCTTGCCAGGGAACTTCGAAAATACAGCTTTTATGTCAGTTCACCCTGGAAAGTGACCACGCTATAAAGAACTGTTAGGATACAAGACCCAAAAGGCCGGCCTCCCACTCAGTTCTGCCATCAGCTCCTGGACGCGACGGGAAGGGGGTGTGGAAAAGAAAACGAATTCATTATTAAAGTCTGTTAATAAGAAAACACAAAAGAGAACTCTTCCTCCTTGCTACCCACCGTCTTACCAGTTTACCATTCATCGCTGCACATCGTCTTTCCTGAGATAAAATACAGTGTCTCTCGGTTATCTAGAGGCAGAGGATACAAGTTCACCGTCGCTGGTGACCCGGCACCCCAACTCCAAGGCTGCGCCTGTAAGTCAGTAAGGAATAAGGCCCTAAACAGAACCAGAACGGCCATTGGGTAGGAGAGGGAATATATTTAAAATGTACCTGAACACCTATCTTGAATATGTGTGTCTTAACTGCATTTCAAGACCACGTGTAATTAAGACATCTGTGGGTTAACCATTTGAAGCTCTTTCACACAGCAGACCCGCGTATTAGCAGGGACCACATTTTCTGACAAGTCCTCCGCACGGAGGCAGAGGCCCTCCCAGAAGCGCAGGGTACCTGCCGCCTCTCCTGCATAAACGGACCCACAAAGGTCAACGGGGGTATGCACACAGGATGCCACTGAATATAATTAAGGTGTGCTGTGTGCCAGATTCTACCGGCGGTTCTCAACCTTAACGCGCAAAAGAATCCCCCGGGGAGCTTTGCTAAAAATACCAATAACCGGGCCCTGCACCCAGAGGTTCTGATTACACCGTACAACCAGAGCGGAGAACCACTGTTTGACTTGATATGCCATTACGTTATGACGTCTAATTTCACATTAAAAATCAATTTGCCTTCGATTATTTCTTAAATAACAATTTGCTGAGGGTTTTTTTTTCCCAAAGATAACATATGTGCTTATTTTAGAAAATGTGGAAATACTTTGATATATTTTCTTCACATATATATGACCATTTTATAAAACTGCCTCCACGCTACACGTAGTATTGTATCTTGTTTTTTTTAATACTTAATTATGAAATTTCCCCCAAAGAGTGGTACTTGTTCTTTGAAAACATGATTTTTAACAGCCCCTAATGTTTTAAATGGCGAACGTTCATAAACAGGTGATTTTCATACTGGAAAGATCTGGTACTTATTTTATATGCTTCTGTTTGATGAACCATCTCAATTTTTAATGTTATACAGCTCCGAGAACAAGAGAGTTGCAGAACAGTAGTGGCCAGAGCTACGGCCCAGCACGTCGCCAGGCGAAGGCAAATCGTGAAGAGGCCTGCTCAGAAAGAAACAGACGAGGGGCGGGTGGCATCTAGAAATTAAAAGGTGGTGGGAAGTTACAGCTACAAAGTTTTCAAAAGAATAAAACGGGCATTTAAAAACGACACCAAGAAAACAAGTTTGCAACGAGGTCCTTATCATCAGACAACTTAAAATCCAGCCAGAGAGAAACCAAGTGGCGGCCTGAGAAGGATGTGAGCTTATGAAACCGCAAACTACAGGGAACCAGAAGGAGTGCCTCTAGAGTTTGAAGGAGCTCAGAGAAGACGAGTATCCAGGAGGAAACCAGCAAGCCCTCTCTCTCCCTGAGAGAGGAAAGGGGAAGTCACTAATACCGTTTTGTTTGTGGCGTTCTTCCAGGATCACAGCCAAACTACCACACCGAACACGTTACGGAGATATTACATGCAAAAGAGAAATCAGTCGAATATTTATCACTGTCCTAATTACAAAGAGAAGGAGTAATACGGGCTAATGGGAACAGAACTAAATTAGGAGATAGGAGATGCAGAATGCTGAACTAGGTTTGATAACAAAAGGCTTTAAACTTAGAAATAGAGCAATTTACCACCTTATTAAGCAGCTAGGAAATGTGGCTCCTACCCATTTTTGCCATAACTCTGTGAGTAAAACAGGTGGTGAAAGTGAAGTGACACTGAATACCAACTAAAAGTGCTTGGAATTGCCCGTAAGAGAGCAGAACAGCCTAATTCTAAAATAAACCGCAACCTAAGGGCTGTCGGGCTACACGGAAGAGAGACCTGTCTACACACCCATCCCACCCCCAGGACGCGGCCCCGGCAGCGGGCCTCCACGAGGTGGGGAGCGCTGTGTGCACGTTGGCCAACGGCAGAGTGGTCACAGGGAACCACGGCGTTGGAACCTCAAGATCAGGAGAAGTCCTAAGTGGACTTGCCCTCTTCGCACAATGTTAACTCGGTAAAGATCCCAAGAAGAAACTAGTCTTCTCCACAGACTTTAAGTTTGACCTGTCGTGTCGGAGACAAATGCAGATAATATTCTGCACCTCCACACAAACAACCCGATTTAAAAGTAAGAACGTTAGGGGCGCCTGGGTGGCGCAGTCGGTTAGGCGTCCGACTTCAGCCAGGTCACAGTCTCGCGGTCTGTGAGTTCGAGCCCCGCGTCCGGCTCTGGGCTGATGGCTCGGAGCCTGGAGCCTGTTTCCGATTCTGTGTCTCCCTCTCTCTCTGCCCCTCCCCCATTCACGCTCTGTCTCTCTCTGTCCCAAAAATGGATAAACATTGAAAAAAAAAATTAAAAAAAAAAAAAAAAAAAAAGTAAGAACGTTCGCTCCTCTGCTACAGCAGCACACTGAGTATTTCAAAAGGAACGTGAATGCACGAAAGCAGGAGAAAAATCCAAAACGAAAGGGCTTGAAGAAAAGGGAAATGGCAGGACACACACTTGAAGCTGTCGACCTTACCTGCACTCCGGGCAGGACCGAGGAACCGGGACCCAGTTAGCTGCCCCCGGTCAACAAGTATCACTAACACACTGGACAGAAGAGGGAGTTACTATTTTCAGACACTAGGCAGAACGGGTAGTACCTCTAAAAGACGGGAAACAAACAGAACGAGCCCCAGGCAGCCCCAGCTTTCTTCACGGAGGCACCAGAGTAAAAAGGGGGCAACTCGGGGTTCCGAGGGGCCAGGAGGCCGATGACCCCGCCGCCAAAACCAAACCAGGAGATTGGACGTTTTTAAAATCCAGAAATATTAGAACAAAA
Source organism: Prionailurus bengalensis (assembly GCF_016509475.1). NCBI lineage: Eukaryota > Metazoa > Chordata > Mammalia > Carnivora > Felidae > Prionailurus > Prionailurus bengalensis. The sequence continues at coordinate 140,070,820 of NC_057355.1, read as the reverse complement.
TTAAAGACCAACATCCCTCATGAACACAGACATAAAAACCCTTCACAAAATATCAGCAAATCGATTCCAGCATTATGTAAAAAGCGTGACATGTCATAACTAAGTGGAGTGTACGTTAAGAATAATAGTCCTCCGCTCAAACGACCAATCGATATCACTGCCACATTAACAGAACGAGGGCGAAAAAGCCTGGGATCCATCTCAGCCGATGCAGAGAAAGCATTCACAAAATAAACAGGCAAACTACAACCCGGGAGAAAATATTTACAACACATACATCTGGAAGGAGACTTGTGCCCAGAACAACTCTCTTACTGCTCAATCACAAAACGCAAAACCACCTAGATATTAAAAAAAAAAAAGGGAAGACCGAAGAGGCACTCCGAATGCCCAGGAAGCACAATTACTTAGAAAAAGTGATCAAAATCTGCCACCTAGTAAAACTCGAAGACACGTATCACGGCTGCAAACCCACCGACCCGACAAGCACACACCCGGAGGAGGACGCGGGAGCGACCGGAACTCTCACGCGTGGCTGGTGGACGTGTCAGATGGCAGAACCACTTTGGAAAATCCGTCTTATAAATGTGAATATGCACCTTCCCTGTAAACCAGCGATTCTCCTTCTAGGTATTTATCCAAGAGAAATAAAAAACCTTGTACAAAAATCTTCAGAGAAGCTTTATTCATAATGGCCTAAAACTGGAAACAATCCAAATGTCTATCAACAAGAAATGGAAAGGAAAAAAAAAAGCTGTAATATGTTCACATAATATAATATTCTGAGCAGTAAGACTCAACAAGGAACTACCAACAACATGAATAAGCAATATTAAACATTATGCTGAGCATAATGTCAGAAACAAAACAGTATATAGAGTACAGTATCATTTCTGTGACCTTCCAGACAATAATAACTTATCCACAGCAAAAGTAAAACACACACACACACACACACACACACAACCAAAATCTCAGAGAAGTGGTTACCTCAAAGGGTACAGGAAGTAGGGGTCTGACCAGAAAAGGACACGAGAAATCTTTTTGGGGTGATGGAAATATTGTATTATTTTGAGAAGGGTGAGAGTTACACAGGTATATGCACTTGTCAAAAGTATTCAAATTATTTAGTATCTATGGCTTTCCTTGTAAAAACTACGCCTGAATAAAAAAGTGTTAAAAACAATCACTAAAACAATTCAGGTCCAAAAGAGTTAATTCACAAGAGATCAAATCTACTCTTCACTGAAAAGAAAGTAAAATAAAACACACCAAACACAAATCTTCAGGATAATTCTGAGTTCTATAGCCTCTAGAAAAAAAGTAGGGGTGGGGAACTTATGTGGGTGATTTGCCTAAATAACAGACCCTGTTATCTCTTCCATTATTTAACAAAGACATGTTCTTCACACGGATTAAAAAACTCTAAGAGGAGTTACAACTGTAACTTTGTAAGCAGAAAGATGCATAATATATTCCTAATAAAAAATAGTAGCTAAAATGCTCTTTAGCGCACCAATATATAAGTGGACCCGGCCATGCAAAGTATGCTTATACCAGATAAGATGCCGTCAACCTCTCCTCGTTACAAACCAATTTCAACATCAGTTTGGCAAAAACAAAGTCCCAAGTGATCACAATTATATAAATAATATAACTTACAAAAATGGAAGGGGAAGGGGAGAAACCTGGGAAAAGCAAAAACTGACCAAGTGGAAGCTGACAAGCAAATGCAAGATAAAATACGGTAAAATTTCATTAAACTACTAGTCTTATATGATATAAATAAAGCATCTCAACTATTGCAAACATAGCTGAAATAGAATGAGCTGCGTATTTTTATTCCATGTCTGTATGCCTCCATGCTTCCATTCATTTTCCACCAAATACCAGTATCGCTCTAATCCCAAAGAGGGGAAAGAGACGTTTGAACGCAAATTATTGCAAATTATAAAGCTACTTTTGTGTCTTGTTAAATATTTATTAAGCACTGTTAAAAATATAGTGCCTTACGGTTCAATTAATTCTAGTTATCAAAAAGGATGTTTTACAAAGTAAATGCTGTACCCATTCAACAAAGAAGAAAAGCAGCTAAAATCTTTTCTTACCACTTTTACAACACAGGGTGCGTCACTGCCCACAGATCTCGAAGAATTCAGATCAGCTGTTTGAAAAAGTGACATACGTAATATCAGAACGAGAAGTAGCATCATTTTAATTAGCCTGTTAACTAACCCTTTGTTAATATTTGGGTCTGGATATCTACAACTCCTTGATAGAATAAATTTCAGTTCCCAAATATGTGTCTCAGGATTATCATTACAGTATATCTCATCAATTTGAAGACTTTTTTTTCATGAGTTAACATGTCTGAAATTGAAATGCCTCTTATAATTGCTGGTATCTTCAAAATGATCATCAATTAAGTATGGAAAACTCTGAGTTAAAGATTTCTTTAATTCGAAAGTACTCATGGCCTTTGATATGCTAATGTAGGCTGTGAATTTCCAAGAGGACGGTAACTGATAACATTTCTTAAATATACAAACCAGGGAATCCTTTTAAGAAGGAGCATTAAAAAAAAAAAAAAAAAGAAAAGAAAGAAAAAAGGAAGAGGAGCTAAAATTCCAAAAACCACTAGTTTTGGGGGGAAAAATAACAAAACAAAACTCCTCTAAACCAACAGCCAGGATGTTGGCACTAGAACTCTGAGCTGCCATCCGCAATAATCTTAATGTGGCTGCCATTTCATTTCCTGCAAAGAGAGCAGCACAGGTGCCCTGGAATACTGCGTCAGGAGTGTCAGGCTGCCCACATTCATTAAACAGACATTTCTACCAAGGACCTCCTATATGCCAGTGTCTAGGAAAGCGATTCGGTAATGAACAGAAGGAAGTAATCGCTCCTCTTGTGAAGCTGACGTTTCAGCGGTAGGACACCAACAACTATTAAAATACCAAGTACGCTTGATGGTGTAAGTGTTACAGAGGGAAAATGAGGCAGGAACGGAAGGCAGACAAACGTTGCAAGGTACCGGGAGAAACCTCCCTGACAGGGTGTCACTGGAGCAGTGGTCTGAGGCAGTGAGGGAATAAGCCACGCAAATATCTGGGGAAGAACATTCCAGGCAAACCAGCACAAAGGCCCTGACGTGGAAAGTCTCCGACGAGTCTGAGGAAAGCCAGGAGGCCAAAGTAGCTGGAAAAAATTAAGTGAGGTGGAAAGGAACAGGGGACCGATCAGAAACGCAGCAGGGAACAAACACCAGCATGACAGGTGACATAAAGCTGTCGCTGCGACTGAGCTGGAGAGCCGCTGGAAGGTGCCGGGAAGAGGATGGCAAGACCAGACTTTGATCCCTTAAGAATTCTTCAGGCTGCCTGGCGGACAACGGCGTGCACAGGGCAAGGGCAGAGGCAGGGAGGTCGGCCGGGCTGTCACGACGCTCCAGGCGAGAGACGGCAGAGGCCTGAGCCAGGGTGGCAGCCGACCAAGTGCCTCGAAGTGGTCTGACTGTGGGCGTTTTCAGAGAAGAGCCGACCGGATCTGTTGGTGAACTGGATAGAGAGGACAAGGGCGGGAAAGGAGGTAAGGAGGCCTCCAAGTTTTGAGCCTGAGTAACTGCAAAGAGGAAGTTGCTCCTTACTAAGACAGAGAAAACCGCAGGAAGAGCTGGTGCTCCAGGCTGCCTGAAGTCTCAGATGCTCACGAGACGTCCAAGTTCAATTGTTAAATAGGCAGTTGATCGACAAGTCTTGAGTTCACAAGAAAGGTCCAAGTTCGAGAAATGAATTTGAGAGTCGTCAACACGGAAATACCACTCACTTAAAACCAGGAGCCCAGAAGACCCCTAGGGAATGAGTGAGGACAGAGAAAGGAGGAGACCCCAGGACTGAGCCCTAAGGCATTCTCACGTTAGAAGGTGATGAGATGAAGGAGGGAAGGAAAAGGAAATCAAGAAACTGCCAATCAGCTGGGAAACGGCAGTATTTTGAAGAGGCTGCAGCTAAGGTGCTTCACACTGAAGAAGGAACACTGAGTCACAAGAACGGCTAACGTGGGCGGACGGAGAGTGGGAGCTCCAAGATACATCACTCAGATACTGAGTTAGTGACAGAAATCAGGTTGTTGTTGTTTTTTAGATAAGCATGCAGTATACAAAATATTAAAACAAGGATAGTATCCCAGTCATGCTGCACAATTCAAGTGAGGAAAGGGGGGAAAAGGCAGCTCAACAACTCATGTGAACATCACGTGCTACAAAATCTGCCACGCACAAAGAGTACGGTAAGAAGGGATCTCCCATTGCCGAGAAAGAAAAATGGTTTCAACACAGCACGGAAAGCAGTAAGAGAGGGTTGGGGCGCCTGGGTGGCTCTGTCAGTGAAGCATCCGACTCCTGATTTCGGCTCAGGTCATGATCTCACAGTTCGTGGTTCGAACCCCACGTCGGGCTCCGTGCTGATAGTGCGGAGCCTGCTTGGGATTCTCTGTCTCCCTCTCTGTCTGCCCCTCCCGGCTCTCTCTCTCAAAAACAAAAAATTAAAACGGAAAAAGAAAAAAGGTTAACGCAAAGCAAATATACACAGACGGTACCTGCTCTAAACCCAGCTTTGGAAAAATGAAGAAAAAGCATCACGTACAGAGATCGAGGGGCAAAGGGCAGCATGATGGCCAAGGCACAGATTCTGAGAAAATAAAAGGGACGAAGATAAACGTTACACAGGGACCAGACTATAGGAAGGATCTTGTATGCCATTCTCAAAAATCTGGCACTTTGTCCCCAGGGCCAGGGCGAGCCATTACAGAATTTAACTAGTTTAGATCGCTCAAGCCACGATGTGAACAATGGGATGCAGGGGGCAAGACTGAACAGAGAAACGTCACTGCCGTGGCAAGAATCCAAACAAGACCTGAAAATGACCTGCACTAAGGCAGGGTCGGCAAACATGGAGAGAGAAAGCCCCACAGGTAAAGCAACAGGACTAGACGAAGTACCAGGGACAGTGGTGAAGGAACACTTGAGAAGGCCTTCCCAGTGCCTGGCGTGAGCTAATCCTCTCCTAGTCACGAGAGCGCCTGTGCGACGTCCAAGGAGAGAGCCCTGAAGGCCACCGGCTGCGGGCCTGCACTTGGGAGATCGAGTCCTAGGCTCCAGACAAAACATGTGGACATCGACAGTGAAAAGACAGTAACGGCAGCCGTGAAACGGAAGAGGTCACTCAGAGAGAACACACAGAATGGCAAGTGAGCCAAGAAGGGAAAGCTGGGGAGCACAGAAGTCTTCCAAGAACGACCAAGCACCTCCGAAGAGGCAGCAAGGACACCACGAGGGAAGCGTCACCGTGAAACACAAGGGAAACCATCTCTGTGAGAAGGAAAGGCAGACGCGAGCAAATGCCACAGAAAATACCCAAGAAAATCCAAAAGCAATCTTTTGAATTCATTAGCAGAAATTGCTGTGGATCCTGAACACGGCTGCTTCTGTGTATCAGTGGGCCCAGAGAGAGAAACTGGAGGCAGCGATATTAAAGCAAATCCACATTGATCAGCTCAGCTTTACAAAAGCACGGTTTTACTGCAGAAATCACTGGCTATTAAAACTACTCACTATCAGATGGCACTTTCCAACGATAAATACAAATACAAATAAAACAGCACAAACGCAACCCAAGCTGCAAATGCGCCAAAGGTTACAAAGCAAGTTAACCAAGGCAGAACGAAGAGCCTCCTTGCTTCCAGCTGCCAGTCCTCACGTGAGCTGTCCTGGGTGCCCGCGGTCTGCGGTATAGACGGCTCGTACCATGCGCCACCTCTAAACCACAAGGTCAAAACCTACATACCTGGCCAGCATGGCTACTAACCTTGCACGGTTTACGAGGGTTCTCACCTGAACAGACAGCCTAGTTTACCGGGACGGGCTCTGGCTCTGAACAAAACGAAAGAATCGGCACCTGAGGCACCGCTGACCTAGAGGAATCGTATTTACACGCACAGTAGAGCACTGGGTTTCAAGCTGTGTCACGAACACACCTCTAAGAGGCGGCAGCTAACCCGACACCCCCACTGGTCCTGGAGGAGTCGGAGTCGGACCCTCCTGAGTGAGAGCTCTTGATCCCTGCCAAGGGGCTCTCAAGTGTCAGCCTGCATCTGAATCCCCCGGGGCACTTGTTCGGTCGCACCGCTGGGCCCTCTCCCTACAGTGTCTGATTCAGATTCCTAGGCCAGGGGTGGGACCTGAGAATCTCAGTGCCAACAAGTTTCCATGACTAACACGAACCTAGTATCTAATGTTAGTATCTTGAGTAAGATGCTGCTTGAAAGAAAAAAGGGTTCCACTACTGAAAATAAAATGTTATAAACCTCGGGGCAGAAACTATATAATTAAGTAAACAGTTAACTAAATTGAGAGTAGAGATGGAGTGAGAACATATCACGGAAAAGTTAGAAAGAAGTACCAAAAGAAACATGAACTCTAACTGTATCACTACTAATATTCTAGGTGAAGCAGTCAGCTCTAGAAGCAATCAGGTAAAATATTTTTTTATATCAACAATTTAGTTCACCTGTAGAATCTCAGGGTTCCACATGGGTCTCCCCAAATTTCAGAGTAAGTTTGCTCATTAATAACACATTCTCCCAATTCCATTAGGATGCCTACTAGAGTTGTATAGAAAGAAAAACCAAATCCACACCTGTTAAAGATCTAAAAATCTCCAAATTAAGCCAAAATAAAGGGAATCGATCCTAACTGAATGGAGGTACAGAAAGGAAGGTGGCCAGGGCTTTCTCCGGGTATCGGAAGAGATTGAGACTATAGAAAATATCTTAAAAATCTAAAGCACAATATTACAGATACGCTACCCTCTTTTTCTACTGTGATTAAATCAACTTTCCTTTCCACTCCTGTGTCAGAGATGCAGTTGCCTAACCATACAGTCTTAAGTTGAATCTAGAAATCGTTAGGAACAACCTGTGAAAAGCTCCTAACTTAGAAACTCCTTCAATAAGAAAGATGTAAATCTCTGGACGGGCAATTAGAAGTAGTCCTACACCGGGGCACCTGGGGGGGCTCGGTCGGCTGAGTGTCCGACTTCGGCTCAGGCCATGACCTTGTGGTTCGTGAGTTCGAGCCCTGCATCGGGCCCGCGGCTGTCAGCGCAGAGCCGGCTTCACAACCTCGGTCCCTCTCTCTCTCTCTCTACCCCTCCCCTCCCCCCCCCAACTTGCACTCCGTCTCTCAAAAATAAACATTCAGCAGCAGTCGTACACTCACCAAGATATATACAACCGAAGCCGCCCTGGCCGATGGGGGATCCTAGTTTCCACTCCTTCTTCGTCATGTCAGTGATGATCTCCCCAGCTGCAAAGTGTTCGGCAAGTTGTCTCTTTGTGGGGCCCTGTCTTCCAGCCTGAGCCACTTTTACTCGAGGCATCTTCACTATAATATAAAAGAAAGCGACGTTCAGAGTTATAATCCTAGAAGTGCTGAAACATTTTCCACGAAGGAAAGCTCTGGGCTCCACAGGTGCTTTTCAAAGGAGGAAGCGCATTTACGACACGACAGGCGACGCTTTACACGTGGGCCCCCAGCCAGCCACACTCACAACGCTGTGAGGCTTACGTTCTCGTCCCCATTTCACAGACGAGGAAACGAAGGCTCGGCCAAGTGTGGCAGCGCATCCAAGGCTGGAGACCTAGGAAGCGGGAGAGCAGCAGAAATCTGCCCTGAGGACCGACGGGGCCCCAAAGCCTCAGCAGCACGGCCCCCAAGTACAAAACCAGCAGTGAAGGAGTGACAAGGGGACTGGGGCTGTTTGGTGACAGCCAGCATTGCATGCTTCCCTTGTCACCACTGTCCCTTCTGGCGGTGACCCTCAATTCACCCTTCTCACTCACGGACACGCTGAACGTAACATTCAGGGAAAGCAGTGTTACTGTGAAAACGGCCCAGGGCTGGGATCAAAGGCCCAGATTCCAGTGTAGCTATGACACCAGCAGGATGGGTGACCGTGATCAAGTCACCTCTCTCTGGGCTTTAAGTGCCCTCATATGCAGCTTACCTCACTGAGAGAAAGAACCCAGGCGGGGAAGGGGCGGGGGGCGGGGGGCCAAATTCTCAGCTCTACAAGTACGAATTGAAAAAGACGTAAAACGAATACTCTTTAGGAGGCTATAGTTCCTTGAAACTATCAGAGACCACAAAGAGGGCAGTAAGAGTTTATGGGGTGGTCCGCAGCACCTGAAACGGCTGTTGACGTGAACGAAGTCTGTTAAGAGAGGACAATTCGCAAAAGGTGGCTCGGTCTAGAGCCCAGGCAGTCCAAATCCATACACACGATATCAGACGGGGATATTTTAGCAAATATCCACCCTCTATCCCTCCACAGGCATAAACTCCATAGATGCAAGTACTCTTTATGAACTTATGGGGGATTTTTAAAATTCTTCCTATAGAACACCAACCCTTCTTCATCGTCTGAATCTTCTCTAAGTTAACAAAATATCTTCAGAATAAATGAAGGTGGCAATTATGTCTTCCTCTCAAGCAGTTCTCTTGATGCATATTTTTAATCATTGTAAAATCTCCCTGAATGAGTTTCAGTGTAAACCCTGACAGCCAGACTCAATACACAAGGTGACTTTTACAGCTATGGTTGTAGCTGAGTACAAGGAACAACCACGACAGACAGTTCTACCAAACACTACGAGGGATGCCTTCTAAATTTACCCAACTGTATCAAATCATCAGCATAATCTATTTGACGATGTCCTTAGAGGAGTCAAGACAGTTGAAAATGAGTTAAAAAAAAAAATCTTTTCCTCTTTCTGGAACTCAAGACAGTAACTAGACTATCTTTTGTGTCTTTCTGGAATTCCTTTCCAAAAGTGACCATATTTCAAATGAAATATTCTAGCTCACCTTCTACTCAATAGAAACGGTGGTCAACAAAAAGCGTTTTTCCTCCGAAGTATGTGGTTAGCTTTTACTCTCAGTTTTATTCCCACAGCCTAAATGTGATCACTGGCACAGTCTGGACTGACTTTTCCTTCCTCCCGAAAAGCCGTCGCACAGAGCGGAGGCCGTCACGGCCGGCCTCTTGATGTCTGTACAAAACCGCCACGTCCAAAGGTTCACTGCTACTGAAGGGGGCGGGACCGCCAGCTCACCGGTCTCATCTCCCGAAATTTCCCCAGAAAACCCAACCAGGACAACTGGAGAGCAAGCCTCAAACCCCAGGGACAGCATCTCCAACAAGAGCGGGTGACAACATCCCCCACCTCCACAAAACCCCGAAATGGGAGTGGGTGAAGAGGCCGCAGACAGCGGGATGGCCCACGAGCCACCAGCAGCTGGCAGGGAAGCGGCAGAAGTGCAGTGGTGTGTCTGACGAATCTGAGAATCCCCAGGTTACCAGCAGGTACTTCTCAGAAGCACGGAGACAACGCGGGAATAGCAGCCACGGCCGGGAAGGGCTGTGCACACTCCAGCAGCGGGCGAGCGGCGGGGGCTCCCCGGGAGGGCTGGGGCAGGCCGGCTTCCACGGCTCGAAGGACCAACCAGCCAGAACTCTCCCTCAGGTGGAGGAAAAACTGGTAGCAATGGAATCCAAACTGAGCATCGTGAAGATAATACAGAGAAAGGGCAAGGAAGGTTCAAATCAAAGTAGATGTGTAAGTTCGCCTCCATGGTTCGGAACGTGACACCAAAAAAACCCCGAAACAAAATAAAAAACAAAAAAGAAAAGGAGGCTGTAAAGGATGACAGGAAGTCGACCCGATTTACACCATCTAGAACTAATTGCACATAAAAGAAAAATTGCTTATGAAACTCAGCAACCAAAAAGAGGATCAAGGCCCAGTCCCATGCAAACTCAAAAATTAAAAAAAAAAAAAAAAAAAAAACCCTTCAGAAAAATACAGAAAGCGTGCCTGCCAAAAACTTGAGAGCTATGAACCAATATTTCAAAAGAAGCTTAAACATTTATATATATATAAAGACTAAGATCAGAACTAGAAAAACTCAGAAACCAAGAGATAGAAGGAAACTAAAAAGTCACAATCATTTCCAAAATGAAAACTAAACTAGAAGGAACATCAAACTGAATGCAATTTAAACACAGTGACTTAACAGAAATAGGCCAGTGAAAAGGAACAAACTTTAAAAATTGCAAAGGGTGGGGGCACCTGGGTGGTTCAGCCAGTTAAGTCCCCAACTCCTGATACCTGCTCAGGACGTCATCTCGTGGCCGTGGGATCCAGCCTGGTGTCAGGATCCACACTGAGCGTGGGGCCTGCTTGGGACTCCCTCCCTGACTTTCTACCCCTCCCCACATGCACGTGTGCTCGCTTGCTGTCTCTGTCTCTGTCTCTGTCTCTGTCTCTCTCAAAATGAACTTTAAAAAAATAAAAAATAAATAAAAATAAAAAAGCGTGAAAAAGAGAAACATTTCAGGAGAAAATCATAAATTCAGAACATAGAAAAAGACAACGAACATACCACAAAGAGAATCAAAGCAAAGGAATAGAATACTAAAGACACTTAAGAGTTCGCTGAACTTAAAAAAAAAAAAAGTGAATCTACAAAAAAAAAAAAAAGGTTTCAGCACACACAGTCCACAGGAGAAATCAGCTCAGCATGACCCACGCCCAGACACAGCCTAGTAAAAAATTACCAAACTCCGTGGTGAGAGCAAATATTCCTTGAGCATCCAGGCCGAAAACAGATCTTTTGTAAGGAAAATAAATCAGGCTGTCCTCACTTTGACAGCAACACTTGTGCCAGGGAAAAAAGAGAAAGTAACAAACTTAAGACAAAGACAACACAAACGGAAGATTTTATGCTCAGTTAAATTTCAAGTACAAAGACCAAAGTGTTCTCCACATGGAAAAAGGGAGTCAGAACCCACGGCAGAACAAGCCTTAGATATCCAAAATGCATGAAGAAACATGGCGAGCGGGAAGCGGGTATTTATTTATGTATTTACATATATTTATTTGTAGAACTGAGTCGCCAAGGGCGATCAGGACAGCACAGAGTATATAATGGGCACGTGTCCTGACAAAGTAAGTAGGGCACAACTGTAAAAAAAAAAAAAAAAAAAAGGGGGAGAACATACGCAAAAAAGAAAACAACTTTCCAGAAACCATTACACAAGTGCTACTTGGTTTCGTTAACTAAGGTTACTGTATACAGCTGTGGCATAATGAAAATGAGTAATTACGTGATATTTTAATGATCATCCCCTTGTATCCTTAAAAATCAAGATTCAAATTGAAAGAAAGGGGATGCAGATGAAAGAAGAGGTAAGGCTTAAAATGCTTTACTGGGAAATATTTGTAATTCAGAAGTTATTTTATCTTCTGCAAAACACACACACACACACACACACACACACACACACACACACACACACACCCTTTTGTGTTTGCTAGCCTTATTCGCAAAAAAAGCTTCGAAAAAAATAACCAAACCAGTAGTAGTGATTATCTCTAGTGCATAAATTGTATTCTTGAAATACTGTTCCATCTAAAAGAAACCAGGTCCATTGAGGAAATGGCTGGTTCCGGGTCTGAAGCTACAAGTGTACAAGGCGCACTTGGGACACCTTGTCATTTGTAGGTGTCAAGGAATCTCTCAAAGATGACTGGGGTTATGTCAGATATGTCTAAGGAGCCAACTGAGATGCTCCCACTGACTAAAGATGGGCCAGTTTGAGTCAATAAAGATAATAACCGCTATGGATTAAAACAAATAAAATGGGTAAATCCAAGAGTTTATAATAGTAAGAAAACCTAAGTGGTCACCTCTAGAGAATAATAGGAAACCACATAATTTTGAAAGGTGGTTCCAAAAATTTTTTTTAAAAAAAAGAAAGGAATGAATGAATGAAAAGAATAAAGCATTTATCTTTTCTTACTTACATGAATTGTTACCACAATTCACAAACATGAATTGTTACATGAATTTGGTTACCACAGGGTAACCAAATATTAAATGAAGAGAAATTTCTCCTTATGGAAAATTTTCAGCTAATAAATGAATAAGAATGGTTTTAGGTTAGCACCCTTTCCACCTTCTAATGAATTAATGGATCCAGACACTGAGCCCTGATAGCTACTAACATCAAAATATGAGAGATGTCCAGACATATTATACTCCTCCTGATAAAAGAACATGCTCATACCCATGAAGTAATGTTGCCAAAAAAGAAAAAGAAAAAATAGACCCTGAATCTGATCAAGCCTACCAATTCACAGGATATGAAAAGAACAGAAGAACATGATAAGCTATAGCACAGGATTGCAATCAGCAAAATCCCAAGGGTGGGAAACCCTAAGGTCCATATAATCCCATTTCTGCAACTGGTAAGGGTAGAAAAAGGAGAGATGGGGGAGAAGAGAACCAGATGCAAAGAGACGTAAAACAACATAGTACCTGAAACAAAACAAAATCAGGCCAATCTAAACTGCAGTGTTTAGGGATGCACATGTGCGTGACAAAACTATAAAGAAAAGGAAATGATCGCCACAAAAGACAGAAGTTACTTTTGGAAGCATAAGAAAGTTGTGGTGAGGATGGGGCCGGGGGTTCTAATTTATGACGTCGGGGGAGGTTCTAACAGTACCTTAGAATTCATGGAGTCTGTATCTGTCTGCTTAATAAGGTCTTCCGTATTGTGAACTATTTTGTTTTTAAGCACTAAAAAAATTACTGTTCCTGTAGTTAACAATCACCAAGAGACTGAAACTGACAATCTCTTCACACTCTATGAGCTTGTCCCATCAGACACACACACACACCCCTGCACTCCTAAGTCAAATCTGCACCTGGTTTCCTGTGAGCTATCAGTTGCCTTTTGCTTTTTTATTTACAGGCACTTGTTATACATTCTCTAGTAGAGAAATAGACTCTTGAAACTGCAAATAATCTTCCCCATCTGCCCTTTGATATTGTGTATTTTTAGCTTTTGGACTTGATGGAATCCTTGGAAAGACCCCTTCCAGTGACTCTTGTCAAACATCTCCCAGGCCTTCTTTTAGTTATTTTACGGCTTCGTCATTTGCTGATACAACTTTGCTTTGTCTACACTTACACTGGTATAAGATACAATCAGAGGTTAAGAATTCTGGAAGTTTCCAAATGGTTATCCAGCTTCTTCTCCTCGGTCCCTCATGCACATTACGGAGATCCGCAGGGTTCGAGGAACGTAAACCCACCACACAGCCGGGGTCAATGAAGGACAACAGAAGTTCACATGAAGTTGTTCTTCTGTTCCACACGAAGTTGCTGTCGTCACCCATTCCTGTTCCCCCAAACAAAGGCTTACTGGCTGTGGCCCCCACTCTGGAGAACCCTACTCTGGCGGCGTGGTCTAAGATCTGTGTCTCGGCCCCCGGAGTGTCCCCTTTCCACGTCCCAGCACAGCCGTTTGATCTTGACGGCATCTGGCCACCCCCCTTACTTTCTGGGTCAGCGTTACAGAAGTCTCCTGGTTTCAGACAGTAGGAGATGGGCGTTGGTCAATCTCCTTGTTCCTTTTTAAGTGATTTCTCAAAAGAAGAGAGGAGAACTATTGAAAACCAGAAGCCCCTGCTCAAAAACGAAGTGTTACACCCATAAGCATTTGCCTCGGTAACTCAGTGACTTTCCTAAAGAATTTAAAACACTAATTTCAGTTCAACAATCGCTTTAATACATTATAGGTTTCTTCCAATAACGAAACCAATACCTACATCAGGTTTCTATTAAAGAATACATTGGAAGGCGCGAACTTCCACCAGATTAAACCTTCCTATGTCGCTTCTGCCCACCAGGAGCACGGCGAATCCACTACTATGGTAGCTTATGGGGAAGAGGCAAAGAAAAGGAAAACTTTGCCGTCATATAACCCGTTACATAATCTGAACATCTCTTTCCCCAGTGATAGTAAATGCGATACAGATGCGAGTGGAAAAGCACATCAAGATGCAAATCAGCACTGCCCTTTGCTGAAATCACTCACTGCCACAGTCCGTATTAGCATATTCACCAAAATTTAATTGTAAACAGAGTAATTATGGTACTAAAGTTATTAAATACACAAAGCAAGCTTGGAACTATACATATTCAAATAGAATTTCAGTGGCAGATCAACTTTTATATCTGAAACAATACCCTAATTAATAGTCAGCTCTGATAAGAAAATGGTCCTGTTTCTCAGATAACATTCCCAAAAAAGTTCTGCTGTGAATATTAAAACAAAGTTTTGCGAAGAGACTTTTTTTAATTTCAACAGCTATATTTATCACAATATGGTACTGTATTTAGACCACTGATACTTTTCAAGTCCTGGATTCAAATTTGGAATCGTTTTTTTCCAGTCTCCTGCTGAAGACAGAAGAAAGCTTGACTGGATCGAGAGACACCACTTATACTTAATGAGCTCTCCAAATTCATCATACCCAAACTGGGAAATTATAGTGCAGTAATAAACCCTGTTATATACTGGACGGCTAGTCATAAATTTTCCCTAAAATAGACATTATGTGTGTAAGTTCCTCTGAGGGGGGGTCACATATTTTTAGGAAATTGTCTTTAAATCCTGCGCTTCTCTGGTATGTTTAAAAAACATTTTTTTTAAACGTTTATTCATTTTTGAGAGACAGAGAGAGAGCATGAGCGGGGAAGGGGCAGAGAGAGGGAGACACAGAATCCGAAGCGGGCTCCAGGCTCTGAGCTGTCAGCACAGAGCCCGACGCGGGACTCGAACTCACGGACCGCGAGATCATGACCTGAGCCAGAGTCGGACGCTCAACCGACTGAGCCACCCAGGCGCCCCTTCCCTGGTGTGTTTTTAAACGGCACGGAGGCACAGTGACTCACGGTGAATTCTGAGCAAACTGGACTGTTCACCATCCCATTAACATGGTACCTGAGGATTCTTATCTCCGCTCTTTGCCGTGTACAGCTTTTTCAAGCCCTCCCCCGTGGACAAGCACTGAAATCTTTCTCGAACCCCAAGATCTCTCTCTTCTTCAGTCAGATCTGGTCTCTGAGGTTTCAGGACTGTCCTCACCTCTTATTTTATGTAATAAATGTTCCGTACGTTGATAAGCTCCCTGGGTGCAAGAACTGTCTTGCAACACACCACTTAGGTAGGAATTCAAGGAATGTGTACATATAATATAAACATCAAAAAGGGTTTCTTCCCCCCTCGAGTATCTGATGTCTAACTTTGTGCTTAATACACATCACTCAAATGCAGCGGACACTGCCCTCCTTCTAAAAGCCCGGCAACTCGAGTCTCTTCCCCGTCTCCACAATGACAAGGTCGAACCCTGTTTATTCTCCCGGGAACCGTAATTCCCCTTCTTCATGCGTACGTCTCCACAGATGACCTCCGCCCCTAGTCCAGAGAGGAAACTGAAGCTTCGAGTGGGAATTCTCTTATCCTTCTAAGACCCAAACCTAGGAACCGCCCGCAGGGACGTCACGCCCACCTCTGCATCCATCCAGCCTTCCCATCCCTCCATCCCTCCTATCACAAGTCAGGGAAGCTCTCCTCCCCTACCCAACAGAGGGTCCTTCGGCCCGGCCTGGGGCCCATCCCCTCCAGCCTTCTTAGGACTTTCACTATGAATTAGTCCCCTTCCACCGTTAATCTAACTTTCTTCTTCCTTTCACGCAAATGTCTCAATATGTCTCAGTGACCGTGCGCGTACTGACCTCGCCTTTCTCCTCCCTGGCGCCACACCTGCTTCCCGCCCCGTCCACACGCCACCTTCAGGAGCCACCTCCCACCACTCTTGCTAAGGGCACTGAGTCCAGATGACGCGCACCCTCTCATGGGCCTGCTCGGGAGAGCGCGACACTGGTGTTCATTCCTTCCTTCTGGAAACATTCTCTTCCTTTGCCGCTGCAATGCAACACCATCCTGATGTTCCTGCCACAGTTTAGGCCGTTCGCTCTCTAGATAATTTGGGAAATGTAACCGTGAGGAGTCACGGCTTGTTTTCTCAGGGAGTCTGGTCTGCTTTTTGACGTACGGTTTTCCAGGAGTGAACCATGTTAAAAAAGGGGCCCGCCTACGCTTCCCCAGCTTACGCCAAAATACAAATTTTACAAAGTGCGAGTAAATTACATAAAAGAAAAAACATGCTGCTAAATAAAATTAAGATCTTAGAAACAAAATTAAGAGCTCTGAAATTAAGTTGGGGGCGTACACAAAACCAGAACTGATTGCTATGCTTTTCCCGTCGGCCTATGGATCTCAAGAGAAGAGTGTGCAGTCTCAGACAGACAGTCGCACGCCAGGTTCACGGCAACACTGCGCACAACAGTCAAGAGGCAGAAGCAACCCAAGGGTCCCTGGGCAGAGGAGTGGATGAACAAGAGGTGGCTTGTAGAGACAATGCAGTAGGACTCAGCCTTACAAGGAGAGGAAACTCTGGGACGCTGGGGGGCTCCGCCAGCTAAGCGTCTGACTCCTGGTTTTGGCTCAGGTCACAGTCTCGCGGTTTGTGAGTTCGAGCCCCACGTCGGGCTCTGCGCTGACAGCTGCGGAGCCTGCTTGGGATTCTCTGTCTCCCTCTCTCTCTCTGCCCCTCCCCTGCTGTCTATCTCTCTCTCTTAAAAATAAACAAACATTTTTAATTTATAAAAAAAAAAGAGAAAGAGAATTCTGACATGCTACAGTATGGATGAATCTTGAAGACATGCTGAGTGAAATAAGCTAGTCACAGAAAGACAAATGTTGTATGTATCGACAAATATGTATCCGCTACATGAGGTATCTACTGCAGTCAAATTCACAGAAACAGAAAACAGAATGGTTGCCAGGGCTGAGGGGAGGAGGAGAAGGCGAGCTGCTGTCTAACGGGTATAGTTTCAAACCTGCAAGATAAAAAGAGTTCTGGAGACTGGTTACACCACAACGCAAATACCTAAGGCTAATGAACTGTACACTAAAAAATGGCTGGGGTGGTGTATTTTGTCATTTTATGTTGTTACTCCCCCCCACACACACACGATTAAAAAAAGAATGAAGAGAGTGTATGGACCCAACAGGTAAAACAGACAGTATAATACTAACATATTCTTGGTGATTATGGACACACACACACACACACACAACTGGAAAAGCATTACAAGTGGGATTATTGCAAAGGTCCTCTTATAGGTGCTAATTACAGGCCCATCTCCTTCTATTGTGCGTTGCTTTATTGCGCTTCACAGATACTGTGTTGTTTTACCAAACTCAAGGTTTGTGGCAAGTTTCTGCAGCACAAATCTACCGGTGCCATTTTTCCAACGGCATTTGCTCACTTTGTGTCTCTATAGTTTTTGGAGATTTTCACACTGTTTCAAGCTTTCTCCATCATTATTAGATCTATTATGGTTATCTGTGATCAGTGGTTACGACTCACTGAAAGCTCAGACGATTGTTAGCGTTTTTAGCAATAAAAAATTTTTTAACTAAGGTATACAGACTGTTCTCTCAGATGTAACGCTATATTGCACGTTGAACAGACTACAGAAGAGCGTAAACATAACTTTTATATTTGCACTAGGAAACCAAAACATTTGCTTGACTTCCTTTATCGTAATATTCACTTGGTTGCGGAGGTCTAGAGCTGAACCCGCCCTACAGGGAGGGCGGCTGGCCACGTGGTCATCTCGAGGAAGAGCACCCCACCCTGAGGGGGCGGCAAGTGCAAAGGCCCTAGGGCCAAGAATATGTCCAGCTCGCTCTCAGAGCAGCGAGGAGGTGGGGGCAGCTGGAGAAGAATCAGCTGGGGGAAAGCACGAGCTGATGTCAGAGACGTGAAAGGGCCTGGGGTGGTGATCGCACCCAACACACAGGCCACTGTCAGGACACCTACTTTAACTCTCAGTGAGATGGGAAATTCTGGGAAGGTTCCGCGCAGAGAAGCGGCATGCTCTGACTGACGTCCTCAAAGGATCACTCTGGTTAATGCATGAGACAGACTGCAGGAGGGGAAGCAGAACTACCGCGTACTGCAGTGGTGTTATGGGAAGAACCGATGACTGCATTACTCCTTACTCAATAATACGAATGTCGATCTGTTAAACCCCACACTGACTTCCAGCCACCAAACACAGGGGTGCAGAATGACCTAGGATCCTTTTTAGATTTTTTTCAACTTTACACAAGCCACCCTCCCCCCCAAAACAAGTCTTCAGTGCCAAGCAGAAACAATCGATATGAGTGACAGATGGCCTAGGAAACATGCTAATCATCTCTTACTCTAGATTTTTCTAAGCTCTATCTTTACAACAATTTAGTTCACCAGAATATTAAATATTTGAGCTCCTTTATTCCACAGGCATTTATAAAACACCTCCAAGACTTGTGCCAGCAACAGTGCTCGGGGCTGGCAATGCACATGGATTAAATGGCAACCTCGGGCCTCAAGCGGCTGCACTTCGCTTCACAGAGAAGCACCATCGCACACTCAGGATTTTTATATCATCAGCTTCAAACGAGGATCAATAAAAAGTCCTCCAGGTAAAGGCTGTTTCTGAATCCTCTGATAAAACTATTTATTACACACAGTGAGCAGTTGTAGACATCTACAGAATCAAACTCAGTAGCCGGGTAAGGAAAAAGCGCCTCTTCTGGAGGTAGTTTTGAAGACATTAAGAGTCTGAAATTCCTGAAATTCCTGTTTTCTCTTCTCTTCCAGGAGCGCTAGCAGTTCAGAGCGAAATTACAAACTCAACTGCGTAAGCACCCATCGTCCGAGGCGGTCGTTCTCAGTCCTGGCT
The DNA here is from genome assembly GCF_016509475.1 of Prionailurus bengalensis. NCBI lineage: Eukaryota > Metazoa > Chordata > Mammalia > Carnivora > Felidae > Prionailurus > Prionailurus bengalensis. The sequence continues at coordinate 140,052,048 of NC_057355.1, read as the reverse complement.
ACAGTGGTTATTACCAGCGGAACTCTGAAACCAGAAAGGCCCTCCTCCACAAGAGCCCCGGCGTCTGCACGTAGAAAGGTCGCACAGAGCAGAGGATGCCCAGACTGGACCACCGATCCAGATGTACTCGCACAACCTCCCCTTCTTCACTAAGTCATTCATTTCCAACGGACTGGCTCTGTTACATACAACTCTATTGTATTAGAGGATTTCAATAAAAGCTCCTGCTCATTCGTTTCAGAAGTTGGGTAAAAATATAAACTAGTGAGGGGCGCCTGGGTGGCTCAGTCGGTTAAGCGTCCGACTTCAGCTCAGGTCATGATCTCACGGTTTGTGGGTTCGAGCCCCACGTCAGGCTCTGTGCTGACAGCTCAGAGCCTGGAGCCTGCTTCGGATTCTGTCTCCTGCTCCCTGTACCCCTCCCCCGCTCACACTCGGTCTCTCTCTCTCTCTCTCTTTCAAAAATAAACATTTAAAAAATTTTAATATGAATTAGTGAATGAATGATTCAAGAAGAGTCTCCCTCCTGAAAAAACATCCTTTTCCCATCCCATTGTATCCCAGATGAAAATCTCTCATTTACATTTCAAACTTATTTGGGATTAAAAAGTAATTACATGTTTTGGTGTAAATGGCTTCCTGCCAAACTACAGTAAGTCAAAGAATAAAATCAAACAAGAGATAATCGGTCAACAAAGAACTTCATCACCTCTTTTGCTAAATTACATCAGGAACAATCTGAAAGCAATATATTTAAAGACAATTCTCTTACAAATGAGCCAGCTAATCACAAGTTGATTAATGCATTTGATTACTGCTAAGAGATCATCTGAAAAATAAAATACAGCATGTTGAATTTATAGAGCCTCTTCCCGATAATACCAAGGGTCTTCATATACATACTTCTTCCGTCCCCGCAAATCCTATTGTTGAGACTGAACTGTAAGGATATCCGTAGAATAAAAATATACTTATTACCAATACCATTTAATGTAAAAACCTGCGACACAGGAAGCTTAACTGTGAGTTCCTATTAGGGACACCCAATCAAGTAGTCCCCTGGTCTCACTCTGAGAACCAGGCATATGAATAAAAGTAGGGAAAACATTCACAGCTGTATGGTATCTGTAGTGACATCGACAAAACACGAGTCAAGGATACCACAACAATCCATGAGCATATACGAAGTAAACTCCCAGAGATAATGACCCTATAAAATCACAGGATTACTCCTGAAGAACATGAAGCTAAACTCAGCTGCGACACAATCTCTGGAAGCAATTGTCACGCTAGTCAGGTTTTCACACCTACGCTGGAAAGAACTAGGTGAAGACTCACGCTTCCAAGTCTGAAAAAGAAAGTGGGTATCTTCGGAGAAGAAAACAATTTCTTCCAGGTCAGAATGTTTTTTACTTGTACTGGGAAACTGATTAATGTTCCACTGTGACATTTTTTGGTAGAGTGAATAAACTGTTCAAAATACAGTATCAAGTGCACTTCCTCGATTTTTATTTCCTTTAAAGGATTTCTAAAAGTTCTAAAGGAGAAGCACTGATTGCGGAATTAATGTTTCAACTGAGAATACACAGTATGGTCCGATCTCAAACATAAAACCAGGACGCCTCACCGCAACCACTTCCCCACAAAGAGGAAGGATCCTGTGAGGTCTCGCGGGGCACCTCTCTTTCTGACTTCAGTTGTGATGGTTAGAAGATCGATCCATCCCTGGAGTCCTAACAGGTCTCCAGGAACCAACCGTGAAGACATTACAGTAACATTCATTCGTCCTACAGACAGCACACACTGGAAACTTCCTGCTCTGCAGGTACAGCATCTAAGAGGGGAAAAGCCTGGAGATGCTAACTTCAAAGGGAGGTCACCCTCCGAAAGGAGCCAAAAGGAATGCTTCTCTATGTAAAGCACACACTAAAACTGTTCTAAAATTGGGAATGTTGAACTATACTGTTAATATGTTTATACAACATTTAGCATATTTTGGCAATTTTGGATAGATTTCCCAATAGTTCTACTGGGGGGCAAAATTAACTACCAGGCTTTGTTTACAGTTAATTGTCTGCGTGTTCAGGTTTAAATCTACACAGGCTAGCAACCGAACAACATTGTTCCTTATGTATTCTTGCGGCAGGGCTCAAGGGGAGAAAAATCTCTAAATACACCGAAAGGAATTTAGGATGACCGAAGTATAGCAGAAGTGTACTACAGTCATTAAAAAAATTCTTCATGGAAACATAAGAGAAAAATTCTTTTTAAAGCTCGGAGACCAGGTTTTCCTAGACAACAAAAGAAAAGTCAAGCCATAAAGAAAACTGATACATTTGACAAAATTTAAAACTCTCCACAGGTTAAAGAGAACATAAACCCAAAAGACAAATGAAAACCATCTACAAAACATGACAAGAGGCTAATTTTCTCAGTATTTAAAGATTCCTAAGAGAAAAAAAAAAAAAACAACACGAAAGCCCAACAGAAAAATGGACACATTGCGAATTTCTGGAGACAGAAATTCACAGAAAAGAAAGACAAAAGGCTTTCAGAAACACTCTTCTTATATCAGGGAAATTTCCAGATATGTACAAAGTAGAAAAGTGGTAAAATGAACTCCCACGTCCATGTCACCCTGTCCAACAATTATCAACACACAGCCAACCTGCCTCTTCTGTATCCCCAATCCACTCGCCCCTCTAGACGGTTTTAAAGCAAACCCCACACATCCGATCATTTCATGTGCAAATTTTTCTTTTTTTTTTTTTTTTAATGTTTTTATTTATTTTTGAGACAGAGAGAGACAGAGCATGAGCAGGGGAGGGGCAGAGAGAGAGGGAGACACAGAATCTGAAGCAGGCTCCAGGCTCTGAGCCATCAGCCCAGAGCCCGACGCGGGGCTCGAACTCACGGACCGTGAGATCATGACCTGAGCTGAAGTCGGACGCTTAACCGACTGAGCCACCCAGGTGCCCCCATGTGCAAATTTTTCTAACAGGTACTTTTAAAAATACAGTCACTTAGGGGCGCCTGGGTGGCTCAGTCGGTTGAGCGTCCGACTTCAGCTCAGGTCACGATCTCACGGTTTGTGCTCTGGGCTGATGGCCCAGAGCCTGGAGCCTGCTTCCGATTCTGTGTCTCCCTCTCTCTCTGCCCCTCCCCCGTTCATGCTCTGTCTCTCTCTGTCTCAAAAATAAACATTAAAAAAAAAAAATACAGTCACTTAAATACCATCATCACATCTAACAAAATTAATAACCATCCCTTAATATCTTCTAGTAAGAACTGTTCAAAACTCCCCAATTGTCTCGAGAAATATCTCCTTATGGGGTGCCTGGGTGGCTCAGTCAGTTAAGCGTCTGACTCGGTTTCTGCTCAGGTCATGATCTTGGGGTTTGTGAGTTCGAGCCTCACATCGGGCTCCGTGCTGACAGCACGGAGCCTGCTTGAGATTCTCTCTTTCCCTCTCTCTCTCTGCCCCTCCCCTGCTCACACTCTCTCTCAAAATAAACAAACATTAAAAAAAAAAAGAAAAGAAAAGAAATATCACCTTACAGCTGATTTTTTAGCTGCTGCCTCTGGCTGATGTGTCTTTGAATCTTTTAAAGGACAAATGCCACCCCTCTCTTTTACTTCCCTAGTCGTCTGTCTTGTAAAATTTCCCATTTTGTGAAATTTTGCTGATTGCGGCCCTTTAGTATCACTGAATGTGTTTCCTGTATTTTTTGTTACTGTTGTTGCACAAATTGTTCTACCATCTGGTGTCAGTGCCCCTCAGTGAAAGAACCCCAGAAACACATCTACAGTTAAACCAGCCAGGAGAGCACATTCCACACGGAGCACTAGGGTGTCTCTAAGAATGTTAAAAACAATCTACTATGGGATTTCGGCTTTGATTGGGTAATTTGGGGGAGGGTCTCAGGAAGCAGGAGTTTCCCTAAATTGGATGTCATTCTATGCATGGGTATTTCAATAAATCTTATCTCAGGGAGGGGAGACTTAGAATGAAGATGAGGCTGTAACCGGTGAAAAAGCGGCCATCACTCCTTCTGGTTAGTATTTTGTGGATGGCACAGAGACCTTGGCTTTGTGCTTGGTTCCGTTTTATCATAACCTGCATGAAACCCCGTCTGAGGTATTCTGTAAAACTGCTCACATTTAACTGGAGAACAACATGGCCTGTGAACATCAGGCCAGCTTCTGAAGCCTGGGCCTGTGCTAAACCCCGTGCTAAACCCTGGAAGCCCTTCGAGTTGTGTGCCCTTCTGAAACAACCCCAACAGTCTGGGATATTTTCCCTGCTTTCTAACACAAAATGCTCCGGGGTCCTCATGCACATTTTCTTGCCCCAAACCTAAAATCAATCCCTTCTGCAGAGAGCCTGTCTCCTTTTAGTGGGAATGGATCAGGGACCAAAATCTGAGCTCTAGAATATTGACTGGCCCCTGGTTGTCATTATTTCCAGGTCCTCTGAGTGAACAAAGCTAGAATTCTTTTGAGAGAGAAAACGCATCACAGGTTTATACTGATATTTCCTGTCCAAATTTGGGATTACATGGTTTTTCGCTTAACTTCTTTGACTTTCTTTGTCTCTATTCTCGTGTGTTAAAATTCTTAGTTCCAGACACTAACCTGAGTGTTTAACTGACACACATTTCTTCTCTTCTGAGTGTTCACGGTTTTGTAAAACATCCGCACCCCAAAACCAAACCACACGGGGAGTGCTCAGAAGTCTACCTTCCATCTCTGCCCCTTCCACGCCTTTCCCTCCGTGTGGCTGCTTTTGTTAGTTTTTAGTTTTCCCTTCCTTTTTTCTCTTGTAAACAAATAAAATACATTTATCTACATCACTGGCTTCTGAGGTTAATAGGTAAAAGATTATATACCCTGTTCGTCGCCATGATTTCTTTCACTGACACTACATCCTGCAGATCACAGCATATAGGCCCAGCTTCATTTATCAACAAAATGCAAAGTGAAACTACAGTGACACTTTATGTATAATGAAAATCGCATTTTTAAGCTACCAGATTATCCAAACTCAAAGAGTTAGAAAATGCACTGGGTTGGTAAGAATACGAAAAAAAAGGCCCATCAGTTTAGCATTAGCTACCAAAATTGTAAATGCACACGCCCTACGGCTGAGTAAGTCCACTTCTAGCAATTTGTCCTATAGGTATACTCACATCCTGTCAAATGTAGGTGACAATCAACCGAGAGAAAACCTCACTAAAGTGGAGTAGGGGGACAGAAGGAGGAGCCATACCACCCAACATCATTCACAGGAACAGGTGTCAATGACAGACCCGGCAGAAGAAGGGCCAACAGAAAAGAGTCATCAATTACAGGCCCCAAGAGGGAAAGAAATACACTGCATCTCCCACAAGAAATAGATCACCCCTGCAGCTCAGCCGGTGAGAAACCTCATCACCCTCAACTCTTGCTTCTTTCCAACAGACTCTTTCTCAAACAATCTCTCCCAACTTCCTCTTTCTTCGTAAAATAACGTTCCTCTCCTTTGTTTGTCGGACTAGCCTCTGGTTTTGCCACAGTTTGCTCGTCCCAAATTACAATGCCGTAATTCCTGAATGAATCCATTTTTGCTAGTAGAATAACTTGTTTTAAGGTTAACTTGTACATGGATATTCACTGCCACAAAATACAATAACAAAAGACTAGAGACATGCCTAATTTACATCAGAAGGGAAATAATGACAGCATATCCACAGAATGAAGTCATATGCAATTTAAAAAAAAGAGATAAACCCATATACATCACTATGGAACAGTCTCCAAAATATAGTTAAGTGAAAAACGTATGCTACATATGCTTGCATAAATATGATCAGCACCCTCGGGGAGTTGTGCAACGAAGTACATGTGTATATATAGCATATCACTGGTACAGTATATAATCAATTAGTAGCAAAAGTTACCTTTGTGATAGGAGGTTTAGTTGCCATCCTTTATCCTCTTATGTTGTCTAGATTTCTTATTGTGTGCATGTTAGTTTTCAGTTAAAACATTTTTAAAGAATTCTTGATGAATAATAAAAGAGCTTGTATTAGATAAAATACCAAGTAGCTCTTTCCAGTGTTGTAACTTTGGAATCCACCTGCACTCCCTTCCTTTAACAGGAGGATCCACCCAAGCAATCGCCTCATGTTAAGAGCACAGCAGTGGACCATGAAGAAAAGGAACTCTGAATGCCCACCTCTGCAGACAAGACCGTACCTTTACGTTTTGCTGTAAAGACTAGGTCAGCCTTTAAAGAGCAATACAGTCTGAAAGACTATTAAATGAAAGCAAATATTGACGTGAACTTCTTAACATGAATGTAATCACTTATTTTTGCCCAAATAATCCTAAATGAGTACAAATGTATGCGACTGAATCCATACCAGGAAGAATAAATCAAGCATTAGTAACAGCTCTTATACATGAATGAACTAACATATAGCAGAAGTGTACTACAGTCATTAGTAGTACTAATGGCAGGCTCTATGTTGGCTAATTTAAACACATTATCTCTAACTCTAAGAATACCCATAAAACCTAGGTGGCATCATATTGACTTCATATAACAAAACCAGGAATAAGGCAAGTTGAACCATTTGGCCATGGCTTTCGCAACCAGTTAAGTTAGCAGGACCAAGATTCAAAAGACATGTATGGAAAATACAGTTTCCGCAAAAATAAATGCCTTGTTGTTATTTACTACAAGCATTAAAAGAGAGCACATACTGCATAACCAATCATTTGTGAAACAAGAAGTCTTAAGGTGGTAAAATATTTGCTTTAATACTACAATATAATACTATCACAAATGCCATTAAAACAGTATTAAAGGGACACCTGGGTGGCTCAGTTGGTTACGCATCTGACTCTTGATTTCGACTCAGGTCCCCATGTCAGGCTCTGCACTGATACTCATGGAGCCTGTGTGGGATTCTCCGTCTCCCTCTCCCTCTGTCCCTCCATCACTCGCGTGAACACACGCGCTCACGCAAGCTCTGTCTCTCAAAATAAATAAACATTTTTAAAAAACAGCATTAAAGATAAAACAGAAATATATTCACACGTTACTATAAATACACAGCCTAACTGTCGAATAAAAAGAATGACTTCCAAAGACCAAAAGGACAAAAAAAGAAATAAGTCACTGATGTAAAGATCTCCATAAAGAAGGTTTTAACTGTCTTTTCTAGTGTAAAATATTGATACAAATTTAGGGGAAAATGATATAATAAGCCACTGCAGGATATCTGAAAAAATAGTTAATAATTACGTATAAAAACCGTGTACTTGATGAGACTATCTTCAGGTGCCGTATAAAACCCCAAACATTCTGAAGTTAGTTTCTTCTGCAATCTCAGCATGTGAATGACGGCAGTGTTACCATTCCTTACTAAATGGTCTAGACAAAATCAACTACTCAGAAATCTAATTTTGCCTACAATGCAAAGGAAAGTCAAGTGAAAATTTCAACACTGAGTGGTGTTAACAGCACTAGACTCTACAACTTTGCCCACATTTCACAGCACTGTGACACTATATTACCATTAATTGCATATATGTCACTCTCTTTTGACATATTTTGTGAGAATCTGGAACTTAGCGACCCTGTCTAACCCTGGTATCCCAGGCCTAACGTGAATCTGTCACTTGACGAGAAACCAACAGATTTTTCTTAGAACGGGCTGATTTAAAGCCATGAACCAGGTCTACCTGCTGTGAACGTGGACGTGCTCCAACTTATCCAGGTCTTTTTTCCTCACCTGTAAAATGACTGGGATTAAAATCTCAGGCAGGTGTTTTCACCTACCGATTTCTGGGGAAAGAAGCCTGCCTCATTTTAGAACCAGTATGAACTATAAAGGATCTATCCCGATGATCAGGAGATGTGCATTTTCCAGCCTAAGGTATTCCATACGTAGGTTGCCAAGGGAAGCTGTTGCCAAGAGAACGCAAAAGGCCTGAAAACCCTCTTAACCCCTTCGCCTAACTACAAGAAAGGATGAATGGTCCCCCAAACAAAAATGAAAGAAAAACAAAGGAGAGAAGACCAGGGCCAAAAATGTTGCTGCTTGAAAATAAATGAAACTGAACGTTAAGAGGCTAATGAACTCTAAATAATAAAAAGACAACCCAATTTAAAAATGGGCAAAGGATTTAGGAAGACCTTTCACCAAAACCGATGGAGAAATGGCCAACAGCACAAGAAAGTGCTTGACCGCATTAGTCATTAGGGAAATAAAAATCGAAAGTACAATGCGACACCACTTCACAGTCCCTAAGGGACAAACAAACAAAAAAAAACAACAGCGAGTACTGGTGAGGATCTGGAGGACCTGGAGACTGTGAACTCTCATCCCACGCTAGTGAAAATGTAAAATGGTGCATCCAACTCTGGAAAATAATTGGGCAGTTCTTCAAAAAGTTAAACGGCGAGTTACCTTACGACACAGCAATTCTACTCATAGGTACATACTTAAGAGCAATAAAAGCATACGTTCACACAAAAACTCGTACATAAATGTTCACAGCAGTATTGTTCACAATAGTCAAAATATGGAAACAACTCCGATGTCCTTCAACAGATGAATGGATACACAAATGTGGGCTATCCATACAACAGGGTATCATTCAGCAACAGGAAGAAAGGAAACACTGATGCCTGCTACAACATGGACGGACCTTGAACACACCATACCGGGTGAAAGAAGCCTGTTACAAAAGAGCCCATATTTTACAATCCCCATTAGGTAAGATTTCCCGAATAGGTCAATTTATAGAGACAAAAGCAGACTAGAGGTTTCTTAGGGCTGTGGGGGGTGAAGAGAGAAAGGACAGCGACTGCTCATGGGTGGGAGCTTTGCTTTAAGGCCGATGAAAACATTGTACGGTCAGATTATGGTGACAGCTGCAATCCTGTGGAGATGCTGAAAACCACTGAACAATGCTCCTGAAATGAGTGAATCCGATATCTGAACCAGATCTCAATAAAGGCGTCTTAAAAAGTTAACGACAAGGGGGAGGTTAAGCGTCCGACTCTTGATTTCGGTTCAGGTCATGATCTCGCGGTTCGTGAGTTCGAGCCCAGCATCGGGCTCTGCACTGGCGGCAGAGACTGCTTGGGATTCTCTCCCCCTCTCTTTGCTCCTCCCCTGAGAGCGTGCACGTGCACGCATGCTGTCTCTCTCAAAATAAATAAGTAAACTCAAAAAAAAGTTAATAAAAAAAAGTCAATGAGAAGAAAAATGTGGGATCAAGGATAATAAAGGAAGGAACAATAGCTATACGAGAGTTACAGTGTTCCATGGAAACAAAACTATACCTTCTGAAAGAAGGCTAGAGGTCACCCTAAAGCAGGCCTCTAAGAACACAAAGGAACCAGCAAACGACAGATTTCCTGTTATGTCATCTGGGTGGTTCCTGACGACTCTACTTAGGGCACAATTATAGGTGCGTAAACCTGATATTGAAAGGTATACCACTTTCCTGGAGCACATCTGCAAGATGCAAGGAGACTCTGTCGAGATTAGAACTCACTGGTCATGAACGACTTCTGCCGATTCATGAAACTCTACACTGTATCTGTGACTCAGAAGTTCAAGTAGGCAACCGCAGTAAGGGACAAACGCAAGGAATAATATATGCAAATGGCTTTCAAAAATGGAACTGGTGTCCTGAACCATGGCTTACTAAAACAATAATGAGTTCCTGGCAGGGGACAAAGCATACCAAGAAGATCAGAAGACCAAGTTTGGGCAGTGACTTGCCAATGTGATTAAAAAAAAAAAAAAAAATCTACCTTTCATCAGTAGCTTAGATGAAGATCTAAATAGCATGCTCATCATAACTGGTGAGAGCATAAAGCTGAGACATATAATGACTACCTTAGAATCCAGATCTAAGAAGAGTCTAACAAGCCTAAATAAAACTGTAACACTAGATAGAATGATCTAACAAACCACAGTCAGACTGAAAATCAAAACACAGTTCATTCAAGTCCTTCCTTTTACAGATGAAGCTGAGGCCAGAGGGTTTAATAACAAGCCCAAGTTCAGAAGGTTCATGAAAAATAGGTTAAGGCTGGATATACAGGAACCCTAACTCCCAGCTTGTGTTCACCTCACCCAATGCTATCCTCTACTACTTGTATGGATAACCATATATGGGGTGGATATGGATAACCATATCCTGTATTCCGTATGGATAACCATATACGGAAGCAGAATCTTGACCTCTCTACCTCACAGCACACAAAAATCAATTTCTGGAGACTCAGACCTAATTATGAAAGGTAAAATAATAAAGCCAGTAGAAGACAACGTAAAAACCAATCTTCATGACCGTGGAGTAGCAAAAGCTTCTTAAACAGGTCACAAAAGACACTAATCATAAATGAAAATATTGGTAAGATGTAATTAAAATTTAGAATTTCAGTTCATCAAAAGACACATTACAAGAGTGAAATGGCACGTCACAGGACAAGAAGAGATTTTTACAATTCATATACTGCACACAGGATTCATATCCAGAATATATACAGACTCCAATATTCCAATAAGAAGAAAACAACCCAATTTGTCAAAAATGGGCAAAAGACTTGAACAGGCACTCTGCTACATGGGATAATCAAATAACTAACAAGTGTATGAAAAGATGTTCAAATCATTTATCAAGGAAATGCCAATTAAAATCACACTGATAACTTGTACACAACCACGGAATGGTTAAAGAAAATTCCAAATGGTTTTTTTTTTAATTTTTTTTTTAATGGTCATTTACGTTTGAGAAAGAGAGACAGTGTGCAAGCAGGGGAGGGGCAAAGAGAGGGAGACACAGAATATGAAGCGGACTCCAGGCTCTAAGCCGTCAGCACAGAGCCCGATGCAGGGCTCACACTCATGAGCCGTGAGATCATGACCTGAGCCAAAGTTGGACACTCAACCAACTAAGCCATCCAGGTGCCCTCTCAAAATTCTAAATGTTTAACTGACAGTCCAAGTAGAGGCAAGACTGCAGAGCAACTAGATCTCACACACCTTGTTAGCTGAGGGTATAAAATGGTACAACCACTTTGGAAAACTGGCACCATCTATCTATCAAAGCTGCCGACACACACGCTCTGACCAACAATTCTGCTCTCATATGTATACTCAACTAAAATGAATATATATGTGAACCAAAAGATATGAACAAGAATGATTACAACAGCATTAGTCGTAACTGCTCCAAAGTAGACACTACTCAAATCCATTTACGATAAAATTGTGGTATATAATTTGTGATGGTTTTTAGAAATAGTCACAAATTTTGACACCTCTCCAGAAAGACGTGAGGTCAATGTTCCCTACTCTTGAATTCAGGCAGGCTCGTATCTATTTCAACCAACAGTATAGCAGAAGTGACATTATGTGACTTTCAAGGATAAGTCATTCTCTGGAAGCATCTTCTGGGAACCCAGCCAACATGCTGTGAAAACCCAAGACCTAGTGGAGAATCCTACACTTAGGTCCCCTGCTGTGGTCCATAATCCCAGATGACTGTCTTTAAGACATCCCAGTCGAGGGGCGCCTGGGTGGCGCAGTCGCTTAAGCATCCGACTTCAGCCAGGTCACGATCTCGCGGTCCGTGAGTTCGAGCCCCGCGTCGGGCTCTGGGCTGATGGCTCAGAGCCTGGAGCCTGTTTCCGATTCTGTGTCTCCCTCTCTCTCTGTCCCTTCCCCGTTCATGCTCTGTCTCTCTCTGTCCCAAAAATAAATAAACGTTGAAAAAAAAAAATTAAAAAAAAAAAAAGACATCCCAGTCGAGGCACCATATATGTGAGTGAAGGATCCTCTAAATGATTCTAAACCCCAGCCACTGTAGAACAGGGACAAGCTACGCCCACCAAATTCCTAACCCACAAAATCCATGAGCCAATAAAATGGTTGCTGTTTTACCCCACTAAGGCTGGAGTAGTGTGTTATACAGTAATTAATAACCAAAACTAATGTGTTATGCAGTAACAGATAAGCAGAACAACAGACCTATTAAAAAAACAAACTATATGCAACAATCTTGATGAACCTCAGACACAATGCTAAATTTAGAAAGCTTGGTAAAAAGGACTAATGTATAAGGCATAATATATAGGGTATAATTTCATTTACCAGGCAAAACTAAGCTATGGTTATAGAAGTCAGAATAGTGGTTACCCTGGGTGGGAGTAATTACTGGAAAGGGGCACAAGGGGGGCATCTAGAGCGCTGGGAGAGCGACTGTCTTGCTCTTGGTGGTGGTAATTTTAGTGTGTTCACTTTGTTAAAAAAAAAAAAAATCAATGAGCTAGATCCTTAATATTTGTGCTCTTTTTCAGTATGTGTATTATACTTCAGGAAAAAAAAAACTTTTTTTTTTTTTTTTAATTAGTAGAAGTTGGTAACTCAAATAGACACAAAAATGTGAAGGACACATGAAAAATGACACCGTTTTTCAGGCATAAGTGACCAGGTAGTCCCATTAACTGAACAGTAAAATGATGGGGCAAACACACACGAGCAGGGAAAGCAGACCGTGTCCTACTCAGTTCATGTCCAAGGATCTACCTCAGTACTTCTCACAGTCACTCCAGCCTCCGAGACTCTCCTCTCATTTCCATCCTGCCTTCTGCCCACCCCTCCCTTGGTCTCCTTTTTTCCTTCTCATCTCCCCAGATGCCTCTTAATGTTGGGGTTCCCCGGGCTTCCATCTTCAATCCTCTTTTCAATCTGCATTTGCACACACGCACACACACATGCACACACACACAGCCATTTCTGCTGTATCTTCAATCTCAGTTGATGGCATCATCACCTACTTGTTCTAACAGAAAGTTCAGAGTCAACCACAAATTAAGATTGCAGTTAGCTAAATCCCACGAAAAGAAATTTAACAGGATAAGCCCAAGCTCCCATGTTGGACCGCAAAACTAATGCCTGAGTTTGAAAAAGATAAAACTTAGACACAACAGGCTTAGATACAGCAGTGTATGATGTAATCACCAAAGCTATTAGAGCTGATAATAAGAATACAGTATGTAGAAGAAAGGCACTATTCTTCCCTATACTTATGGAAGAAAAATGCTACATCCAAAGCACTACAATCCTAATTCAATCCTAAACACTACAGCTTGAAAATGGAATTAAATCAAAGGAAAGCCACCAATGTGGTAAAAGGACATGAAATCATGCCTTGTAAGGAATAGCTAATGAAGTCAAGAAGACTGATGACCATCTGAGTATTCCAGAGGACATTATATAGAAGAGAGATTCAGCTTGTTCTAAGTGTCTCCAAAAGACAGAAAATGGCGTAGGAGAAATAATAAAGACGACTTCCATTCAATGTAAGAAAAAACTTGCTAAGAGTCAAAACTTTATTAAAAACAGGATAGGCTGTCTCTACAGCAGTGATTCTCAACCTGGGATGATTTTTGTCCTCATAGCCAGGGATGCTGGTGAACATCCTACAATTCAGAGAACCCCCTCTCCCAACCAAGAATGACCCCTCTAAAATGTCACTAGTCCCACCTGCTCAGGCAGTAGTGCGTTCCCGGTCACTGGAAGCATTCTATTATAGACCAGACAATATGCTAATATCCAATACATGACTTTCTTTCTTTTTTTGTTTTAACGTTTATTTTATTTTTGAGACAGAGAGAGACAGAGCATGAACGGGGGAGGGTCAGAGAGAGAGGGAGACACAGAATCTGAAACAGGCTCCAGGCTCTGAGCTGTCAGCACAGAGTCCAACGGGGGAGCTCAAACTCACAGACTGTGAGATCATGACCTGAGCTGAAGTCAGACGCTTAACCGACTGAGCCACCCAGGCGCCCCCCAATACATGACTTTCAAAAGTGGTGGGAGATGAGCTGAAAAAAGATGTCCTGTTTCCAATAATTCTCCAGAGAAAAATACCCTCAAGTATATTAAAGCAACAATGATAGCAGTGATGATGATAAATGTTTACTGAGCACTTACTGTGGGCCAGACACTATACTGAGTAATTCAGATCCACATCTCACAGTTCATTCTCACAGCCACCCTGAGATAGGTATTATTTAACTTGATGTGATGGCAAAATTAGGCTGCCCTAATGTCACGCAGCGGTTCATATTTGAACTCAGATCTATCTACCTGACTTCTATTACATACATCGTGGTCCAAAGTACAAACATTAAACGACTTTCAAAGCTTTTGTACTCCACAAAACAAATGGATAAGCACATATTCTAGAACTGGGACAATATCTGATCAGGTCTGTACTCACTGCAAACCTAGCTGCCTAGAAGAAAGTGGAAAGGATTATCTGAAGTAGTCCTGTGATGAAGGAGAGAACAATTATCCTGATTGTCCCCAATTGCCTACTTCTGTAAGAGCCAAGAAGCTCTTATATGCCCATGGAATCTCAGTCAGAAGCTGAAATTAATGATGACATCCCTTTATCCATAGGCGTGAAAGCTCAGGATGGACAGACGTTTGAACATCCCCGACTGGGAATCCTGCCCTTAACAAATACACTAGATGCAGATACATGGTTTCTTGGCTGCCTACACTCACGCCCATCTGGCAGGATGGCAGTGTGCCTGCTCACATGTTGGTCAAACTGTCACTAGGGCATAGGTGCCAAGCAATGATAGTTTTAAATGGGCAGCTTGCATAGCACTGTAAGAGCCTGCTCTTCTGCAGAAGAAGAAGGGAAAAAAAAAAAAAAAAAAAAAACAACTCCGTAATGATACTGAAGGGTTGCAATCACAAATGAAACATTCTTGGTCAATCTCAACATTTCAGTGGGAAAAAGATCTAGACTAGTGGAAAAGAATCTGACCAAAGAAATTCAATCAAACAGGAAAGGTACTTTGAAGACAAATAAACAGTTGGGCTAAAGCTTCTCACGCTGCCAATCTTTGATTAACACACGTCATGGTGATCTCTTAGGCAGAAAATCCTTGCTCAAGAAGTCCTCCTTGTTTAAAAAAATGGAATGACATGCTTCTGCCATGTTCTAAGTAAGAAAGCAGAAATGCATTGATATTTAGCAGTCTGTCTGACATGAAAGAAGTTCTGTTTGTTGGGTGATTATTTTTTAAATGACATAAGTCTAATCGGTAGCCACGATAATCTTTTAAATATACAAAAGAAAGCAGAAACCAAGAGATTCCCACAGATGGGGGGCGGGGGGGGGGAGTATGAATTTGTTAAGAGAAAGAAATCAAGAAATGAAGTGGGCGCTAAGAAAACAAAAACTGAGTAATTTAGGTCACAAGTTAATAAATTATGACACATGGCCCGTCCCTGGCACTTCCCCTGACTAAAGCAAGATGTTCCCAAAGTGCATGCAGGTTCCTATTTCGTCCTTACAGATCGTTTGGATCACTTGCATGAAGCATCTAATGCTCTTCTTGTCTGGAAGTTCTTCCAGATTCTGGCCCAAGCCTAACCCCTAATGCTGCAATGGGAATCACTGTTCCTCATTGGTGCTCAGTAATTTTCAAGAGCTGGCCCTCCTTCTCTGCACAGTTCTTCACATACAAGCATCAGGACAACTGACTGAAAAACCCAAGTCTCTCCTGTGCCACGATAAAGTCAATGCCATTAACTTGCCTCATTGGACCAATTTATTAACTCCTTATGCATTCACATTTCAGTTGCTCATGTCTTGGACCGTTAAGCTTGATAAGAAACATCAACAATGAGTCAACAGAAACTACTCCTCTTGGGGCGCCTGGGTCGCTCGGTCAGTTACATATCTGACTCTTGATTTCCGCTCACGTCATGATCTCACGGTCTGTGGGTTCGAACACCGCTTTGGGCCCTATGCTGACAATGCAGAGCCTGCTTGGGATTCTCTCTCTCCCTCTCTCTGTGCCTTCCCCCCTCTACTCTCTCTCTCAAAATAAATAAATAAACATTAAAAAAAGAAAAGAAAGGAAAAGAAACTACTCTTCTTCCCACATGTAAAGTGTACTAAAAGTAGCATTAAGAGTTTGGAAGTCCGGCAGAGTTCTCTGTGTCCATCACTGAAGACAGCGGCAAAAGTCTGAAATCTACCATGATTCTTCTAGGAAATACTACGGACTTAATATTCTGACATTTCACCATTTTTTGAGCTTTCCAGTAGGCATCTGTAACACGAAGCGCTAAGTTTAGGGCCATGGTTATACCCTGTTCATCCTGCAAACCTTGTCACTGCTACATAGGGCCTACAACAACCTCTCCAAATGTCATTTCTATCATATAATTTTCCTGCTCAAGAACCTGCAGCAGCAAATGAAACTGTTTATGAACTCTATAATCTAGCCAAGAGCTTTCCACACTCCTGAAGCAACTAGCCTTACTTTATCCTCCTCCTCCCCTTCACACGCCTGCTCCCTGAAACAGCCAGTTCTTAATTTTCTAGGACTTGCCTTTGCTCATGCCATTCTCTAAAACATGTGCCCACTTCCTCTCAAATCCATACATACTTTTTTTTTTATTTTTTAATGTTTTGTTTTTGTTTTTTGGGTTTTTTTTGAGACAGAGAGAGACAGAGCACAAGCAGGGGAGGGGCAGAGAGAGAGGGAGATGCAGAATCCGAAGCAGGCTCCGGGCTCTGAGCTGTCAGCACAGAGCCCGACGTGGGGCTCGAGCCCACAAACCATGAGATCATGACCTGAGCCGAAGTCAGACACTTAACCGACCGAGCCACCCAGGAGCCCCATACATATTTTTTTCAAGACTCAAGCCGTATCATACTTTCCTAAACCTGTATTAATTTTCACACTTCACTGCTCACTCACTTCCTACCTTCATTTTGATATGCAACTTACAGTGTGGCCAACTGATTTTTTATGAAGTTAAAATATGATTCAACTGAGCAAGGGTAGTCTTTTCAATAAACGGTTTTGGAAAAGTTGGAAATCCACAGGCAAAAGGAAAAGATACAAGACCTAAACTTCATATCCTGTGCCGAAATTAACCTAAAGTGGATCACAGATCTAAACGTAAGGCATAAAATTGTAAGCATCCTTCTGACCTAGGATTAGAGTTCTGACACATGCATGACACCAAAAACACAATCCATATGTCAGTAAGTTGGACTTCCTCAAATTAAAGACCTTGGGGCCACAAAAGACACTAGTGTCACAGACGGAAAGACAAGCCACAGGCTGAGAGAATATGTTTACAAATCACGTACCTGGCAAAGCACTTGTATCCAGAATATACAAAGGACGCTCTGAACTCAACAAGAAGGAAATACACAATCCAGCCACAAAATGGGCAAAAGGTAGGAACAGACGAGTCACCAAAGAAGATAGAAGAATGTTCACCACTCGCCACCAGGGAGCTGCAAACTGAAGCCATGACGAGATCCCTCCTGCACACCTACTGTCGCGGCTAACATAAGAACTACTGCCAACGCCAAACGCCGGCGGGAAGGTGGCGTAGCCGCACCTCCCACAGTGACGACAGCGATGGAAAACGGGCCCTTGGCAGTTTCTTAAGGGAAACATACACTTAACCCCATGACCCAACGTTCACACTCCTGGGCACTTAATCCTATAAGAATAGAAACTCCTAGTCACACTAAAACCTGTACGTGAATACAGGCTTCCGGCCACGGAACGAGTAAGTCACGGGAATAAACGGCACAGGGTCAGGAATACGGTCAATAATGTAACAGAGATGTATCCGCAGATGGGAGCTACACAGCTTGATATACCTGAAACGAATGTGTGTCAACTATACTCAAATCAAGGAAAAGAAGAAAACCTGAACAGGCACGTTCCTAGCAGCTTTGTGTGTCAAAGACAAACACTAGAAACAATCCACGTGTCCTTCACTGGGTTAATGGTTACATGAAATGTGGTCCAGCCCATACAGTAGACAAGCAGAGTACTATATCAAAACTAGGAAATTTACCATATTAATGCCATATTATTGGTTTACCATCAATACCATGTTAGTAATCAAGCTACTTATTCACATTTCAGTTTTTACAGCCTTTTTACGCATGTACGCATAGTCCTAGAACATCTTATCATTTGTAAAGATTTGTGCAACCATCAAGAAACAGAATTGTCACTACATAGAAACTCCTCTGTCCTACCCCTTTGTAGTTACACCACCCCCGCCCCCGCCCCCGCCCTAACCCCACAGACACTGATCTGGTCCCCATTTCTACAATTTTATCATTTCAATAATGCTATATAAACAACTTCATACCCTCACACAGACCTTTGAGATTGGCTTTTTTCACTCAGTACCAGGCCCATAAGCCCCACCCAAATTGTTACATGTAGATAATCTTGTTCCTCCTTATTATGAATGGTGTTGCATTATATGGCTAGACCACATTTTATTTAACCATATTTACCCACTGAAGATGGATGGGGTTGTTTTCGGGCTGGGGCTATTACAAACAAGGCTGTTACAAACATTCATGTACAGGTCTTTGTATGAATACGTTTTCATATACACCCAAGAGTACAACTGTTAAGCGTCCATTTAGCTCTTTAAGAAACTGCCGAAACAGGAGTACCTGGGTGGCTCAGTCGGTTGAGCAGTTTGGCTCAGGTTATGATCCCTGGGTTGTGGGATTAAACCCCACCTCAGGCTCCGTGCTGAGCATCTCTCTCCCCTTACCCGTCTCCACTGCTCGTGCTCCTAAGATAAAAATAACAGGGGCACGTGGGTGGCTCAGTCTGTTGGGCATCTGACTTCGGCTCAGGTCATGACCTCACAGTTCACGAGTTCGAGCCCAGCATCAGGCTTCACACTACCAATGCCGCAGAGCCTGCTTGGGAGTCTCTCTCTCTCTGCCCGTCCCCAACTCACTCATGTGCATGCTCTCTCTCTCTCTCTCTCTCTCTCTCTTTCTCTCAAAAGAAACAAACTGTAAAAAATAAAAACAAAAGTTTTCTGAAGGCCTGAAAAACCAGTAAGATTAAGCCTCTTAAATGTTATAACCTGAGCTTAGTTTTTAAGAAACTAGTTTTTAAAACGTTTATCTGGATTCCCAAAGACTTTTTCTTATTATCTCTAATAAAGAATTTATACTTAGATATGATCTCTTTGTTGATATCTGTTGCCTTATTATATAGTAAACTGCAATAAGAAGTGAAAAGATGCAATAATGCCAACAATAAAAGTTTCTGTTTCTATGGATTCCAGACATAGCTTACAGAAACTAAAGGTTTAACAGCACTTTCCAGCTCTCAGTATTGTGATATGTGATCACAGTGCATTTATACATAGTATCATCAAACAATGGCATTTGTTCAGCTGTTACTTGGCAAAACTGGAGAAAGCAATTAATCTGAAATAAAGCTATAGTTATCTTGGCTAGAAGATTTCTAACTTCCTGATTTTTAAAAATTTTAAGTATAACTGACAATTAAATGGATAATGGAGTCTCTTTTGGGTTCTTGAAACAAGGAGTTAGCTGTGGACCAGGCATCCACATGCAAACAGCAGCACGACAGCCGGTCTGCAAAGACATGAAATAAATGCACAGAAAGAACTAGAACACCCCCAAGAGTGGGGAACAGGGGTGCTGCCCTTGTTCCTAATGACTTTCCAGTTCTCAGTCCCTTGTGGGACCAACTGGATAGTGAGGTCCATAAGAAAATGTGTCCTTCCAATAAAGTATGCTATTTGTTTAAAAAGTGTATGACAGAGCACTCCTAAATCTCCAGCTAATAACCATGCAATTATATGACTCCACCTACTACAACATCCCTCTTAATGTATATGACTTTATTGATAAACATCTTCCTGTGTGTACATGTTTAATGTTCATCCTAAGTATCGGTCAGTTTGTACTGGATCCAAGTTTTCGAATCCTAGAGAACTGGTTCCCATCCAATGGGCCAGAAACCCATAGAGAGACAGCAGTTATTGCAAAGAATCATCAAAATTCAGGTATTTACATGAAGACTAAAGAAATAATATGACTCACACTGTGTTTTTCCAAGTTAACCAAGATGCTGTGGCTAATAAAATTCTTAATAAATCTACTGGAGAATGCCACTATAAGGTAGTTTCTTGCCATTGGTATTTATTGATGAGTATTAAAAATCGAAGTCTTAGTAGGAGGCAGGGGCACACCTAAGCCCTCTCTGGGCTCTCCAGAAAGCATTCCTTTCTGAAAGGGCTGCCCATAGGTCACCCAGGACAAGAGTAGCAGACTGCTTGGTTTGAGTGCAGAGATGTGAGACAACATCGGGAGAGGCGGGGCAGGAACAATTAGGAAAGCGCATGAAATGACTCCAAAACAGCAACTTCAAAATGCCAGGTATTTAAGGGTATTCAGGAGCCAAAGTGGGGAAAGATTAAAGAGCACAGCCCTCTTCGCTTATAAGGCCAAGCAGGAACATATTCTCAGGAATTTCGGTCAAAGGGGCCAAACGCATCCTAGACTACAAACATATCCTACCTACTCTGTCGGGTGCTCTGTCAGGATTCTATCACCTTTCTAAATTAATCTTGTGCCCTTATTAAAAATTCCGTCTTTTCTAAATTTTATCTACAAACACTACAACTGCAAGAACACACGGTACCTAGCACACTTCCTGACATCTACAAGTCAGGCGCGGTATCCTGTGAATAAAGGAGTCCGTTTCTGTTCACCCTGAAAAATAACCTCGGCAAACACAGAAAATAGCCTACCAGCCCGAAAAATGTCCTCCAGTCCTATTCCGTTACCAACCCATTCTCATAACCCACCAAGACCAATCTTCATGACAGCCTCACCCACACACACAGAGGCAGCACTTAATTCCCCTTAGGTTAGCTGCCTGATCCGTGGAGATACCAGCATCTGCACATCCGCATAAATTCAGGGCTCATCCTTCATTTGATAGAAGGCAAATGTTAAAGCTTTG
Organism: Prionailurus bengalensis; assembly: GCF_016509475.1. Classification (NCBI taxonomy): domain Eukaryota; kingdom Metazoa; phylum Chordata; class Mammalia; order Carnivora; family Felidae; genus Prionailurus; species Prionailurus bengalensis. The sequence continues at coordinate 140,031,155 of NC_057355.1, read as the reverse complement.
CCTCATTTCCAGGAAGTTTTCTTTTTCAAATCAAAAATCCTTTCAAAATTTTATTTTGCAAATCAAAATTCTATGCGTTGTACACTGTATCTTATTTGGGAGAACGTCAGGGCAAAAATATATAGTTGTCAAAATAAGAATCTTATTTTTTTCTTTTCCAGACATGTAAGGCATTCACTTACATATTTACCATTATCTCACATTAGTTCTCAACTACAAAAAAAAAAAAGGGGGACCTATGTAACAAATTTTAGGGTCTGTCAACATTTTGAATGCACTGCTGTTCTTATATATACACTTGCATCCTGGAATAAAACTTAGCCTAAGCTTTGCATAGAACCACTTCCTGGGCACTTACTAGCTTACTATATGCCAGATTCTATGTTTGACACTCTACTCCATTACCGCATTTGTTTAACATACACCCTCTCATAATTTTTGCAGTACTAAACATAAGAAGAAGCCATTACACTATAAACCTAACATCTGTACTCGATATTAGTACTAAATTTACAGTGATACCTAATACCAGTTTTTTTTGTTATTAAATTCAAGTTGCTTTACTGTTTAAAAACACAATCAGGGGGCGCCTGGGTGGCTCAGTCGGTTGAGCGTCTGACTTCGGCTCAGGTCACGATCTCACAGTCCGTGAGTTCGAGCCCCGCGTCGGGCTCTGGGCTGATGGCTCAGAGCCTGGAGCCTGCTTCCGATTCTGTGTCTCCCTCTCTCTCTGCCCCTCCCCCGTTCATGCTCTGTCTCAAAAATAAATAAATGTTAAAAAAAAAAAAATTTAAACAATAAAAACACAATCAGATCAGCAATGTTGAGGTAGGTGCACAGTGAATACCATCTGGGATCGTTTCAGCAGAGAAAGCTATTATTAATGACTACTTAAGTTACATTCCCTTCTATGGGTAAATGAACATAACCTTATCTACCCAGAAATTTAATTCTAATTACTACATATCATTTTCAACAGCATAATCTAAAATGATTGTGTAAAGAACCCTTGCTTCCCTCTGAAATGGCTTCAAAATTGTAGGCTACATTCTCCCCAAAGACTTGCTCAGCGTGTCATTAAAAGGTGTCTCGATTCTGATCTCCGAAAAATAAATGGTGACATTTTCCCCCCTCTTGTGAATTCGGACTCAACAGATAGGCAATTCCAGTTAGAAAGAAAGAGACAGAGAAGGAAGCAGGGAAGGAGGGAGAGGAAGAAGGGAGGGAGGGAGAGGAAGAAGGGAGGGAGGGAGAGGAAAGAAAAAGCATTAATGAGGTTCTTAAACAGTTCCCAAAAACTGCCACCTCTACTGGGGTGGTATTTCCAAATTGTTCCAAGAAAGGGAGGTGGGGGAGGGAAAGGAAGAGTCGATACACAGAAAAACAGTAACGAGTGACTCGACAGAAAAGAAGTTAGAAACATGGACGGTCTCAACAGGAATCGAGCGTCCCCCTCTCTCGGGCTCCCAACCCAATGACTCTGCAGCTGTTCGTAGAATCACCTACATCACCGAAGAGTTTAGAGACCAGAGCCACAAACTATTTCGGCGCTGGGAAAAAAACTATTCGCTGCCTCGAATAAAGTTGCATCAGTAAAGGGTGTCACTGTGGCGTCCAGGGACAGAGAACAGAGAAGGAACTGTCAGAGGAATACGAAGATCCCTTACAAAACGACCCAGGGAGTCCACCGCCTGGCACCATGCCCTCCAGGGCAAGCTCTTACCGGGCCTCACCCGGACACGGACAGATTAGTAAGGGGACAGCCCCCCACCCTAAAGTTCCCGGGCCTGGAGTGCTATCCTGGGGGGGGGGGGGGGGGGAGGCGGGCAGTCTCCTTCTCCACTCTCAGTTCCTAAATCAAACGTCACCTCCTCTGGATGCCCTCCTTCACCCCCATCACTCTGGCCTACTACAATCGCCTGTCCTCGTTTCAAGGGAACTTTTCAGGGTCTGCAAACTGTAGTGTCTGCTTTTTATTCGGTGTTTCCTCTCCAGAATGTGAACTTCACGATGCCAGAAGGACCTCGTCGGTCCTTGCTAGCACGCGACCCCCGGCCCTGACACCGGGCCCGGAGCGCCCAGGACGCGAGGCACGTCCGGCCGCGCGAGAACGTGCCGCTAGGCCTGGGGGGCCGGCTTGGCAGGTGCAGGAAACCCCGGCGGCGGCTGGGCCTGAGGGAGGCAGGCAGGAAGGGACGCCCGCGCGGCGCCGCCCGAGGTCACGGCTGCCCGGCCGCCCCGCGCCGGCCCGGCCCCCGACCGCCCCTCCGCGGCCCCCCACTCGGCGCCGGCGCTCGCGGCCCGCGGCCTCCCTACCCCGAGCCGTAGACGCGTTGCCTTCTGCACTGTACGAACTTCCCGCCGCTTTCGCCGACTTGCAACTCCTCTGCGGCGCCGGCCCCGTCACACCCTGCAGTATGGAGCCTTCCCATTGGCTCGGGGCGAGAGGCAGAGGCGGGGCAGCCGCGGAGCAGGGCGGAGCCCGCGGTGGCCCGCACCGCCTCCCCAGGCATGCCGGGAGCTGTGGGCCGGCCCTCCCGCTGCATGCTGGGAAATGAAGTCTTTCCCAGGCACTGTGCGATCCGGGTCCTTCTGCCCTCCTGGGCTTCCGGGAAGGGTGGTTTCCTGCGTTCGAGTCGGTCCTGATCCGCTGATGTGCTCTTCGGCGTTGTTGAAACCGAGATAAATATTGTTCGCACTGTTCTCAGTAACTTGTTTATTAAATAAGTGTGTTGACAAAGGGTTGGATGTAAAAGAAGCCCTGTAGTCCCATTAGCTGTGGGTCTTCTCTGCCTCCTGGCGCTTGCCTTCTGCCACCTTCTGCGCCACCACCCAGGAAGACTGGTCCCCTGGCAGCGTGGTTCAGTGTACTCTCGCCTGGGTCTGAGAGCAAACAGCCCGGAGTGCAAACCCTAGCTCTTTCACTTTGTAGATTTGTGACCTAAGGCAAGTTATAACCCCTGTGAGTCTTGCGAGCTGTTTGTCAGGATTAAATAAAATAATCCATAGACAGTGCTTTTCACACAGTAGATGCTCAGTAAATAGTAGATAGTATTAATATTATTCTGCCCACTGATTGTCATACATCTAAATCCTATCTTTCAAAGCCTACTTCAATGTCTACCCAACCTCTGTAGCGTCTCCTCTATAATTCTCTTATGCCATGGTTTCCTTTGTATTCACAGTAAATTGTCTAAGCCTCCATCACCCCTGGGGCTGTAAGCTTACTGCCGACTGAAACAATGTTCTAGCTCAAAATCACCAAAGCCATAGGCAGACGGGTATTGGTGAGGAGGGTCGTTAGTGAAGATAGGTATTCCCCTGGATCCTTCTTGGCAAGGTCACCTCCAGTAAACTGGGTCCCTCAGCTGAAGGTCACTGCTCTCTGGCCCTCCCCTCCAACTTGCAAAGATAGCTCGTTCCCTTTGTGCCTCAGATCTGCAAATAATAACACCACGATGAACATTTGTCAGCAAAGAGGTCTCATGATTCACACGTCTCATGGGTGTGGAATTCGCCAGCAAGACAACGTGTCCAGAATCCATTGAGAAAAAGACACTCTGCACACACACAGGCACGCGCACTCACACGTGCACAAAGAGGACTTGGAACAGGATTTAACTGTCACATGGTGACTGTGTTTCCCCAACCTTACTATACGTGTATGGAAGAACTGTCCCTACTGGGTTGACAATCGGCTGGCCTTAAAGCACAATTAAGTCAGCAGCAGTGCATGGAGGATTCCAAGGTGAGAATGGAATATATTTATTCTTGAGCTCATGGTTACATCACCCTCAGTTGGGTGGCTTACTGTTAAATGCTACTTAAATGTAGCTGTGTTCCAAGGCAGTTGCCAAACCTCCCACACCGTCCACACATGCTGAGATGTCCTACCAATGGAGAGCATGGCAGGAGACCAGTCCAAGCTGCCGTCACAGAGACAGCATGTCTCTGTGAAATGTTGTAGATGGGAATACACCCCTGGGACATAGGAGACTCTCAATGAATTTGATGAGTTGATAGCTTGGTATTAAGATCAGGGGTGTCTGGGTGGCTCAGCCAATTAAACATCGGACTTGGGTTCAGGTGATGATCTCATGGTTCGTGAGTTCAAGCCCCGCGTCAGGCTCTGTGCTGACAGCTCAGAGCCTGGAGTCTGCTTCAGATTCTGTCTCTGTCTCTCTGCCCCTCCCCTGCTTGTGCTTTCTCTCTCTCTCTCTCTCTCTCTCTCTCTCTCTCTCTCTCTCAAATATAAAATAAAACATAAAAATTAAAAAAAAAGATCAGGGATGTGTAGAAAGTTGACCAGTGAGAAATTGCTATGACCAGGTTTTAAAACTTAAGAACTGAAGTAGAGAGGGGGCACCTGGGTGGCTCAGTCTGTTGAGCATCCGACTTCAGCTCAGGTCATGTTTTCACAGTTCATGAGTTCGAGCCCTACATCGGGCTTGCTACTGTCCACCTGTCAGCACAGGTCCCACTCCAGATCTTCTATCCCCCTCTGTCTGCTCCTCCTCCCCCACTTGTGCTCTCCCCAAAACATAAATAAATATTTTTTTAAAGATTTTAAAAAGAATTGAACTAGACAGGAAAGGTCCATGAATATAGCCCTGCCATATATGCAAAAACACCTACAGTTCAAACAAATGTTTACTGAGCACTTACTCTGAGTCAGGGAATAAATAAGCTAACCTCTGGGAACTCTGGGGATTCTGGTTTAATTAATGCTTAAGGAGCCTCTATCATGTATTAGGCACTGTGCTTTTTCACGTACATTATTTCAATTCTTAATGAGGAAAAAAATATCTCAAAGAGTTTAACTTATTCCAGGCCCCCTGAATCTACTAAGTACTGTTTTGACTGCCCCTTTATGCATAGGCCCAGAACATTAGGAAACTTCTAATAAAGAAATATTTTCAGTTCAGGAGTAGAGTACAAGAGGCTATCATAGTCAGCTAATGGGATTCCTGGCTAGCAGAACATCACAGATAAAGCAGGGTGACCCATGAGTGGGTTCAGCTCAATGAATAAAAATTTTCCAACTTTCTAGCAAGGGCAGACCAGCCAAAAATCTATGCATTGGATCAGTATTGATTTGCCAGATAGTCAGGCCCCAGATCGCCCTTTTTTACTTCCAGGAGCCCCCCCAGCTCTGGTAACCCTAGCACAAAGGCACAGTAACAATAGAATAGGGCACTTGGAGGAATACAGAGAATGTTGGTATTGGCTACACCATGGTGGAAAAGGTCTGTGAAGTTCAAACAAATATAATAATCACCAAGAGGCAACATTGCCCTGGCAGGCTGCCCAGCACTCGCTGGTTCTGCTCATCAGTCAGTTCATGAGTCCTAGTCCTTGTTGTTTTCATCCACAGAATGGGAATAATCACCCTGGACCAACCAGTTCTCTGCCTTCTTAGGCTGTTGGGAAGGAGACAAGGTAATGTCTAAGAGGGCTTTGATCTAGCTAGAACAAAGCTGCTAGGGTGTCATTACTCAATGTAGGCAACCTAACAACAATCCAAGGAAATATTACCTCCTGGGAGGAAGAAAAAGGGAGAGTAGGGAAGAGTAGAATGTGTACAACAGTCTTCTGACTACCTTGCCCCTGGTTTTGATGCCTTATTTCATTCCAGGTGCCCATAGCCATTGTTTCTATTTTAGCAAGGACTTTTGAGCATCTACCATGTGCCAGGCAGTGTCCTTACTAAATTTATAATCTAGTGGGGAACCCAGACATGTCTACAAATTCTAGTAGCTATGATCTTTATGAGCACTTACTATGTGCTGGGAAAACTACCCCCACTAACCCTGAGAGGTGAATAATATGATCCCCAGTGTCCAGGTGAGGAGACAAAGCCCCAGAGAAATGAAGTGATTTGTTCAAGGTCACTGCTGGTGACTAATAGAACTCCTTGATTCCATACTCAGCCTGCTATCAATTACAGCTGCTCATAGTGGACGATGAACAATGTAAGGGCTGACCGCTGGCACAGGGGTACTCTGTGCAGTGAGAATACAGAAAGAAGAGCAAGTTGCTCTGCCAGGCTTCATAGACAAGGGGACAGACATTGATCTAGTTACTCTACTGAACTAATCTGGTGAGTCCCAAAATAGTAGAGACAGGTCCTTTTAGATGTAATGACAGAGTGATTGATGATTATAGATTATTCTGAGGTCAGAAGTGGATGGAATTTTAAAGGCCTAGGAAAATGTCTCCTCCTTCCTCTTTTCTTCATCTTGAAAATGATATTGATGATAATGATGATGAAGATGAAGATGATGGTGATGATGAAGATGATGAAGATGATGGCGATGATGATGATGAAGATGATGATGGTGATGATGATGATGAAGATGATGATGGTGATGATGATGATGAAGATGATGATGCTGATGATGATGAAGATGATGATGGTGATGATGATGATGAAGATGATGATGGTGATGGTGATGATGATGAAGATGATGATGGTGATGGTGATGATGAAGATGAAGAAGATGGTGATGATGATGAAGAAGATGGTGATGATGATGAAGATGATGAAGAAGATTGTGATGATGATGAAGATGATGGTGATGATGATGATGAAGATGATGAAGATGATGGTGATGATGATGAAGATAATGGTGGTGGTGATGATGATGATGATGAAGATGATGATGATAGTGATAATGATGAAGATGTTGAAGAAGATGGTGACGATGATGAAGAAGAAGATGATGGTGGTGATAATGATGAAGGTGATGATGATGATGATCGTGGTGATAATGATGAAGATGATGATGAAGAAGATGATGATGGTGATGATGATGAAGATGATGGTGGTGGTGATAATGATGAAGATGATGATGATGAAGATGATGGTGATGCCGATGGTGGTGGTGGTGATGATGGAGGTGGTGGCAACAGCTTCCCTTCATTGTTTTAAGCATTTTCCAGGAATTGTGCTAATCCTTTACAAACAAAACTTCAAGAAATCGTCACAATCTTTTAGGTTAGTATTATACACCCTTTCCCCCACTGCAGAGACAAGGAAACTAAAGCTCAGAGAAGGCAAGGAACTGGCTCAAAGTCACACAGCTAGTAAGTGATGCAGCTGGACTGTAAGCCAAGGTTTCAACCAACTCAGAAGATGGAATGTTTCACCACTCCCCATGCAGTGCACCAACCGTTCATCATTTCATGTGTTTCTATCCCCTGAGCTGGTTTTCAAGATGCCATTGCTGTTTGTCTTCCCCGAGTTTTGAGAGATTAATGGTACAATAAAATTTAATGTGTGCACCTCCAAGAATGACTGCATTGTTTTGCAGCGTGCTGGTGAAATGCTCTCAGCCGAAGATGCTGGTGGATAGGTTGCTCTCTGCCTACTTGAGATGAGTGGCAGATATTATCTACTGACACTCAGCACACATTTCTACCATCTTCCACTGCCCCTTCCTACTGCAGAGGCTGCAAATCTAAAACATGCATTTCCCAAACACCCTGAGGACTCTACATGTAAATGAGGCTCCACCAGTGAGATTCCTCAAGGAATTTGGAGAGCAGAAGTGAGGCATCAACACAGTCATGGAGTCTTAGGATTTTTTGCCACAGTGTTCCAATGCCATGTGCCTTATTTCATAACTGTCAGAAGGCAGCCGATCTGGTGGCAGAAGCAGCTTCCTGATCCCTGGGTGGCAGGTACAGTTGTGAGTTTGTGTAGTAGAGAATCTAACCTTGCCCAAAAAGAATTAGGACCTTCACCTGGGTTTGGGGGAGGTGATTTCTAAGATCTTGAAATGTCATGCTTGATTGGAGTGTCTCTATTTGCCTGGGAGCCTTGGGTCACCAGATGGTCCAACAATAAGATTTAGGGTGGGGATTGGCCATGCCAGAAGAACCAACAATGCGATTTCTGGTGGGTGCTTTGGGTCACACTGAATCAGTCAGCCTCCAGAGGGACGAGAGACTGAGATCAGCCATGTGGGCAATCAATCACACCTTTGTGGTAGAGCCCCAATAAGAACTCTGGACACTGAGGCTTGGGTGTCTTGTTGGGAATCCTGATGGTATTGTCACATGGATACTGGGAAGTAACACTGTCCTAAACCTTACGGGAGGAGGACCACAGAAGCTCTACATTTGGAATCCTCCTGGGCTCTGCTTGTTCCCTTGGCAATTTTAATCTGTATCCTTTCTCTGCAATAACCCCTACCCATGAGTATACCATCAATTGGCTAGAATTGTCACAGCATTATCTTAACTCACAAGTCCTAGTTGGCAGCCTCCTCATCCTTCCCCTTTTTTGACTGTGGCAGAGCAAACAGCTTCTCTGGCAAGGCAGTTCTGCAGAGTTCCAGCTAGAACTGCTAGTCCCGCCCTTCAGCGAGTTTATAAAGCACTAACTCCCTGTATTAAATCCCTTTGTGCTTAAAATACCTGGAATGGTTATTGTGTCCTGTGTTAAACTTTAATCCAGGGCAGGAGCTGGCTCTGATAAATGACATCTTGTATCGATTCTGACATGCAAGCTTTTCACACTTTAATGTCGCTAAAACCAGGGTATGTCTTGCAATCAATGCCAATTGTGATTGGCAGTGATTTCATTCTTTCTTTATCAGTAGCACGGAAAATAATGGGGTACATTATGATTGGTGGATTTCAATAAATTCCAGGGTACCTGGTACTTGCCTCATTAGAATTCTCTCCAGATGATCTCTCCTATTCACTGCACTTCCCACATGGCACACTGGATCTGACACTCCCAAGCTCCCAGGGGCATGAGCATTCCTCCTTTGTCCTACTCCACACTTCTTGGAAGTGGAGACAAATGTCCTTAGAGAGAGAACAGTGTAGTAATATGATAGCAGCATGGGTTTTGTGAATGAGACAGACTGGAGTTTGGGACCTCCCTCTGCCACTTAATTGCTGTGTGACCTTGTAGAAATTATTAACCTCACTGAGCCTCTTCCCTCACCTGTAACTGCTAGTAGTTGTTAAGTGAGACAGTGTGTACAAAATTCTTGCCCCCTTGACCACTCAGTAAAAGTTGGTTTCCTCCTTCTGTTCATCCCTCTCTTACTTCCCTCCCTCTAAACATCATGAGGTCCACTTCTCACATCGCTCCACCTCCAGGAGCCCAGCTGCAAGCAGCTGCAATCATTGATTGCCAGTGGCTAGCCATAGACTCAGGTCAAATACATATACATGTTCACATCCTCTTGCCAGGCTGCAGACTAGGAAAGGAAGGAGGGGTCTTCCAAAACAAAAGAAAACTGTTGGTTTTCTTTTCAACCCTCCAACTCATATTGTGTTTACTATGTCCAAGATTCCAGGACGAGAAGCATTATATGTGAGCATTGTTATGAGACTCAAAGGGGCTCTGAGCAAAACAAAACCGTTCTATCACAAGAGAATTGGAGAGACTTGTTGCCCAATATAATCACAGCGTGGAGAAGGCATTTTCCCCATTTTTCCACACGTCATCACCATCACCACCACCTTGCTTTAACCAAACCCATAGCCTGTCAATTAATCTATAGGCAAACATTTTTCAATAATAATAACTGAAATATTTTAGCAGTTACTGGGTGTCAGACATGGTCCTAAGTACATTATATCTACATCTCATTTGGTCTTCCCAGGACTACCTTCTGTGAGGTAGGTGCCATTATTAGCCTACTTTACAGGCAAAAAAATTGAGTCTTGGAAAACTTGGGCAACTTGCCCAAAGTCCTACAGCCAGTAAGTGGTGGAGGCAGATTTGAATTCAGCTGTACAATCTCTATGATTATACTCTTCCTGTATGTCAAAGGGAATGTGGAATTTCACAGTGTAGACTGGCAGATGGCCCCTGACTGTCAGAAATCTGGGATCTGGTCATCGAGATAAGTGTCAAGGTCAGCTGCAGGAGAACGCTGAGTGGGCCAGGGCTCCTTGAGAAGACAGAGTGCAGTGGGCTACATTTTGTTATATGAATTCCTTTACCCTCCTCTCCTCCCATCAATTTCTCTATACCCTGTGGTTTCTCCCCAGCTTAGGCAATAAGGACACTCCAGTCCTGTGCCTCAGAGAAAGAAAGCCACAAGGAAGAGAGCCCAGAGAACAGAGATGGCAATTCTCAGCTTTTAATTTAATTTTTAAATTCATTTTAATGTTTGTTACCCACAGCATGAGTGGGGCAGGAGCAGAGACAGAGGGAGACACAGAATCTGAAGCAGGCTCCAGGCTCTGAGCTGCCAGCACGGAGCCCGATGCGGGGCTCGAACACACGAACTGTGAGATCATGACCTGAGCTGAAGTTGGACACTTAACTGACTGAGCCACCCAGGCGCCTTCTCAGCTTTTTAATTTTAAAATATACTTTTGAAATTCCTGGCAGAAGCGATATAATTCAGAGAAGATTTGTGAGTTTCAAAAGGTTGGGCTTAAGTGTCCAAGGTCAAGGCCTTGGAGGTAAGGCCAGAGCACAGGGAAGTTTCAGCAGAGCAGCACTAAGGGCGGAGGAAGGGGAGAAGGAAGAGGGAGGCGAAAGGCTGAGGTGCCAAGGTGTCCCTGAGAACCGCACTGTGTGTGTCCTGTCTCTTCCAAGACTGATCCCAGACAGAACCCCACACGGGCTAGAACCCCACGTGGGACACATCTGCTGTGCCCCAGGGCAGAGGGTCTTGCCTTGTCTCCCAGACTCTGGGCTGCTACCTGGGCCTTGGCCACGGCTTCCACGGTGCTACGGGAAGAATGGTGTCTCCCCAAAGTTCATATGTGCAAGTCTTAACCCCTGTGTCTCAGAATATGCCTCTGTATTTTAGAATATGCCTCTGTATCACAAACATTAAAGATAGGTCTTTAAAGAGGTGATTAAGTTAAAATGAGGTCATATGGGTGGGCCCTGACCCAATATGACTGGTGTCCTTAAAAGAAGAGGAGATTAGGAGGCAGACAAGCACAGAGGGACAACCACGTGACGTCATGGGGAGAACGGGTCGCCTCCAAGCCCAGGAGACAGGCCTCAGAAGAAAGCAGTCTTGCCACCACTTTGCCTTGGGACTTTGCGAGAAAATACACATCTTCTGTTGCAGCCGGTCTGCGGTGTTCTGTTAGGGCCCCTCAGGCATATGTGACCAAAGCCTGGAGCTTCAGACCTGCGCGGCTGTGCACGTGGGGCCATCCCACCCTGCCGGTCTGCTCCCCCTGCTCGCTCCCGAGGGCCATCTCCGCCGGGCACCCGCAGGTGCGGCCACCCGGCTGTGCGCCAGGCCAGGCGCCCTTTCTTTGTCCGTCACCCTGTTTGGAGGGAAACTTCTGCGAGGCCAAAAGTGTGGACTGATGGAGAGAAACTGCCAGATGTGCGCTTTCGAGGCAAGCTAGATGCTAGATTGCCACGATGCCAGGAACACAGCAGAAGGGGACGCGAACGGACATACGCTGCACGTGTGTTAGGGGAGGCTTTGAGAGGGTATTGACCTATTTAATCCTTTTAACCAACCGGAAGGGCAGGTCCGATTACATTCCCCAGCCCGTGAGAAACAGAACCTTGGACAGCGGTTGTGGCTAGTTAGTAACAGAATGGGGCTTCCTGCTCAGGACGGTCTGACCCCAGAGCTATGATAGCCCCACACTGCCCACTAAAACTAGATAAGTGGACGTCCTTCCTTCTCTATTTCTGCATAAATGGCTCCGGCTAAAGCCGTGAGACAGAATGAATAACCAGCAAGCTGATGGATTACACTCCCTTCAAGCAAACGAGCCAATTGCTGTGTTGCCTCTGTGGATGTGGCTTGAGCGCACGCCATTCGTGACCGTCGGTAAAAGGAACTCGGGCTGCAATTCACCAGTATGTTTGAATGTCCCCAGGATTTGCATTTCACACCGGGGAGCTGAACTCAGCCAGGATTTTCACAGGCTAACACCTGTAATAGAGGCAGAAGGCATGATTTAACTCAGGCAGCATTTAGCTTTGGGAATTAAAATACGCGCCAAAGGATAATTTGTGAACTTGATCCTTCTTTCCCCCGACAGTCATTGGTCTTAGGTGGGCAGAGCAACAGGCCTCAGGTGTTTTAAAACTTTGTCAAGCAGCTTTAAGAGGATTTGAGACACATTGCATCCACTTGCAATGGATGTTTTGAGAAACCTACCTCTTTAACCCGCACGTTATACATGTACCGTTGTACAAAGGTTTACTGAGCACCTACGATGCCCCAGGTGCAGTGCTCGTTCTCAGGATGGGGGGGTGGGGAGACGAGACAACACTGCTGTCTCTAAGAGGCCACGCTCTGCTGGGGCAGATGGACACAAAGCGACAGTCACAGGACAGTGATGGCTACATTATGAGAGGGGATTGCTGTTCCCCCCCTCAAGTTCCCACGAGGAAAATTCCATCCTGCGACCCAGGGAAAGCGGCATTAGAAAGCAATTTCAGCCCTCTCCACTCACTGCCCCCAAATACGAAGTGACTTGTCAGATGGGTAGCCTGTGAGAGGGAACTAAGGCATGGCGCGGAGGGCCTTCCTCTCCGATCTGCCTGCTCCTGCCTCCAAGGGGTAAGAAAGCTCCAGTCCCGACCGGTTCTGCCTTCCTGACTCGGTTCTGGAAGCAAACGCCTCTCTGTGGAGGCTCACAGGTGTGGGGCAGAGAATATCATTGCATCTGGCTGCTTATGGCTCGACTTGGGGCGGGGGGAGGGGTGCTCTAAGGTTTAGATTAGGGGCCAGAGTCTCAAGGAAGTCCACAAGTCCACAGGTGAAGCCACATTCTCCAGTGAAGCTTTACCACTTGTAGAGATGGCATTCTGATACTCGTCGGATTCTATGTCTACATTTCAATTTATTTCAGAGGAAAGGAGATGGGAGTTAGTTCATTGGAGTCCTGAACTCCAATAGCTGTGACCAGAGGTAAGCAGGAGGATATAAAGGAGAATAAAAATGAATGAATGAATGAGCGAAGGAATGAATGAATGAATAAATGAGGAGCGTATCTACTCTAGCAGGGGGAGTGGACCGGTAGGTGAGGCTGGGCCCTCGAGTGAAGTTCCGAAGGAAGAGTAGATGTGAATTAAACAGACAGGGATGGGAAGGGCATTCCTGGCAGAGGGAAAGGCGTAGGCAAAGGCCCGGAAGAATGAAAGAGGCTTGGTGCTTTTAGAAACTGCAAAAAGGTACTTGTCTTGTGACACTCCATGGGCTACACCTTCCTTGGCTGTGGCCCTCTCTCTGCATCTATGTCTTTGTTCCTTCAGCTCCTGCCTGGCCCTCTCTCGGATCCCCTCCAGCCTCCTTCATGCTACCAAAAGCATTGTCACAATGGTCACTAATGAACACGTTAATAATTACAATGACCCTTGCCCAGGGCCTCCTTACAGTAATACACACTCTCACCACTCTCATCTTTTTTTTAATTTATTTATTTTGAGAGTGGGGAGGGGCAGAGAGAGAGAGAGAGAGAGAGAGAATCCCAAGCAGGTTCCACCTTGTCAGTGCAGAGCCCCATGCGGGGCTTTGATCTCACAAACCAGGAGATCATGACCCAAGCCAAAGTGGGACACTTAACCAACTGAGCCACCCAGGTGTCCCGCCCCCCGCCCCCCGCCCCCCGCCATCATCTTCTTAAGGCACTTTCTCCTCTTGGACCTTGCAACACACCTCTGCGGTAGTTTCCTGTTTCCTTTTCTGAAAACTTTTTTTTTTCCCTGTGCTTTTGTTAGCACTTCTCTGGCTCCAACTTCTGAATCTTCAACACCTTTTTCTCTCTGTCTCTGTCCAAATCCACACAGATTTCAGAGGGTGCAGATAATCCCTTGGGGGGGTCATCAGCACATAGTTGGCTTGTTAGAAATGAGGAGGGGCTATATATGAGAATGGAGGAACTAACCGAAGGAGTGAGTGTAGACTGAAAAAAGGAATCCGACCGTTCCGCTGGTAATGGTGGAATTGTTTATAGCGCGTTAGCCTCCCGTGGGATGGCGGCCGAAAGGGGGTGGAAACCGAAGGGGATTCGATCCTTGAAAGAAGAGGAAGATCAATGTTTACCCCCCCCCCCCGGTGAAATCTTTGGCTCTTTAATGAACTGCGCCCCCATGAGCAAGACTCCAAGAAGCCCAAGGGAGGAATGTTTGGAAGGCTGAAAGAGCAGACAGAAATTTCAGCTGCTGCCCACCACATGGGAGGCTGAGTCAGGAGCTCGAGCCCTACCAAGTTGGCGGAGCTTGACGAACGTATCAGGCTATCTCTGCCGAAACCCGCCAAAGACCCTGACTTAAGAGGAAAAACTAGGTCTAAGGACCTGGGAGCTAAGAATTGGAGGCCCCACCATGTCAGTAGCTTGTGTAGGCAGGGCTGGGATTCAAACCCGAGGGCCCAGCCGTAGCACTCAAGCCCTCAACCTCAACCACATGCTCAACCCTCAACCCAAGCACCCCACATCCTTCCTCTAAAGCACTCATCACCAAATTCAATTCGTCTCTGGCACTAGACTGAAGGTCCATAAGGGCAGAGGGCTTGCACGATGACTGACAACAGCCCAATAAATATCTATTAAATGAATAAATGAGTAGTTGGGGATGGCCGAGTCACCAAAGCTTGTGTGTGTGTAATGTCTTAATATATTTTTTATTAGTGAAGACATATGATTAAAAATGCCTTCCTGTCATATAATTTCACACACCTCCTTATGATCCTGGAGTGAATTAAATCACCAATAATCACTCTGGTTGGTAGCCAGGTTTATTTGTACATATCTGTTGCTGACTGTTTTTAAGCATGATCAGGAATTTCTAAGCTTAATATGAATGACTCAGTATTTTGATTAATCAGCTCAGTAGGGAAAATCTCCATGGGTAATCAGACTGAACATAAAGATTGGGCATGCTGAGATGGGGGGAGACTGAGATTGGAGGGAGACTGAGATTGGGGGGAGAGGGGTGGGGGAAAGAGGAAGACAGAGATAAGAAATTTTTTTTGTAGTCAGAAAGGCAGTTTGAGCCAACGCTACAGAACTTATATAAAGTTCCTGTTTTATCATGAACAGATTGGCAGCTGTTTAGTTTCCTGTGGCTGCCACAGTGACCACAAACTTGGTGACTTAAGAGACATTTATTCTCACACAGCCTTAATAGCCAGAAGTCCAAAGTCAAAGTGTCAGCAGGGTCATGCTCCCTCCAGAGGCTTCAGAGGAGAATCCTTCCCTGCCTCTCTCTACAAGCTCCTGGTGCCCCAGACATGTCTTGGCTTGTGGGCTGCATAACCGCAGTCTCTGCCTCTGTCTTCATGACCACCTTCTCTGTGTGTATAAAATCTCGCTCTCCCTTTGTTTTGAGGACACCAGTCATTGGATCTAGGGCCACCCTAAATCCAGGATGATCTCGAAATCTCTAACTTGATTACATTTGCAAAGACCCCATTTTCAAATAAGGTCATACTCACAGGTACAGGGCTTGAGACGTGGACATATCTTTGGGGAGGATGCTACTGAACCCACCGTGACAGCTATGGCCAATGTAACTGCCATCGTGCCCTTTCAGGAAATCAAGAGAAGAGACTGTGCTGACAATTTCCCACTGACCCCAGGTGCTGTTGGGCATGTCTCCTGCTCCTATGTATCCTCCCCAGGTTGGAGCTGCTCTGGCCCAAGTTTCACCACTCTACAAGGTCCCTGCTCTCCAGAGAGGAACAGAGGCCAAAAAAAAGGGTTAAGTCAGAGGCTCAAGCTCACACACATGGAGGCGTCAAGGTTTGATCTTAGCTGCGTCTTCTCCAAAGCCAGCGATGTGGCCATCCCACTCTCCCAGAAACACTCCCATTATTAGAGAGTCACCGTATTCTTTAAACACCTTTGTTAAAATGCGAACACTTCCTGAGAGAGGTTACCCAAGCCTTCGTGGAAACCCAGGTTGTAGCGGACTGTATTAGACCACCCTCTTCTAGAACACAAGAGATCCCATGGGTACACGTGTGGGGAGAGAGGCAGTAAGGAGGAGGGTAAGTTCGCAAATTGAGAAACTGAGGCCCAGAGACGTCAGGCGACTTGACCCAGAGTACACAGCAAAGAAGAAGCACAACCAGAAATCACAGCCGGGAGTGCTGGTTCTGCACAGGGAGACTCGGAAGGCGTCAGCTACTTCGAAATATCCTTTGCTGCCTATGCCAAAGGGTTGCTGTCAGCAGAATGGAATCGAAATAGCGAAGGCCTCGATGGACTCTGCCAAGAGGCTCTGTTGGGCGAACCCTTCCCACGAGGCCCCCCTCCCTGCATAGTTCAGACAGGAGAAGTAACGAGCAGGGAGCTGAGGGTTAGAGACCCGAGTTCTGGTGGTAGGCCTGCTGCTAAAAACTCAAGTGACCTTGGGCAAGTCACTTCTTCCCCTCAAGCCCCAGTCTCCTCAACTTAAAGCAAAAAGATTGAATTGGATCATCTCCTTGTTGCCTCTAGTGCTACATACTTGTGCATCAGCCTCTAGAGCTTGTACAAGCCTCCGGGGTAGCCAGACCCAATTCACACCCCCCAATGCGTGTCCGGTGTCTGCTTTCTCTGGCGTCCTTTCCCCCTCCCACTGAGAGCGGCCTCTCTCTGTTCCAAGGGGGAACCACCCTCTGGAACGTTTACTTCATAGCTGGGAGGGGCTGACCCCATTCCCACTTCTGCCCTGGAGTGGGCCTGTGACCCAGGTCTGGCCAGTCAGGGCAGTGAGCACCCTGAAAACGGTGACTAGTTCGGGGATAGACGCGTGGTTCCATCTGAGCCAGTGAGATCCAATCCTGGGGCTTTTATTGGAAATATTGGGAGAGGGGCACCTGGGTGGTTCGGTCAGTTAAGCGTCCAGCTTTGGCTCGGGTCAGGATCTCTCACAGTTCATCGGGCTCTCTGCTGTCAGCACGGAGCCCACTTTGGATCCTCTGTCTCCCTCTCTCTCTGCCCTTCCCTCCCCACACTCTCTGTCTCAAAAATAAATAAGCATTAAGAAAGAAAGAAAGAAAGAAAGAAAGAAAGAAAGAAAAGAAGAAAGAAAGAAAGAAAGAAAGAAAGAAAGAAAGAAAGAAGAAAGGAAGGAAGGAAGGAAAAGAAAGAAGAAAGAGAAAGAAAGAAAGAAAGAAAGAAGAAAGAAAGGAAAGAAGAAAGAAAGAAAGAAAGAAAGAAGGAAAAGAAAGAAGAAAGAGAAAGAAAAAAAGAAAGAAAGAAGAAAGAAGAAAGGAAGGAAGGAAGGAAGGAAGGAAGGAAAAGAAAGAAGAAAGAGAAAGAAAGAAAGAAAGAAAGAAAGAAGAGAGGAAAGAAGAAAGAAGGAAAGAAAGAAAGATGAAAGGAAGGAAGGAAGGAAGGAAAAGAAAGAAGAAAGAGAAAGAAAAAAAGAAAGAAAGAAAGAAGAAAGAAGAAAGAGAGGAAAGAAGAAAGAAGGAAAGAAAGAAAGAAGAAAGGAAGGAAGGAAGGAAAAGAAAGAAGAAAGAGAAAGAAAAAAAGAAAGAAAGAAGAAAGAAGAAAGAGAGGAAAGAAGAAAGAAAGAAAGAAAGAAAGAAAGAAAGAAGAAAGAGAGGAAGGAAGGAAGGAAAAGAAAGAAGAAAGAGAAAGAAAGAAAGAAGAAAGAAAGAAAGGAAAGAAGAAAGAAAGAAAGAAAGAAAGAAAGAAAAGAAAGAAGAAAGAGAAAGAAAGAAAGAAAGAAGAAAGAAGAGAGGAAAGAAGAAAGAAAGAAGGAAGGAAGGAAGAAGAAAGAGAGGAAAGAAGAAAGAAAGAAGGAAGGAAGGAAGGAAGAAAAAGAAAGAAGAAAGAGAAAGAAAGAAAGAAGAAAGAAAGGAAAGAAGAAAGAAAGAAAGAAAGAAAGAAAGAAAAGAAAGGAGAAAGAGAAAGAAAAAAAGAAAGAAAGAAGAAAGAAGAAAGGAAGGAAGGAAGGAAGGAAGGAAGGAAGGAAAAGAAAGAAGAAAGAGAAAAAAAGAAAGAAAGAAAGAAGAGAGGAAAGAAGAAAGAAGGAAAGAAAGAAAGATGAAAGGAAGGAAGGAAGGAAGGAAAAGAAAGAAGAAAGAGAAAGAAAAAAAGAAAGAAAGAAAGAAGAAAGAAGAAAGAGAGGAAAGAAGAAAGAAGGAAAGAAAGAAAGAAGAAAGGAAGGAAGGAAGGAAAAGAAAGAAGAAAGAGAAAGAAAAAAAAGAAAGAAAGAAGAAAGAGAGGAAAGAAGAAAGAAAGAAAGAAAGAAAGAAGAAAGAGAGGAAGGAAGGAAGGAAAAGAAAGAAGAAAGAGAAAGAAAGAAAGAAGAAAGAAAGAAAGGAAAGAAGAAAGAAAGAAAGAAAGAAAGAAAGAAAGAAAAGAAAGAAGAAAGAGAAAGAAAGAAAGAAAGAAGAAAGAAGAGAGGAAAGAAGAAAGAAAGAAAGAAAGAAAGAAGAAAGAGAGGAAAGAAGAAAGAAAGAAGGAAGGAAGGAAGGAAGGAAGGAAGGAAGAGAAAGAAGAAAGAGAAAGAAAGAAAGAAGAAAGAAAGAAAGAAAGAAAGAAAGAAAGAAAGAAAGAAAGAAAAGAAAGAAGAAAGAGAAAGAAAAAAAGAAAGAAGAAAGAGAGGAAAGAAGAAAGAAAGAAAGAAGAAAGGAAGGAAGAAAAAGAAAGAAAGAAAGAAAGAAAGAAGAGACAAAGAAAGAAAAAAGAAAGAAAGAAAGAAGAGACAAAGAAAGAAAAAAAGAAAGAAAGAAAGAAGAAAGAAGAAAGAGAGGAAAGAAGAAAGAAAGAAAGAAAGAAGAGACAAAGAAAGAAAAAAAGAAAGAAAGAAAGAAGAAAGAAGAAAGAAGAAAGAGAGGAAAGAAGAAAGAAAGAAAGAAAGAAGGAAAAGAAAGAAGAAAGAGAAAGAAAAAAAGAAAGAAAGAAAGAAAGAAAGAAGAAAGAAGAAAAGAAAGAAAGAAAGAAAGAAAGAAAGAAAGAAAGAAAGAAAATATTGGGAGAGAGAAGTTCTCCCTCTGCTGGTGTTGCCTGCTGGGAGGATGTGACCCTGGGGTGACCGGGGAGGGCGGGGTGGGGGGACAGCACACAAGGTCAGTCTGAGGAGCTGAGACAGGGAAAGCAAGTCCAGATAACCCTCGCACGCTTGCCTGAACCGGAAACACTTCCAAAGTTGGTAGTTAAAAGAATACCTAGGCCCCACTGTTTGTCCTAAGCCACTTTAAGTCACCACTGCAACTACACTTCTTGTTACAAAAGCCTTCCTTTTAAGGACGAGGAAATGGAAACTGAGAGTGAAAAAGTGGCTTTTCCATGTGATCAGACAGGAGGAAGCACCTCAGAGCCCATCAAGCCCAATTCCCACTGTTTACAGACCAAGAAACTGGTATGCGGAATGAGACGTGTCTTATTATGTGTATACAACACACACACACACACACACACGCACACACACGCACACACACACACACACACGGCTGTGTGAGTCGTCTTATTACAATGCTGAGAAACTCTGTTTATCATCAAACATTTCATACATCCTATTACACGTGAGAGAATTATTATCTAGCCCGGTGCCGTGAAATGCTTTTTCCCATAATGGAATTTCACTCTGGAAGTGTATTTTGGTATTAAAAGGCTCCACTTTATAATGCCGATGGTTCAATCTGTGATCTAAAAGGCACTTAAATGCTTTGAACAAGAGGCATAAAGAGCTTTTATTGCGAAAGCCTTGCTGGATCCACCCATTTTGCCATTGATCCTCTCGCCCCCAGAAGACTGCTCTGGAAGCAAATCCCATGGCGAGGCCGGACACCAGCTAGCGAGCGAGACCCGCTTGCCGTGCGCCCATTTGCAGACGCTGAAGGCATTCTGCACCACCTCCTCAGGCGAAAACATCCGGCCACGCAGAATGCCCATGGAGCTTAAGTCCCCGTCCCCTTAACCGCCAGTGTGTCCGTTGGGTCACTTCATCTACAAAAGAAGCTCAGGAATACCAGCTCCCGGTGTTCTTGTGACGAGTTACTATAGGTGATCACATATAGGTGATCTGTGAATGCGGGTCCCTGTCCCTGGTGGATGCAATTCTGCAGTAACTGAGGAATTGGGGTCCTACTGAGAGCACTGGTGTAGTGGAAAGAACCCCCCACTCAGAGCCCAGAGCCCACCGATCTCTTGGCTTTACCCTGGAGAGGCCATTCACTTCTCTAAGCCTCTACTGCCTTCTTTGTTTTCATTGTTAGAACTAATAATTTATTTTTTGAGTTAATCGGGTTTTTTTTTTAATTTTATTTAAATTCAAGTTAGGTGGGGCGCCTGGGTGGCGCAGTCGGTTGAGCGTCCGACTTCAGCCAGGTCACGATCTCGCGGTCCGTGGGTTCGAGCCCCATGTCAGGCTCTGGGCTGATGGCTCAGAGCCTGGAGCCTGTTTCCGATTCTGTGTCTCCCTCTCTCTCTGCCCCTCCCCTGTTCATGCTCTGTCTCTCTCTGTCCCAAAAGTAAATAAACGTTGAAAAAAAATTTTTTTAATTAAAAAAAAAATAAATTCAAGTTAGGTAACATATCGTGTAATAGTGATTCAGGAGTAGAATTCAGTGTGTCATCACTCACATACAACACCCAGTGCTCATCCAGCAAGCGTCCTTCTTAATGCCCATCCCCCATCTGGCCCACCCCCCCCCCACCACCTCCAGCAACCCTCAGTTTGTTCTCTGTATTTAAGAGTCTCTTACGGTTTGTCTCCCTCTCTGTTTTTACCTTATTTTTCCTTCCCTTCCCCTACATTCATCTGTTTTGTTTCTTAAATTCCACATATGAGTGAAATCATATGATATTTGTCTTTCTCCGACTGACTTATTTCTCTAATCCTCCACTGCCTCGTTGTAAAGGGGCATTTGAATATGTCACAGTGTGGAGGTGCCTCAAAAAATTAAAAATAGATCTACCCTATGACCCAGGAATAGCACTGCTAGGAATCTACCCAAAGGATCGAGGAGTGCTGATGCAGAGGGGCACTTGTACCCCAGTGTTTATAGCAGCACTTTCAACAATAGCCAAATGACAGAAAGAGCCTAAATGTCCATCAACTGACAAATGGATAAAGAAGATGTGGTTTATATACACAATGGAATACTACGTGGCAATGAGCAAGCATGAAATCTCACTATTTGCAGCAACGTGGATGGAACTGGAGGGTATTATGCTGAGTGAAATAAATCAGGCAGAGAAAGACAGATGCCATATGTTTTCACTCAAATGTGGACCTTGAGAAACTTAACAGAAGATCATGGGGGAGGGAAACGAGAAAAAAAGTTACAGAAAGGGAGGGAGGCAAACCATAAGAGACTCTTAAAAACTGAGAATAAACTGAGGGTGGATGGGGGGTGGGAGGGAGGGGAAAGTGGGTGACGGGCATGGAGGAGAGCACTTGTTGGGAAGAGCACCGGGTGTTGTATGGAAACCAATTTGACAATAAATTATATTTAATACAAAAAAATGAATATGTCACAGAACTGTTATGATCACTCATGTTGTGCATGGACTCATATGGTTACTTCCAACCCCGATTTTGTGAGACCCGTCATCTCGGGCACCTACCACGGAAAAGAGGATTACGATCGGCACCTCTTGGTCATTGATCCACCCTTTTGCCAATAGCTGAGCACCAGGGACGTGTGGGGTTCACTCCCTGGCCGTCAGCAGCTAAAGGCAGGAGTATTCCCTGAAAGGGGTTGAGGGCAGAGCAGCAATGGAACATTTCCCAGAGAGTGCAGCACAGTCCAGTGGCCCCACCAGACCTCCAGGGTGATGGAAACCTGGGAAACACAGCATTCTATACTTCCTGTGAGGTTTGCACCCCCATAAGCATATTGAACTTCTAAGGTCAAAGCGGGGGGATGCTTTTGTTTAACTTGGGGCTCCCCAAATTCCACCACAGAACATCTCTCACTGGTCCACAGCGTTCACAGAGGGCAGAGTATGCTTGGGGAGCCAGGCTCCGAGATTCCAGGAGCTGAAACGGAATTTTCCAGCTATTTTGTAGCTGTGAGCTTCCTTCCAACACTTCATATGCTTTCATTCAGGTATTCCAGAAGCCATCCCTTGGGCCACTCCATCTGCCTATTCCCAGGGCATTCATTCGTGCGTGTGTCCCCTATTCTCGGGGTGTGTGCTCTGCTTCCCAAGCCCTCTCCTAGGCAAAGCCACCCCCCTCAAAAAATACAGCTCCTGGCTGCAAGGATCTCATTGTCTAAAATGGAAGACAGACACCTGAACAGATAATTACATGCAAAGCGACAAGGCCCCTAAGATAAATGTGCACCTTGTGGGGTGGGAGGGGGTGGGGCGGGTGTCAGCAAAGGCTTGTTTGAAAGATGAGTTGCCGCCCGAGGAAACAGTCGAAGGAGGCAGGAATGCTGCAAAGGCAGCGCGTGCAAAGGCCCAGAAGGAAGATAAAGAGATTTCAGGAATTACAAGTAATAAAATTAGGATGGAGAATAGGGGGCGAGGGGAGAGGAATAGAAAAGTAAGGAGGGGGCAGGCCAGGGAGAATTTACTGAGCTGTGCGGGCCAGGGAGCCACGGAGCCACGGAACCCTTCCGAGGAACCAAAGGGCGGCAGGTTTCTGAGCGTGTGTGCGCGTGCGCGCATGCGCCTACGTGAGGGCTGAGGACAGGGGAACAACGTGGTTAGCTCTGCAGTTAGGAACGATAGTTCTGAGAGACACCTGCAGCATCGGATGACGGCCGGCAGGCAGGGTGTGCTTTGAAGCTTAAAGACGGGGGGTGGGGGGGAGGTGTGCAATTCTTGATCAATCCTCTGACCCAGAGGTGGAGTGTATTCCCCCCTCCTCCTGAATCAGGACTGTCCGTAGTGACTTGCTGGCCAACAGAATGTGGAAGAAGGGCCAGTGTGTGAATTCTAAGTCCAGGTCGTTAGAAGCCTTGGTAATTCCACTCAGCCGTGTTGGAACACGCACACTGTTGAGAGACAGGCTGTCCAGTTCCCCTGGGACCACCATGCCGTAAGGAGGCCCAAGGTAGCCACATGGAGAGCTGGGTATTGAGAGCACGATGCCCGGCCACCCCAGCTGTTCCAGTCGCCCCAGCCCAAGTCATCAGACACGCGGGTACAGATGCCCCCTTGGATAATCCAGCCCAAGCAAACACAACGTGAAGAATCAAAGGAACCCAGCCAGCAGCCAGGACCAAGGCTGAGCACCGCAGCCCCAGTCCAGCGGCCCAGCAGCCTCCAGTTTCTCAAGCCGCCTGAGCTGTGGCCAAGCCTCTGGAGGAGCAGAGCCCGGCAGTCCTGCGGGCCTCTGTGCCCCAATTCCTAACACATTTGTGCATAGGATGAAATGGCTCTTGTCTTAGGCCCCTACATTTTGGGGTGCTTTGAGCGCAGCCGCAGATAAACAGAACCCTGGACAAGCTCAAAGCATCAAATCTAGTACAAAACATCCTGGGGACAGACAGGAAGTAGCGTGTGCGTGCACGCACACACGCACGCCTACACTCTCACGCTTCTCAGACACACCTGTTTCATAATGCATTCCCACTCTGACCTCTACTCCAGCCTGAGTCACTTCGTGGCCACAATTCTGAAGGTGGAAGGACAGTGGCCCATTTGATAAAGAGCACGACGTAAATATGGCGGGCATTATCAGCAGGTGGGTTTTGTTGATAAGAATTGAGTGCAATTCTGGGAGCGAAGCAAGAACACCGTGTCAGTCGGCATTTCATTCCCACGGCAAGATCACCTCTGCAGCAATTTGTTATGTCTCTGGGTCGAATCCAAGACCTCAGTGCAAAGCCAGCAAAAACCTCCCTTCAAGGAAGGCATTTGGGGGAATTTCAGGCCGTTCATCTCCTCCCAAGGCTCAAAGTCTGCCTAGCGTAGCCAAAGGCAAAACTCAGCTTCCCCTTTGCTTTCTGGGCTGGAAGCGCTGAGGGAGGCCTTGGGGAGGGGAGGCCGCTCTGCAGGAGGGAGAAGCATGGTCCGGGAGGACCCTGCAGAGAGCATCCTCATCAGACCATTCCTAGGGAGGCCCTGGCCCTGCTCTGCCGTTAAGAGACCTGTGCTCTGATTCTGGTTCTGCATCCAGGAGTCTCTGTCATGTAACAGCTGTTTATCTGTTTTGGGGAGTATTGTGGGGACACAAGTAAGGCGAACTTGTAACCTGTCTGTTACGTCCCGGAGAAGGAGCCTTGAGACCAGCTTTCTAAAGGGTTGTTACGGGTTGAATGCATCTTCCCAAAATTTGTATATTAAAGTCCTAACTCCCAGTACCTAGAAAGGTGATCTTTTTCAGAAACAGGGTTGTTGTAGAGGTAATTGGTTATGTTAAGATCAGGTCATACTGGAGCAGGGTGGGCCCCTGATCCATTGTGACTGGCGTCCTTACAGAAGGGGGAAATGTGGACACACAGACACATACGGAGAGTGCCACGTAAAGAGTGGAGTTAAGCTGCCAGAAGCCAAGGAGCTACTAGAAGCCAGGAGAGAGGCGTGGAACACACCTTTCTGTAGTGCCTTCAGAGGGAACATGACCCTGAAGGCACCTTGACCTCGGATTCCCAGCCTCCAGAAGTGTGAAAACAAGTTTCTGTTGTTGTATGCCGCTCAGTGCATGGTACTTGGTTATGGCAGCCATAGGAAACGAATATGAGGGATCATTTGTTTAACAAAGTTGCGTTCATCCAGCTTTTTCTATGGCCTCATAGACCGAGATGACCAAGACACGACTCTTCCCTGCACTTAAGGGCCTTCCGAAGAGAAAAACTCACCCCAGAGCCATGTGCTAAGTTCAAAACAATGGCGGTGCAAAAGTGCAGAGAAGATGTACCTACCCCGGCCCAGAGAGTTGGGGAAGGCTCTGAGAGGAAGGGACATCTAAGATTTCAGGCTGGGGGAACAGGTGCCCTTTTGATGAGTGCCACTGTCACGGTTCACCTGGAGGACTCTGGCCCTTCTCTCAGGCTTTTCTATCTAAAGATAAAACCCCCAATGGCCAGGTGTGGCCCAAGACAAGCATCCTTTCTCCACGTAGGGGTTCTTGTTAGCAGAGAGGCAGCTGGAGGCATGGGGAAGGGCAGTGAGTGACTTCACAATTCCCTATGAGCTCCATGGGACAGGGAAGATTTGTATTGCATGGACTCTAAACCTCGACAGGATCCAGATCAGAGCCCAGCTCCTGGTAGGTTCTCTGAAGGTGTTCATTGAACTGAAATGAGAGCAGAACTGAACTTCAGCCCAACCTATTCCTGGGGTCATCAGGCTTCAAGGGGCCTTGGAGTGTTTGCACAGCTCATGTAGACCACTGTGACCACCTGCGCCTTCCATCTGGCAATGGACCTACTCAACGAGTTTACCCATCTGTGACCGATGCAATGGGTGAGAGGTGGGGGGGGGGCATCATACGGAATGGCAGCCATTTGGGCATCTGACCCACCCAATAAGCACCTTTTCCAAGGATTTTGAATTGAAGAGGTGGGAAAAAGAGACAACAAAAGAGACAGATGGACACCAAGAGAGCCTGAGACAGAAATGAAGACCTAGAGAAAGAGAGAGAGAGAGAGATGGAAAGAGAATGTGAATGGTCTTTGTCCCTGGTTCTAGCCCCTTCCTGAGGCTGTCAAAGCTTGCCTGATACAGACAAGAGCTAAGGGGTCCTTTTCTCCCTGCCTCCAATCCCATCGGCCCTTCTGAGGAAGAATACCGAGGACGCCTACTGCCAGGTGCCTCGGTGGGTTATGGAATGGAAAACAAGAGAAATCTTGGCAAACTTTAAAGAAAATACAGTTAATTGCCACTGACATTCTCCCTTTGGTTACACAAGCAAGCCCTGACTTTAATCACACGCATTATTGTAATCAGCCTGCCAATCACATTTTGAAATATTTCATTTTTGACATAATTACAGTAGAATACCCACAACCCATCAATAACATGGATAAGGCAAGATTGATATTGTGTTTCCAAATGGGGCCTGACAAAGCCGTCACGGCTTTTGTTCGGGGGAAGAAAGGTAGGGCGGATAGCATCTCCCTCTCACGTTATGACTGGGTTTAGCGAGACTGTCTCACACATCACTCACGCGAGGCTGGAAAACCCCACTCGTCGCAACTGTAATTGGGAATTTTCAATTATTCAAGCCTCGTCCGTGTTATTCTTATTGAGTAACAAATTCAAAATGAATGCTCTAACCTGGGGCCTTTGTGCGTAGACATTATTGTGAAATGGAGGCCTATTATGAATCGCGCTTTTATGTTAATCTGCCTCATTTTCCTTATTAGTCCCTTGCTGTATATCAGTTTGTGCGTGTATAACACAAAAGTACAACATGTGTCTGAGAAAACTGTGACATTTCGACTTCTGACTTTTCCAGGTGGGCTGGCTGTGACCGCCCTCTCCCTCACCCACACCTAGCTGTTCACGTCAAGACAGGACTTTGTCTTTGTCTCCAACAGTGAGTATTAGAAGCTCCAGGCAAATCCTCAAACAATGGTTCCAAGAGTGACTTTGTGTTTCCACGCAGAGTTCTGTTCTTGCAGAAGAACCCCCTTTATCCAGCTACTTGAAGAGCTGAGGTTAACAAGGAAAGGAGGGAGCTCAGATCTGAAGAGAATGTGTCCTTACTCAAACCTTTTCTCTAGAAGCATCTTTATCAAAAACATAACATTCGGTGCGTTTGATCAACAGAAGGGGGCAAAAAGTCGCTCCAAAGTAAATCCCCGGGGGTCCAGGACAGAGGCTCAAATGGGTCAGCAGTGTGACTGAGGCGACAGCTTTGCACAGCATTGAATGCCCACCCTGGAAAGCCCCCTGTCAGCAAGGCCAGGGCAGCCCAGACCTCCCTGGTGATGACACCTTAATCTCGGACTCCTGCCCTGCAGAGCTGGGAAGCCATCATTTCTGTGGCTTAAGCCGCCAGTGTGGGGTACTTTGTTAGGGTAGCCATACCGGATGGGTACACCCAGGAAGGCCGGTCACTGAATTGACCAGGATCTTCATTCCCCACTGCCCCTCCATTCCTGGTTGGTCAAGGCCGACCTGCTTTGAAGTTGGAGGATGTTGTCTTGTACCATTCAATGCAGGCACCTAAGGGTGTCTTCTGCGGCCTCCCTCCCTGAGCTCTGATCATTTTAATAGCAACCTGGGGTCTAGCATGGTGTCTCAATGTAATGTGACCTGGGAAAAAGGAGGGTGGGAAGGAGGGATAGGAAGGAGAAGGAAGGAAGGAAGGAGGGAAGGAAGGGAGGGAAGAAAGGAAGGAATAAGGAAGGAAGGAAGAAGTTAGCTTTGTAGGTCAGATGTCACACATGGTGTGGCTGGGCTCTCTGCTCAGGGTCTCACGTGTCTGAAATGAAGGTGTTGGCCTGCTGGCTTCTCTGGAGCTCAGGTCCTCTTCCAAGCTGTTCCCGTTATTGGCAGAATTCAGTTCCTTGTGATCATAAGTCCAAGGCCCCCTTTCCTTATTGTCTATGGACTGGGGGTAACACCAACTCATTTCTGCTGCTCTCTGGTCCTTGCCTGGAGTTAGACCCCACCCTGATAACCTCCCTTTGTCATATAAGATAACATAGTCATGGGAGTGATAGCTTACCATATTGGGTTTAATCCACATTCCAGAGGGAGCATGCAGGGCATGGGTCTTCAGTTGTCATAATTAGACTTCTACCTTGTAGAACATCCACATGCGTATAAATGCCCAGAAGAGACTCTGCAGGGATACACCTCAAATCCATAGCAGTTCTTATCTTATGCAGGGGAATATCCATTCTAGTTGATGCTAGGACTATATGCTAAAATATACGTGCTGATAATTAAAGGGTAACAGCTAATGAATATGAATGAGACATGTAACTTCCAAATCCTTAGAAAAGAGAAAGCAATGGAGCAAAGAAAACTCAATTTTTTTTCAGTAAAAGTCTGAAAAGAGGGGGAGGGGAGCATGGTCATTCGAAAACATAAAATCCTATCAGTGGAAAAAAATGTAAATGCATTAAATTCTTACATTAAAAGTCAGAAGCTCAGGGTGAGTTCCTTTTTTCAAGGTTTTTTTCTTTATATTTGAAAGAGAGAGAGAGAGAGAGAGAGAGAGAGAGAGAGAGAGAGAGAAAGCACGAGCAGGGGAGGGGCGGAGAGATGGAGACAGAATCTGAAGCAGGCTCCAGGCTCCAAGCTGTTAGCACAGAGCCCGATGCAGGGTTCGAACTCATGAGCAGTGAGATCATGACCTGAGCTAAAGTCGGATGCCCAACCGACTGAGCCACCCAGGCACACCATCAGAGTGAGTTGCTTTGATGCAAATACCTATCAGTAATAGGAGGCACAACTGGGGCGCCTGGGTGGCTCAGTCGGTTGAGCATCCGACTTCAGCTCAGGTCATGATCTTGCAGCCTGTGAGTTCGAGCCCCACGTCAGGCTCTGTGCTGACAGCTCAGAGCCTGGAGCCTGTTTCGGATTCTGTGTCTCCCTCTCTCTCTGCCTCTCCCCTGCTCATGTTCTGTCTCTCTCTCTCTGTCAAAAATAAATAAACATTAAAAAAAATTAAGATTCTCTCTTTAAAAAAATAGGAGGCACAACTAAAAAATGACACACAAAGACATAAAATAAAGACGAGCTAAGTAGCAAGTCAAAAAAAGAAGGCCATGTGGTAACGTTAATGTAAGACTGCACTGAATACAAGCCAAAAATAATATTTCATATTAATAAAAAAGTGTAATTTACAAGAAAATATAATAGTTATGACATTTTAGTTCCTGACAACATTATTTTTAAATCTTAGTTTAAAAATCAGAAACAGGGGTGCCTGGGTGGCTCAGTCGGTTAAGCATCCGACTTCAGCTCAGGTCATGATCTTACAGTTTATGAGTTCAAGCCCCACGTCGGGCTCCGTGCTGACAGCTCAGAGCCTGGAGCCTGCTTGGGATTCTCTGTCTCCCTCTCTTTCTGCCCCCACTCATGCTCTGTCTGTCTGTCTCTCTCTCTCTCTCTCTCTCAAAAATAAATAAGCATAAAAAAAGAGACTGAAACAGAGCAGGAAATTTACTCCTATAAAATCGTATTGTCTTTAACATACATTTCTCAAAAATGAAGGGATCAAACAAAGAAAGAAACATGTAGAAGAATTAAATAACACAATTAATAAGCTTGATATAAGAGAAACAGAATTTTGAATCCAACAGGCAGAGAATCCATATTCTCTTCAAGGAATGCTCATAAAACCTGATCATACAGTAGGCCATATAGAAAGTCTTTTTTTTTTTAAAGAGGAGAAATGACTCAAACACATTTCTGACCACAATTCAATAATATTAGAAATTAATGACAGCAACAAAGGCAGCTAAATAGAGTCAACCTGTGTCAAAATGTTAAAATGCCATTTTTAATAACTCTTGAGTGAAAGAGAAAAGCAAACCAAAATTAACAACTGTTCAAACATGAGCAATAATGAGAACAGCCCATGTGAAAACCCATGGATTGCAGCCAACTTAATACTCAGAGGAAAACTTATAGCCCCAAATTTCTATGTGAAAAGCAGAAAGATTGAAAATAAATGAACTAAACATTTAACTCAGGAAATGGAAGAGGTAAGAAGAACAAGAAAATCAACCTAAACATGGTAGAAGGAAGAAATTCATAAACACAAAAGCAGAAATAAATTAAAAAGGAAACCGGTGGGGGAAAACAAAACAGCCCGTAAAAACAAAACCATGCTCTTGGAGAGACGGATGAAACAGACATTCTTTTGGCATGTAGGTTTCATCAGCGACTCACTGAAAATTTTCAGAGCAGGTATGACAGGCCAGGTGCTGTTCTAGACCCTAGAAAAGGGAGTGGACAGAGCAAAGATCCCTGCCATTGTGGAGCTGCACTCTGGTGGACGTGAGGAGACAATAAATTAATAAACAAGTGAATCTAAAAACGTCTGATGAGGAGGAGTGTTCTAGAGAGGAAAAAAGCATGGAAGAGAGATACAGAGCCTGAGATTGGGTAGGTTTGCTGTTATAAAGACGATGGTCGGACCTCACTGAGAAGGCATGTTTGGGAGAAGATCAAGGGGAGGGAGGGGATAAAGACATGCAGATACCTGGAGAAGAGTATTGTGGCAGAGGGAAGGGTGAGTGCAATTACCCTGAGGCAGGAGCATGCCTGGTAGGTTTGCAAAGGAGGCAAGAAAGGTGCTGGTGGAGAGCGGAGGGAAGAGAACAAATACACAATAAAGAGGCGTAAGTATAGATAGATGAGTTGTTTTAAAAAAAATAAGTTATTGAAAATGTAGCTTATGTTAATTAGATGTGGGATCAGTGGTTGTAGCAAAATAATAATAATAATCCTCAAAATAAGTAGCTTAAAAAGAGAAGTCAACTTTCTCATAGCACGAAGGTATCGACTCAAGCTCCTTCTGCTTTATTGATGTCAGCCTGTTGTCACTGGACTCACCTCTAGGCGTCTCTTCCAGACATCACATTGAAGGAGGAAGGGGAGCTCTCCCACATATAAAGGCATGTGCCAGGGGTTACACACAAGCATCACTTCCTTTACAACCTGAACTCTGAAATCTTGCATAACCTGAACTTTGGTACCTGGTCACATCCAGGCACAAGAGAAGCTAGGGAAAGGTGTCTCATTCCAGGCATTTATACCCAGCTAAAAACTGAAAAATGAGAGAACAGATATTGTGGACAGCCAGCAGTCTGTGCTAAGTAGCTGTAGATCTATCTCTAAAAACGAAAACAAAAACAAAAAACCCACCATGCCGGGTGGTTTTAAGAACAAATTATCCCAAATCTTCAAGAAATAGAGAGTTTCAGGTTACATCCTCTGTTATTGAGCATGGGAAAGGACAGAAAATTTCCTTGTTCATCCTTTCCAGTTGGAATGGTCCCGATACTAAAAACAAGAATAGTGCACACATAAACACTATAGGTCAATATCATTTATAAATATGGGAGCAAATCCTAATAAAACATGCCCAATGGTCTGTTAAGAGAATGATGCAACTCAATTGAGTAGATTCAAATGCCAGAAATATAAATGTGGTTCAACATTAGGAAGTTTACCACACTAACAGATTAAAGGAGAAAATCATATGGTCACCTCAAAAGTTACTGAAAAATAATCTGGTGAAACCAAGTATCTAAGCCTAGATTTAAAAATAAAACAGGGGCGCCTAGGTGGCTCAGTCGGTTGAGCTTCCAACTTTGGCTCAGGTCATGATCTCACGCAGGGTCTGTGAGTTTGAACCCTGCGTCGGGCTCTGTGCTGATGGCTCAGAGCCTGGAGCCTGCTTGGGCTTCTGTGTCTCCCTCTCTCTCCGACCCTCCCCTGTTCATGCTCTGTCTCTCTCTGTCTCAAAAATAAAATAAAACATTTAAAAATAATAATAAAAATAAAACAAACCGCTTGTTAGCTAGAAATAGAAGGGGATTTATTTAAGTAGATAAAAGAGTATGGTGGCAAAGATTGTGCTAGTCCCCCACCATCCATTCTCTCTTCCCCTCCCATTGTACCCAACCCCCAGTTTTGGCAGGGCAATAAGGCCACTGAGCCAGAGACTACATTTCCCAGCATTCCTTGCAGTTGGGTGTGATCAGGTGATAAAGTTTGAGCCAATGGGATGTGAGTGGAAATGATACCTACAATTGCTAAAAAGAGAACAGTTTTCCTTTGACTTCCCTTTCCCCTTCCAGCTGGATGGAAAATGGCAATGACTGGCGGACGTGTGGAAGCTACCTAAGGAGACTGGCAAAACCAGCCCTGGACTATCGCTGTGAACTCTTATGTGAGAGAGAAATTAGCTTCTATCTCACTTAAGCCACAGCATTCTAGACTCTCTTTGTTGTACCATTTAGCCAATGCCCTAACTAGTACGTGAATGCATAAATCGTGACAAACATAATTTCCAATCATGAATCATAAAAGCATTCCCCATTAAAATCAGAAACAAGGAAAGGATACCTGCAGTCTTCTTTATTGTTCAACATTTTGCTGGATGTCCTAGCAATTAGGTGAAAATAAAATAATAAATATTAGAGGGCCGCCTGGGTGGCCCAATTGGTTGAGCATCTGACTCTCGCTTTTGGCTCGGGTCATGGATCCCAGGGTCTTGGGATTGGGCCCTCCAATAGGGTCTATGCATAGTGTGGAACCTGCTTAAGATCCTCTCTCTCCTCCTGCCCCTCCCCCCCAGCTTGTGCGTGCGCGCTCTCTCAAAAATAAAATAAAAATAAATATTAGAAAGGAAAATTAAAATTTCCATCATGTGTAGGCAATATTATCTGCTTTCCTGCTAAAAATTACTAGAAATGGTATGAGATTTCAATAAAGTGGCTAAAATACAAAAGATTTGGAGACTCAGTTCCTTGTTTACAAAATGATCAGTTCATTAGCTGTTGTTATTTCCTGGAGATTCTTCTGAGGGGAATTCTTCCGTTTGGTCATTTTGGATAGTCCCTGGAGTGGTGAGGACCCGCAGCCTTGTTTACAAAATGAAAATAACACTTCTTCATAGGATTGTCATGAAGATTAAATGAGAAAATGATTGGAAAATGCCTAACTCCATGCTTGGTATATAGTAGGCATTCAGTAAATACTATTCCTTCCCTTCTTTCTCATTCATCTGTAATTGGGAACCTCACACATCTATCTATTACAAGAGACAAAAGATTTCTTTTCTAAAGTTCTGAAAGTAAAATCAGTCTCCACTGCATTTCTGTGCTGAGACAAAACCCTACAGGAGTATAATGAAATCAGGGGCTCTCTGGTTGGAAAAAATCCAACAGATTAGTTTGTCTGACAACCTATCTAGTTCCTGAAGGCTCTCTACAGCCTGTGCCTGAATGCTCTCAAAGCCAAAGAAAATATTATCTTCTAGGAGGATCTGTGCCTTCAATCCATCCACCCACCCATTCATCCATCCACACCCCCATCCGTCCATTCCACAAACACTTATTGAGCATGTATTATGCGCCACAGTGGTAGGCATTGGGGCTTTCAAATTGAACATATCTTGGTCGAGACACTCCTGTGTGTAAACATATAACAATAACACACTGTGACAAGTGCTGTAAGAGAGTCCCCTTCAAATTGCTGTGGGAGAAGGGAAGTAATAAGTGCGGGGAGTGCGAGAGAGAGTTCCCAGCAGGGATGACATTTTAGCCAGGAGCTGCAGAATGTCTATGAGATAGTCCCCAAGCAGGGAAGAGAGGACGGACATTCCACATAGAAGCAATAGGACGCTGAATACAGAAACGAACATACGCAAGGTGTCTGGAACACTGTAAGCAGTAGGGCAGGGGTGGGGGTGCGTGGGAGCAGGAGGAGGGGTGGCAGACCGGGGGTCTGCAAAGGTGACAGGAGGCAAAACTCTGCAAGACTTGGCAAGCCCTGCTTCAGTTAAAGTTTTGGTGAGTGGAACAATCATGCTCTAGAAATCTCCTTAAGAAAATATGCAAAGAATCCCCATGATGTTCTTACATTAATCTGTGCTGCCGGCGTGGGCTTAGATGCAGCTTTGCAGAATATATTTTTTAAAGTTTCATTATGCCACTGTACATCAAAATAGGCCAATATAAATTATAATATGGTCATGCCGATAGGACTTGCAAACACAATATTTTAAGTTTATATTGCTTTCCAAGACCCATAAAAATTATTCCGAATGGCTGTTTGCTTTTTGAAGCCAAATGAAAAGGTATTTGCAATTTGATTATTAACAAATCAAATCACTGATATGATATTGGATTCGGTACATCTCAAACTGACTGAGAGCGAAAAAATCCTCAGTGGTCAATTATGTAGCCTGGCTGGTTTATAGTTTCTTGTGTGTCATTAAGAATAAGCATCACAGCCAACTCCGATTTTATTTTGACTTATTTTAACTGTTTCTCTGCTCTAAGAATTTCTCTCTAGGTCTCTACCAGGCATTGGACCTTTTCTCTGACTCAGGCTGGTATGGATGGGTATGACCAGGTACACAGTTAGCTGCGTGAAAAGGTCGGTGGGTGGACGGCTAGGCGAATGAATAAGTGAACGGATGAATGAATGATACTATGTCAGTGCCACACTAGATTTTAAGAACTGAATTGCTTTCGCAATAGAAAAAGTGTTGTTTTTCTTACTTCCAGCGTTGAGTCTTTTTTATTTTTTATATTGCTTTGTGTTTTTGCCCTGTGCCTTTGACTAATGGAAAAGTCCCTTTTCTTTAGATACGTTCGGGGCCTCTTGATAGCAATGGCCAGAGAGAAAATTACATATATGCCCTCAAGTAAGATGGATCATCCGGGATTGGGGCCTCCTGTGCCGTGTCCCTGGTGCCTCTGCAGATTCAGGGAAAACCTGAACTCCTCCTTCCAGTAAATGGTGCTTCACCTCACCCCTACTTCAAGCTGGGATCTCAATTTCAGGAAATCCTTAGATGATCCAGGCTCGGCTAGGGCATGGAAATGCAGGACCCAATTAAAGCAGGGGAAAGGACTCCTACAGAGCAGCGTGTCTGGGGACACAACCTTCTGCCTACTGATCTGGAAATAGGATTTGGGTTTGGGAGAGCCACGTCTTGTCCTGCTTTATTCAGCCTTTAAGGTATCCTTACGTTGCCACGAGCGCTGATGATCGCCTCTTCCAGATGGCTTCCGCGGACAGCTCTCACAGTCTCCCCACCTTGTGGTTCTCAACCCTGAGCCTCACGATGGGTTGAGCAGGACAGGGGTTATTTCCTGAATTTTGCTAAAACCAGAAGGAAACAAAGATTTAGGGAAGTTACGTTATCTCACACAAGGTGACCGGAATGAGTGTCTATTTTGTGCCTCTCCAGGGTCCGTTTCCCCAACCCCTTTGGTAAAAGCCCCCTTAAAGACCCCATGCTGAAGCCATTGTTTGGCTCGGACTGATACCTAGCCCTGCTTCTAGGGGTGGAGAACACTCCTTCCGCACCCTTAACGTGAAGGAAGATCACGTGACTAGGCTAATGGAACGTATTTTGAGAATTTTGTGTACCTACTGAGACGGAGCAGGCGTGTTCCTGGTCTTGCTGGTAGCAGGGGTGATACAAGTCTGGAAGTTCTGGGGAATATCAGTGGAGAGAGGTGGTTTGGGAAGAAGCCAGTACAGAAGACAACAAAACATGAAAAAGAGAGAAAAACAAGATCCGGCAATATTATTTGAGCTTCTGGATCCAGCCACACCTATAGACCTCCTTGGACTTTTGCATCATATACGTGTTCTGGTCATCTATTGCTGTATATAGCAAACCATCTCAAAATTGAGTGGCTTCAGACAGTAACGTATCACTGTTGTCATGGTTCCGTGGGTTCATGGAGTCAGCTAGATGGTTCCGACTTGGGGTTGTTCACGTCGTGGTATTCAGATGTCAAACAATGTGCAAAGTGGCATCTTCCCTAACGCGTCTGGTTGACTAGGTTAGTGTAGGTGGACCACCTGGGGGCTGGCCAGGCATCTCTCTCTATGCTGCCTCTCCACATGGCTCGTTTGGATTTCCTCACAGCCTGGAGGTCTCAGCAGAGTTGAACTTCATACGATGTCTGGCTTCCCTTGGGATGAGTCGTTCCAAGAGAAGGTGGAGTCTATAACACTTCTGTCTCAGAAGCCTGGAAGCATCATTTCTGCCACTTCAGGTTACAAGCAAGCTTCCGGGTCAACTCAGATTCAAGGGGGAGGCGCCTATACAAGGCATGTGTACCGAGAGGCTTGATTTGCTAAGAAGCGCATTTTTAGAGATAGGCTACCACGATATGCTAGCCAATATATTCCTTTTGATGCCCTCAGAGTTAGGTTTCCACTATTTGCAACCAAAAGCAAGTTTGAGCAGAGCCTAGAGAATACAGGCCTGCTCTGCCCTCTCCTCTGCTGAAATCCTACCTGCCAAAACCAAATCAGATACGCTTCCTGGTACACCCCCTTCCTCGGTTCCTCCTCCCCAGTCATAGGAATTATGTGTTTCTTGATTCCGTTGCACTGTTGGAAATCCGTTGGAAGAAGTGGTCAGAGCCTGAGACGTGGTGAAGCTCAACACCCTACTTTCGCAGCTCGGGAAACTGAGGCCCAGAGAGACAAGGAGAAATGACCAAAGTCGCCCCATAGTTTAGGAGGATCACGAGGGAGGCATTCTGGCTGGGAGGATGGATGTTATGTTCGTGTCTTATTTTCTCTACCGGACCGTAAACTCCTTAGAAGGCGCGATGGCACCCACTCCATCTCCAGACTCCCAGGGCTCCTTGAACAGGTCTTGGACAGGGAAGACCCTCGATGCTTCATTAAATAAGTGTTTAAAAGTTGCAGAGGTAAACTTTGCATCAGGAATTTCCCCAACCTGCTTGGCTCTAAGCAGCTCTCTCTGGCCCCTGCCGGGGGCGGGGTGGGGTGGGGTGGGGGGAGGGCTGCCACTCTGCCCATGGCAAGGGGAAAAAGGAGACGAAGGACAAAGGCCGGGAGTCCCAGGCCTGGGCTCATGGTCAGGTGGACCTTCACTTCCTCATCCGGAAAGTGAGGTGTGAGAACCACAGCCCCTCCCAGCAGGGCTGTTGGAGGCAATGATGTCAGCAAAGGGGCTTTGAGAACCTTAACAAGCTACGCAAAAGCAGGGGGTTGGCATCATTAGTAGACTGGGATGCGGGGACTCCAGTGTGCCCGGGGGGGGGGTGCGGAGAAGGGGAGGAGAGGAGCCCGAGCATCCTCAGAAGAGCTGTCCCCCTCCCCCTCCCCTGCCCCGGAAACCCTCCCCGGGCCCAGAGGACAGGCACTCCCACCAAAGCTGCCCATCAGAGCCCAGGGCTAAGGGAGAGACGGAGCCCCATCGGATTTTCTCCCTCCCCCACCTCAGATTCCCCACCCATTATTAGCCCCGAGTGGGGGGAGAGACGTGACTAATGTGCCCACAGTTGCCTCCTGGCATGGACAATTAGCCACCTGCATCTAATTCTGAAGGACCCAGAGGCTAATTGCATCTGCCAGACCCCATGGGCTGTGTGTGTGTGTGTGCGTGTGTGTGTGTGTGTGCATATGTGTGTCCTCGAGCTACCAGTGGGCACCAACACAGACGCCGCTAAAATAATCGGGTATTATTGCATTTCACATCCACCGAGAGCCTGCTGGCCCCTGAGCACAAAGGGACCAGACCACGACACAGTCCTACCCAAGGAAGAGGGACAGAGGTGGCCGTCACCGGTAAATCAGTGGAGCACAGTTTTGCAGCTGGAGAGCGCCCTCTGAGTCATTCTGGAGGTGAGGGAGGGGTCCACGTCAGGGCTGTGATCAGAACCACCTTGCCTCGGGGTTCTGGACAGACGTCGCCTAGAGACTCCTCCACTCCCATCGCCGCCCTCTGTCCGCACACTGGCGATGGCTCAGAGGCCGGGGCCGGGAGTGTTAGAGGCTCCCCCTGGCTGAATGAATGAATGAATGAGTGAATGAATGAATGAATGGAAGACAGCTGCTGCCTCCGGAAGGGCTTGTTGCTAGTTCAATCCTGTGTTAGGACTCCCCGCACACCTTCTCGCCACACAGCCGCCCTCACCTAGCAGCAAGCGGGTCCCGCCATGGGGTTGGCTCCCATACTGAGTCCCGACACCTTCTCATAGTCCCAAGCTGCGTTACTAACCAGGCCAGCCTTCCCTCTGGCCCCCGTTCTTCAGTCCCACAGACTTGGCTTCGCGGGCCTTGATTGTCTGTAGGGGACCCTGCCCTGGCAACCGTTAGAAGTTATAAACTCCCAGATCTCCGTGGCTTCCCACACAATGCAGCCCCACACAGGTTCACGGGGAACTTGGCTCTGTGCATTCATTGACACTCCCAGGCCCTTCTGTGTGGGCTCAGAGCCCCCCACTATCCCATCTGCGGCTGGTGGGCACGTCAGGGAAAGGAGCGAGCAGGCAGGGTTGCGTGGCCGATTTCCGTGGCCAGGTCCAGAAGTGGCACAGGTTGCTTCCCTTTTCCCCCCGGCCAGAATTCACACGGTCACCTAACCGCAGGGGAGCCTGGGACATGTGGTTCGCTGTGTGCCCAGGAGGACACGAGATTCAGCTGGTGAGCAACAAGCCAGGCTCTGCCCCTTCCCCCAAGGGTCTTGCATATAAAGCCACGAAAATGTACAGTTAGGCATTCATTTCCTCTGCATGCTCCTGATAAAAGGAAAACACCGTCATCTGACATCTGAAGCCCTGCCTAGTCACCTGCCCTTTCCCTGGCCCCCCTTCCACATCCTGTGCTCCAGCCATGGCAAGCCAGTCAGGACACCGCCCCCCCCGGGGGCCCCCAAGGCTCTTTCGCACTTCTGTGGTTTGGTTATTCCTCTCCTGCGATGGCCTCTCTCCCCTCCCCCAAACTCCATCTGGTCTTCAAGCCCCACCTCAAGGGCTTCTCCCCGCAGAGCTCACCCCAGCCCCCACCCCCAGGAGAGCGGACAGTATCTCCACCACCGCCCTTCTTTGCTCTCCTTGGCCCGCCTGGCAATCCACCTGTACTGGGTTGGATTGTGCTCCCTCGAGAAGGTACGTTCAACTCCTAACCCCTGGGACCTGGGAGTGTGACCGTATTTGGGAACAGGGTCTTTGCAGATGCAATTACATTCCCGACGTCAAGATGAGGTCCTCCTGGATTTAGGACTGGCGTCCTTAGAACAGAACGGAGAGGCGAACTTGACACAGGGATCCCGGAAGACACAGGGAGAAGGCCGTGTGAAGATGTAGGCAGAGATGGGAGGACGCAGCCATGAGCCAAGGCACACGAAGGATGACTGGCCGCCCCCGGAAGCTGGGAGACAGGCAGGGAACACAGTCTCACTCAGGGCCCTTAAAGAAACCAGCCCTGCTGGCATCCTTGGTTCCAAACCTCTGGCCTCCAGAACGGTGAGAAAAGAAGTTTCTGTTGTTCTAGCCACCGAACGTGCAGTAATTGGTCCAGCAGCCGCAGGGACCCAGCGCGGCACCCACGCCGCGTGGCCGCTGAAAGCAAGCTGCAGCTGCTTCCCCAACAGCTGCCACCCGCGTGCCAGGCAGGTGATCTGATGACACGGGAGACCAACGTGAGTGCCTGGCCCGTGCCGAGCGTGAGAACACGTGCTTCTCTGAAGACCATTCGAATTTCTCCTTGAAAAGAAAACGGAAAGAAGCGTTATGTCAGCAAAACAAAGCCCATCTGTGCTGGGATCGGGAGCCCCACCCCACCTCTAATCGTGCCCCCACATCGATAGATTCGATTATTGTTCCACCCAATGCACTCCCTCCCCACCTCCCCTGCCCCCCCCACCTCTGAGGAAGGAGTATTTCCCTCTGTCCAACAGATGTAGGGCTTGGCAATTATGACTTGCTCTGGCCTCGCGGTGCACAAGGGCAGAGAACACTTTCCTGCTGCAGAATCTGGCGCGAGCCATGTGACTTGCTGTGGCTGCTGGGATGTTAGCCGATGTGACTGAGCTGAGGGTCGAACAGCCCTTGCACAACTGGGATTGCCTCTTGCACCCCGTGCATCACATGACTGCTCCCCCCGGATAGTTGCTGCCCCTTCAGCCTGGGCCCTGACACGAACACTCCTGGAGTAGACCTGAATCCAATCCTCAGAGAAAAGCCAAGCCCAGCGTAGATCAGCAGAACCCCAGCCAATCTGCAGAAACAAGTGCACGTTCTCGTACATCTTTGTGGGGTTTTGTGACTGTTTGTTACACGGCAAAAGCTGACTTGTACACCCTCAAACCACCATTGGATCCCAGTATGGTCGTGCTCACTCTCGGTGCCCTGGGTTGCAACTCTAACCTCCTCACCCCAACCCCAGTTAGCACCTCAAGCCCCCACACGCAGCTGGAGACTCTGCTGACCTCCCCTTCCTGCCTCTGGGGTGGCCTCCCCATGTCAGATGCGGAAAACTATAGCACTCCCTTTGTTGTTTTATAATTAACCGATTACATGTCTACACACCTTGTAGACCAGTGCTGTCAGATAGAAATAGAATGTGAGCACATTTGTAATCTAAAATGTTTCCAGTAGCTGCATTGAAAAAGTACAAAAAAAAAAAAGGCAGGTGAAATTAATTCTAACAGTGAATGTTTTTTAACCTGATAGATCCAAAATACTATTATTTCAACATGTGACCAATATTAATTATTTAAATCATAGTATTAAATATTTTAATACATAATAAATACTATGTAAAATATGTATTGCTTTAAAAACATTTTGTGTTCTCTCTCATGCTAAGTCT
Organism: Prionailurus bengalensis; assembly: GCF_016509475.1. NCBI lineage: Eukaryota > Metazoa > Chordata > Mammalia > Carnivora > Felidae > Prionailurus > Prionailurus bengalensis. The sequence goes on along the minus strand of NC_057355.1, from coordinate 139,991,054 downwards.
TCAACGTTTGACATGGCCAGCAAATCGCAGTTCAGACTAGCCACGTTTCAAGTGCTCAGTAGCCACATGTGGCTTATGGCTACCATATTGGACAGCCCAGATCTGGAACGTGGAAGACAGAACTCAACACCGCCAATGCGTAGCATAGAACCTGGCACATACGAGGGACTCAGGAAATAATTGTTAAATAGATGAATGAAGAAATGATAAGCACAGGCATTGTTTTAAGGTGGTGTTTCTGTAGAGGCACCTGGGTGGCTCAGTTGGTTAAGCGTCCGACTTGCTTTCGGCTCAGGTCGTGATCTCACAGTTTCTTGAGTTTGAGCCCCGCATCGGGCTCTGCTCTGGCAGCGCGGAGCCTGCTGGGGATTCTCTCTCCCTTTCTCTGTCTCTCCCTCTCTCTCTCTGCGCACCCCCCATCTGTGCTGTCTCTGTCTCTCTCAAAATGAATAAATAAGCTTACAAAAAAAAAAAAAAGGCAGTAGAACTATTGTCCCTGGTAAAAACACCAGAGGCTTATATAAGACCCAATTTTCATTATAAAGAGCCGTGATGGTTGAAGGGCCAAGTTGTCTAGAGCTGTACCTGAGTCTACAGAGCAACCTTGCTCCAAGACTTCGATACGCAACTAAAGTATGACCTCGGGCAGCATTTCCCAAAGCCGTTTGACCACGGATAGTATTTAACACGCAGTGCTTTGTCAGGGTGCCGACAGAAGCTCATGCGGTGTCGTTTACATTAAAGGAGGCAGCACAAAAATGGTCTCGCGGAGGAATTAATTCTGGTAAGAAATGATCAAAATGTGATCCATACGCTTAATATAAAGTAAACAGGGAATAAGTGCACCGATAAATGTCAAAATTATGAGATCGAATGCACGACAAAGACCAGCCATTGTCAAAAAGAAAACACACAGCTTGGCAGCGGGAGAGGCAACGGCGCAAACTGCTGGGGAACAGCGCGCTTCCTTTCCGGGCCATCTGTCACGTGACCTCACAGCGCTTTCAGGTGGCGGGGGAGACCCCTTCTCAAAGGCAGATGATCACTTAGAAAGGAAAGCCACCACAGGTCCCAGGGTCACCGCGTGGCGGGCACCGGCCTACCTCTCCGATGCAGGTCCTCGCGTCCGTGCCATTTTGCAGATGAAGAAACCGAGTCGCAAAGAGGTCGAGGCATTTCTCAGGTCAGGTTGTGCCTGAAGATGCTGGGCCCAGAGCCCGCACTTCGGGCTGTTATGCCATCCAGCCTCTCTCTAATTATTAGAACAGCTCTAGCGGTAAGCTTAGCCTTTTTCTAACATTTTACTTTGAAATACACGGAACAGGAAAAATGTCACCGGCTGTGATGATGCTCCCTCCTCTGGAACCTCCGTATGCCACGGAACAGGGTTTGGGAAATGGTGTTCGGGAAACATACAGGCTCCGTGTTATGCTGCCAGAAGGTGTATTGCACCATTTATCATTGACAGACTTGATCCCTGGGCTTCCTCTCCACCTCCATTTCCCAAAGGCAGCTTACAATAAAAATAGAATACCATTAGATCGAGAGAGGGGTACAGTGGCCCAGGTAACACTCCCGAAATTAAGCCCCAAACTGCCCTCTCAGCTCCGCAGCACGTGGAGTCCAGAGGGAAAGACCGCAGGCCAACGGGTTCTTCCCGTCTAGAGGTAAGATCCAGCCTGCGTGTCAGGAGGACCAATTTCTCTTGGCCCGGTGCCCTAGGATGCATTTGTCACAGGGACATTTGCATAAGTGGCATTGAGCAGCGTAATGAATGATGTCCCCAATAGTCATTTTACAAAAAAATGCAGTGATGTTCCTTGGGTGGCTTTTCTTAGAGCATCACGTAATCTTTGCTGAGGGCAAAATATTAAGGTGTTGTTGCACAGACGCAATTCTAAAGGGGAACTGAAGCACTTTTCGGGTGCCTTGATTCTAGACAAAGGAATTTTAGTTAAGCTGCCTTCCGATCTGTCCCCTCCTCCTTATCCAGGTTGCCATGGCCCCCGGCCATGTCTTAGGAGTCTCCTCAAGGTCTCCCAGCTTCTAACTGCCCCACCTCCAACCCCTCCTCCCAACTGTCGCCACGGTGACTGTCCTAACACTCAGATCTGAGCACATCTCCAGGGCTCAAAACACGGCCACTAACCCAGCAACTGCCTTGGCTGTTTTTGTTTGTTTGTTCGTTTGTTTGTTTTTGTTTTTTAATATTGAAATCCCCAGGGTCCGGCACCTAATAGGTGCTCAACAAATGTTCATTGCTGCATAAAGGACTCATCCCAAAGTAAGAAATAAAAACAAAGTGCAAAGTCTCCAGTCAGTCCTGCCGACTCGGTAGTCCCTAAACTGGATGCCCACATGCCTTTCTCTGTGACTCCTCTCTTACTGATCGAGCCCCATCTGTGAAAATTGTACTCGGACACCACCTCCTCTATGGCCTTCTCCTCCTTGCCCCCAGTGGAGATGAACCCCTCCTTCTCAAGGTCTCCACCAGCACAGGCTGCTGCTGATCGTGGGCAGCGGGCAAAGAGATGTGGGTCCTGATGTCAGACAGCCCTGCTCTGGGGGACCCGGGGAAGTCACCTAAGCAGCCTGAGCCCTGGTGCCCTCTCTGTAGCATCGTGGTGCTGCAGATAACCACATCGCAGGGTAGGAACCAGGAGCATACGGGATGGTGCTCTAAGTCACAAAGACTATTTTAAAGCCCGCACATCCAGCCTGTTCCCCTCCCGCCTGGCAGGCTGCTTCCGAACACGGTTTTCTGAGTCACCGCTGTATCCACCCGCGTGCCTTCCAAGGACCTTGCCCAGAAGGACTGAATAGAATAAATCCGGCAGATTTGAACACGAGGGATCCAACATGTGTGCTTCGTGGCTGGCGTCCTAGGGCTTGAACCCAAAATTTCTGGGCAGTATTCATAAATATCCAGGATGACTCCCAACACTTCAAATTTCTTTGACTCCGTGGTTCTAAGTATAGAACTAAGCTTTGGATTTTAAATAGAAATCGGGGAGCTGAAGACCCGTGATGAAAGTCTCAAGATATCCAGGCACAACGGCAGAGTTCAGGCAGGGCACGAAACACCAACGGGGCAATCTGTCTGACAGATCTCTGAGCGAATCCAGAGCTCGGAGAGCGAGGTTGGAGCTTGGGCTCCACTGGAAACAGGCACAGCCTGGGCAGGAAAGATGATTAGTAATAAACAGAGAGCACCTCAGGGGACCCTCCTACAGACAGTCTGTCACCCAGTGTTTTTACCATTCCATTTCAAAGTTTAATGAGATAATCACTTTCCGATGCTTACGTGCAATTAACCCCTTTGGAGCGGCCCTGGTATGGCATCAACTTCCACAGGCCCCAGAAGCTGAAATGCCCCATGACGGTAGTTAGCATCGCGGATTTGAGAAAAGCATTTTTCCAAGAGAAAAATAACTCACAAATATTTGCGGGTTTTAAAAAGGGAACTTCGTTCCTAAATGTCAGAAGACAACCATTTCTGCTCCAGGAGCTCAGCCTCCACCATCCATGCCTCCCTCCTCGTGGAAGTCCAGAAACAGAAAGAACATACTTTGGCTGGAGCCAGGATGCCTCCTTCCCCGCTAAGGGAGCACAAAGACCATTGTATTCTTCCCTTCAAGGGCAAGCATCTGGTTAGCTGCAAATGCACGTGCTCTTTTCCTCACTTGTCGGAGGCTGCTGCCGCTGGTCCCATTTCATTCAAGTCAGCGGAAGAATATGGGCCCCCTTGGCCCCCCTTGGATCACCAAACCCAAGAAAGCAAAGAACCGCAGAGAATACAAAACGCACCAGGACTTTCAAAAGCAAGTTGCTTATTTGCACGGTTTTCCAAAGCATTCCTCTATGTTACTGACCCTCGCAATATGGTGGCCGGGAAAGAGAGCGTTGTGCCCACGGAACATACAAGGACACTGGCTCAGGGGACGTACTCAGCATCACACAGCTGGGAAGAGCTGGAGCAAACTCATACTGGGGGCTGCGAGTTCTTTCCACTAAGCTTTTATTATTATTATTATTATTAATCCAATGAGTACTGATTGAGTGCTTCCTACGCGGTAGGCCCTGGGGATTCAGCGTCTAGACCCAGGAACTACCCACGTTCAAGGAACTCTGACTCTAATGGAGCAGGCAGACAAAAAGATGTGGGGTGACAGTCCACTGAGAGCTGTAAGCCTTGGAAGCCCCCAGATCCCAGACAACGGGCCTGGTCTGCCCCTGGGAAGCCGGTGGGAAGTTACTCAACAGAGCCAGGCCTCTAGGGTAAGACCCGCGAAGTGTCTGGTGAGCAAACTTCAAGGAGACCCTCGCTCTTAGAAGCATACAAGTCATGGCCCTCTCACTCAAGGATGTGCTGGTAAGTACTGGAAACTGGCTTCTGGAGGAGAACAGACCTGTTGTAGCATTTGCCCGTTTCCATGGCATAAAGACTCCCACGACACCTGATTTCGAACTACTAATGTGAATCCCCAGCTCGCGAGAGGTTGGTGCAGGCCAGGGCAAGCCGGTTCCGACACAGCCACTGAGCTGGCATCTAGCTGAGACCCGAAGAGCTCATACCATTTGGTTATAAAGGATGGATGTGGGTTTGAGTGAGACCGGAGGCAGAACTGAGGACAGGTTTTTATAGAGCTGCACGGTCCAATGCTGTGGTCACTAGCCATATGGGGCCGTTTGATCTCCATTTAAATTAATTAAAATTAAATGAAACTACAAAATCAGTTGCTCAGTGCCCGCTAGACACGTCGTAAGTGCTCCGTAGTCACATGTGGCTAGTGGCTACCGTATCGGACAGCACGGATTCCGGAACGTTACCAGCATCACAGAATGTTCTATTGCACAGGTCTCTGGGGTAGAAGGGAGAGAGAGCATGAATTTCTGGCAAGAGAAATTCCAAAATGGGACGTGAAAGGTCATCTGAAATAAACTCCCTCGACTTCTCCATTTTACCGAGGACCAGCCTGAAATGAAGAATGCACTGAATGCAGGGCACTGGGTGGCTCGGTCCGTGGAGCGTCCAACTTGGGCTCAGGTCATGATCTCATGGGTCGTGGGTTCAAGCCCTGCGTCGGGCTCTGTGCTGACAGCTCGGAGCCTGGAGCCTGCTTCTGTTTCTCTCTCTCTCTCTCTCTCTCAAAAATAAATAAACTTTAAAAAGGCGGGGAGGCACCTGGGTGGCTCAGTCGGTTAAGCTTCCGACTTCTGCTCAGGTCACGATCTCATGGTTCTTGAGTTCGAGCCCCGCATCGGGCTCTGTGCTGACTGCTCAGAGCCTGGAGCCTGCTTCGGATTCCGTGTCTCCCTCTCTCTGTCTCTGTTCCTCCCCCGCTTGTGCACGCTCTCTCTCTCTCTCTCTCTCTCAGAAATGAATAAACATTAAAAAAAAATTTTTTTTAAAGGAGGGACCTAATGGAAGAAAGCAAAGTCAAAGTGCTGGGTGTCAAGAAAGCAAAGTCAAGGTGCTCCCTGTCTTTGCAGAACTTACAGCCCTGGATCAGAGAGGTGCTCCATGAATCCACTGAGCACTGGGGGTCATCGGCAGAACGGTGTTCCGCAGAGCCTACTTTGGGAAACGCCCACGCAGGTACATTGCTGGTTTTGGTCCCCAGAGCCCACGGCTGCAGCTACACCATGGGAACGCGGAGTCATGGGGCAACCGAGGGTCTTGGTTAAACCCTCAACTGGGGAGTAGCGCTCTCTCCAAAGACAGTATGCCATGCATCTTCCTCAGGGGTCAGCAGCATAAGGGAGGATATGGTGACGGCCACGGAGCACGTACGACAGACACACAGAGGTCAGCTGTCGCGGAAAACAGCTCCACATCGGACAGCAAAGGCGGCAGAAAGCACTGGGCAGAACTGAGCGCTGCCGGGGTCAGGGAGTTGCGCGGCACTCAAACCCGGGCCCCTTTTTCTCTAACACCCGTGCTCTGTCCCTCCGTCTCCCCCTCCCCCCATCATCCTAGAAACTAAGCTCCCCACCACTTCCTCTATCTCACAGCGTCTGCTCATCCAGAAACTGGCTCCTTTCCCCCTCAACCATCTAGAACCTTCTTCTCCGAGCCTTGGTCACTTCCACAACCACTTTGAAAAGGGAAAGAGAAAGGCGACCGCTTCATTTCTAGTCTAAAAGGACATCAGTGGTCCTTCCAGGAAACTAGAAGGCCAAAGAGAAGTGGGGGGGGGGGGAGAATCAAGCCATTCCACCATGCAGAGGCAGGCTGTGAACATGGTTTCCGTGTGTGACTTTCCCCCGCCGAGCGCCACTCCGATCGTGCTGCTGATGTGGCTTTGAATCCTGCTTTTGCCTCACTGGACCGCCGGCACCTCCCCGGTCACCGGACTCTTCCAGGCGCGACCTGCCACGCCACGTGAGTTGCAGGCGGTGGGCGGACCACAGGGGACCTACGGAGTCCACTTCTGTTGGACATTTCAGGCTATTTCCAATTTTTCTTTCATAAGCGGCAGCTCAATTTACATCTCTGGGCGTAAGGCTCTTCCCACATTTCAGATGATTTCTTTGGGCCGGATTCCCAGAACTAGAATTACTGTATCAAAAGGTATGAGCGCTTTAAAGGTTCTTGACACAGACTGCCAAACTTCTTTCCAAAAGGGTTGTGTCAATTTATATTCCCCAAAGCCTTGCCTGCAACCCTCCTCCTCTCGCCTCCCACCGGCCTGCACTCCTCTGTGCTGCTCCGGGGATGAATGTCCTGACTCATTGTCAGGAATCCCTTTGGCCAATTGAGTGGTGGATCCTTTTCTCCAGCCTGAAAAAAAAACAAAAAAACAAAAAAACCTGAAAAAGTTCCCCGGCCACCCAAGCTGCCTGCATCCGTAAGAAAGGGGCGCCTCTCCAGGGAGAGGCAGAACTTCTCCAAACTCGGAGATTCTTCTCTCCCTGCCGACTGGCTCTTGGGGTCCCCTCCCCGGCCCCCTCCCAGCCGCGTCTGCACCCTCACCTAACGCCCCTTCCTCCGATATGGACAGTGGATCCCCAAAGGAGTGTGTGTTTTTAAACCGAAGACAGCAACAGAACACAAACCCAACGGACACAGGCAAGCAAAACAAAGCGAAAAGGAAGGAACAGCCAGGCCGGGCCGGGCTGCGGGAGGCACCCGTGACCCTCCCGCGTCTCGCAAGGCTTGGGCCGCAGCGAATTCGCCTGCGGTTGGAGGAAGGGGAAGTCGGCTCGCATTAGAGATGATTAAACTGGAGGCCCGTGATTTATTTGCGAAATTCCCGGGGGAGCGGGAGAGGGCGCGAAGGGGGTGGGGGGAGGAAGGGCAAGAAGAGGAACGGGGCAGAGAGAAAATAAATCAGAAACGCAAAGTTGGAGGTGAAGAAACAGAACTGGAGAGAGAGCGAAGAAACCGTGAGGCTATCGCGTGGGCAGAGGAAAAGCGAAGCGAGAAAAGAGAAACAGCCAGAACACTGTCGGGAAAAAGGACGGAGAGACCGAGCGGAGAAAGGGGATGAGAATTCGCTGCTCTAAAATCCTCGCAGCGGAGGGAAACGAGAGCCGGGGTGCAGACGGGGGGTCGGGGGCGCAGCGATGGGGGGCGCGGGGGGACGCGCGGAGCAGGGGCGAGAAAGCAGAGGGGGCGGAGGCGACCCCGGAGAGCAGCGCGCGGACTGAGCCGCGGACGCGCGCGGCAATCCCGTCCCGGGGCGCGCGGCGCCCTCCGCGGGGTCCGGACGAACGCAGGCGGCGGGGTGGGACGAGAGCGGGCGGCCGGCCCGGCCTGGGCCTACGAGCCCGGCGCCCCGGCGAAGGTCACGTGCGGGGCCACTCGAGCGAGAGGCCCCGGCCCCCGAAGGGGGTCCCCAGAGTTAGACGCGGAATCGGCCCCGAGCCCCCGCGCGGGAGGGGACTCGTGCTAAATGCACGCGCCCGGGCGCCCTCGGCCGCGCACCCCCGCACCTCCTGCCCCCTCTCCGGGGACCCCGCTGCAGGCGGTGGAGGGCGGGCCGGTCCGCGGCGATGCCGACGCTAGAGGGCGCGCGAGGGCCGCTGCGCCGCGCCTGGTCCTCGAGGAGCGGCCCGCGCGACACGCTCTCAGCCCCGGGGGGCCTGCGGGGAGCCAGGTGCCGGCCGGCCGTGGGGTGCGCGGGGCGCCGCCGGCCGCGTGGCTGATGCCTTGCAAACGGATGTCGTGCACTTTGTTCATTTGGGGGAGAAGTCGCGTGTGAATTGAGTCTTGGCAAGGCAGAGACCGGCACGTGTGAAACTGAATGAAAGGGGCGCGCGGTGGGGGTGGGAACCGGTGGATGGGGTGTAAGATGCCTCTTGACCCCGAGCCCCCGCACCTCCAACCCTCGGCTCCAGTCTGCACCCCTCAGCTGCTTAGGAAGAGAGACTCTGATCCCACCAGCACTCACCACTCCATCTAAACACACATCCAAACACCCTTTCAGGATGGGGGAGGGAGGGATAAGTTTAAAAGGCTTTTTAAAGCAGAAAAAAAGAAAAACGAGGGAAAAAAAGAGAAACGAGAACGAGGTTTGCGAGAGGCTGAGGTACTTGAAATGATTTTTGTGTTGCAAATTGCTATGCTTTTACTGAGGCGCTGATGAAAATAAATGAGGCTCCTCTCTCTTTTTGCTAATAAATGAAATGAAAAAAAGCACCATTATTATGCCACCTGCTTCTAATTCCTAATTGTGGTAACTTAATTCTCAGATTGTTGTTAGCTGCTCAATATCTCGGGCGCCCCAGCACAGACACGCACAGCACGATCGGAAGGCCATTTGGGTCTTTTTTGGGCAGAGGAGTCAGAAGGTGAGGTGAGCAGGCTTCTTTGGTGACAGTTCCCGTCATGAAACATGCGTATCGGAAGGGAGAAATCTTTATTCTCTTCAGCTTCCCAAGGAAAGCTCAGAAGGCATAAAAGGGCTTCTGAGATGCTCAAAATCTAAATAGTGCATGAAAAGTGATCATTGCGGAGGTCCATATATTTTCCCTACTGAAATAGAAAGGTGTATATTTGCTATAAAAAGAGAAAGCGTGGGGCGCCTGGGTGGCGCAGTCGGTTAAGCGTCCGACTTCAGCCAGGTCACGATCTTGCGGTCTGTGAGTTCGAGCCCGGCATCAGGCTCTGGGCTGATGGCTCAGAGCCTGGAGCCTGTTTCCGATTCTGTGTCTCCCTCTCTCTCTGCCCCTCCCCCGTTCATGCTCTGTCTCTCTCTGTCCCAAGAATAAATAAACGTTGAGAAAAAAAAAAAAAGAAATTAAAAAAAAAAAAAGAGAGAAAGCGTAAATTTCTGTAAGCTTGTTCCTAAGTGCCTTCTGCGAACCCCCAAGTCACACAGTTCCCAGCCTGGGTAGTATAGCTTGTTCTTGGGAATGAAAAGCCCTTTTATCCCCAGAGTGGGGGTGGGGGGATCTGATTGAAAATTCCTTCCTGGCAAGTAGAGATTACCAGACCCAACCACAATTTTGCCAGAGTCAAGAGCTGTATGTAGCGTCGTATCTCGATTTCCGTTAAAACTGAGCTTTTTTGTTTGTTTCTAATGGCCATTCTTATTGTTGGGAAGTTCTGGACTATGAGATGTATCGGGGAGATATCACAGGGCCTCCAAGAAAGACAGAGTTGGGAGAGGGGAAAAAAACATATCTTCGGCACCATTACGAAGGGATAGGGTATTTCCTTTTGCCCCAACACATTTGTCTTCTCCAGGAGTTTGCGAACGGCTAAATAAACACCAGAGAATAATACCAATTTCATCAAGAACAATTTGTCAGTGTTGTTACTTACATCTGTCAGGAAGGCCAAAGTGCCTTTTGTGAAACCACATGAAATCAAGGTAATGCTTATTGCCTCGGCCTCATGGTCTTTGACTTCCTCGCCCTAGATGCTGTTTTTCTCTTATGACTGAACACGCAGTCTCAATGGTATGCAAGCCAGTTAGGGGCCTGGCGAGGAAAGCTGCCAGACCCCCGATCCCAGTTCGAACCAACCTCCTAGCATGCGGCGACACATGGCGATGTCCTGGTGACTGTGAAATCCCCTTCCAGCGAACGAGAGCCACATCTAGCCCCCGGCAGAATGGCAAAACCCGCATGAGCAGAGAGCCCTACGCAGCCCTGAAACATGAACGAAGTTCACCAGGGAGAGGACGCAGAACGGCCAGCCGGAGTCAGCCGAAACCAAGGGAAACCAAAAGAAAACACTTGTGAATGGGACTTAGCAAGCTCTCAATGGAGCAGGTGCATCAGGTGCTGTTTAAATAACCAAAATAAGGTGGCAAGGAGATGTATCCCATGAACCCCCAATTCAGGAAAATATGCAAAAGGTTTGTTTCGATCCCCCCCCCCTCCCCCGGAAGAACAGAAAGTGGAAAATATGTGTCTGGGCCATAGAGAGGAAGGGTAAATGAAACACTGAATGTTAATGTGTAACATGATCAACCTAGAGTGCCGTGGTTACATCTTAAGCTATTTGTTGCTGATTCTCTATGCTACTGTTTTGTACTGGCATTCTCAAAGCTGAACCAGAAGCATTTAAATGACCCTATGCGTTTGTTTTGTGTCTTCTAGAAGGCTCCGGCACACACACATGCATCCACACACACACACACACACATGCACACACACACACAGCCGGTCCCACATCTATGCACATAGGCAGAGTGTTACCCCCCCCCCCCTTTATCTGTACAAATCTCTGTCATCTCTATATTCCCAAACACAGGAGAATCTATGTATTTATCTCTCTTGAACTCAACTATGAAACACAAGTCAACACTCTTAAATGTCATCTTTTAATACCTCATATAAAAGGCAAACTTTTCCTAACGTGCTTTCCTCCGATCCTATTTAATGAACTCCCCCAAATGCTGCATGCCCCCAGTTTCATCTGTAGAGCTCAGGCTTCATATAAAAAAAATATTTTTTTGGTATTAAAAAATGAAAGGAAAAAAAAAGCAGGGGAAATATTTTGAAAGTCAATTAAAATTTTGTGTACGTTTTCATTTTTTAATGATAAATTAAGTTACTAATTTTGTCCGTGCTCTTTGTAGACACTGCAGGTTTAATTGCTAATTGTTAACTGCGAATGAATACATTTGCATATTAATTAGCTCCCAATTTACATTTTTAATTTGCTTCCTTCAAAAGGTGCAAGATAAAAGGTCGTGTTATTTTAAATAATTTATGCTTTATTGCATGAAATACGCTAATATGAAATGTGCCTACTAATTTTAACCCCTTTTCTAAGAAGGAAAATGAATACCATTAAAAGGAGGAAGCCAGAGCTGGTGGTGTTTTGAAAAACATTATGCCATGTTGTTCCTCAGCAGCAGAACCTGCTTTTTCCTGCAGCCTCGTTGGGCTGAAAAATGAATATATTCGTTCCTCTACCGTCAGTTTTAAAAGTGATAATATATTTAAAGAAGAAAACAGCTGCACTGGATGCAGGCGGCTGGGGGGGGAGAGGAGTGGGGGGCGAAGGAGGGGGCTGTTCTCTGCTTTATCCAGGGAAGGACTCACAAAATGGGTCTTGCTGTCTAGTAAATGCTGCCAGCCAGCGAGTGGAACCCCCGGTAAGTGGAGAGGCATCCAGCGGAAGCCGCTCTCCGCCCCCCTCCCCCCCCCCCCCAAAGTCCTGCCACTCCTGTCTCGCCTTTGGAATCCAAGCCGCTCACGCTGGCTTCTTGAAAAACCTTGAGCTTGCTCTAACAGGAGAGAATTAGTTCTTTTCCAATAGCTGACCAAAGAGGTTCTCAAACTGCAACTTCCACTCACCTCTGGTAAGTCAGCTGCCCTGAAAGAAAATAAAACCCGATGGTTAAAGGCAGCGATATTAACACATCATGGCTTCGACCAGGACAGTAACGCTCCGTTTGGAAAGGAGTCTAGAGCTTGCTGTGTTTTTACCGTTACTGATGGAAATACCTCCTTTATTTTATTCCTTTTTTCTCTTATAGGGTGTCATTTTGAGCCATCGCCACTAAAAAGGCGCTAACATTTTGTAATGTTTTGTAATAATCTTTCTGAATAAGCATTCATTAAGCATTTTTTGAAAACAGGGTTCTGGAGCTAGGAAATACAATTAGAGAAAAATATATTAATAATTTGGAGGATATTGAAAACGGCCGCTTTGTTCTCGGATCGCCCCTGGGTCTTAGCCTTTTTGGTTAGGTCTTATTTTTTTTTTATTCTTTTTTATTCTTTTATTAAAAATGTTTTTTAACGTTTATTTATTTTTGAGAGACAGAGCGGGAGCGGGGGAGGGGCAGAGAGAGAGGCAGACACAGAATCCGAAGCAGGCTCCAGGCTCCGAGCTGTCGGCACAGAGCCCGACGCGGGGCTTGAACTCCCGGACCGTGAGATGGCGACCCGAGCCGAAGCCGGAGGCTTAACCGACTGAGCCACCCAGGTGCCCTTGTTCGGTTTTATTTTTGCAGATGGAGCCCAAGCCACAGCCTTGTGGTTGGAAAACCTCGTAGGTGAGGACGATCTAAGACAGCATCACCAGGGTGAATTGTGTACCTTTCCAGGCGGGCAGGCCACGAAAGGAGGAAGGAGGGAGGTGTGGACGGCAGACAGCTCTGCAGGGCAGGAGTACAGAACCCAGGTAACCGGCACTGAGTAGCCTCCCTACACAGGTCCCAAGCTCTGACCCAAACCCTCCCTTGTTCTCCAGATCGAAACACAGCCTCCCGGGGCCACGGAGGCCCGGCCTGGGCTGGAAATCCTCTAGTATCAATGGCTAGTAGCAGCAATGGAACAGAGTTGGTCGTCCCCCAGAGGGTCGATCTTTCCAGATCTTTCCGGGCAATTATAGCTGCAGTGACGGGAACACCGTAGGTTCACTGTGGAAGACACACGGGCAGTTAGGTATAGCCCCCGAGAGGAGCCAGGTGCGTGGGCACAATCCTCCAGGTGATTAGGATTTTCAGGCAGCAAGACTTCTTGTCCGCATCAACATCAACAGAGTGGAAACAGGACACGATGCAGCCTTGACTGTCCGTCTAGGAGCAGATGACTAAAGGGGAGGACGGGCAGCTTAATCGTGTGCTATTCCCCTCTGGAGCGGGCACCGATGAGGTCCGCAAAGCACCCACACCGCCATGAAATGACGACCTTGCGGCCATCTCTGCCTGAAAGCGGAAGGGGGAGCACGGGAACGTGCAGGACACTTGCCTTTTGTGCGACACGGGTGGCTACACGGGTGAGATACACACTGAGACAGGCAGGTGCCATCTGCGGCGAGCATCCTGGCTTTCTACTCAGCCGTGCACGGATGCCACCGTAAGCTCCAGAGCACAGACACTGTGATGGAGACAGGCTTCCCCACATCCTCCCAGCCGAGGGGTCTCCCTGCGTTTCTGCCTCGGATGCAGCTATTTCCATACTCCCCAGCCCTCCCGTAAATCAGGGGCTAATTGTGGTTCTTTCAGATCAGTGTCGACGGGAACCTGGGACTTCTGAAGGATCCCTTGCCGGTGAACAGCATGGAGGGAGGGGCAAACTTTAGGAAATCAAACTTTGCTGCCTTTCCTGAGCCATGTGCTGTGCGTGTGTGTGTGTGTGTGGAAAAAAATACGTCAGGTACCGGCGTTACAAAGTCCCGGCGCACTTTAATTAATAAAGCCACTTAGGATGGGCGCAAATCACGCATGCGGAGTGTGGCGCAGCCCGTGTATCTCTGACATCCAGCCCGGTTTGTTTAGTGTAATAGTCAAAACATTTTTTCTTCTCTCGGGTCATGTTGATCTGTAGGATAATTTGAATTCTCAAGCTGTTATCTATACATCATTCCCAATAGCATCCAAAGGAAAGGAAACAATTTCATATTCTATAATTAAGCAATCCGGAGCAAGCAACAGGCAAGGGGGTGTTCTGGGGCGGCGGGGGGGGTCTCAGGTCTGAGCTGCAGCCCCACGGCGGCACCCGGCCTGAGCAGGAACTCAGCCCTTTCTCTCCACGTAAGTATTCTCCGTGTTCAGACGCATAGCCCCCGTTCCTTCAACGCAATCTTTCTTTCTGGAAAATTCCAGCCTGTGTGACGGATTTATTCCAATGGGGGTCGTCTACTCCCTATTTAAAAAAGAAACCACTTCTGGGCGCACGGAGCCGTCCAATATACTTCGTGCTGGAGAAGCCTAGGCTGGCTCCTTTCTTTTAATTCTTCTTCCCCCCTCCTAACAGGAGAGGGTTTAAAGAATTGCTTCTACCATGGATACCAGAGAGGGGAATTTTAAGTAGGCAGAATGTAATCACCCAAATTGGAATTCAGCCAGGACACTGCCAGGGCAATTACTCCTCCTCTCGTGCTAAATACCAGGGGAGCGTAAATGACCCAAGTGGCACAGACCTGCAGGTCTGCACCCCCCGTTCGAGCGGCAGGACTTCCCGGAGCCCCCGGGGTCCGCCTCCCATCCCCCCCCCCCAACCCTGGTCTTTAGCTCATCTCTGTCTCTGACTTGCCCTGCACCAAGTTCCTGTCATTCACAGGGTTTAAAGCTGAGATTGGAAATGAATTTGGAAAATGACAACTCCCGCTTACACCTGCGAGGAATAGCCCCCCTCTCCAAGGCCCCCCCCGCCCACGGAAAGATCAGATTATCGTCCTTGGGGCCTCTTCTTGGTGACTCTGCGGAAGCTGCTTCTCTTCTTTCCACCTCCTTAGCCCAGAACTGAGCACCAGAGAGGTTGTGACCTGCTCAAGGTCACAAACTCAGCCTCCCAGCAATGTTTGACCCCCGGCCCCCAGCTCTGTCTCTTCTTTGATGGGGACCCTTGAACTAGAATCCATGCCTGACTCAACTCTGCCTATGCTTCTTTCTGGAGCAGACCCCTCTTCAGGACAAGAGTTTCTAGTTCAAATAGGCTTTCACCATCACGGGTAGGATTGTAATGAGCACCCTGGCTATGTTCACCCTCACACATGTCTCTGATTATGCCCTTAAAATAATTTCCTAGCGATGGAATTATCTGATCAAAGGGGATGCACATCTTGAAAAATGTTATCACTGAGGGGCGCCTGGGTGGCTCAGTCGGTTGAGCGTCTGACTTCAGCTCAGGTCACGATCTCACGGTTCGTGGGTTCGAGCCCCGCGTCGGGCTCTGTGCTGACAGCTCGGAGCCTGGGGCCTGCTTCGGATTCTGCGTCTCCCTCTCTCTCTGCCCCTCCCCTGCTCACGCTCTCTCTCTCTCTCTGTCAAAAATAAACATTTAAAAATATTTTTAATGATATCAATGATCAAATCACCTCCCCCCGAAGGACTCACCTGCTCAGCAGCTGTGTATAAGCCCGTTCTTAAAGGTTGGATTGTTGTAAACCTTATCATCTGTACATTCAGACTTTGTGTCGATTAAAGATGAAATACTCTCATGTGTTCCCCAAGGCCCCCTGCCCTGTCACCTCTTGCAGCCACCCCACTTTCCCAGCTGTGTGTCATTTGTGCTTTTGTGTGAACGGGCTGGCTCCTCGGGCTGGAGCGTGAGCTCACTGGGGTCAGGGGTGGGTGCTTTCCCCATGTCCTGAACCCCAGGGCCTGGCCTGGCCTCCCGCAGGACACTGGTTCCACCAAGGCCCGTGCTGGCTTGCGTGGAAAGCTCCAGGGTCCCCCCAGGGTCAGCACACTCGGGCTGGATGGCAGAGGGTCCGGAGGATGGGAAAGGACAAAGGTTCTGACTCCTCCCCGGCACAAACTGCCATGAGAGCAGAATCGCTCTGTCTCCCACAGAACATGGGACCATGGTGTCCATTTTGCAGAGCTGCTCCGGGTTTCTGGTCAAGTAGATGGTAACACCCGACTCTGCGGTTTTAAGTCTTCAGATTCCTATTCATGGTAGTCTCGTGTCAGTTTATCAACAAAGTTGTCACCAACCGGCGGCCAAGTGAGAAAAAGGAGACTAACACAGCGAGATTTTTCTTCAAGAGAAATCTATTCAACGTGAAGGCATTTCTTCACTGAGACATGATGCGATTGCTACTTTTTTGCTGCTAAAACCTCCTTTTGTTTCTGAGGGGCTGGTGACGGCATGTGGGAAGTTGTTATTGTGTCTATTTTGTTATTTTATTTATTTTTGAGAGAGAGAGAGAGAGAGAGAGACAGAGTGTGACTGGGGGAGGGGCAGAGAGAGAGGGAGACACAGAACCCGAAGCAGGTTCCAGGCTCCGAGCTGTCAGCACAGAGCCCGACGCGGGGCTCGAACCCGTGAACCGCAAGATCATGACGTGAGCCGAAGTCAGAGATGCAACCGACAGAGCCACCCAGGCGCCCCTGTTGTGTCTATATTTTTGACCAGACACATACATCCCCATGAAACACAACAGGTAGCAAACTTCCATGAGCCCCATTGACGCCAGCTTGGTTTTTTGCTTGCTTGTTTGTTTGTTTGGGGCTCAAACCCTAAAGGGCCCAGAACAACTGACGAGGCTAGAGCTCCGGCCCGGATTTCTGAGCAAATACCCCAGCCCCACAAGGGCACGGAGGGCAGGAGAGGGACCTAGGAAGCAAAACAGCAAATGTTCCCCCATCGAACTGCTCACCCTTATTTTCGAGCGACGTAAAGAACAAAATGAGCCTCTCGGTTTTGCTGGTTTGTTTGTAGGACAAAAATGTGAGAATTTTGGAGTCTGCCTAGTGGTCCTGGTGGAGCAGTGATGGGTGGGGCTCACCACCCACCGCTCTTGGTTCAGCTCCCCTCCTGGCTTCGTCACCTCCTGTCCTTCTTCGCTCCAAGTGGTTTCTCCAGCTTTTTTTTGTCGTCCATCTCATGAATTTCCTCGTCCCCTGTGGCTCGTGATTGCTTCTAAAAAATCAAAACCTACCCGTAAAGAATGGAGATTTGCCAAGGCCCAGGAAACGCATACAGGGAACCAAAAGCTACAGAAAGCCAACAAAGCTACCTTACTTCTTGTGACCTTACGGGCCTGAGTGTTGGCGCACGACCTGACTATGTTGGCTGATGCCATTCCTGCTTGTCTAAGGGATCCCAGACCTCGGCCCCACTTGGCCTCACGTCTCAGGCTGTGATGCAGGAGGCAAAGCCCAGATGAAGAAGCAAGAATAGAAACAGCCCTTGGAGGAGGCAGATTATTCAGATCTGCTTGGGGAAGTATGTGGGACACAGTGCAGCCCCCAAACAGGGTCTCATCCTTCCGACAGGGCTCAAGGAACATCCCCAAAGGTGTGGCTTCAAAAGCCTTCAGAACATAGAGGCCCCAGAGCACTCTGGCTGTGAGGAGGGGTTTTATGAGCGCAGAGGGTGTGAGGCAAGCGGGAGACGTTGAGGAGGTGGCCCTAGTGATGAAGGCCATCACATGAAGGGCCTTGTCGTGGCTCGAAGGGCGGCTCCCCAAAAGCTGAGTTTACATCCTATGCCCCAGGGTCTGTGAATGCGACCTTAGGTGGAAAAAGGGTCTTTGCAGATGTCATTAAGTATGAAGGGTCTGAGGATGAGATCACCCTGGATTATGTGGGTGGGGCCTGAACCCAATGACATGTCCTTGTAAGAGACGCCCGGACACAAAGAAGGCCGTGTGAAGACCGAGGCAGAGATTGGTGCGATGCAAGGCCAGGAGCCTCCAGAAGCTGGGAGAGGCTGGTGCGGGTTCTCCCCAGAGCCTTCCGAGAGAGAGCACCTCCACGTCGGAGGCAGGGCCTCCAGATCGTTCACGAATACATTTCTGTCTGCCAAATAATGGCAGCCCAGGAAAACCAATACAGGCCTCTCTGGGCAGGGGTGGGCCTTTGTCATTTTGGGAGTGAGGGAAATCCCTGATGGTGCTGGGGTGGGGGGTGGGGAGAGGCAGTCGCCGGCGGGACGCAGGGCAGCTCCAAGGAGATGCCACCATTGAGCCCCCAAATCTAAGGGGAGAGCACGTTGCGTCAGCGGTCTTGAAGGGGCTCTGGAACAAGAGCAGAGAAGCAGAAAAGGGAGATGAAATGAATGTGAGACGTGGGACACAGGCCCACAGAGGCGTGAGCAGAAATCACCGCATCGCTCACGATGGCGGAAAACTGGAGACGTGCCAGATGTCCAACTGTCGGGGATTGAAAAATTATCGTACAGCCTTGAAATGATTGTGCAGATTCGTGGTAGTTCGTTGCCAGGGACAGGGCTCCAGACACCTAGTTAAATGAGAGCCATCAGTTGCAAAGAATATATATAGTGTGATCCCGTGCCTGAATTATGTAAGCGCGTATTCTGTTTAGGAAAAGCCTAGAAGAAAAGCTCACTAAGCGTGATTGTCAGTGGATGGGGGAATTAGGGGCGATTCTGGCTTTTATTTTTTCTCTCTCTCTCTTTCCACCTTTTCTAATTTTTTCTGCAATGGAATCTATGATTGCATAATATCTTTAAGGCTTTGTTTTTCTAAGATCCTCTATTGGAATTGAAATATAGCCTTTTCAAGCAAAGTCCTTAATACAAAATCGTCAGCAAAGCTATCTGCCTGCCTAAAAAAAGCCTCCAGTACCCCTGTTGGGACTGTGAATTCGTTCAGTCCTTTTGGAGAACAATCAGGCAATGTCTATTAAAATTTAAACTGCCCATACCCTTTGATGCAGGACTTTAACTCCCAGGCATGCATCGCCGAGAAACTCTCAAATACCCATGCAAACAGCTTGCACGAGGTATTCGTTGAAACATTGCTTGTAAGAGCAAAAAAGTGGAAGGTAGCTAAATGTTCGTAACGGAGGAATATGTGTGTGTGTGTGTGTGTGTGTGTGTGTGCGTGTGTGTGTGTGTGTGTGTGTGTATGATGAGAGGCTGTGTCAAATCCCCTTGCCTCCTCCTTATGAGGACATTGGTGACTGCATTCAATGCCCACCGGATCATCCAGGGCCTTAATCACACAGGCATCTTGCCTCAAGGGTCCACTGTGTATAGCCAGGAGGAGGGAGGCGGCTTTGCGGGGTGAGTGACGGGGGCAGGGGCCCTTGCCTTTTGCTTTTCTCCAAGTGTGTACTCTTCAAATACTATACGTTAAGAATACAGCCATGACTCATGTATGAAAATAAATAAGCTGGGGGCGCCTGGGTGGCTCAGTCGGTTGAACGTCTGACTTCAGCTCAGGTCACGATCTCACGGTTCCTGAGTTCGAGCTCCACGTGGGGCTCTGTGCTGACAGCGCAGAGCCCGCTTTGGATCCTCTGTCTCCCTCTCTCTTTGCCCCTTCCCCCACCCCCAAAAAAACATTTTTTTAAAAAAGACAAATCAGCTAGATGAATAAAGAAGCTGGAAATGTTTTATGCACTTAAGGGGAGCCCAGGACCGTGGGCAGGCCCCCTGCCCCTTCACGCGGTCACCTCGCCTCCCCTGTCTGCTCCTTGGTCTCCTCCTCTGTCCCACCGGCAGTGTTCCAGAGCCGGGTCCCGAGCCCCTTTCAGCCCAGAGTCCCCAGTTCTCTGTTTGCGGTGACAAAAGGAAAAGATTAGTCTCCCTTCTTTCGGCTGGGGCTGGGGGGAGGGCTTGAGGACCACGGCGTGGGGACCCAACAAGTTGCTTTGTTCGTGAGAAAACAAACTGAGAAAAGAAACCTCTCCTCACATGACTCCCGGAGCCCGCCCAATACCCAGGGCCCCCAAAGTGCCTATTCTGCAGAAAGCAGGCTGCTTACCTCCGGGAGACTTTAAAAATAGTCGATGTGTGAAAAGATTTCCTGAGACTTTGAGAGGGATTTTTTCGTACCCTCCTCTGTAATAACCAGAAGGTGTTTAATAAACATGATATACAGCAGTTGCTAAGAGAATCTGATTTATGTACAAAAGCAATGCAGAGCAACTGTGCAACAGGGTTGTGTCCTTTTCTTTGACTGTGAATCCTCTGATTCTTATGAAAGCAGTTGGGCTGAACTTTATTTATAATCAGCTTACAGCACGGATAGCTGTATTGTAAGTGCTTCTCAAATTACATAGCAAATCTTGTTGTCTCCTTAGGCAAATAAGAGGCCCGCATCATAAGCTTTAATTGTAATACAGGTCACTGTCAAGGGTAAAATATTTTCCAAACCCTTCTGATAAGTGACATCGTGTATGACTGAGGGAGGGGCTGGGGCCACAGCCTCAGCACCTGAGGACAGCTCGGAAAGCCTCCAATAAATAAATTGACGTTAGGGAAATCTCATTAGGAGAAAAATTTAATTCTTCTACGTGTGTGTTGAAGAGTTCACCAGGAAGCATGGACCGCTCGCGCTAAGGAGCTTCTCTCCAAAATGAGCCCTAAATACGTTGCGGAAAATTCGAGGCAGGGAGGAAGCCTTGTTTCGCTAGCTGAGAGAGAAATCAGAACAGATGGGAGAGACCGTTTTCCCAGAGACTCAAACAGGACACGGGACAAGACTTTGAAGCTGTCTCCCTTCGCTGCAGCTGCCGGGCAGAGAGAACTCACAGAGCGGTCCCTCAGTTGTTGGTCTAAAACCCCTCTCCACGGGAGCCACCACAGAAGGGTCCCAGAGGAGCCAACACACCTCTGGAAAACGTTCTCACAATTCATAATTAACACTCCATGGAGCTGAATCAAAGGAGCCTGCGTTTTGGGTGCCCTTTTTCTAAAATTTCTTTCACGTTTATTCATTTTTGAGAGACAGAGAGACACAGAGTGCGAGTGGAGGAGGGGCAGAGAGAGAGGGAGACACAGAATCCGAAGCAGAATCCGATGCGGGGCTCGAATCCATGAACCGTGAGATCATGACCTGAGCTGAAGTCGGACACTTAACCGACTGAGCTACCCAGGCGCCCCTGGTGCCCTTTAAGAAAAAAAAAAAAAGTTTATTTATTTACTTTGAGAGAGCGAGGGGGGGGGGGGGAAACCATGAGCAGAGGAGGGCCAGAGAGAGAGAGAGAGAGAGAGAGAGAAAATCCCAAGCAGACTCCAAGGTCAGCGCAGAGCCTGATGCGGGGCTCGATCTCCTGACCTGAGCTGAGATCGAGAGTTGGACGCTCAACTGACTGAGCCACCCAGGCGCCCCTTTGGTGCCCTTTTAAAGTCTCTACGACCTGGCTCTCTCATTCTGTGAAATCAGACAGAAATGACCTCAGATCAATTCTTCTTAGCTGAGGCTCGTATCGGAACAAGGGACAGTCCGAACATTCCAGGCATCAGCCACGTCCTGGGAAATTCATAAAACTCTCAACAAAATTTAACATACACACATATCCCCTTTCTCTTCCGCTCGTCTTCGAGTGTCCGTTTTTCAATTCCTCCACCTCACCTTCTCCGCCCCTTTCCAGAAAGGACAAGCAGACCCCTTTTCCCCACACCAATTTCGGGTGGTCTCAGAGCAACCACTCCCCCCGGTTAGTATCTGTGTGTGGGTGCCCATGAGACATTCGAAGAGCTCCCCGGATGCACCAAACTCGCTTATTCTTTCCATTCCCTCCACAGATATTTATCCAGCACCTAATATATACCAGGGATTGTTCCAGACGCTGGAGACACAAAAGGGGCCGAGAGAGAAGGGACATGGTTTCATGAGGGCAAAAGAAACCCAAAGAAAATAAAACAACTACGTACGAATGGGGACGATCACCGCGAAGGAAGCGGCCTCACGAGAAACGGAGGGCCGCCCGCGCCCGTGTTCTGGGAAGGTCTCTCGGCAACCCTGGGGTCAGGAGCTGGTCTGCAGAGGTGGGGTGAGAGCGTTCTGTCGCAACTCAGCGAGGATGAGAATCAATGACCACACGCCTAATGGCTCACGTTGTGGCGGTTTACAGAGAGTGCCGGGTGCTGGGCCGTCTCCCTGCCTCCTTTCTGGACCCTGGGACTCAGGTGAGCAGAGCGGAGGAGAATGTGCTGTCCCCTTTTACAGAAGAGGAAAACGAGGCTAAGAGACGGTGAGGCCTGCTGGAAATCACTCAAGCAGTGAGCAGCGGTTCCTCCCTGCTGTTCCACCCCCACCCCAGAGGCTGGGGCCTTGAGATGGGTTCTGCCTCATCCCCGAGATGACCACGGCAGGGGTGACAACACAGCAGGGTACCCTACAAGCATACCCTTCCTTGTGCAGTGACCAGCCTGCACCACTGCACGTGGCAGTCCTGGACAGGAGGGTCTCTTCTGGCGTCTGAACCGTGCTGCACTTATCTTCTGTTCCCCTCACCACGTGACTCCACCTGCCTTTCCCACCTGCTTTCCATCCTGTCTTCCACTTTGCTCCATACACACGGGGCTCCTCCCCACAAGTGGACCTCAGAAAATGCCATTTCTCTTGCTTCTTCTGACTTCCGAGTCCTGCTCAGCTTCCTAATTCTCTTGATCCTAATCCAAGGCACCGGTCACTGTGAATCTCTCCCGTCCACGTTGCTAAAACCCTTTCTCTGATCTCCCCGTAGCCTCTCTGACTCCCTTCCCTTCATGTCTCCACTCAGCAGCCATCAGAATATTCTTTTTTAACGTTTATTTATTTTTGAGACAGAGAGAGATAGGGCATGAATGGGGGAGGGGCAGAGAGAGAGGGAGACACAGAATCGGAAGCAGGCTCCAGGCTCTGAGCCATCAGCCCAGAGCCCGATGCGGGGCTCGAACTCACGGACTGCGAGATCGTGACCCGGGCTGAAGTCGGACGCTTAACCGACTGAGCCACCCAGGCGCCCCCATCAGAATATTCTTTAAAGGGTACAAATCACATCACGCTGCTCCCCTGCCTAAAAACTATTCCAAAGCTTTCCATGGCTATTAGGGCACAGATCACATCCTCACAGTGGCTTCCAAGAATTTGCTTCACGTGGCCTCAGCTTGGCCCATATCCTCACCTGATAGCATTCTCTCCTTTGGTCCGGTCTTTTGTCTAGTTTCTTGGATTCACAACTTGTTCCTGCCCCGGGGCCTTTGCGCATATTTCTCCCTCTGCCTGGAACGCAGAAGGAACATCCCTGACTTAACTGAAATGTGGTTTTCCCATTTTGCTCTCTCATAATAAAAGCTAATACTCGGGGCGCCTGGGTGGTTCAGTCGGCTAAGCGTCCAACTCGATTTTGGCTCAGGTCGTGATCTCGCGGTTTGTGGATTTGAGCCCCACTTCAGGCTCCGTGGTGACGGTGTGGAGCCTGCTTGGGATTCTCTCTCCCTCTCTCTCTGCCCCCCGCCCTTGCCTCGCTCATGCGTGTGTGAGTGCTCACTCTCTCTCCAAACGAATAAAAACTTAAAAATAAACTAGAAGCTAACACTTAGTAAGGGACGTATGCTTCAGACATTACTCTCAAACCTTTTTGTGTGTTTGCTTATTTAGTGCCCACACGGATGCCAGGATCTCACTTTATTTTTTTTAATTTAATTTAATTTTTTTTAAATTTTTTTCAACGTTTATTTATTTTTGGGACAGAGAGAGACAGAGCATGAACGGGGGAGGGGCAGAGAGAGAGGGAGACACAGCATCGGAAACAGGCTCCAGGCTCTGAGCCATCAGCCCAGAACCCGACGCGGGGCTCGAACTCACGGACCGCGAGATCGTGACCTGGCTGAAGTCGGACGCTTAACCGACTGCGCCACCCAGGCGCCCCAGGATCTCACTTTAAAGAGCCCGACTGGGAGGCCCTGAGAGGTTGTTAAACACTTTGCCCAGAGACACGCAACTAATTAGAGTAGGATTGAAATTCGGGTCGGTGGGATCTCAGAACCCACAAACTGTCTACTTTCTCGACCCTGAGGGAGAACCTTTCTATTTATAAGGGACTGCGTGCCGCCATGGCTTCTCTTTGTAGGTCCTACACTGAAAAAAAGTAGCTGGAACACACTAAGGCCTCAACAAATATTGAATGCGGGAGCCAGAAGTAGCTGGGACACAGACAGAGCCATGCCTGGGGCACTCCCTACGGCCACGCATTGCACTGGGCAGTGAAATGACGGTGGTTCCCTCCGACAGCCGTCACGAAGGACCACAAAATCGATGACTTAGAACACCATTCGCTCTCTTTCTTACCCTTCTGGATATCCGAAGCCCAAAAGCTGGTTTCAGCCTCAGAAATCAGGGTGTGCTCCCCCTGGAGGCTGGAAGGCAGCATCCACTTCCTGGAATTTTCCAGCTCCCAGAGCCCTGTGCACCCTCCCCTCTGCCTCCCATTGCAAGAACACTCGTGATCACATTTAGGACTCCCCCCCCCCCCACCACCGATAGTCCAGGATAATCTCTCCATCTCAAGATCTTTAACCTAATCACATAGAAAATGCCCCCTGTGCTGTGTATGGTGACATAGTCACAGATTCTGGGGATTGGGACCTGGCTATCTTTGGGGACCATTAGTCAGCAGGCCACAATGCTAATAGGCGCATCATCTCCCGCCTGCCACACGGGGAGCTTCACCCGGGGGGGTCCCACCTGACCTCACGACAGCGCTCCCCAGATGGCTGCTGTCCGCATCCCCCTCATTTCTCAAGTGAGAAGACCAGGGCTGAGTAAGAGGCAGAGCCAGGGTTCGAACCCAGGCCACCGGGGCCCAGAGCCTTGCAACTGACCCCATGGCGCCCCAAAGTTCAGTGGTCACCTCCGGAGGGCGGGCAGCAGACAGGAGAAACCCCGAGGCAAGTGGGTCCCACAGGTTCACAGCAAACCTCACAACGGGCACAGACGGGCGCACCCTGGCCACCTTGGCATTGGCAGGGACCTCCCAGCGCTGGAACCTGGGCACCTGTGGGCCAGCGGGGGGGCCGGGGGGGGAGGGGAGGCCCGGCCACGCCTCACGTCAGCCCCCCTCAGCGACTGTGGCTTTATGGCCTCACCCCCGGCGGGCCTCCGTTACCACCAGCCACTCGGGCTCGGGAGCACTGCACCTCGTTAATGTATTATTTATTTTATTACCTTATTATGGACATTGGTGTTTATAATCCACTACTTTACATAATGGCCTTCTAATGCACACAGTGCTAAATAATTTAACGACGTCTTAGCCCGCCCCGGCCCCCCCTTCCCCCAGGAGCCTCACCCTCCATCCTGCTAACTAGGTCAACAGCTTAAGTCCAGCCCTTTTTGGTGGAGCATCTCGTGGAGTGGGTGTCTGCGAGAGGCATGCTGGGACCAGGGGTGACTAGCCTCACGGGCATCTGGAACACGGGGGCGCCACCTGTCCCCTCCACCTCGAGGACACAGAGCATTGTCTGGGGGGCTGAATAAAGGTCCCCAAAGGCTCCACCTCCTGATCCCAGGACCCTGTGGATGTATCACCTGACGTGGCAAAAGGGACTTTGCGGGTGTGATTGAGTTCAGGACATTGAGATGGGGAGGGAATCCTGGATTATCTGAGCGGGCACAGGATCATCACAAGGGTTCCTGTGGCGAGAGGCAGGGTCCTTGCGGAGGGTCCAAGGAGAGAGAAGATAAAGCATTGAGAGATCTGGAAATGTTACACATCCGGCTTGAAGAGGAAAGAAGGGGCCCCGAGCCAAGGAATTCAGGTGGCCTCTAGAAGCTGGGGAAGGCAGGAAGCAATTCTCCCCAGAGCCTCCGAAAGGAACCTGCCCTTCTGACACCTTGATTTTCACCCCATACCCAGTCCCTGCCTTCCAGAACTAGAAAAGAATAAATTTGTGCTGTCAAGAGCCAGCAAATTTGTGATTAGTTCTAGCAGCTATAGGAGGCTAACAATACGCCATGTCGTATGTACGTTTCCATCTAACACAGAGCTTGGCACACGGCAGGAGAGTCTGCTGAAGCAACCTGATGGGCCCCAGCGTCGAGGATGCGGGCGGCGGGCTGGCGGAAGGCTGCCCAATGACCCGTGAGTATGGACACAGCATCTAGACACATTGGCACCAGCCTGGCGAACGCCAGGCCAGATTCCGAAGCCTTGGCCAAATGGGGCTGGCAGGCAAATGGAGCCTACAGAAACCCCAGACCTCCGCTGTAGCTAATGGGCTCCATGTTTTCGCCTGCCAAGCTTTTGGCTGATGAAATGTACAACTACTTGCTCCTACTCGGACATGCTTTGTAGACACCAGAGTCCCCAGCCCAGCCAGACTCCGGAGGTAAACGGCACAGGCTTCATACCTGCCCCCCCCCCCAACAGACAAGGAAAGCAGGGCTGGGAGAGGCGAGGAGACTTCCTTGGCACACGGCTGGCCGGGCGGGGGTGCAGACCGAAGGAGAAGACATGAACTCTGATGTGATCCATAAAGAAACGAGCCAGTGCCCTCGCCTCCCCCACCCCATGTGATGACACAGTAGGTCGAGGAAGAGTCACCTATTCACTCGTGGAATTTTCTGGCGAGACCCATGGTCCCGACTGGAAAATGCATGGCATATCTCGGAATGCGTCGTGAGGGGCCCGTGTCCCAGAGACAAGGAAGGGCCCACCTTCTACCGAATGCTGTGGGTGTGGCATGTGGTGGTCATATTGTTAAGACTAGATGGTGGGTTTACACCCCTCCCTTCCTTCACGTGTTCGTGCCACACCCGTGCACCGAGAGCACCGAGTGCACCGAGAGTTCGTGCCACACACACGGCACCGAGAGCCGTGCCGGGTGTGACTGACCCAGGAGCTCAAACTCTGCGGCAGGGAGAAGTGCCATCGGCAGACGGGCTGGGTACTCAGTGCCGGGGTCCAGGGGCGTGAAGGGTGCACCCAGCCAGAGACGCTTCTGGGGAATGTGACACCTGCTCCCAGTCCTGAACAAGTCAGAGCTCATTGGGCTGAACGGGTGGAAAGGTTGCCGCCATTAATAAGAAATCCAGAAGCAGAGGACATTAGGGTGTCCTCCTGGAAGCACGGGGCTCCAGTCTTTTCTGGAAGGCATCCTCTCGGCTAAAGACAGGGACAACCTGCAACGTTAGACACCAGGGGAGGCCACGAAGGCGCCCCGTGGTTTGAACGAGCGGGGAGCCCTGGCCCTTTCAACAAGAGCTAGGGTTTATCGAGCGCATGCTTGTGGCAAGCCTTGACAGGACTTGGGGGACCTGACAATGGGCCAGGAACCATCAGCCCCGCTAGGAGGGGCAAGTCGAGGGGGGAACAGACCCACAACTGTCGCTCTTACTTTTCACCACGGACACAGGCTGTTCGCCAGCCCAATGTCCCTTCTCCCGGGAACAGATCTGCGCCGGAGCCTTTGACAAGATTTTACGAGAGGAAGAGCTGGTGGGTGACCGGCAGGGCGATGGTGGCAGGAATTAGCCTACGAGACCCCAATGGGATGGTGACTTTGAGCAGGTGACTTGGGGCTACTTGGTCATAGGCTTTGTCTCCTCAGTTGAGTCTCAGAGAGCTTAACTCTCTCACCCCAACCCAACAGCCAGTGACTGAATCAGGACTCGAAACCAGGTCTGCCAGAGGTGGGATCAGTCGAGGCGTGGCCCAAAGACCTCATGCTGCACGATCAGCTAGACACCCTGCTAAGCAAGCGGATTCCCGGCTCCCCCTCCGACCCGAAGAATCGGAGTTGGGGGTGGGGGTTGTGGAAATGAGGGGAAATCTATGTTTGCACGAATCGCTCCCCACTCCTCCCGCCCCGTCCTCCCGGGGCGCACGCCGAAGTCTGAGAACCACTTTGCTTTCTGTCTCTACCAGCCATGCCAGCTCCTTCGCTATGAACTCCTGCCGCCCCTCACACAGGAAGGCACGGCCCCCGCCCTGACCCCGAATTGCCATCGGGAAGGTGTCTGGTGGTTCTTTTTCCAGAACCAGGGGCCAGGTTCGGCGTTAGGCAGTCCCCATTTGTAGTCCCCGGGCTGCTCTAGGTTCTGCTGCTCTCATCAGCAGGCTGGAGGCCCCCGTGGCTCAGTCCAACGTGGTTTCTTCCCGTCGGGGCTGAGTGTCCCCCCGCTTCCCTCTGCCTCACCCTAGGAGTGCCTAGGGTCTCCTCACTAGCGATTAAATGCCTCAGACAGGAAGTGATGTGTCACTTGGTCAGGACGGCTCACCCGGCATCTCTACTGGCAGGGGGCAGGCAGGGGGGTCCCCCCACGTGCCCAAAGGGAAAAGAGACGCCGATGGGGCAGGGGTGGGGTGGGGGGCGGGAGCTCTGGTGCATCTGTTCTAGTTGTCTGTCCCGGGAACAGCACCAGATTCGGAGGTGGGTGACCAAGGACCACCCTCCGTCCTGACACAGATGATTCTCCAGAAAGGCACTTGCAGGAGTCCAATTCGGGCCCGTGGACCAGAAAGGGTAAATCTCAAGGCAGCGAGAAACCGAGTAAGAGGCGAGGCCGTGCCTGGGCCTCAGGAGACCCAAGTTTTCGTCCTGCTCCTGCCTTTGCTTCTGCGGGCCCTCAGGAGAGTCACCTGAGCTTCCTGGCCCATGTTGTCCACCTCACAGCTCGGGGGGAGGCTGGAGGTGTGGGAGGCCCAGCAGCACTGCCAGCCTGTGGTTCTAGAATGGACTGTGGCCTCTGACCTCAGGCCGCCCCCAACTCTTGGACGCGGAGGAGGGTTTCCCCCCAAGAAGCCCCAACAGGCAGAAACGGCACACGCGGAAGCTGGCCTGCCTGCAGGCCCGTCAGCCAGCGCTGAGTGGGGTGACAGGGGGCCTCTCCAGGCCCCACCTGAGCACCGGAAAGGAGTGGCCCCCATGACAGGAAAGCCATTTGTCACACAGCTCCGTGTCCCTGCAGAAGCCAGGTTCCCTTTCCCTGGGTGGCCTTCAGCAATACTTGGAGAAGACTCCAGTGTGGGGGCCCTCAGCACTTTAACCCTTAAATCAATGCCCAAATACGCCTCCAGGGCATTCCACGTGCCGCGGTGACCCGACAGAGCCCACAGAGGTCTGGAGGATGGGGCCACAGCCCCTCGCTGCTCCTCCCCGGCTCCTGCGCGCGGGGACCTCAGCCTCTCCCTGGTACACAGTCCCCTTGCTACGCCCTTGCTCTCTTTGCAACAAGCCAATGAGAAGATTCCAGAAGGCCAGTGAGAACCGAGTTCATACCGGAGGACGTACGTCTCCTACATTTCTCCTTCCTTTCCTTGGGTCGCTAGACTGGGATTATGCACCTGTGCAGAAAAATGCAACTTAATTTGTTTTCTCTAACCACTCTCATCTTGCAGAAACCCTGATTTTGCGAGCTAGGCTACTCTGTCACTTCCGGGTGAAAGGTTAGTGGCCTCCAGGACTTCTTGCCCATTTTCAAGGACCCTCCCTTCTTCCTTCCCAAGATGGAGTCAAGGGGTCCACACAGTTCTGGGGGCAGAGCAGAGGCTCCTGCCTCACGAGGCTCCCACTGACCTCAGTCAGGGCGTTACTCACCTCTGGACGGCAGGTGACAGCCTGGTCCCTCCGTGTCCCCTGAGGAGTAGCCTGGCCGTTGGGTCTCTGGGCATCCTGCTTTGGCGTCTGCTGGTCCTTGGAGCGTTGTGCTGTGCTCACGGGTTCTGGTTCCAAGAGTCCACGCCATGTGGCCTCCTCACCCAACCCAAGTCACCTCCAGGCTCTGGCCCTTCTGGGCCTCCCAGGGCCCGCAGACTCTCAATTGTTCCCTGGGCCCCTTGCCAGAGAGGGTGGGCCCTGCGAACTGCCTTGGGCCCACTAACTGGACCTCTTCCCTTGGCCATGCCCCTCTACCAATCTGCAACAACCTCCTGCTCCGGTGGGGGAGGGGGTGGGGCGGGTCTCCATGTCGAGCCTAGAAAACACGGAAGGAGTGTCCTGTTTAGGGATCTGACCATGGGAAGGGAAGGGTGAGGACATTGGCACTGGCCCTCTCTCCCCTCTCCCTCCCCACCAGGACCCTCATCCCAACCCTGAGCGTCCTTCTTTCTTCTTACCTTATGGATTATTCTACCATCAGTTCTCTCCAAGCTTCGGCTCTTGAGATGTAAAACCCGGCTCCGGAGGCGTTCTGAGAAAATAGCTTTTCTCTTTAGAAAGCCTGGCTTTCAAGAACATTACTGCACAACGAGTTTTTATTTTTAAAGGCCAGTTGAAGCTCAAAGTACAGCAAAACCTTCTTTGTTCTTGGCAGTATCAGCCCTCGTTTCCCTGGAGTGAAAGCCTCATGGCCTCATCTTCAAGTTCAAGGGTCCTGAGAGGGAGGGAAGAGGTGGGAGGAGAATCTGAATTTCCAAGAAGACAAAACACAAGTGATATTTCAAAATAGTGTTTCACCTTCCTCCCTCCCTTCCTCCCTCCCTTCCTTCCTCCCTTCCTTCCTCCCTGCCTCCCTCTCTCTCTACCTTCCTTCTTTCCTTCCTTCCCTCCTTCCTTCCCCCCTTCCTTCCTTCCTTCCCCTTCCTTCCTTCCTCTTCCTTCCTTCCTCTTCCTTCCTTCCTTCCTACTTTTCTTCCTTTCTTCCCTCCCTCTTGCCTTAGTTGGACGTTGGTTTACTTCCAGCTACATCCTGGGCTCAGTCACATGGCATTCTGGGCATGTGGGGACGAGTAAGACCAGTACTTGCCTTCAAGAGCTAACGGTTCAGAGAGAGTAGGTTGACCAGCCATCCTGGTCGCCTGAGGCTGAAGGGTCTCCAGAGATCTGAGGCCTTCAGTGCTCAAACCAGCAAAGTCCCAGGGTTGGCTACTCTGAGAGAGACTAGGGATGCCATGTAAGAAAGCCAAGGGAGATTTGTGCCACTGCAGAGTCACTAATTAAACCGAGGGAAATCATGTCATGCTTCATGGAAGAGGCAGCAGGTACCAGTAACAGTAACAGCCCACGCCTGTGTGTGCTCCATAAGCACTACCCCGTCTAGTACTCACAACTCACCCCTGAAGCCATTATTGTTGCTGTTTCGTCGAGGGGAAACAGCCTTAGAGGTGAAGGCACGGGCCCAGCTGTGCTAAGCTGGCCTGTGGGGAGAAGTGGACCCCATGCAGAACATGGCTGTGATCCTCACCACCCCTACCTGCAGGGTCTCAGGATGAGCGAGAGTGTGCTAGGTGGGAAAGGGGGAGGTGGTCCCGGCAGGGGCACCAGGATAAGAGCTGCACTCACGGGAGGAACAGAAGAGAACCCGGTCTGGCTGCATGGAATTCGGATGCCTGAAGGAGATCTCTGTGGGTGGTCCGGAGCAGGAAGATGGCATCTTGTTCCTGAGTGTGAAGGCTTCTGTGTGTCATGCTGAGTTTGGACTCCATGGACAGTCAATGGCGGTGTCTGAGCAAAGTGAGAGTGGGGACATGATGAGCAGAAAAGCAGACAACTGGGTGTCTCCGTTGGTTAAGTGTCTGACTCTTGGATTCAGCTCAGGACATGATCTTCTGGTTCTTGAGTTCGAGCCCCGCGTCGGGCTCTGTGCTGACGGTGTGGAGCCTGTTTGGGGTTCCCTCTCTCCCTCTCTCTCTCTGCTTCTCTCTGCTCTCTCTGCTTCTCTCTCTGCTTCCCTGTTTGCTCTCTCTCTCTCTCAAAAATAAATATTAAGGGGCGCCTGGGTGGCGCAGTCGGTTAAGCGTCCGACTTCAGCCAGGTCACGATCTCGCGGTCCGTGAGTTCGAGCCCCGCGTCGGGCTTTGGGCTGATGGCTCAGAGCCTGGAGCCTGCTTCGGATTCTGTGTCTCCCTCTCTCTCTGCCCCTCCCCCGTTCATGCTCTGTCTCTCTCTGTCCCAAAAATAAATAAACGTTGAAAAAAAAAATTTAAAAATATAAAAAATAAATAAATATTAAAAGGAAGAAAGAAAGAAAGGAAGGAAGGAAGAAAGGAAGGAAGGAAGAAAGAAAGAAAAACAAAAGAAAGAAGAAAGAAAGAAGAAAGAAAGAAGAAAGAAAGAAAGAAGAAAGAAAGAAGAAAGAAAGAAAGAAGAAAGAAAGAAAGAAGAAAGAAAGAAAGAAGAAAGAAAGAAAGAAAGAAAGAAGAAAGAAAGAAAGAAGAAAGAAAGAAAGGAGAAAGAAAGAAAAGTAAAGAAAGCCTGCTCAGTTGGGGGGAAGAGGGGATCCCACAGTCCCTCCCGTTTGAGCTCGCTGGCCGCTGGGAGAGGAGTCAGATTGCCCAGCAAATTAGGTATTGAAGTCCAGGGCCTTGACCTCACAGCTGAGAGTGAGCCCTCCCTGGGCCTCCCTTATGTGCGTGCAGGACGCCCGGAGACTTTGTGCCACCATCGGCACTGGAGCAGATCCCAGCCCGGATCCACCTTGCAACGTGAATCCAAAGCCCGAGTTCGAGGACGCAAGGAGCCATGAGGACAAACAGAAGCATATTAGTTTCCCGTTGCTGCTGTGACACATGGCCACAGTTCAGTGACTTAAGACAACACACTTAGTCTCTTAACGGTTCTGGCGGTCAGAAGTCTACAACGGGCCGGCAGGGCTGGGTTCTCTTGAAGGCTCTAGGGAAGAATCTGTCCCCTTGTTTTTTCTAGCTCCTGAAAGTGGCCCGCATTCCTTGGCTCGTGGTCCCATCCAGACATCACTCAGACCTCTGCCTCGGTTGTCACATCTCCTTTCTTGCAGGCCCCTCGTGACCCCCGATAATCCGGGGCAGTCTCCCCGACTCAAGATCCCTCACTTGACTCCACCTGCAAAGTCCCTTTTGCACGTAAGGGAACACACTCATAGGTTTGGGAACAAAACGTGGACGTCTTTGGTGGCGATGAGGGCGGCTATTCTGTCTGCAGGGAGGAGACAGTGAGGAGGATTGTGGTCGCGGGTGTCCGAGAAGGCTCAGACCCTCTTATCTATCAGTGAGCAAACGTGCTGAGAACTGTGCGAGTGCTCACCTGGGCTACTGGAACAGAGACCCCCCCCAATAATGGATCCTTATCAAGAATTATAATTCTTAGGGCGCCTGGGTGGCTTGGTTGGTTAAGTATCCGACTCTTAATTTGGGGTCAGGTCATGATCTCACAGTTTGTGAGTTCGAGCCCTGCATCAGGCTCTGCACTGCCAGCGTGGAGCCTGGTTGGGATTCTCTCTCCTGCTCTCTCCCTCCCCCGGCTCATGCTCTCTCTTCTCTCTCTCTCAAAATTAAAAAAAAAAAAAAAAAAGTAATTGTCTCTCAGGTAAACAGCTGGGGCAAAAATAGTACACGGCAGGGCGCCTGGGTGGCTGAGTCTGTTAAGCATCTGACTTCGGCTCAGGTCATGATCTCTCAGCTCATGGGTTCGAGTCCCACGTCAGGTTCTGTGCTGACGGCTCAGAGCCCAGAGCCTGCTTCAGATTCTGTATCTCCCTCTCTCTCTGCGGCTACCCTGCTTGCTCTCTGTCTCTCTCTCAAAAATAAACATTAAAAAAATGCAAATTCTGGACCTCTACCCAGACCTATTTACATTTTTTAAAAATGTTTATTCATTTTTGAAAGAGAAAGAGTGAGCAGGGGACGGGCAGAGAGAGACAGAGACACAGAATCTGAAGCAGCTCCAGGCTCCACGCTGGTAGCACAGAGCCAGATGCAGGGCTTGAACCCATGAGCTGTGAGATCTGAGCTGAAATCAGACGCTCAATGGACTGAGCCATCCAGGCACCCCTACCCAGACCTATTTAAAAAAAAAAAATAGTTCAGGGCTGGAGAGCAACCTCACAGTGTCATGGGCCAGGCCAACTGCATTTTGTTCCCGTGTCCTCTTAGAGTGTGGCTCTTGACTGCATGGCCCAGGTCGCTTTCTGTCATGCCCGAATTCCAGGCAGCTGTCAGGGGCCAATGGAAGACGGGGAGGTGTGCATTTATTCTTGAAAGTTATGGCACGGAAGTTAAGCCCTTGGATTCTGTCACATTGACGTTGGCCCAAACACAGTCACGTGGTTATGCCTAGCTGCAAAGAAAGCAGAGAAATGCAGTTCTTGTTCTAAGAGGCTGGGTACAGAGTGGAATATTCTATGATTATGGAAAACAGGGTGGCTAGATGTTGGGGTACCATCCCCAGTGTCTGTCATAAGCACATGATAAGTTCACAGAACATGGGTGGAGGACTCAGGATACAGCCTAAGGGAATCATTGACCTTAGGAAAACCCACAGACGCTCAGGGGAGACGGACAAGTAAACCAAGAATTATAATTTGCTCTGTTGGATGCCTGTGCGGTGCGCCATGAAAACCCCAAGCCTGGGTGTCTGAGTCCACTCTGGCTGCTGTAACAAATACCACAGACTGGGCAGCGTAAACAATAGAAATTTATTTTTCACAGTTGTGTCGGCTACAAGTCCAAGATCAGGAGCCAGCATTGTCAGGTTCTGGTGAAAGCTCTTTTCCTAGCTTGTAGACGGCTGCCTTCTCACTGTGTGCTCACGCAGCAGGGGGAGACACGGGCGGGGGGCGTGCTCTGGTGTCTCTTCTTATAAGGGCACTAATCCCATCGCGAGGGTCCTGCTCTCATGCCTTCACCTAAACCTCCTTATCTCCCAAAAGCCTCATCTCCAAATATGGCACGTTGGACTTTAATATATTAATTGGGGAAGGAGGAGCGGGCCAGGACAGAATTCTGTCCGTAGCCCTGGGCGAATGGCTAGGCCCGGAGGAGGACAAGACAAAGAGTCAGAATAGGCATCCCAGGCAAGGGAGCATCTCAGCAGAGTCTCTAGTAATCAGTGTCCCTCGCTTTCCCCGTCCACATCCCCTAGGTCTGTCACCCAACGTCTTCACAGTCTCTCCACCATTGTCTCCTTCTCTACCCAGAAGCATGCTGGTCCACGGCCACCCTCAAGTACTTTGTCCTGAGTCAAAAGAAGTGCTTCTCTGTGAGTGTGAACACGTACGTGTATGCACACACACGCACACACGTGCACATGCACATATAGTGGCTTTTTGTCACCCTTCTTGTTGGAAGCCACCCTACCTCTGACAAACGAGCCACAGCCCCCTAAGAGGTCTGAAGACGCTAATTTAGAAGCAAGGCTGCAGCCGTACAAAAGCCATTCTCTGAGCAAACCTTGCCTTCTTTAACCACCACCCACCTGGAGGTCCCCAGACTGGGGAGATGCATCTTCCACTACTCTGAAAATGGGATTCTCCTGCTCAAGTGAACCAAGTACATAGCACCCCCATGTGCGTGTGCACGCGTGCGCATGCACACACACACGCACTCATGCCCAAATAGACAGTTTCTTAGAAATGAGGAAGCAGATGAGAGAGTCAAGGACAGGCCTTACTTGCCCTCTGTCAGTTTACAAGAGAATTTATTCCACATATTCATCCATGAATATTTAGCAAGGCAACAATAACATCCAATGACACCCAGGAGATACACAACTCGGAGAGCTCTCTCCCAGGAACATACACAATGCTTGATGTCAACGTTTTCACTGGACTGAATGTTTGAAATGCAAGCATTAGCTCACAATAATCCTCCCCTCCCCTCTCTGTCTTGCTCTCTCTTTTTATTTGTGTACCCAGCCATTTCTCCCACTTTTGATGCAAACCACCAAGCAAATTCTTTACAATAACAAGAGAGCTGGTGGGTGATGAGGACAGCTAGCAAAGATTTAAGAAGCATTTGTGGCACAAATGAATTTGCAAACATTCCATCCTTTCTTTTTGCTCAAGAAAACACACACACCTGCGCACACACACACATACACACACACACACACACACACACACACATCAAGCAAGGGCTGTTCGAAGATTGGCTGACATTTGATAAAGTCGATAAAGCTGCAGGCTTTTGATAAGCCCCTGTGGCTGCTGAATGATGGTCCCCAAAGATACCTTGCTCCTAATCCCCGGAACCTGTGAATGTTCTAACATATGGCAGAGGGACTTTGCAGATGTGATTAAGTTAAGGATCTTGAGAGAGGAAGGTGATCCTGGTATCTAGGTGGGCTCTAAATGCAATCACAAGAGTCCTTCTAAGAGGGAGACAGAGTGAGACCATGTGATGATGGAGGACAGAGGAAGGGACCACAAGCCGAGGATGGCAGGTGGCCACCAGAAAGTGAACAAGACCCCCAGAGCCTTAGAAGGAACCAGACCGGTCAACACCTTGACTGGGTAGCCCAGGGAAACTAATTTCAGACTTATGGACCATAGAACTATAAGGGAAAAAAGTGTGTGTTTTTTGCAGTCACTAATATTGCGGTAATTTGTTACAGCAGCAACGGGAAACTGATACAGTCCCAACAGCTCCAAGGAAGGTCTTTGTCTTCTCCACAGATGTGCAGGCATCTTCTGAGGGGCTCACCTGCAGGTCTGTCTGCTGGGCTCTGCTGTCAGTGTGGGGCCACTGGAAACTACCCTGGTACTTGCGGGTTTTGTGTTTGTGTGTATTTTTTTAAGTTCTGTATTTTCCTGGGACGACGCCTGGGTGGCTTAGTCGGTTAAGCGTCCGACTTCAGCTCAGGTCGTGATCTCACAGTTTGTGGGTTGGAGCCCCACATCGGGCTCTGTGCTGACAGCTCAGAACCTGGAGCCTGCTTCAGATTCTGTGTCTACCTCTCTCTCTTCCCCTCCCCAGCTCACACTCTGTCTCTGTCTCTGTCTCTGTCTCTGTCTCTCTCTCTCTCTCAAAAATAAACATTAAAAAATTTAAAAAAACAAAAAAAATTTTTAAAAATTAAAAAAAACAAAGTTCTCTATTTTTCTAATAATAAAGTCCATAAAGGCCATGGTAGGAAACATAAGATCTAAAGAAATTTAGAAGAGCATAAAACAAAAACAATACCACAATCGCCCATAATCCCACCCTACAGAAATAACCTTCTCAATAGCAATAACGATTTGTATTAATGAATTTAATTTCATGATAATTTTCTTAATATTGCCTCTTCTTCCTCCCTTACCATGACAACAAGATCCATAGAGGCAGGAACTCACTCTATTTTGCATACCGCAGCTCTAGTGAATAACACAGTGCCTGATACATAGAAGTGGATCAATTATCATGGAATGAATGACCTCTACAAACACTTTAGTACGTTTCTTTCCAGCCTCTTTGGTATGTATATTCCATAGTTTTTACATGTTATATCTATATGTTTTTGGTCTATCTTCTTCACTTAGTATTTTATCCCAGACATGTTCTAAAGTCATTAAAAAGTCTTCAAAAACTTATTTTAATGGCAGCCTAATAGGGATTTTTTGTTAACTTACTTCCTCTCCCCCACCCTTTTTTTTCTGTTCTAAATAATACAGCAATGAACATCTTGGTGCATAAACCTTTATCCACGTTTCTGATTATTTTCTCGAGGTAACTTCCTAGAAGGGGCATTACAGGAACGTAGCACATCATCATTTGTAAGACCAGCTACAGCTGGTTGTCCGTGCATTTCAATGCTTCAAAACCAACTCCGTTACCAGGAGGGGACCCTCTGGGACCTAGACAGGATGGCAAAGCCAATCCACTTGGTTGTATTTAAGCGAGAATTTCACCTGGGTAATAGGAGACCCCGGTTCTGGTGTGAGCTTTGCCACTTTCTAGCTAAGTCTGTTTTCTCTGGGAAACTGGAGTCCTCATCTTTAAAAAAATTAAAAAAAAATTTTTTTCAATGTTTATTTATTTTTGGGACTGAGAGGGTGAGAGGGAGAGAGAGAGAGCACGGATGAGCGGGGGAGGGGCAGTGGGAGAGGGAGACACAGAATCTGAAGTAGAATCCAGGCTCTGAGCTGTCAGCACAGAGCCAGATATGGGGCTCGAACCCACGAATCACGAGATAGCAACCTGAGCCGAAGTCAGATGCTTAACCAACAGAGCCACCCAGGTGCCCCTGAAGTCCTCATCTTTAAAGTTTATTTATTTTGAGAGAGAGAGAGAGAGAGAGAGCACAAGCAAGCAGGGGAGGGGCAGAGAGAGAGGGCCCAAGCAGGCTCCGAACCATCAGCGCAGAGCCCGATGCGGGGCTCAAACTCATGAACCTGAGCCAAAATCAAGAGTCACTCTCTTAACCGACTGAGCCACCCAGGCACCCCTGAAGTCCTCCTCTTTAAAACAGGGAGAATGGGTGATGACTTTGAACTCTCTTCTCCCAAGAAACTCCTAGCAACCATTTCAAAAGGGAAAAAGCCAATGAAAATTTGGGGCAACGCATGCCAGACAATCAAATGTTGGTTTTCAAAGTCAGGCTTCTCAGGTTTGCAAACTAAACCACGATAACAAGCATCTTGCCACTCTCCTGCCTGCCCGGGCACACCACATTTGCTGTGTCTGTATGTGTGTTGAGAAACGATTCGAATCATTCGAAGAACATGGAACACCTTCCCCACGATTAACAGACTCAGAGAAGTAGCCGGCCTGACTTAGCAGATGCAACACATTCCATTTATGCAGAGTCGGAAGGAACAAAGGGTGATTTGTGGGAAGTGCTTTTGGCAGGACTTTAAGCTACGTTATTGACACTACTCTATCCCGGTGCTTTGAAAAGTGTAATCCGTATCTGATGCATGGACCCACTCTGTTAGCCAGTGCCCTTGAGGCCTAGCTCGTGGTCCTGAGCAAGACACCTGAATCCTTTGAGACAGCTGGTGCTCCACAGTCCCCTGGAAATTCGACACTTGTTCAGTCATTCTTTTATTGGGCCACTCGGTCACTCAACACACATTTGCTGGGAAGCTGGACCGGGCAGACCCTCTGTGGGACCCCGGGGAGATGGTACAGAATAGAGCATGGCCTCGCTGGCACAATGGGAAGGCCACGCACATCCCAGTTTTGCCTCAAAGTGGCCGTGCGACCTACAGCAACGTGCCTCTCCTTTTAGCCTCCCGAGAAGGGGGCCATTAAGATGCCACCCGGGCGTGTTGCAAGGAATGACTTGAGGAGTGTCCCACGTGTGGCCCAGAGCCTGATACGGAGGAGATGGTGAATGCCAGGCCCTCCACCCCGGCCTCGAAACACTCACAGTTTGATGAGCGGGACAGGAGCCGAGGTTATTTCAACCTAACGGAGGTTTTTACAAAGCTCTGTGCGAGCATAAGAGACCAGCCGCTCTGGTTTTCCTAGAGGCACAAAGGGGAGTGTTTGAAGTGTGTCGGGGCAAGGCGGCGGGTTTGCAAGCCCGGGTGCCACCCTGTCGAGCCAATGTTTGGAATCGGTCTGCAAGGATCCAGGCTGATGGATGTTTATTTAGACACCCATGCCAGCAGCCTGTAATATGTGCCCAGAAGAGGGAAGGGGGCCAGCAGGATTGATAGATTTTATGTGCAAGTACGAATTCCGGCTATGAAATGTGAAGTTTAAGATGCCTCATTTTCGGGTTCGGCTCTGGGAAGAGATGGAATGTATTTCTCCCAAAAGCTAGAGGATTGGGCCAAGTTGGGCTGCAGAAGGGATTTCTGCATTTGGAAGACAATCTCATCTGGTGGGCTTGGGTTTTGGGGCAGGCAGCCTGGGTTTGTGTCCCAACTCAGCCACTTACTAAGCACGCGAGGCCAGCCGAGCTCCATTTCCTAGAAAGTTCCATCCGACGCCAGATGGGGGTGAATCTGGGGCGTGCTTCAGAGGGCTGGTGTGAGCTTTGGATGGGGGGAGTACTGGGAGAGTGCCCAGCCCAGCGAGTGCCTAATAAATGTTCGTTATTATTAGCAGTAGGCAGGAGGCTGGTTGATACGCTTCGAACTAAATGTTCCCTTGAATCCAAAAAGTCTTCATCTTTGACTCTTTCCACTGCATTTATGGAGGGTTCGGGAGACACTTTTCAAAAGAGGGGAGAAGGGAGAGGTGTGAACTCTCACGCCGGTGTTTTTTTGGCTGGCACTTCTGATTGGCCAATAGCTCACTATTTCCCCGTTGAGAGGGTCTTAGGATTCAGACTCAACAAAGGCTCTCTAAATTCCCTCTGTGTTCCAGGCACTGCACTCCAGACATCACCCTCCCCCATTCAATCTCAGTCCACCCCCTCGGCAGCAGCATGAGGTGACATTAGTGTCTCCGGAGGCACAGAGAAG